>NC_139224.1:148070064-148670064 GCF_055691185.1 Crinia signifera
CAAAGAATGCAGCAATGACTGCAATGTGCTGGCGAACCCGAAAGCAGGAAACAGAGACACCGGAGAAACCAAGGTAATCTGAATCAAGTTCAGGAGAAACTGCAAACTGACCAGGGAATTCACTGGAGCAGAAAACACAGGAGGCTGGAGAACAGGTTACAAGAAGCTATGACCAGCAGTGATGGGCTCACGGGAAGTTACTTAAGTGTGTGAGTCCACCAACCACTGCAGCAATTGCCTGATTGAGTAAGTAAAGGCAGCTGCCAAACTCAGTCTCTTGTTAACCCCACAACTTGCCCGACTCTTGACACCCTCTACATCACCCACTGCTCCCCCTGGCATCACCTTCTTTCTCCCATTGTCACCCATTCCTTGGCTTCAACCAGTGCCTCTCACTGTCACCCATTGCCTCATCTTCTGCCTCTCCCCTGTGTTACTATCGGTACTTATGTATTATCTGGACTCCCATGTTAAATGCACCCCATTTTTTCATACCCCTACTATCCAACTACGCATGGAGTTGATTTTATATAGTGTGGCCAGGGGCGTAACTATAGCACCGCAGCCCCCGCCACTGCGGGGGGACGCTGTGCATGTGGGGGCTTCGGTGCTATAGTTACCCCCCCCCCCCCAATCCCCCGCAGACTTACTTATCTTGCTTGTCCCGGCGGCTCCGTTCTTCTGATGAGGACCACAACAAAATGGCCGCCCCCATATAGCAAACAGTTCTCTGAAACTGTCTGCTGTACGGGGGCGGCCATTTTGTGGTGGTCCTCAGCAGATGAACGGACGGAGCCGCCGGGACCAGCGTGATAGGTAAGACTGCGGGGGAGGGGGTTAGCATAGGCGACGGGGCGGCCGGGGTGCTCAACGGGGGCGCCCAAAACGTAGCTATGCCACTGAGTGTGGCGAGCGCAGCGAGCCACCGTGCCCGAAGCGTGGTGAGCGCAGCGAGCCCCGCGAGGGGACGCGGTCTCATAAGAAAAACGGGAGTCCAGATATTACATAAGTACCTCACTATCTATCCATCCTCCTCTTTGTTCTACCCATAATATGGATAGTGCAGTCCCTTTGAGGCTACGCCCCTTGTTAAGAGGCCACACCATTGTTGTAAAGCCAAGCAGACTTTCCCAGGGGCACATTTTCCTTCTGTGTGCCCTCAACCTATAATTTAGTACTGGATACCCCCTTGCCTCTATCCCTGACTTTTACTCCCTCTGGCAATCTCTCCTGTTCGCATCTTCAGATGGGCATTCTATAAATGTTTCCATGCCCCCACTTCTAAAAACCTACTATGGCCATTGATGTTCCTCAGATTTCAGGTTTTCCAACACTGGGGTTGGGAGTCGGGACTAGAATCAAATTGCATAATCACATCTTGTGTACTAATCGCAAGTCAGGGGACATTATCCAGGATAGTTGCTCATTTTCCCAGGAGCCAGGAAAATGGCTGATGGTGAAATGGGCACTTTTTCTGCATCCTGAAAGCTGACTCGTGAAGTTTGAGGAGAGTGGTCAAGTACACGATATTTAATAAGTAAAAACATCAATTTTGTATTTTATCAATTCAAATTGCAACAAAACAAAAACCATTTTAAGCAGGCCATACAGCTACAGATTGATTGTCAGATCTGGCTGTTTGGAACAAAAATCTGGTAATATCTGAATGACAGGTTTTGGCAGTTTACCAGCATTTCAAAGCAAATGGTCAACTGTCATTTGCTGTCATCCATTACCAGGTTTTTTTCCCCACCAGCCAGATCAGACAATAAGGGTGAGATTTGATAGGATGAGAGATTCAGAAAGTGAGAGATTTGGGTAGAAATCTCCAGTTTTTTTAAAGCGGCAATCATTGTCACTGGAAAACCAGTTTGATGTTGTAGTGTAAATGATTGCCGCTTTTTTAAAAAACTGGAGATTTCTGACCAAATCTCTCACTTTCTGAATCTCTCATCCTATTAAATCTCACCCTAAATCTGTAGATGTATGGCCAGCTTTAGAAAACTGGATTTCTGTAGTATACCAGACGGTACTGAGAGCTATCACAAGTACTAAACTTAATTTTAATATTAAGGAAAATAAGCATTTTGATTCAGTTACAGTAACTATTCAGCAGGATTCTTTGTTTATATAAATCTGTAATCTGCTAAATCCTAAAGTATAAATATTCTAACTCATACGCGTGTAATGATCTTTTAAAGTTATACTGTATGAGCAACACAAGCCATTTTACGGCATATAATAAATACAATTCATACTAGTTTCAGGAGCATAGCAAAGTAAAATATGTTTATGATTTATTTTGTGTGTGCAACTAATTATGCATCTCAGTTTGTACCAGTATAAAGAGCCCAATCCCCTCCTTACCCCCCCCCCCCCACACACACACAAATCTCCAGCCACTTCTTCCCAGTTCTCTCCTGCCTAATCTTCCTTGTGCCTCTCCTGTCTCATTTCTTCTGCAGCTCCTGTCTTCCCAGTCTCCCCACCCCAGTGTCTCTCAAACTGTCCTAATCTGTCTCTTCAGCCCCTCAGTGTCTCTCCAGCTGGCCCCCTTCTTTCTCTCCAGCCACCCAGTGTCTCTACAGATAGCCCCATTCTTTCTCTCCAGCCACATTGTGTATCTACAGCTATCTCCAGCCACCCAGTGTCTCTCCAGCTAGCCCCCTTCTTTCTCTCCAGCCACCCAGTGTCTCTACAGATAGCCCCATTCTTTCTCTCCAGCCACATTGTGTATCTGCAGCTATCTCCAGCCACTCAGTGTCTCTCGTGCTAGCCCCTTCTTTCTCTCCAGCCACTCATTGTCTCTCCAGCGAGCCCCCTTCTTTCTCTCCAGCCACCCAGTGTCTCTCCAGCTAGCCCCCTTCTTTTTCTCCAGCTACCCAGTGTCTCTCCAGCTAGCCCCCTTCTCTCTCTCCAGCCACTTAGTGTCTCTCCAGTGAGCCCCCTTCTTTCTCTCCTACCGCATAGTGTCTCTCCAACTTTAGTTAGCCCCCTTTCTCTTCAAATCCTGTCCCCACAACCTGCTCCTTGGGAGTCTCATTGATGCCTCCAGGAGTACAGCAAAATTGCTAATTTCCAGATTTACCGCTGTGGTCTGCAAAGCAACATCTGAGGTGCGTTGGGCAGGTTTCCGGAGAACACGGTCAACAATTAAATGGCTCCCAATAATGTATACATTACAAGCCAATTTCTCATAGGCGATTTATTTTTATTTTTGTGATGGAAATCTTTTTTTGAAAAAAGACCTTGCATATCTTATAATAAATCAGGATGCTCATCCTCATTTCAGTTCGGGAGTAAATTTGCTCTCACAAGTTTTATTTGCGACAAACTCTTTGCTGATTAACTGAGCGACAGTCGTTCCGTCAATTTATTCTAATCACGTCTGTAACATAATGTCCCCTAATGAACACATTTGGATAGCGGTGACACACTGTTTTGGTTGTTCAGAAATGGCCATCCTTCAACTTGTCTATAGTTTATTTTTTTTGGCAACTATCTTGTCTGTTTTTAAACACTTAATACAAATGGGGCCTGCTAAATAACATTGACACCCAGCAGCTCAATAATATTGAGAACAGCAACGAATGACACGACTCACTGCTGGAGAGAACATTTAAACATTTCCCATCCTCCGTGCTGATTACTCACACTGTGCTCCCGTAACAATACAAGAAAAGCAATACAAAAGAACACTCGTAAAACAATGAGATCGCCAGACTCATTAATAATTTTGCATATCCGGAAGGAGAATTTGAATTTCCATGCATAAATAAGTATATCTGAGTTACAACCAATACGGATGATGGTAATTACGTACAGACATGGCCACACAAGTGTGTATCTCAATAAAGAAAATGATAAAAAGATGCACGAGAATAGGAAGCAACTGTGTACACAATACGCATGGCCATCGTTGCCAGTTGCACTATTGCCATCAATGGCAATAGTGCAACTGGTCATCGTAGTGGCATACTATGCAATCGATGACCATCAATGTTTTTACCTTTAGATGGTCATCTATTTTCTTTGATTGATTGGTCTGTGGGCCAATCAAAACATGAGGGTGGGGCTTCACGGGTGTCGGAGGCCCCCTGGGGGAAAAAACAACAACTATTTGTTTATGGTTGACATCAATGGAAGGAAACCATCTGGTAAAACTATTCAACATCGACCATAAACCATTGATGATTTTGAATCATCGATGGCCATCCTTAGTACACAGAATTGAATACATAGATTTGCATATGTCAAATTATATCAATCTATTCTACCTATATTGATTGGCTTGTTTAACCCATTGACTGCCGAGGGTTTTCTCAACCCTTTGCTAAATAAATATTTTTGCACTGCTCACTTTCCAGCATCACTTGTACAGGTGCAACTATGGGTATGATTGCCATGCAAACCATGTTGCCATGCAAAGAGAGCCAAAACGTTAATATTTTTCTGTGCTAGGTAAATACAAGCCACTTTGCATGTAGCCCACAGATGTTAGACAGCTTGATTTTGACCCTTCCATTTAGATTTAAATTCGACCCCCCCCAATTCTCTGCACAAGTAACATCCGCCCCACCTGTTGTGTAGCATGTTTCTTTTTTACTTTACTTACAACCATGAATAATGCCCACAGTGCACTATAGATGGCGGACTACAACTTTAAGTGGACATAAAGATGTGTTAAACACATAAAATATCGCTAATGAAGCATGATGGAACTTACAGTAATATGAGGAAAGCCGCGACCACTACATCAGAGTCTTTCTTACACAGACTCAGTCGCAGATGTGCACATCACATGACCATTGCAACCTTGCAATGTAGTCTTGTTGCTTCCAGTGTTATTTATGCGAGTAACATGCATATATTGAGGGAAAACACACATGGTGAGGCCAAGTCATCCAGGACCTGAGGGCGTGCAGAGAGGGGCTGTTTGGGGTGCTGAGCCACAGAGTATGAGGACACATCTGTATGTGCTGAGTACAATCCCCACTAATCCTCTGCATTAAAGGGGTTAAATATCCAAAGACAGATTACCTGTCACCCTCTCCCTACTGGAGAGTATCGGGAAAGTCAAACGGTACACGTAATAACAAACAACAAGTTGGCAAACCAACATCAATGTTAACAATGCACACCAGACACTGAGTGTATTTTATTATACCGGAACTTGCTTTTGCTCTGCTTCACTAAACTCGCTCCTCTTACGATTCCTGCAGAACAATACATGCAAACTCACCTTACCAACATAATTAAACATTCTACTAAGATCTTCAGTACTTCCAACTATGGCCCTTATTCTGATTGACGCGGACTTTACCGCATACTTTCGGATCGCGTGTTTACGGCGTCTGCGCATGCGTGGAGAACGCAACGCGCATGTGCCACGCCTTGACTCGGTACCAGTTCGGCCAGATCCCGTCCAGAACTGTTCACCGCTATCATTCGGGAAATAGGGGCGTATTATGGGCGTCATGCGGAATGACACATGGGCGTAGTTTCAAAGTGGGCAAAACGGGGCGGAAACATGGGCGGACACGGGGGAGTACACTTATGTTGGGGGGCGTACATTCGGAAACCACTCCGAATGCACGCGATCAAAAAGGGCAGAAATGTGCGGTGTCCACAAGTGTACTATTGCTTTGCGGACACCACTCGTTCATGCGCTAGGCGAACGTACGCCTAATGACTACAACCATTAACACCTGAACCCAATAGAATCTACTCCTTTACTCATTACTCACTAATAGGACGCTTGTCAGTGCTTTAATTGAAACCATTGCACTTACATTGCTGTAAGGGTTAATGTGTGCAATGCATGTGTTAGGCATGCTTGTAAGGATATATTGGAATCTAATTGATTCCAATTCCAAATAAGCAGTTTTTTATGAGGATAGGTAATTGAATAAGTGGGTCATGTGATGTATAGCAGAAGATACTTCATAGTGGGTTGTTTGGCGTAAATACTCCGCTTACGTGCGGTAGCACCGCTTGGCTCCCGTTCGGATGCGGTATTCCCGAGCATACTCTGTAATACTCTGTAATACCGTGCCGAATCGGAGTGTTTCTCCCGCACACGCATGCTTTGTATGTCGTCCGTAAACACGCCCTGTTCTTAAAGAGTGAGTCCGTCCGAATGCGGAGGACACGTGGGCGTTTCTACGGACGATGGCCGCACGCGGCAAAACACCGTGGCGTGCGGACCGCACCGTAAGAATGCGGGAATATCCGCACCGATCAGAATAAGGGCCTATATGATGCTAATAAGCTTAACGGAGAGTATTTTAGATACAACGTATAGATGGACTCTAAAGGCTAACCTTATTAGTTATTGTGCAATAATTTCTAATTAAACTAGATTATAGTAATTAATATCTACTTTATATGTTTCAGAGCTCTGACTACTTCTACTTAACTACCGTCTAATATCACGTAAATATTATGTCCCTTCAGTTCAATTCACAGTTCTGTGTATGCATAGCCTGAACTGTTGCCCATATTGTCCCTTATTCTGTCCCTGACAATTCACTGTGCACAGACTTGTTGAATAATGAAGATGGGTAGACACTTAGCTATGTCCTGAACTTGGTCCCTTGCTGCAGTGAAGGCTGACTTAGCGCGGGGCGTCCCCTGACCTCTGACGGTCGGGTTTAGCCCGCCTACCTGGATTGCCCCTGACCGGGGGATGCTGTAATTCTTTACTTGTCGGTAGGCATGTTTTCCTGACGCGGTGGATTACGTGTTCTAATGGACGTCCCCTGACCTTGGGTCGGGTTTAGTCCTACTCTACGAGTGGCCCCTGAACGGGGTTGTACTGTGCGGCTGGAATTACTGTGATGGCGTGATCCTGCCTCAGTTATCTATTAGCTTGGAGGGACGTCCCCTGACCTCTGACAGTCGGGTTTAGTCCGTTTTATTATGCTCAATGCTGGATTAACGCTGAACTGAATATGAATATCTGTAATCTCTTCCACTTTACTCTTACAGTCACACCAGGGTTAATGTTCTTACTCACTGGGCATTAGGCCAATTACAGAAATGGCTACACTGTTGCACTGTCTGCCAGAAGCTAGAGGCTGGGGGTTTGTTCATAGGCTGGTGTACTATGCCTGCTGTACTACACTGTCGTGTGATGCAAAAGTCTCACTCACCACCCAGCATACAGATCACCACCTCTCAGCTCGTCTGCTCCGAGTTCCGCCTCTATCTTGGTCCTCCACAGGACACTCACCGCCCCCGGGATGATGCAGCACTGATGCCGGCACTGGATTGACAGATCTCTCCTCTTCGCCCGGTTTCACCGCACCGCAAGACACCGTACGGCCAGGCACAACACACTCAGCCTTCCTTCACAGACCTCCTGTAAGCCTTTTTGACTCTTTCAGCACCGCTTCCTCTACGGTAACGCTGCGCAGCTCTGTCCCCGCCAGATACTTTCCGGGAACTGCGCAATAGCCGTTAACGGCTGTTTTTGATCACCCCTTTCCCCGCGCGCAGCCCTGTTCTCGCTCGGGGTAACTTTATTAGCAACTGTCTCCTCCTCCGCAGCCGCCTAGTCCCCGAGGACAATAATGCACCGTGGCTGGTTTTCCTCAGTTGTTGCCAGCAGCGGTAGTTTCACACCACCCCAGGGCTAGGGCACATGCTGTCCAATGTTTTATGTACATATTTATAATACATCCTTTTTAGAGGCTGCCACATTCTTCCCCTCTTAACATTTGCATGTCCGCATGCATCTAAACTCCGTTTGCCTTTTTCTGTTATGAACTAGTGTCTCTAGTGTCTGTACCTAAGAGGTACCACTCCTTGAGTACTCCGTTCCGACCGACGAAGTTCAGGAATCACCCTCTCATGCGAAGCAGATTCTTGTGCCTTGACTAATTCGGTAGTTACATCTTTGTAGCAATGCTGATCGATATTAGCAGCATCATCAGCGATATTGGTATTAGCATTTGACACTAAGTCATTTACGGGAGATACTCCACCCATCATAGGCCAGAAGAGCGTCATCATATAGTCAAAGGATTTCCAGGGTTGACTATCAAATTCACACATGGGCCCGGAGAGTGTAGTATGGTTACTGTCATTTCTTGCGGGCATGGTTGAGCATTTGACACTAAGTCATTTACGGGAGATACTCCACCCATCATAGGCCAGAAGAGCGTCATCATATAGTCAAAGGATTTCCAGGGTTGACTATCAAATTCACACATGGGCCCGGAGAGTGTAGTATGGTTACTGTCATTTCTTGCGGGCATGGTTGAGCCACGGGTCAGAGGCTCATAATATTTTTTTAACTGGCTGCGATGCACCATCCATACACCTTCTGCACCGACTTTGGAAACTTGGTAGGTATCCACCTCAGGGAATGGAATGGCTACAACTTGATACGGCTCTACTTCCCAGAACGGCTCCAGCTTAGACTGTCGACGATTTTTCCTTCTCCATACTAGATCCCCGATTTGCAAAGGCTCGGCTCTCGCATCTGCATTATAATACTCTGTTTGCCGTTGCTGAGCTCGTTTCATATTGTCACTTACGGCCCGATAGGCCACTGCTAAACGCTTTTTGTGTTCATGTACCCAGGGACTTTGGCAATTCTCTTCCACCAACTTTTCCCTGGGAAACTCCACCGGTAGTTCCGCTACAAACATGAGGAAAAATGGAGTTTACCCGGTAGAGCTATGAGTGGTGTTGTTGTATAAGTATGCTGATTTTAGTTCTACCAGCTATACCCCTATTTATACTGCATCTTTCTACACACCCTGTACGTTACCTTGTAATTTTTTTTTTTGTTTGTTTGCTATGTACGGCGCTGCGGACACTTTGTGGCGCCTTATAAATAAACGTACTACTACTACTACTATAAGTATGCTAGTTCGGGCAACACTGTAGGCCATCCATTCCTTTCCGCCAGTGGTAAGGCTCTCAACATTCGAATAAGCGTTTGATTAGCTCGCTCACAGAGTCCATTGCACTGCGGATGATACGTAGTGGTTCTCAATTTCTTGCATTGATACAAGGCGCAAAGTTCCTGGAACAAGCACGATTCAAATGCAGATCCCTGATCAGTGAGGATGCTCTCAGGGAATCCATAGGGGCGCACAAACAATTTCCACAAAGTATCGGCCGTTACTCGTGCAGTAACATCCTTCACTGGCGAGACGACCATGAACTTTGAGAAGTGGTCTATTATGGTAAGCGAATATTGGTGCCCTGAACTGCTCAGTTCCAATTTTACATGATCCATGGTGACCAGCTCCAAAGGTCTCTTGGTGACAATAGAGTGCAGAGGAGCTTTTTGTTGAAGGGTGGGTGGATTCTTCAGGGCGCAGTTGGTACACCGAGAACACCACGCCTCTATATCTTCTTTCATCCCCACCCAATAAAATCGTCTTCGCAGCAATGCCTCCGTCCTTGGTACTCCAAAATGTCCCGACCGATCATGATAAGCCTGCAGAAGGCTATACTGATGACCCGTGGTACGATAATCTGAGTGATAGCACTGTGAGTCTGAGGATGGGTACCACAACGCACAAGCAGGCCTTTCTGTATACGGAATCTCTGCCTTTGCCTAAGCAATTTAACTAGTTCGGGCCCTGCCTGCTCTCGCTCCTCTGCAGAGAATCTTATCCGCCACCAACAGTTCTTTCAAATGAGATATTATGGAACTCTCAGATTGAATTTGTTTCCATTTTTCCGCCGGTTCTTGGTCCACTAATTGCTGGGCGATCTGACTGACAGGATGAGCCACATCCTGCTCCCCTCGCGCTTTCGCGAACAGTGCCTGAAACACTGGCATTTCCACCTCCTCCCACTCATCTTCAGCTTCGTCTAGTTCTGGAAGAGCTGGCCTCCGGGACAGCGCGTCAGCTCCACTCCGGTACCGAATGTTGAATTTGGACAATCTAGACGCCCATCTTTGCTCGATGGCCCCCAATTGTGCAGTTGTAAGATGAGCCAATGGGTTATTGTCCGTGTATGCCACAAATGCATGTCCCAGCAGGTAATCCTTGAAGCGTTCAGTGACCGAGCTAAAAACTCCAATTTGAATGCGTTGTAATTAGAGTCGTTGCGCTCAGTTTTTCTCAGACTTCTACTCGCGTAGGCGATAACCCGTTCTGTGCCTTGCTGTTTCTGTGAGAGAATCGCTCCCAAACCCTGGTAGCTGGCATCAGTATAAAGGATAAACGGCAGTCATAGTCCGGGTATGCAAGTACGGGTGCTTGGAGGAGCAACTGCTTCAAGGTGTCAAATGCGAGCTGCTAGCGTTCCGTCCATACAATAGTCAGAGGTTTCCGCAAATTTGCCCTGGTTACCCCTCGGAGAGTTTCGTGTAATGGGGCGGCTATTTGAGCAAAGTCTTTGATAAAACAGCGGTAATAACCCACAAAGCCCAGAAATTTCCGCACTTCGGTCAAGTTGGTGGGAGCTGGCCATTCCTGTACCGCGGAGGTTTTGTCTGGGTCTGGTAACACGCCTTCCGGGCCCACGATATGCCCCAAGTATTTAACTTTGGTCTTTAGTAGATGACATTTCGAGGGCTTTACTTTAAGGCCGTAGCCTGCCAGTCTCTGAAAGACCTCGTTCAAATGCGTCAGATGTTCATGGTAAGTTTGTGAGTAAACAATTATGTCATCCAAATAGAGTAACACAATGTGGAAGTTTTTATCCCCCAAGCAGTGTTCCGTCACCCGTTGGAACGTGGCTGGAGTGTTCGTCAGGCCAAAAGGCATTCTTTCCCATTCGTATAAGCCCATCGGGGTGGTGAACGCTGTCTTCTCTTGATCAGCGGGATCCACTTCTACCTGCCAGTACCCACTGGTAAGATCTAATGTAGAAAAGTAGGTGGCTTGTCTCAAAGCCGTGAGGGACTCTTCTATTCTTGGGAGTGGATATGCATCCCGGTGCGTCACTTGATTTAGTCGTCTATAATCAACACAGAAACGAAGAGCCCCATCTTTCTTCTTGACTAGCACGATGGGAGAGGCCCACTGACTATAACTTTTCCGTACAACTCCGGCCCTCTCTATCTCCTCCAACATATCTTGCACTGGTTGATATAAGCTAGGTGCTAGAGGTCGGTACCTCTGCTTGATTGGATGAGCGTTTCCCGTTAATATTTTGTGTTGAATCTTGGAGACTCGTCCTATGTCTAGAGCTTTTTGACTGAATGTCTCTGCATTTTGCTGTACGATCCGAAGCACTCCTGCTTTCAATTCCTCCGGCGTGTCTGTCTCACCAATTTTTATGGCTCTCCACCATTCCGCCTCAGCTTCCTGGTTGACATTTTTAAGCAGCGTTGTGTGGACCTGTTCCAATTCGCTGAGATCACACACTTCATTCATGATAGGGAACCAGACCAAGGTGGCGATGGCCTGATTCCGATACATGGTAATCGTATAATCATGCGGATTCATGACCCGTATGGGTACTCGGCCATTCTGTACAGTGACCAGCGTTCGAGCGATCATAATATCCTTTCTCACACGCTGTGGGTAGGGTTCAACCAAAGCGTCGTAGGGTTTTCCGAGAACCCCACATCTGGTTTTTCCCCAAACGATAAGTTCTGAATTTGGCTTCACCTCAATAGGCTTCCGGTCCCTTACTTTCACCTTGTTGACCGGTCCGTGTTGATGCATGAGCTGCTGGTGACCCTGAATCACTTTGATGGTTTTACAAAGGGCATTCTGCACCGCCAAAGAGTGATCCCCTCCTTCTAGTTTCAACGCGGTGATCAGTTCATCCGGACAGTAACGTAACACGTTCATGCCCACTATGACGGCAGGAACCAGGGGGTCATTGACACGGGTGATTAAGCAGCCCTGCTTCTCCATTATCGCTTGCAAGTCCATCTCGCAATAACCCACACAGGAAATATCCTGCCCATTGCTGGCAAGTAACTTCAACCAGGAAGGAGGAGTTGATAACGTTCCTTTGGAGACCCAATAACGCTGGAACAACCCTTGCTGAATAGTGGTAACAGGGGACCCGGTATCCAATAAAGCGGGTACTTCTTGGCCCTCAATGCGAATGTTAATGACGGGGCACTGTCCAAGATACTGCGGGGACCACTCTTCGGGGGACGGACCTTGCTGTTTCAATTCTCCCGAGGATCGGTCTCTGTCCTCGGGGGCCTCTGGTTTAACGCCTCTTCACCGCGGCAAAACCTCTCAATATGCCTGCACTGTCCACATCGTCGACAGATAGGACGCCCTTGGGGATCAAAGCGATCGGTGGACCGACGCCCTCTTCCTGCTGAATTTTCACGCCAATCACTCCGTTCTGACCAATAATTCGGGCGCCGGTTACCCTCACTGGAAGGAGAGAGGCTCCGCTGCGCCAGTTTCTGCAAGTCTCTTTTAATCTGATTGACGCTAGTGGCCAAATCTTCCACCTGCCCCTTCAGCGTGTAGGTCAGATCTGCCGAGGGCGCCTGTACACTTTGAGTAATATCTGGTCTCATTTTCAGCTCCTCTCCCAGCAGTAGTCCTTCTTTCTCCATACTGGACTCTTCCTGGTTTCCAGCAACATCAGCAAAAGTCACTTCTTTAGATTTTCCTGTCCCCATCACCTTGATAGCAGTCTCTTTAAATTCTGCAAACGTTTTTGGTCCGTTTTGTAATTTCAACATTTTCAGTTGAATCTTTATTCCCTCCTGGTTGGCTCCCTCAATAAACTGGGTAATCAAGGTCTCATCATCCTCCGGTCTTCCTTCCACATGGCCTTCCCCATTGATATCTCTAAGAGCTTCTTGTAGACCCAACGCAAAGTCTCTTAATGTCTCTCCCGCTTTTTGTTTTCGGCTATAAAATCGACTTTTACGTTCCGGTAAGGTGCTGGTATCAAATGTTGTGGCCAACTTTTGAAATATTTGTTCCGCAGTTTGCTTCTGTCTTGCCGGCCAAGAGGCGACCTCTCTGGCGGCTGCTCCCTTCAACTGACCCAGCAGAATTTCAATTTGTTGTTCCTCTCCCGGCCGATATAACTTGAACATGGACCGAATATTTTTCTGGAAAGCCTTGAACACGCTCCCATCTCCATCCTTCTCTTCTCCTGAATACATTGGAAGCCATGGAGCTCCGAAATAATAGGGGAGCGTGATTGGGTTTGTACCCGTATTCATGGGTTCGGTCTGCACGCTGGAGGAAACCCCGTTTCCCTGGCCTCCCAGTACTTCATCCTGTTTCTCCGATGACATGTTTTGTTACTGTCCTTATCCTGTTCGAAAGGCACCAAATGTCACCCTCTCCCCACTGGAGAGTATCGGGAAAGTCTTCGGCATTCTGAAATCTCCTTTCTTGCAGGTATCCACATGTGAGTATTGAATACTAGGTTTTATTTATTTAACAAGTAGATGCATGACTTTCATCAATGAACAATAAATTGGCTTAACAATGCCAACAATAATGGTTCAAACGGTACACGTAATAACAAGCAACAAGTTGGCAAACCAACATCAATGTTAACAATGCACACCAGACACAGAGTGTATTTTATTATACCGGAACTTGCTTTTGCTCTGCTTCACTAAACTCGCTCCTCTTACGATTCCTGCAGAACAATACATGCAAACTCACCTTACCAACATAATTAAACATTCTACTAAGATCTTCAGTACTTCCAACTATATGATGCTAATAAGCTTAACGGAGAGTATTTTAGATACAACGTATAGATGGACTCTAAAGGTTAACCTTATTAGTTATTGCGCAATAATTTCTAATTAAACTAGATTATAGTAATTAATATCTACTTTATATGTTTCAGAGCTCTGACTACTTCTACTTAACTACCATCTAATATCACGTAAGTATACACAGTAAATATTATGTCCCTTCAGTTCAATTCACAGTTCTGTGTATGCATAGCCTGAACTGTTGCCCATATTGTCCCTTATTCTGTCCCTGACAATTCACTGTGCACAGACTTGTTGAAAAATGAAGATGGGTAGACACTTAGCTATGTCCTGAACTTGGTCCCTTGCTGCAGTGAAGGCTGACTTAGCGCGGGGCGTCCCCTGACCTCTGACGGTCGGGTTTAGCCCGCCTACCTGGATTGCCCCTGACCGGGGGATGCTGTAATTCTTTACTTGTCGGTAGGCATGTTTTCCAGACGCGGTGGATTACGTGTTCTAATGGACGTCCCCTGACCTGGGGTCGGGTTTAGTCCTACTCTACGAGTGGCCCCTGAACGGGGTTGTACTGTACGGCTGGAATTACTGTGATGGCGTGATCCTGACCTCTGACAGTCGGGTTTAGTCCGTTTTATTATGCTCAATGCTGGATTAACGCTGAACTGAATATCTGTAATCTCTTCCACTTTACTCTTACAGTCACACCAGGGTTAATGTTCTTACTCACTGGGCATTAGGCCAATTACAGAAATGGCTACACTGTTGCACTGTCTGCAAGAAGCTAGAGGCTGGGGGTTTGTTCATAGGCTGGTGTACTATGCCTGCTGTACTACACTGTCGTGTGATGCAAAAGTCTCACTCACCACCCAGCATACAGATCACCACCTCTCAGCTCATCTGCTCCGGGTTCCGCCTCTATCTTGGTCCTCCACAGGACACAGGCCTTGATCCCTCGTCACCGCCCCCGGGATGACGCAGCACTGATGCCGGCACTGGATTGACAGATCTCTCCTCTTCGCCCGGTTTCACCGCACAGCAAGACGCCGTACGGCCAGACACAACACACTCAGCCTTCCTTCACAGACCTCCGGTAAGCCTTTTTGACTCTTTCAGCACCGCTTCCTCTATGGTAACGCTGCGCAGCTCTGTCCCCGCCAGATACTTTCCGGGAACTGCGCAATAGCCGTTAACGGCTGTTTTTGATCACCCCTTTCCCAGCGCGCAGCGCACAGAGCCCTGTTCTCGCTCGGGTCAACTTTATTAACAACTGTCTCCTCCGCAGCAGCCGCCTAGTCCCCGAGGACAATAATGCACCATGGCTGGTTTTCCTCAGTTGTTGCCAGCAGCGGTAGTTTCACACCACCCCAGGGCTAGGGCACATGCTGTCCAATGTTTTATGTACATATTTATAATACATCCTTTTTAGAGGCTGCCACATACCTCTCACATCACTCAGTACAGCCAGCAAATCCAAGTATAATCCCTCAATTGGAATACATAATGATCACCGGTGGTGGACTGGATGCCGGCAGTCAGAATATCGAAGTCGGCATTCCGAGAAAGTGAATTCTGACAAGGGTTGTGTTAGTTTACTTACATACCCCTTGCCCCCCCCCCAACTCTCCCTCACTCGCAGCCCAACCCTTCCCCCCGCAACCTAACCCTACCACTCTCCGCTAGTGACTAATACGGCCTACACACATGCCGATATTAAGGCATTTTCTAAGCGATTTTGCTTAGTTTGGCAAAGTCGCTTAGCAAATGCCCTCACATCGGTGTATGTGTG
The DNA here is from genome assembly GCF_055691185.1 of Crinia signifera. Lineage (NCBI taxonomy): Eukaryota > Metazoa > Chordata > Amphibia > Anura > Myobatrachidae > Crinia > Crinia signifera. Next base: position 148,085,490 of record NC_139224.1, read on the forward strand.
GGGGTTTTCGGCAACAGTGCGCGTCCCCGCGTGTCTTTATCGCTGGCCGAGATTGATGGACAGTGTCCATCAATCTCGACATCGGCAGGGTTCTCCCACGGGAGAACACTGGCGCTGTCTGCTCGCTTAGCACACAGAGCTGACAGCTCGCTCTGTGTGTGGGCTGTCAGCTCTGTGTGCTATGCGATAGCGGCGCAGCACAGCCCGACCTAGCATAGCTAGGTCGCCCTACACACATCGCTATGTGTGTAGGGCCCATCACACCCATACCCCAACACCTGAACCCCTGCACTGCAGCCTAACCAGAATTCCCCCTTCTAAGTGCCTAACTCTAGCTCGCAGTCTAACCCTTCCCTGCAGCCTAACCCTACCACTCTGCTAGTACCTAACCCCCGTATCCACAACCTAATCCACCACCCTGCAGTCTATCCCCCCATTCTAAGTGCCTAAACTCCCTTCCTTCCCGCAGCCTAACCTAAAGTCCTTCACTAGCCAGAAGTTGGGATTCCAGCACCAGTCTTTTGGCAGCATGATGCCACAATGATGTCGGCATCGATACTCCGACTGCCGGCATCCCGCCTACCTGGATAATGCCCGCATCCCTCTCTCATCTCAGCCTACCTGCCCAATTGCTTCACAGTTATGCCCATTGTTATGTCCTCGGCTGCTAAGCATGCAAAGAGCTAGAAATGAAAAGTTGCAATCCTGAATCATCCTCAAAGTACGCAGTCTCCAAAAGTGAGAAAAGTGGAGGACTCATTTCACTGATTGCCTGATTCCTGCCACAGTTCCCGATTCGATGAAGAACTCCGCAATCACAACATCACCCTGCGACTTGAGAAAAAGCCGCTGTTTTTTATCGCTGTGATAGATAATCCAGTATCTAGTCTTCTGAAGATGAATAATTGCATTTGATGTTTCTTTCTCGACTCTGTTTTTGAATTCAATATATATGAAAATGAAATGTGATTATGTATTAATAATAATAACACAAACTTTAAGAAACAGCTTAATACAGAGAAACAATTTCACATTTACATGTATCATTATTAAACAGCAGAGGGGCTGTCAGCGGTGAGCTATGATGGATGGGAATGTGGGAGACACACAAGTTACAGTGACAAAGTTAGTTTGGATTTCTGCGTGCAAGGCCGAACCATTTACTTTTGCAAGGCGCCGAAGAGTAATGAAGATCTGTGGACTCAATCTCCCCAGCTTGGAAGCTGAATCAAAACCTCATTCTACAATAAAGATTTGGCTACGGTGGCCCACTCAATCACCCTTAATATAGCGGAGTGAATTTCTGCTAGGCACCTTATTTTGGTTAAGGCAGCAATTTTATATATTACTATGTTAAAAAGATATATATTGTAGATGGAGGCTTTGTTTTACTTAGTTTTGAGAACTTCTTGTGTCATGTCTTATATAACGGTGCAGGATAAATAGCCTGGTTCTGAAACAGTTTCCTTGGTTCTTACTAGAGCTGGTGCTGAATTATAATATTGTATATTAAGGGGTTTGACTGAGAGAACAGAAATGTATACCCATGGATCGTCGCCTGCTTATCCAGGATGTCATTTATTTATAAACCAATAAGATCATCAGTATGTTAACAGCAGCACATATTATTTAAGGATATGCATGTGTGAATCACCAATCATCGCCCGCTGTAGAGGGGTTAATGAATTGTAATTTGCATAAAACAATGGGCTTTATTAAGATTTAGTCAAATCGGCCAAACACTTTAACCCTTTGAGTGCCAACTAGGAACAAAAATCGGTTAAAATACTGTACGGGAGCAAATGACAATTCGCAATTTGCTCCCAAACACCGGTTCTTCAGACAATTTGGTTAATCTCAATGTGTATGGCCAGCTGAATAACAAACAAAGGAGTAATGTAGTGCACATTCTGTGTCAGATCCTATATCTTTTAACCATTGGGGCTCTTAAACCCTAAACTGAACAATTACCACCTCACATTATGCCATTAAGGTATCCTATGCCATACCCTATACTAGGATTGGAGCAGGCATTATGTGTAGTAACTTTCGCGGTTATGTAGTCCACCCTAACAAGGCGCCAGGTGAGGCAGCCATCTTGGACGCACTGCGTAGGGTTACCCTGGTTTGAATAGGTTTCCTTTAGAAGAAATGACACAAAATGGGAAGACTGCAGAGTAGAGTAGGGTCCCGACAAAACCCACAGCTTTAAGTATTTTTCATTCCATCCACAAGTGCACCAGATGAGGCAGCCATGTTGGGAGCACTGCAAAGGTTACACTGTGGGAGGTGAGCCATACAAGGGCCCAATGCAGATATGGGAAAACTGACACGTACAGATGGAGCGGCTCTCATTATTGCGCCGGGATCGCCAGAATCTGTCCGCGCGTCTCAGTTTCCTGTCGGCAGGGGGATGGTTACCCTGACCGTCTCCGTTTCAGGGAGACGGACAGGGTTAGGGGGGGGGGTGCGGCAAAGCGGCGGGGACCCGGGGCGACCGTCGGCGAGGCGGCGGGGACCCGGGGGAGCCCCATTGTAAGGGGACGCGCGCGCATCTCATGCGCGGGCATCCCCTGGCGGGGGCATCCCCTGGCGGGGGATGGCAAATCTTCCGCCATCCCCTGCAAATCTGGGACCTGCTCTGTATGTAGTAGTATGATACATCCTGCACAGAAAGATCAACGTGAAGCACATCCTGCCCGCATGAGGAACCATTTGAGACAGCCATCTGGGGGTGCCATCAGCCATCTGAGGTAGGCCACCACTGGCAGAGTGCGCAATCAGTGGGGTACAAATTACAGAAATAGCAGTGGGGGGACATGATAAGGAGTCAGACACATATCAAGTTTTACTCCTATGCACAGTGGCGTCAAGAGGTGGGGGGTACTTTTTACCAGGGCCCGGGTCTGCTGGAGAGGCCGCGGTCCTGCTCCCTCCTCCCCCGTTGCAGGGAGCCGGGCAGTGTGGAGAGAGATGTCAGGCTGCCACCACAGCAAATCCTCTCTCCCTACAGTAGTTCAGCGCACGTTGCTCAGTTCCATGTGCTGAGCTGGGAGGAGAGACAACTGCAGCAGCAGTCTGTCCTTTCTCTCCCTTTTGTTTATTTTTTTTCACAGGGCCCAGACAACCTGTCGGCGCCCCTGCCTATGCATGCATCTATTCCTTGGATTCCATTAATAAGGATGCTTTTGCCTGCAGGTACACATCAGGCCCATAAGGCGCAGATAATAATTGTGCGAACAGCACGTGGACCTCAATCTGTCCGATTTTACCTGTGATGATCCAGAGAAGAGAATAACGCTTTATATTCCACATACACAGCAGGAACAAAGATTATTGTTCTCACATTTACCTCGATATCAATCAGCATTGTTACCAAGCATAATTGCTTCTGTTTATGGCTCTCAGCAGGAAAAACACTAATTATAGGTGCAAATAATTAAGCAGGTGAAATAATTACCCTTTTCTCCAAGCTAATATTAATTTCATACTACTCAAAACAATGACAGCAGAGGGTGCTCCAGAATCCCTGAAAACATTTATTTCATGAAGAAGGATTGGTAATGTTCTAGCGCAGAATCTCCCCCTCATCTCTGCTTGTTCTGTGTAAGGGGAAATGTTACCATGTTGTGGGGTCATCAGGGTACTAAAGAGCTGGGGGAGGAGGTGCAGACAGTGTTTGTCACATACACAAGTGCACACATTTGGATGCTTTGGCTGATATTAGGATTACCATGTTGCAATGTTATTTCACACTACATTACTGTCTACTGTCTCTTCTATGCCTAAGCTAGAGGTTCCCAAATGCGGTTTTCAAGGCACCCCAACGTTCTAGGTTTCAGGGGGAGCCTATGTGGGTTAAAACAGTCGATCGTCTCCGACCCTGTTCGCAAACATACGTCAGTCTTGGCTGTCCTATATTTGCAAAAAACGGTCTGAGGTCGGTGCAGGCGGCTGACTTCCTGTAAAGTCAGCCACCTGCAGCAGGCAGCTGCCCACCTTCAAAATGCATTTAGAGACACCGTCCATGAGTCCAAGTGGCTGGCCAAAATTTGGCACAAATAACCGGGTTTCCTGTCAATCACATTGCGAAAGGTATATATATATATAACGACACATGCTTACAAGCACTACACCTTTGATAAAGCTGCCAGGAGCGGCGAAACGCGTCAGTTGGTGCTTGCCCACTTTCCACTTGCCCATTTGGGTTTGCAGTCCGGACCAGCCCTACTGGATTGAACCATCTCTGGCCACCTCCTTTCCATCTGGGAGGCCATTGAATTCCTTACCTGGTGCACCAGTACATCTGCTGCCACCCATTCACAAGAGCAATTTGCACGCAGGGCATGCGCAATGAAAGTTACACAGTAACATCCATTCGCAGGCCAGGGGATCCACCCACATCTTTCAATGGTCACCGACAGGGTCTACCCACATCTTTCGATGGTCACGACCAGCCGGTGATGTCAGCTGCCCGCCCCCCACACCCATGTCATGGCCTCATTAGCATGAACTCCCAGCTGAGCATTCCGATATGCTAATTGGGCTGCCCCACACACCACTCCGGCCCGCTGTCCAGGGTCTGTTCGCCGTGGGTGCACGGATCCTGCTTATGCACATGTGCAGAAATGCGCATGTTCAGTAAAACAACATCGGTCCCCGTGCGAACGCAGCCCTGCTGCGAACAGAGACTGGTCAAGGACAGGTTTGTACAGGAGTTAAATAAGGTCTACAATTTGCACCAATCACCAGATAGAAACCCTTCAAAAGCATTAATGAGAACAGACATAACCGAGGGATTTGACAGCTAGATTGTAAATCAATAATATCTTTCCTTTAACGGATCTGTCATCTGAAGTGAGCGGTTTTATTTGCTTTCATGCAGATTAATATACTGTTTATCTTTAAGTCAATGTTCTCTATGGACAGATAAGACCTTACTTTAATGTATAGTGATAAAGCCCCTCTCTAATGTACGGTGTCAGGATTGCTTCTGTTCCATTGCTGGTTTGCATAATATTGGTTTCATGCGGAGTATGGCCAGGATCAGGGAACATTTGTTTTGCCGTAACCCAATTTGCTGGATTTAAAATCATGCAGAGAATGAATCATTAAAATGCTAATTTACTGCTAAGAAAATTAGTCAGAACTGAGCTGCGGAGAACAAGAGCCGTGTTCCGTTCCCTCACAGAAGCGTCACTCTCCAGCAGTATATTGGTTATTACCAGAACAATTGTTCATTCTTATGACACACACATGGTAAGCAGGGGGTGTAACAATACAGAACTACATTCGATAAGATCCAGGGGGGAGTAACACGTGACCATTGCGGCCTATAACAACATGTTCGGGCATTGATACCTGTCCTTCTGTCCACAATTGGAAAGCCGGTTGCTGTAACTTCTGCTACAGGCCTGGCCAGTTAAAAGGTGTCAGGTTGGCACAGTAGATGGGTACTGGGCACTGGTTGATGTAAGTGATGCACAGAAAGGCTCAATGAGCGGCACCACCCTTCCCAGCTGAGATTTGTTTCAATTTAATATAATAAAGTAATTTTATTCTTCAAGGTTTTTTTAACGTAGGTAAAATATTATACAGTATAGTAAATAGCTGATGTCAGAGACTGATCAAGGACAGGTTTGTACAGGAGTTAAATAGTCAAGGTCACTAGCCGAGACGACGAGTTAAAACTAGGTAATCCAGTAGTTATACACTGTTCCTTGCTCGGGCAAGGACACCTGATGAGGACTGCTAGTAGTTGGAGGTGATGGGAGTGGAGTTTTAGGGGACCGGTTCAGAGATGGACACCGTGCATACAGCAGCTGGAGCACTGGATGCAGCTGCTGTGTTTAAATATGCAAATGTTCCCAAAAAGAGCTGCGTGCCATGTCTGGATTTCCGGGTCTGCAACACGAGTGTCCCACTGGGCGTGCGCAGACTGACGCCGGTGGCTGCGGGGCATACTGGTAGGAATCCTTGTCAGATCCCTCACACGGCACGCAGAAAGAAGCCCATAGGCTCTGCATCATCATATTGGCTAATGCGGTATAAACTAAGATTTGCTTGGCGGGGGTGGGTGCGCTTCGGTGGGTCATCGTTTACCCGCTTGCTGAATCGACCCTGAAGTTCCAATGCTGGCACAGTACACCTATACTAGTAGGCAATCTCTTTGGAAGCCCTTTAAAACTCTCTATGCGTTTGTGACCAATCACGTGGACTATGCTTCTTCCCTTACATCTTGCTTGACCCGTGCAGTCCCTCGTTGCATATAGTTTTTACCTATTGTCCACATTAATATGAATGTAGCATAGAAATCTATAGCAGAGCTTCCAGGAGACGTGCAGCGATGAATAGTCTAAATACAACGCATTGGCTTTATTCCCAGGTCATCGATAGTAACTTCAGCCCCTCCTGAGAATTATATTATTTGAAATCATAGCGTGTTCCTATATTGCAGCCCATATTTCCTTAACACTTTAAAGGTTAGATGTTAAATGGTGTGTCTGGCATTAATTAAATCTTTTTGAGCTAAATCTATACCAAGCACAGCAGAATTGGCGTTTTGGAGCCGGTGATACAGTATTCTCTCCCGGCAGATACTCGGAGAACCTCACAGTGATTTATAGCCGTAGCGAGAATTGCTGGCACTTGTGACTTGAGGCTGCTTCTCACTAATAGCTTTGTGATTATAATGCAAGTCGTTTGTTAGAAGACAATGCAAAGAATGGAAATCAGGGGCCGACAATTACTGCGCTGAATTTCCGGCACGCTCCGTAACTGAAGCTTGTTGTACAATGGAAGATATTGGGGGCGACAGATAATGAAACATTGCTGGAGATCTGCATTTTCCTTCGCAATGGTATCTGCGTGAAGAAATAAATGAGTACTAAGGAACACGTATTATTATAGTTAGTGTAGGGTTGTATATTTTAGTATATGTATAAAAGGCTAACTGCTCCTCACCTCTATGAGGTGCAGTACCGGCACTGGCCACTAGAGGCCGCTCGACAGATCAAATGATTCCTTTGTGTGCTAAAAGATGTCATAACAGAAAGTGAAAGTCATTTTTGTAGGGACACTGTTCTGTTTCAGACTTGCTGGATATGGGGAGAGGGAAATGTGAAGACAGATTGGAGGTAGGAGCAGATAGGGACCGGGGGAAGGGTAGAGAGTTTCTGGGTTTAAAACTGTTTTGGCTCAAAGTGAAAGTAAATACTGTCACAGTTCAAAGTGAAAGTACGTGGCAGAAGCCATCATTTTAACAGGCTTTTGTTTTATATGTATCACATACTTGCTGACTTTTTGGCTGCCCTCTCTGGGAGAAAGCAGCCAGCTCGGGGACGGGGCCATCGCTGGGAGCGAAAAGGGAAGGTTTGGGGGTGGAGCCACGGACAGGTTGCCCTGTTTGGGGGCGTGGCTAGAGTGATCGCGGCATTTTAGCCATGTCCCTGCCATGCAATGCCGGTATTTCAGGCATTGCGCTGCGTGGGGAGGGGCTACAATGACTTGATCACGGAGATGGAATGCTATGCAGGAGGGTTGTCCCCCTTTCTGGGGGGCTAGGAGGGGGACCCAATTTCTGGGACCCTCCTGGCCATCCCAATGTCCCTGGTGGGGAAGTACTGTTAAACCTTAAAGTTATGGAAATATCATCTTTTCCCAGGTTCTCACCTACAGCCCTGAGAACCCTAATTTCTCAAGGCTGTAGATCATAGATAGTAGGATCCCCTGGAATGTCTCTGGGCTTGATTTATAGATATTTCAGGTAAGAGCAAACAACCAGGTAAAACTCTATGGGCAGGATGTACCAAGCAGCAGCACCGATGCTCATCGCATATGTACTGGCTCTATACTCCCTAAAAGAGCTGCCCTTTGCAATCCTCACCACGGCCTGGACTTCCTCTTTTATCACGGGGAAGTCCCTCTGTGCATGCACAGAGAAGCTGGTGGCCCCGGGGCCCGCCCCTTCTGTCCAGGAACGAAAGCGTTAAACTGATAACATTTCTACTGGTGGCATGAGAGGACATCTCACTTGCACACAAGTCATACTGAGCAATAAACCTTCAGAGACCAATGAGTCTCACAGGCTATAAATGTGGAGAAATATGCTAAGTAAGAGATTTGCCAATAGAGCAATGAGGAGTTACACAATCATAAGAATATATTATACAGCACAAGAAGAGCCAGCGGCAGCAATGCATATGCCATTGCCCGGATAGTTACATGAGTGTAACAGCAGAGCTTTCTGGGCACCCGGCGCACTGCACAGTGTGGAGAAGAATATCGCAGTGTGTATGGTCCTTTAGGGGGTATGAAAGGTGTTACAGTATATGCTAGTATTAAAGTGGCAATTGTTAAAAGCCCATCAAAATGACGGCTTCTGCAGTGTACTTTCACTCTGGGCTGTGACAGTTTTTACATGCACTTTGAGCTGTGACCGTTTTTAGCCATGTGTCCCCCGGGCCAGTAGAGTTATGCAGCATTGGGGCCACTGCTGTGCTGATTGTATTTACCTGATAGCCACGAAAGAGCTTGTTGAGCACTGCCTGCTTTACTATTGGGTGCAGCCAGCAGCCTTCCCACAGGTCACTTCCCCTGCCTCCATTTCCTGTCAACTTAGTCATCAGCCGAGATAAGCTCCGCCCCCCAAGACACCGAGGAGCTGATTTAATGCAGCTGCTGCTACCTTGGACAGAGAGGCCTATCAGTGAATTAGAGTGTGTGAAGCTATACTTATGGTAAGATTAATTTAAGGCCACTCTCCCCACCCGTTGGCTGTGTCAATGTGCCAGCATTTGTCAAGTGTAACTGCCTGTCTGTGTGTCCACGTGTCAATGCCCACTCTCCCCACCCGTTGGCTGTGTCAATGTGCCAGCATTTGTCAAGTGTAACTGCCTGTCTGTGTGTCCACGTGTCAATGCCTGTGTGTTAGCGTCTGTCAGTGTCAATCTGTCAGCTTCTGTCTGCGTATCAGTGTGTCAGCAGCTGTCTGTGTCAGTATTTGTGTGTCAGTGTCTGCATCTATGTGTATATCAGTGTGTGTGATCGTCGGTCAGCATTTTGTGTCCATGTCAGTGTCTGTGTGTCAGTATCAGTGTGTTGATGTCGGTGTCTGTGTGTGCTTTGTGACTTAGAGGCCCATTCAACAAGGATGGCATATACAATGCAATATGGGCGGAATTTTACTGCCAAGGAATGCATTGAAATATGCAATCCTATCGGTGGCATGTATGTTCCTGCATGCGGCCACTGCAATGCGCTCAGCCAAGTGCTGCGGGGTCTGTGTATGCACTGTTAGCGCCAACCTGTGCAGACCACACACTGACCCGCCGGGAGTGCGGTGTGTAGCCTATAGGCTATTATGGGCTACTGGCATGTCAGAATGGCGGTAGCCTAGGGACTTTATGCGATGCTGCCCGATACTTGTACATCAGGCAGCATCGCATCCCCCATAGAAACCTTAATATTTGCAGCTAACCCCTGAAAACTGGTGTTTTCGGGGAATTAGCAGCAAATATATAGGCCTCTAAGAGAGTTACATACAGTATACAGGGAAGACCCATTTTAAAATGTCCACTTCTACCACTGTATATATGTGTGCTAATAGAGAAGCCCGGGCCACTCGCTTGTGTTTGCCCCCACGGCTGAAAGTTACCAGCCAGCCCCTGCTCCCACTGATCAGTTTGTAAAGTACACTGGGATTTGTAGCATACTTGCCTATTTTTGAAAACTAGTTTCAGGGAGATTATAGTTGGTAATATAATTTTACTCCCAAAGGGTGTGTCTAGTTCCACATAGGGAGAGATTGTGAAAAGAGATTGTGAATGTGGCACCTAGAAGCCTGGGTGTGTACTGCTGCATCTGAGAGGAATCTTGTAAAATGACTTACAGATGGGGCAGGTCCCATCTTGGCAGGGGATGGCGCTGGCGTCGCCAGCCGCCATCCCCCGCCAGCGCCATGGCGATGGTGAGAAGGGGACGCGCGCGCACGAGAGGCGCGCGCGTCCCCTTCCGACGGCGCTTCCATCCGTTCCCCCGGGTCCCCGCCGGCTTGCCGGCGGTAACCCGGGGTCCCCGCCGCCTGCCCGCATCCCCCCCTAACCCTGTCCGTCTCCCTGGAGGCGGAGACAGACAGGGTTTCCGTCGCGCTGGAGACTGAGATGCGCGTGAGACGCACGCGCGTCTCAGTGTATTCGCTGGGGCGGCTGCTGGCGGGTCGCCAGGGCGGACGTTCTGGCGATCCGCCAGCCAGGATGGGACTGTAAACATACTGTATAGCCAAATGTAGATGAGCCCCAAAGCAGTTAGTAAGAGATACTATACTTGGTAAAGTGCTAATGGTGCTTATGATTAATGTGGGCTAGGTGACATAAGGGAGATTGCTAGACTAATGAGGGGAGAGGGAGATCGCTGCTATTTCAGGGAGTCTCCTGCAGAATGCAGGAGGGTAGGCAGCTATCATTTGTAGTTTTACAACTGCTTGGAGAGTCACGGGTGGACCAGGCCTGTACTATACTGTATGTTCTGAGCATTGACACCTTTCTGATGGACAACGTCAGATATCCCATCTCACTGTAGGTAGTTTGGGGTGAAATGCTAAAAAGATTCCCGCATCTCATTATCTAAAGGTTTGGATGATCTACTGGTAAATGTAACAGTAAAGGTCACTTATGAATATAGAAGCATGCAGGGCCTTTTGTAATGTTATGCACCTATTTAGTATGATTTTTCCCATTTATATACTGAAATGTATAATGTAGTTCCTTCTGATGGGATGAGCTGTTGGGAAAGTAGTAAGGCATAAAATTCTGTTATACATTAAAGAGACCACGGTGAAGTTACTGTAGAGATAGCTATCACATTTACAATTCATTAGCACCTTCTCCAGCGGGACTAAGATGGGAAAGGTTACCGGGTGCCGCCAGTATTCCTATCTCTTTCATTGATTTTTAAAACTAAAACATTGCCTTACCTAGGAGAGAGGAGACCCTCACGTGCAGGAACAACTTTGTATGTATGATATGCAATGCTTACAGCCGGCACTGATAACAGCAGCCAGAGTAAAGCCCAGCACTCGATTTGCATCTACATGCTGACCTTTATTAGGCTGGCAGCTTCGGGGAGATTGGTTTGCCTTAAAACAGTGGCATTTCATGCACAATTTAAACCATTGCTAATTTCAAATGCAGTTTAGAGAGCACTGACATTACCTGACACTGGGCAGATTCCTAATGTAGGTGCTATTTTTTTTTCATCATGCCCACACAGTATGGTCCCTTATCACACAGTATGGCCCCTTATTACACATTATGCCCACACAGCATGATCCCTTATTACACAGTATGGCCCCCTATTACACATTATGCCCACACTATGTGACCCCTTATTGCACATTATGGCCGCTCAGTATGTTGGAGGAGGAAGCTGGGCATCACCCAGGAACTGCAGATGACTAACTGCATCTTAACCAGGGTGAATAGGCAGAAGCTTGAACCATTCAGTGCAATGCTGGCCAGCGCTAACAGGATTGCCGTAAGCAACATTTTATTTTTATATTCATGATTTGCACTGCCTTAAGGTGCCCATACATGGTGAAATTTTTCCCATGCGTTTTGAACTATATCGCATCGGATTGCATGCGCTTTGCATGCGATGCGATTAGAAGACAGTACAGAAAGTAGGTGCAGCATATACTTTTTGCTCTGTGCGATGAATTGACCGCGGGAGCGCACATTGCATCGCATGGTGCAATCGCATCGTGTATGGGCACCTAGAGGCTGCTCCGGGGCCCCTATGCTTGTGGGCAGAAGCCTACCCAGCCCAGTGGGAAAGATGGCCCTGTGCCAGGCTCCTGTTCAGGCAGTGGAGAGGGTCAGATGCTGAGAACCGCATCACAAGAAGGCACCGCTCGTGTCGCAAGACAGTACAACCAGCATGCCATTCCCCATTGCTGCGTGACTATTGGTCAGCAGGGTCAATTTGTAGAATATGTTTCCCTAGGCAATATGGTTTGGGGGACCCTTCTACCCCATTTATTAAAAGAAAAGAGGAAGCTAATCCAGGCCTCTCAGTGCCCAGTTAGCCATAGGTGGGAATATGGGAAAAGTGACAATAAGGGGTGTATTTATTAAAATGGTGGTTCTATTGAAAGTTGGATGTTACCCATAGCAACATGTTGCCTTTTTCCCATTTATTTGAGCCGAAATGTGCCAACAGGCGATATTTCATGCCTTACCACCCAATACTGCATGGTGGGAGATTAAAATAGTGCCCGCAGCATGGCGAACGCAGCGCACACCTAGATGGTGTCCTTGTACACTAAATCGACATTCAGGACAAAAAAATGTGTAAAACTCATGTCCACCTTTTGACTGTCTACCTGCTTGTGTCAACCTTTCTGACCCATGTCAACCTATTTAAGGCGTGGACCTAAACAACAGCCCTGTTGACTTTCAGTGGTCAACCTTATGCATGTCGACTTTAATCCACCGACGGGCCGGAAAAGGGGGCGGAATGGGGCTGCCAATCAGGTTGGGAGCATGGCCAGCGCGATCGCGTTCTCGTGGACATGTCCCCGCTGTGCAATGATGTTATTTCAGGCATTGCACAGCAGTGGGCGGGGCTACAATTACGCAAATTGGGTCATTTGGCCCCAAGGACACCCCCGCGAGAGGGGGATACAGGAGACTACCCACATTCCGGGGGACTTGCCCCCCTTTTTGGGGGGCCAGGAGGGGGACCTGAATTCTGGGACCCTCCCAGTCATTCTGTGAGGGTAGGCAAGTATGACCTATCTCATGCTAGCTATCATGTAGTGCACTCTATAAAATGATATCTAGAAGCTGATTGGTTGATGGCTGTCCTTTTTTTGAAATCATCTACCTACATCTACCACAGAGCCCTAAAATAATACGAATACACTCATTTTCTGTATATATCCCGGTAAATACTCCTATTACAGACAAATGACTCTTTAAGGGGAGCAGAACGGTTGAAACTGACATTATGACGCAAATGTTTAGTAGATTCTGTTATTGCGAACGCCATCGGCAAAATCTCACCGCGGCAATATCATACAGAAATTACGATTTCTGAAAGCCTGAGAGTCCCCATCCCCCAATGCTGGAAAGATTTTCTTTTCTTTATCTAGAGGAATTTCTAAACGTTTGACTTTACTCTCTGCCATCTGGAGATCCCCAGGGGTTTCGAAGGTAATAACTATTAAAATGTTACTGCCATTTGTCTAATACAATTCCACGCTCCACATCTATCATTGGAGAGCTGGGTTTCATTTACACTTCAAAAATAATTTAAGGTTTTTACTGTGAAGGTTAGAAAGTTTCCACCACTCGCAGCTAATATCTCCACTGTTTACATGTTATAATGTCTGGGTGACCTTTTCAGAAAGCGCTACGGCCGGCAGCTGAGCCTGACAGCTCGCTGTGTTTTTACCTAGGCTTCAAATCCGCTGTTACTTTCTCTCGCTGATTGATGACAGTTGGGAAGGAAGTGAAAGGGTCAATTTATTTGTGTTGTTTTGTAATAATAAAAATAATGGCTACAGGTCCATATTAAGGTATTGGCGGGTCGTTAGCAAAGATGGTCTCATAAGCTGCCATCCCTCGGCAATCGACAAACAGGATTGCTGATAGAAGGCGGGAAAAATTAAAAGGAGAATTTTGATTTCTCAGTCCTGTAAACTGTCAGCCGTGCTGCCGCAGCCCCGCCCCTTTTCCCTGTCACTCAATCCCCTTGTGGGCTCCTCCGTGGACATTTTTAATTGGTTCCAAATGCTGGGAGGGCTGAACTATTCTGAGGACACTCCTCTCGCCGACTAGCACAGCACTCTAAGAGACATAGTAGCCAGGAGACATTGGATGTCAGGTATGTAGGACGGATTCCTCCCGGTGCAGCCGCACCAGCTGTTTTTGACACCAAAAGGTTGACAATGACAAAATGTTGATGGTCGATATAAAAATCTTGACACGTGCAAAAAAAATGGACATGAGTTTCTCCACATTTTGTTTCCTAATTTTTGGGAAACTTTTTCATACTTTAACATGGACTTCGGTTGGGTATCATGAAGTGATTGAAGCGAGCCATGCCAGGGTACGCGTTACACTAAGTAGGTGTCCACATTGACACCAAAAAAACTCATGTCAACCTTTGCATGTGTCAACCCTCTTCATGTCAACATTTTGCTTGTGTTAACATTTTGTCAATGTCGACCTTTTGCAGGCCAACTTAATGATTATCGGCCTAGACATAGTAGACCAGGGGTGGCCAAACAGGTTCTTGAAATCTACCAACGGCCCACGTTTTCCAAATCACCTAGCTGGTGCACAGCTGTAGTCATTACTGTCACATTGTCCAACCTGCTGCATTCATTCCTACTATAGATCCACAGGTTGACTGATCTACACGAACTGTTGGTAGATTTTGAGGACAGGTTTGGCCACCCCTGCTGTAGACCTTTCCATCCATACCTAACTGGCCACACTACCGTCCTTACAGCCCTGTGAGTACTGAAGGTGATAGCATCACCTAGCACAACCCTAAACCACTTCAACCCTGTCCACAACCCTAAACCACTTCAACCCTGTCCACAACCCTAAACCACTTCAACCCTGTCCACAACCCTAAACCACTTCAACGTCTTTGGCTTGAAACATTTAGCTTATTAGTATCAGAAGGGTATTTTATTTAATTGACCTAATTCTTCTGACAGGTAAAAGTTTGGTTTCATTTTTCCGGATGGGAATTTGCAAACATATCCCAATGATAAAGTGCATCACATGTCCTTAGCACTACACAACACGTATATTCTAATATATAACTTTTATTCATTCTTGCCTACTGTCCCAAAGTGTTTAGAAGACAAATGCCAGGAACTCCTCCTGCACTTCCAGGAGAGTAGACTAGCCTCCCTGCTGATAAATACATGGGGACACAGGTACTAAGGGGCATGACCATACCCACTACAAAAGGAGAAAATGCTAAATACTTTGCACGGTGCCTTGATGTAAATTGGAACACACGTTATCCTCAGGAGCTGCCCAAGGGCCCCATTGGGCCTGGGTAATTAGTACCAGTGCCTCTGCGGACACCACCCTCCTGCCCAATGAAGTGGATTGATGTTGTGTTTAAGAATCTTGCCCCCAGGCATCTACTGTATACAGGTCATCCCCTTATATGCTCTCAAAGGGCACCATAAAACAAATTATGACTTTACTTACAATCTGTGGGCCCAGGAGAGCTGGGGTGTGACCAAGTTCTGGAAGGAGTGGTCAGAGCGGGACATTTGTGCTCTTCCACAGCATGCAGGGCCGCTTAGACAAAGGCAGGCCAATGTAATCACTACCTGCTCTCCCCCTTCTGGCATCTCTGTCTATTGCAATACCTTGTACACTGGAAGAATTTGGTGTACTTATTATAATGCTTGCAATGTGCGTAGTGCACGCGGGGCCCACACTACACTCATTTTTAAGACATATCCCTCCAGAGTCCTGCAATGAAGGCAGCAGTGCTCAGATTCTACTACGCTGTAAAGTGCGGCGCAGCTGCCTGTAGAGGGGCCTGGACAGAGAAGGCTGCACACAGGCTTCCTCCTCTCTTAAAGTACTCTTGCCCCATTCACAGCTCATTCTTGTCGAACTTGTCATCCGCAACAAAGGGCCACATAAAAACCCCTCCTATCAACGGCCACATAAAAACCCCTCCTATCATCTTCCCGCTTGTAAAAAATGCAGTTGGAGAGTCGCAGGATGGCCAGGGTGGTTTCCAGATGGTGACATTGGCATTCATAAGGTAAATTTGGTGTGGGTACTACACAAAAAGAATCATGAACTCTTTGGGTGGGATGTATTAAAATACATCGCCGCCACCGGACCCCAGTGATGCTACCGCAAATGTATTAATATATGCAGCTAGCATCGCATTGTGGTAATGGAGGCCCCCTGCGAAACATGTGGTGTGTGGGGGGTCTCCTTCGGGAAGCCTAAACAGGCTGTCCCCAACGCCTCCTCCTCCCCCTGCAACCAGAATGAAGGAGTTTACCTTCCGGGTCCAGGAGGACCTAGAGGAAGGTAAGCCAGTGGGAGGGGAGTTGGTATCTGGGGCGGGGGTTGGCAGAGGCAGTGGGTTGCGGCGGGCTGCAATAGAAGCCCATAGGCTTCTATGGGGTGGCAATACCCTGCCCGGCAAAAACGGGGGGGGGGGGGGGGGGTCGGGTGTTAGTACATTTGAAAATGCGGTAAAACTCCCAAAAACAGGGTTTTACTGCATTTTTCCACTTAGTACATCCTGCCCTTTGAGTGCCAACGTTGCCGTGAGGGATGTGCAAAATATCCACTAAAAATGCCTGGGGCAGTAGACAAGGAATATGAATCACTTTAGTTATTGCCGGCAAATGATATGAAATTAATTAAATGAATTAAATGAAGTTTAGTTAAATATTGTCCCCCCAAAAAATGCAGGAATTTTTATCGGATATTTTGCACGTCTCACAGCAGCGTTGGCTCTCAAATAGTTAATATCGATGTTAGAATATGTGTGAAAATAAGAGTAAGAACCCTCAGTAGTGAGGGCGTTAAAGTGTGTGTATGTGTAACATTATATTACACCATGGAACAATACTGATAATTATTCCATTTCAGGGAAGTGGAATTTTTCTAATGCACAGGTGAAGCCAGCAGAGAACATTGAGAATGCAGTGCCACTAGGAATCCACCTCCTCCCAGGGAGTGCAATGCGTTTGTCACACTCAGCAAGAGAAAGCACAGCTCTCCCAGCATGCACTGCAGCATTAAGCTCCTCGTCTTGGAGTAGGTCTGTGATTCACTGCCCCTCTGAGCCTCTTCTACTAGGCTGTAGGACTGTAATACACTGCCACAGTGTGCCCACAGCACTGGCATTTCAGCATGTCCAGGATGCACTGCCGCTCTGTGACCATTCCAATCACAATGTGCTCACATTTTATTGGTGTTATTTTCAGCCTCTAGCACGTTGGATGGTAAACGTGGGAATTGGTTTTACATTCTCCTCATCTTGTGCGCAGCCTATTAATGCAACACACTCTCTTCTTGAATCATGTAAATGTTCCTAGCGAATTGCAAATATTTTACACTAAATTCCTGAATTTGTTCCCTGCAGACATCATCAGTTAAACATACAAGTCTCTGTTCTTGTAACGAAACATCGAATGATGAAAGCTAAAGGCTGGGACCTGGGACAAAAGAAATGAAAACAAATCAATCTGCAGTTGGTTAGAGGTGAATCATAAATGTAAAACACTTTGGTGAAATGGTCACATTTTTGCACTGTGGCATTTTACACGATCCACCACGCCGGCATTTGCGTCTTTCATTGGGACCCCAAAAACTTCACACAGAATGATTTCGCCATTATTGTCCTCATTCCACAAATTGCAAATTTGCATTAAGAGCCCTGAATGTACAGATGGAGGAGCTGCTCCTGTCCATAGAATCGCCAACCGCCGCTGTGCGCCATCTGACAGAAGGGGGCACGCCCGCATGAAATGCTCGTGTGCCCCGTTCTGTCGAAGCCCGCCACCCTCAGCTTGCTCCCCGCTGCTGCCACGTCCTCCTCCGTAGCTCCCAGCACCCCCCACTCGCCCTGCCCGTCTCCCTGAAGCGGAGATGGGCATGGAATCTGCTCACCGTCGGGCACGCGTGCGTGTGAGACGTTCAGGCATCCCCTTCAGATGGAGCTTCTGTCCGCCAGCCTGCACCAGCTCAGGAGTTCTGGCGATTCTAAAGGCTGGCTGACAGGCGCTCCATCTGTATTGATGGATACATTTTTAATTAAAATACATAGAGTTAAAATGTGTACAGAAAAGTACGTATTTCCATGTGTGCGCTGCGGTGGTGGAATCCAGCTCTACCACAGTAGGATGTGCACCAAGTTTATGCAAGTAGTTACTAAAGTATTAACCATATTAGTTAAAAGCCAATCAAAATGACGGCTTAGTCCCTATCTGCTGCCACCTCCAATCTCTGTATTCTTAGCTCCCTCTCTCCATATCCAGCAAGTTTGCCACATATGTACTAACATATGTGGCTAGCATCGGGTTGCGGTGACTTAGACCCCCGCGATACCTGTGATGTGGTCTGCAGGGGTCTCCGTCACCTCCCGGCGGCTGCCAGCGTCCCCCTGCGTCTCCTCCTCCCCCCTGAAGCCGGATGTCCTCCTGGCTGTGACACCTGGGGGAGGAGGAGATCAAAGGAGGGGGGGGGGTGCGCGCGGGCGGCAAAAGAAGCCCATAGGCTTCTATAGGGTATCGGCGATACCCTACAATGCGTTGACGGGGCGGCGGGGTTTTAATACATAGGGAAATACGGTAAAACGGGTGTTTTACCGCATTTTCCTGTTAGTACATCCCGCCCCAGGTAACATACCCATTGATTATGGATGTAGAGGAAAGTGTGTCATACTTACCTACTCTTCTGGAAATTGCAGGATACTCACGATTTTTATAATAGTCTCCCAGAAGAATGGGTGCTCCACCCACTTCCTTTCTGAGTGCTCCACCCACTTCCTTTCTGTGTGCTCTGCCCACTTCCTTTCGAAGCAAGCAGAAAAGCTTGAAATGCTGAACCCCCTAGGGGCCCCCTGTGGTCAGCATATTTTTTTTACCTAAAGGTTTTGTGCATGGGAGTGGGGTAGTGCTGCAGCTTCTCCTATTTATTATTTATTTATTAGCAGTTTCTTATATAGCGCACACATATTCCGCAGCGCTTTACAGAGAATATTTGACCATTCACATCAGTCCCTGCCCCAGTGGAGCTTACAATCTATATTCCCTACCACATGTACATGCACACACAGACATTCTAGGGTTAATTATTATTATTTTATTTTTCGGGGAGCCCATTAACCTACCAGTATATTTTTTGGATTGTGGGAGGAAACCGGAGTACCAGGAGGAAACCCACGCAAGTACGGGGAGAATATACAAACTCTGCACAGTTAGGGCCATGGCGGCTATTGAACCCATGACCTCAGTGCTGTGAGGCAGTAATGCTAACCATTACACCATCCGTACTGACATCCGTTCTCCTATCTGCCAATGTGACAATGATTATTGGTGCTGAGCATCAAGAGCCAAGGCACACTGAGTGCACAAGTGTGCAGTGCATTACTGGGAGTTGACTAAGTCCCATGACACTTTGCACAAGAGGGCAGAGGCTGAGAGGTTTGTGCTGAGCTCTGATTGGTAGAGCTCATTACATGCCTCTCGGGCCCATGGAGGACAGTAGCAGCCTAGTCATGGGAAGGTTTCTAATCAGAGGCAGCACTGAGCCTGTGAGGTCTCCTACAATCCTAGGTAAGGTACAGAGGGACAAACACAGGCTTTTCATGTGGTATGTATGTGTGTGTGTATATATATATATATATATATATATATATATGTTGTGGGGGACGGCGGCACTCGAAACCAAAATAATGACACCAGGAGACTGGATAAATCACCGACGTTTCCAAGCCGTTACGGCTTCTTTATCAAGGTGCAGAAGACAATTGTCAAACAGTGTAAAAGGATTTAAATACCTTTTACACTGTTTGACAATTGTCTTCTGCACCTTGATAAAGAAGCCGTAACGGCTTGGAAACGTCGGTGATTTATCCAGTCTCCTGGTGTCATTATTTTGGTTTCGAGTGCCGCCGTCCCCCACAACATATCTACAACCTGCGAGAGCAGGTGATTACACGGCGGGCACCGTTTTATCGATAATATTGGTGAACGACCTGGGAGTGCCGCTCCATCGAATATATATATATATATAAATATAATTAATTCCCCCCCCCCCCTCCCATTGATCAAGTTTATACTGCCTTTACTCTATGTTTTGACAGTGTAATATTCTTCTGTGCGGCCAGTAATGACAAGTGCAAGGGGGGCCCTGGTCACAGCCAAGCCTCCCACCTGCAAAAACAGGCATTTTGGAATCTACCCGCTACACACCTTGATACATAGACCACCAAATATAAATGATACATAGACCACCAAATATAATTTCTGATGCAGCATTGGCGGTGCCTGAGCATTGTACCATGCTCAGGCAAGTGCCACAAAGTAGCTGGCAAGAGTTACAGTAGTTTTTACGCCGGACTGATACATAGAAAGAGTAATGTCTTGCAATACAAACTCTGTACTCAACTTCTTACTAATGTGTATAAATGATAGAAGAATCTCTGCTGACTTGATGTTCGAGGGCTGTGGGTACCGAAGGCCGCTGAAGCCCACAAGAGAATTTCCCTGCCCTCAAAGCATGAACACTGCATAATGTTGATAAATGTATCTCTCTTTACTGATGCATTACACAACCAAGACAAACTTTGTGTGCCTAGCTTTTAGCGTGGAGAGGGAATAATTGAATTGAACTAGTTATAGAAAGTCTAATACTGATAAATGTCTCATGCTGTTTCCTCGCTCCATTCTCCCACTTCCTCCAAAATAAAAGAGATATTGCTCCAACTATTGTTTTCCAAATATCATTTTGTGTGGAAAGGGCTGCTCTTTGCAGTGGGGTCTGTTGTAGCTGGAGAAGACCTCATCAGAGTTTACCAATAACTTTAATTACTGAATCACTCAAATGATGATCAAGTTGTTTATTGATTGCCCTGTGCACTATTCTATGTTTTTTTTTCTCTAAAGAATAAAAATCTGTGTTTATTTAAATGTCGCAAATCCCACATTCACCCATTATTTGAAAACCCTTTTATCAAAAACGTTCGTCTTCGTAAAAACCGAAAGGAAAAAAAACACTTGTTTATTACATTTGAACAATGTTCTTCCTACATTCATCAAACGCCGATTTCCAGACACTGATATGTCCCAGACAAATCTTTCAGCACCCATCTCTCGATATATATATATATATATATATATATATATATATACTTCCAAGAATGAAGGCACACGACACAGGATAAACTTATTCACCTAGTAACATCTAGCGCTTTCAGGGGATACAACCCCCGTCATCAGGATGGTAGCCACACAGGTACAATGGTGTAGTCAGTAGTCATTGTACCTGTGTGGCTACCATCCTGATGACGGGGGTTGTATCCCCTGAAAGCGCTAGATGTTACTAGCCAGAATACACTTGCGGTGAATAAGTTTATCCTGTGTCGTGTGCCTTCATTCTTGGAAGTATACAAATTTATTGGGAGTGCACCGACCAAGCTGCTGAATATAATTGGAGTGCCGGCATATATGGAAGATTATATATATATATATATATATATATTTATATATAGGAACCTGGGGGTCCGGCACAGCATCCTTCAATAATACCACATGGGTGCCTTCACAACAACATTAGGATAGCAGGACAGATGGTGCTCACTCCATTGACGAAAAACATGAGAATTTGTTAGCTACATAACACAAGTCTTACCTTAAATACGCCATAGTGAACGCTTGCCGTAAACTGGACCACGAATCCGGGCAAAGGTGCAGAGTGAGTGACGTCTCTGCGCTGTTTCCGATTCCGGCTTCTGTGGGACTAGTCACCTAGCAACATATAACAAACTAAAAACACTAAGCCACAGCAACACTGAGAAAACAGAGCAATATGGGTAAACATGTTACACGTAATAATCTTTTTTTATTAGAGCTCCTTTAATTACCAAACAATGAAGTGCCATTCTGATTCTGAAGGTTCTAATGGTTTTTCCCACGTAGCATAAGCCACATGGGCATTTGATCAAGTACACCACGTAAGACCTGGTACAAGTCACTGGTACTTGGAGGGTGTACCTCTGTCCAGAGTGAGGATGGTAGAAGAATTTTCCTGATATTATGTAACTGCAAGTCCTGCAGCCCACACATTTGTAGCCCCCCTGTTTCATTTGCACTTGGGGTTGTTTTCTTTTAGTCACATCCATCCTAACAAGTAGATCCTGATGTTTTGTCCCCTGGTATAGCAGGGCATAATTTGGGTATATTTAAGTTGCTGTTCTCTATAGTGTTTTAGATGCTGCACCATGGGCCAGAGTGTTTTAGATGCTGCACCATGGGCCAGAGTGTTTTAGATACTTTCATTAATTTTTTGTCTGCTGTATTATAGCTCCGTACCCAACGGATGTTGTCTTCTTGTTTATTAGGGGACAGTTGTTTCACACGTAATAATTCTTCTTTCCAGATTTTATTGGCTTTATCAAGGGCTTGTTGGATGACAGTTTGCGAATATCCTCGCTCTTGAAATTTTTTGGAAATATCCTGTGAGTCCGTCTTCCTCACTCGTTATCCGTTTCACCCTCAGTAGTTGTGAATAGGGTAGACTCCTTTTTGTGCTTGGTGGGTGATGGCTATCGGCCACCAGTAGCGTGTTGCGGTCTGTTTGTTTTCTGGTATATGTCAGTCTGGATTTTTCCCTCCTTGTAGTAAATGTTAGCATCCAGATACTGTACAGAACCCAGACTTATCTGAAAGGTGAATTTGATGGGACAGTTGAGAGAATTGATATTATCCATATATTCCCTAAATTATGTCTCTGATCCTCGCCATAGAAGCAGGGCATCATCTGTGTAGCGACAATAGAAAAGTATGTAACATACCAATCTATGTGCAAATTGCATTACTGATGTTTCTTTCAGCTCTTATAGATAGTATGACTGGATTAAACCTGGAAGCATTGGTCTAAAAGTTACTACATGTTTATTGATCAATATGAACTCTGTGCATCCCTCTCCTACCGGTCAAGGATCTTTGTAATATTATCACACATATCAAAGAACTCTATAGTATGGCTTCCTGGCCAAGGGACCAAGTCCATGTTGGTGGAGTCTACAGATGAAGTCAGGGATGAAGGGACAGAACCATCAGATGACTTTGGGCTTCAGCATCAGAGTCGCTTTTCTGGGGTGTTTGGGCACTGCTAAGGGAACCTGAATGTCTGGCAGTGGCACTTTCAGTTTTGGTTTCGGTAACTTCATTGTCAATACTGCGGAAGTCAAGCAGGTTCAGTACGTTCTGCTGTCCACTTGGTACAGCTGCACGCTCATTTTAGTGTACAGTACATACCGGTTAAAGGGTTTTTTCTCCTGACACGTAGATAGTATGGATTCCTATCTTCCACTCATAGCTCAACTGTTTCATTTCTCGGCAGACCTGGGCCATGATGTTGTTCGGTCGGCTCTGACTCTGAATCCCTAGGATTCATTTGGCTCTTCTAACTTGGTGCTTCGATAATTTTTGGGTTTAACTTATCAAGAATAGGCCTCTGGCGCAGGGACTCTGCTTCCAAGAATGGCACTCTTTCTGGATGTGGGCGGGGTGTGTGAATGTCATCACCAAAAGAATCCAAGGGGCTTGTAGCTAAAATAAAACCTCATTCATTATTCGTCTGTTGTCTATGATCAGATGATAGGCAACCGCTAACGGGTCTTGGTGATTGGAACTGTGCAGGCAGCTCAGCACCTCCTCCGTGCACTCACACTTATCACACAGGCCCTCAATCATCAATCATGTTTGTACTGTACCTTGGGTCTTCCGGAATAAGTTACTTTGGGAGATCCTGTTTAAAACACTCGCATTCTTGAATATCTTTGATTGTTGCCCTTTTCATGGGGTCTACGAGCAGCATGTGCTTGAGAAGGCTGATGGCAGGGGGTTTCAAATACTGAGGAGTGTAGGAAATACCATCACAAATGTTTTTGAACTGGGTGGGCACATGGTCATCTTCAAATGGAAGAGTTCCACACAGTAACACGTAGAGGATCACACCACTGCTCCATATGTCCACTTCTGGGCTAGCATACAGCAGTCCTGATATTACTTCAGGTGCAGCATAATTAGGAGACCCACAGCTTGTCCTTAAAAACTCAGCCATCATGTTTGATAGACCAAAATCTGCTATCTACGCATTCATATGTGCATCAAGAAGAACATTTTCTGGTTTCAAGTCTCTGTGCACCACCATGTGCCTGTGGCAATAGTCCACACCAGAAATGATTTGCTGGAATAAGCGCTGGCATTTTTACATAAGTAATCAAAGAGTTCCCCGCCAACTACATGCTCCATTACCATAAACATATACATTGGTGTACTTATTACCTGGTACAGCTTAATGATATGAGGATGTCGAAATAGTTTCAGGTTTTGGATCTTTGCCACCACATCAAGGCTCCTAATCTTCTCTCTGTTCAATATCTTTACAGCGACCTTGTGCCCGGTTAGTTCATGTTTGTCAATCTTCACTTTGCCGAAGGTGCCCAGCCCGAGCATGTCCACTAGGATGCAGCGGCCAATGTTTACCCTCCCGTCATGATGTTTCTGTTTATCAATTGCGCATTGCGGGCTTCAGGCGGCGACTAATGAGGCAGGGGCGCTACTGGGGGGAGGGGGGGCATGCACAGAAGGAGAGGGCAGGTGAGCACTATTCTATTTTTTTTTCCAGATGGCCAGGCGCTGAAGGTCAGATAACGGGATGTCCAATCCAAATGATGGAAACGGGATTGGTATTTTTAGAGGGGATGCAGTTAAAATCCCGGGAAATGCCGACACATTCTCCCTCCTGGGGTGTCCACGACACCCCTGGAGGGAGAATAAATTAGTGTGCCGAGCGTAGCGAGGCACCGGGCCCGCTGCGTGGCGAGCGCAGCGAGCCCGCAAGGGGGGGCGATCCACGTCCCCCCCTTGTCGGCATTTCGGCTGTCGGGATTCTGAACGCCGGGATCCCGACCGCCGGGATTCAATACTGAATCCTTTTAGAGAATAGTCCTGAAATGAATATTGATTTTCTCCAGGATCACTATTCATACAAGTGCAGTTGGGTGATTAGGAGAAGGTCGCTCAAGTACAGTATAAAAGAAAAAAATCAAGCATGTGCAGCGGAACAAGAGACGCTTGATAAAAGGTAAGAATATCGCGGTCACCATTGTAATTTATCGATCGATCCTCTTGATACAGGACAACTCCATTATCGATACAGAAATCACAATGTATTAAACAATAATGATGGGGATACCTATGATGATATGTGTAACCAGAGACCTCGTTCGCGAAGGGACCCAGCGAGGCTACCGGCATCGCCAAGTGTGTACACACTTGGCGATGCCGAGCATGGTGAGCAATGGCAGGTGGAAATAACATGACTCTCGCTAATGATTTCCTCAGTCATCCCGCATTTATAGATGACAGAGGACATCGCTAACGACACTCAGGAGTGTACATCATTAAACAGTATGGCGTTAGGATATCGCTATTGTGCATATGGTTTAAAAAAATTGTCAAGTGTGTATGTGTGCCATTAGATCATGATACAGAAAAGAATTAGGAGTCTAGAATAATAGGCGCTCGGCTGTCAAAAAAGTCCTTTTCTTATAGATAAAAATACGCAAACACTTTATTCATCCATATACAGCAATTTCCATAAAATCGATTTACGGCAATATTCAGTAAAAAATAAAAAGGATTGTAATCCCAACGTCAGTCTATATGCTTGAACAGACACTTTAACTAAGAGAGCGAGGCAGGGATAAGTGAATTTTGTGAAATACCTCTACTCCCGTCTCTGAATCCTCCGCTTAGGTGCTGCATACAATCTGTCACAGCTGTACCACGTGGGGGTAGTCTCCTTGTCGCTGCAGCCGTGGAACCGGCCTCCAGTGCACAAATAAACGTCCACCTCACAAGGTTCCTTTGGCGTGGGGGTAGTGGACAAGCATGTGTTGTGGCGTGGGTATCCTTAGGGCTGCTCCGTATTGTAAAAACAAACAAAGTTGGTGACCACGTCCACCTCCTGGCCAACACGTTTCGATCTACTTGAGATCATTATCAAGAGGAGCCTTGATAAAGATGGCCGGGTGCCTGTGCACTTTTTAAGGGGCAAGGACTGAGGTAAGGATGCATGGACATGCCTCCTTATAAAAACAAAAAAAAAACCCAGGATAATTAGCTTTTGTGTCATCACAACGTAACGTGCACCACAGAGGGGTGACATCAATATCAGCCAGGGGAAGATAAAGAGGGGGGAGAAATAAGTATGATCACACCCACCCCACATAGCCAGTGACTGCTGCCAATGCTCATCAACAGCAGCCGTTCTGCGCCAGCCGCTGCCAGGTAAGGAGAGTAGGGGTTGCTGCATATCTGAGCCTTTTCTAGGCCCCTCTATCAGGCCCTGGTACTGTCATTATTGACCCCTCTCTCTTGTCACCACTGGTCCTGAGCTCAGGTGTAGCGGCAGGATTGGGCCTTACATGTTCAGCTTTGCCTTGCATACTGTAGTGCCGCCCCAAACACGCATCAACACACCTGCGTGCCCACATGAATACCCAGCGTTTTTATGGGGACAGTGCCAAAGTCTCGGCTAGTGTGATACTCACCAAAGGCGTTCACACAGGATGTTTGCACTTGCGCATATTCGCGCATGTTCAGGAATTCGGACCTATCCGACTGGTCTGAATCAGACCCTAAGTGCACCACTTACAGCTACCATGGATTCCAAATGCCAATCATGTCCAGTACTCTGCCCATCATAATGAGTGCCTGTGAAATAGATGCAGTGGTACCAAACTAGGGGGCATGTACTGCTCTGACATTTATCAAGCGCAATCTATAAAATTAGAGGTACATCTGCCCCTGAGTATGAATACAGGGGCCTAATTCATACCTGCTCACTTGTCTGCATATCTCGCAGCCTAGGGAACAGGAAACATGCAAGGGTATCGGTAGGCCAATGCATCCCTTCGCATGTGGCTGCCCGCTTGATAAATCATTCGATGGTCCCTCACCATCTTATGATTTTCTGCTATTTGCTATTGATGCCCACTGGGGCATCAACACGCCTGCGTTCCCTGGGGAACGCCTAGCATTTTTATGTGAGTGCCTATAAAACGCCCGTTCCCCTATTGCCACCCCCTCCCCACCTTGAGTGAATGGCATATCCCAAACATCGGGGAATGGGGCCCAATTCAAACCTGAGTGAAGGGGTCTGAATCGGCCGCACAGTGAGAGAAAGCTTTTGATTTAGCACATATGTAAATGATTGGACAATTGTATTGTCTGCTGAGAGATCAGAACTACAGTATATAACCGCAGACTATTCTGTAATTCTGAGACCAGCCCAAGTTACAGCTGCACAGCACAAGCTCCATGGGGCTACGGAGTAGTATTGGTGTGAGATACTGCATCATGCAGACAGTTGTCAGTGATTCACATTACCATCTGCTGAGCGAGCACCTTGCGGACAAGGCATTTAGGTTAGATTTATGCCTGTAGAGGCTGTCTAGCTTGGCATATGTTGTGTTGCTAGATTTCAGATATACAACCAAATGCTTGTTGGGAAATGGGCCAAGTGCCCAGATATCTGAACGAGAAGAGCTGCAAGCTCACAGAGACACCAACCTTTGCCGGTGCCTAAGTTAAATCTCCATTCTGCAACAAATTCATTTGCAGGCGCATTTGGAATTAAATGGGTTAAAAGCAAAAGTGAATGAACATAAGCTGATAGAACATGTGTTTTTAAAAAAGTACAATACAGCAGTGTCCCTATCGAAGCGGATCGGCTTTGAATCGTTTGTGTGCTGGGTTTAGCAGAGGCGCGTATAATACTAGTATCAGTCACAGTTATACGTTCCAGCAGACACAGTTGCTTGGAGCCAGAGAAGCCCATCTGCTGAACCAGGTGTCCTCAGGTAGAATGAGGTGTGGGATAGAAACACAGTGTTTTACCAGTCCAAGGCTCACGCTTCTAAGTGCAGTATAGTAGTATTTGCAAAATATAAAAGATTTTGCCAACCTTCATTTATTTAGTTGGTTTAGAATTTCTCTACATTTTTACTGACTTTACTTATATTTCATAGAACATTCCTTACATTACCTGCAAAACTAAGTAACATAGTAATTAAGGCAGAAAAAAAGACATCAGTCCATCGAGTTCAACCCATCTAACTTGTAACTATTGACTTGAGTAAGTCCTATCTATAGGATTCCCATAGTGGTCAAAAATGGATCCAGTTTTGATTTAAATTCAGTAACAGTAGCTGCTGTAATCACCCCCATCGGCAATGAGTTCCAGAACTTTACTGCTCTAATGGTGAAGATTCCTCTTCTTAATTCAGTCCGGAATTTATTTTCCTCGAGCCTCGGTACAGGCCCGCGTGTCCTAAGTATAAGCCTGTTAGTGACCAATCATCTCCCAGTTCCATATGATTCCCAATCCTGTATTTGAACATACTAATCATATCACCTCTCAGCCTCCGTTTCTCCAGTGAAAACATATTCAGCCTGGTTAACCTATTTTTGTATTCTAGTGATTCAAGACCTTTTACTAGCTTAGTCGCCCTTCTCAGTATCTGTTCCAATTCATTTACTGTACTGTATGTCCTTTTTAAGGTGCGGCATCTATCACTACATGCTTTATACCTTGTTCCTCTGTGTTAATCAGTGGCTGTCTCGTTAATTACAATATGGAATCTAGGGTAGATGGAATGCCTGTGATCCACCCCGCACCCTATCTTGTTAAATAGCCAAATCAAATATCTTAAAAAAAAAAAATGAATATGTCAGCATCACGTGACCAATAAATAATATCACGTGACTTCTGGTGCAGCAGGCAAAGTGGCACATGACATTAAAGCCCCACTTGACTCCACGACCTGTTTAAATTAAGATGTCATTTTAGGATGAAATACAGAGGTAATAAATCAATATACTGAGCGCTCTCCTCTCCTTCTGCATTCTGAGAAAATGATGGAAGTAAAAAGTCACTTACTGTACAGTGAGCCCGCAAATTGCAGGATAGAAGGTAGAACAGGCTGATTTACTTTACTGACACACATGTAAACTGAGGGGTCTCAGTGGGCAATTGCCATACTGGGTGCTCTTCCAACAAGCAGTGATACCAGACAACCAGGGCTGCCACTAGAAATTGTGGGGCCTGACAAAATAGACAGGGCCCCCTCCCTCCCCTCCCAAAAAAGATCAAGCATACCATATATAAGCTCCAGGCAGAGCCCCTGCTAAATGCTGCGCCAAGCAGAATGCCCGGTTCAGCCAGGCAGAGCCCCCGTTTCTTTACACCAGGCAGAGCGCCAGTTATGCTAGGTAGAGCCCCCGTTCTGTCAGGCAGAGCCCCAATTTGTTACGCTAGGCAGAGCCCCCTGTTACATTACACCAGGCAGAGCCCCCGTTACATTACACCAGGCAGAGCCCCCGTTACATTACACCAGGCAGAGCCCCTATTTGTTATGCTAGGCAGAGCCCCCTGTTACATTACACCAGGCAGAGCCCCCATTTGTTATGCTAGGCAGAGCCCCCGTTACATTACACCAGGCAGAGCCCCCTGTTATATTACACCAGGCAGAGGCCCCGTTATGTTATGTCAGGCAGAGCCCCCGTTATATTATGCTGAGCCCCAGTTACATTACGCCAGGCAGAGTCCTGTTATGCCAAGCATTGCCAGCATTTTATGTTATGCCAGGCAGAATCTCCCCATTACATCTTGTGCCAGGTAGAGCCCCCTTTACATATTACTCCAGGCAGAACCCCCATTACATATTGCACCAGGCAAAACTCCCATTACGTTACGCCAGGCAGAACTAGCATTATAGGTTATGCCATGCAGAGCCCCCATACTTACACATAATGCCAGGCAGAACCCTCATTAGATGTTGTGCCAGGTAGAGCCCTGTTACGTTACACCAGGCAGAACCCCCAGTTATACAATAAGCCAGACAGAAACCCCTTCTGCTCCTGTTAGATGTTGCACCAGGCGGAGCTCCCTTTACACCAGGTGGAGAAGGAGAGGAGGGGGGAGAAAGAGGGAGGGGAGCAGGTTTTACCTGTGCCACATACAGCTATCGCTTGTCTAGTGTGTACGAGGCGTAACAGTTATTTATATATTGTTTGACAGAACAATCATTCACATCAGCAAAGCTTGAATCCTCTTGCTTATTTGCATTTGCCCCCTTAGTTCTGTATCAATCTAGTGTGCTCTACACACGGGGAGATTCTGACTAGATCTCTTAGAAAATGCCCCTACCCTACATTGCTCTGTGTGTAGGGGCCATAGCGATGTGCGTCCCCACGCGGCACTATCACCCAGCAATTAATACCCTGCATGCATCATAGATCTAGTGAGATCGCCGGTCATGGCCAGTGTTCTCACCGGAGAACACTGGCCCTGACAGACTGCACAGCGCTGACACATCGCTGTGCAGCACTGCGTGCTGAGCGATGTACATTGCAGTGTCACCCCGTGTGTGCGCCCTCTTAGCGATAACTTACAATTATTATAATAAAGCTAAATTAATTCATAATAAAAAAAAATTGCAGATCTGTTCGACGCAGCCTTTTAGTGGCACCTTGAAAATAATGGATATTTGGGTCAAGAGAAGTGCAGAGAATTAATATCGGCCAGTTTTCTTTTTAAGCAGTTTTAATGTTGCCTTGGAGATGTCATAATGTTCTGAGTGAGCGTAGAATAATAATTTGTCAGGCAGCATGCCATCGCCGGGCTGAATTATGAGATGCCACCATTGGTTAGTCACCTCTGCTACAGCTTCTGTAAAGAGTTGTTAGGGGACAGTGAAGCATGAAATCTGAGGCAGGCTGTTTCAGGAGGTGCTGTTCTGCCAATGCATTAGTGCCCTGCAGGAAGCATGTCCAGCTGTGAGCAGTGGGAACACTGTGCTTATGTATGAGCACAACATTACACAGCCTCTGCATCTAGTGCCTTGTGTAACACTCCTGCTGTACACCAGGGCAGCCCCATACCTGACACATGTTGTGCCAAATTGTACCATATACTGTACATAATAATTGTCTTGTGCATAGCACCAACATAATCTACAGTGCTGTGTGCTTGGAGAACAGTATTCAGCAATATTAGTTTCTGTTCCTTTGAAACTTACACAGCAAAAGCATACCTCCCTTTCATGGGACTGTCCCAATTTTTAGCATTCACATGTAAACTGGGTAATGTAAAGTTTTTACTGCTGCCAGCTCCCCATGCTGTACGCCCCTGCACATAGGTGTGTGCCAGCAGTGCTTCGCCGCTGGTGCACACCTACGAATTGGACCCAGCACATCATGATGTTATGATGCAATGTCCTGCTGATGGGTGCAATCCGACAGCTTGAACCTGTGGGGGGGGGGGGGTGGTGGATTGGGCCGTCGGGAAACCGAGCAGTTGGGAACAGGGCCGGCACCACCACTAGGCAGCTCTAGGCATTTGCCTAGGGCGCCGGCACCTGGAGGGCGGCAGTTCGCCCCTCACCCCCAGCATGGAGGGTAAGCGAACTGTGTAAAAAACTTGTGGCACCGGCGTCCCTGCAGTGCTGGAGCGGGCAGGGGTGTCCGTGCCGCGGGGGTACCTGCGGCGCTGTCATTGTGTATAAAGCTGGCGGCGGCCTGCGGGGTCCCTGCAGTGAATAGAAAATAACTAGCACTTCCTGCGCCGCCGCGCGCATAGCGCTAGTTATTTTCTATTCACTCCAGGGACCCCGCCGGCCGCAGCCAGCTTTATACACAATGACAGCGCCGCAGGTACCCCCGCGGCACGGATACCCCTGCCCGCTCCAGCACTGCAGGGACGCCGGCGCCGCAAGTTTTTTACACAGGTACCACCACCGCCCCCACCCCGACTCGCCTGGGCGGTGCCTTGCACCGGCCCTGGTTGGGAATCCCCCTGTCCCTCATTGATTTGCTCATTAAAGCAGCAGTGAGTAGACCCTGTCCAAGACAGAGAGACTGGGGGCATTGCCAAGAGCTGAAGAGCCCCCATAGTGATGGTAAATGGTGTGACGGTGGCTTTGCCATGAAGCTGCACCCCCTTTCCGGGAGTGTGGGTCATTGCCATAAAACCACGCCCCCTTTTGAAGAGGCCGCACTCCCTTTTCGGATGTGTGAGTAGTGATAAAGTCAGAAGCCATTTAACCATTGAGAGAGTATTTGACTGGCCGTCTGGCTCTTCTGGCTGATTGGCGTATTCGGCCACATGGCACCCATAGGGCCAGATACACTAAGCTTCAAAAGTGATCAAATAGAGAGTGATAAACAGCCAGCCAATCAGCTTCTACCTGCCATGTCACAGACTGTGTTTGTAAAATGTCAGGTAGGAGTTGATTAGTTGTTTATCACTCATTTTATCACTTTTGAAGCTTAGTGCCCACAGTCACAGAGCCTGCCATGGAGATCCACATCCTGGCGCTCTGTCATCAATCTTTTTTAAGAGAGATGGAAGACTAGAGCGTCCCGGCAAAAGCTCCCATAGCACTAACAATATACGGCAATAGGTTTCACCAGCAGGGCGGGCTCAGTGAGTAGGGATTAGTTCCAGATATACAAATGTCTTGGTGCTGGGTTATTGGCTTGAAGCTGATTGGACAAGCTGGGGCTTGTATTTATAAATAGGGGTAAATAGGGGTTCACTAAATAAATGCAATTTTGAACGGTTTAAATGTAGTGGATAGAACGTGTCATAAACAAGTGTCTGGTCATCACTCATTGGCGGCAGTCAGGATGCCAGTGTTCGGTACAGATGTGTCCACATACATCTTGGCTATTTTTCTCAATATGGAACAACACGCGAAACACGGCCTAGTTGTTTTTTCCAATGTAGCAAGTAGATGGATTCTAAACAAATTTGCAGCAGATTTTGTATAAAGTAATAGTTTAGAGAAGCAAATTTTGAGAAAAATCACAAAGCGTGACTTTTGCAGAGTCCAAGGCGTGCAAAATTGTGCCAGACATGACACAATAAATCAAAGATGTACAGTATGTGGACACATCTCTATATGGTCGCCGGCATCCCAACTACCATGAGTGCCTCAAGGATCAGGATGCCAACACAGGAATACCAACGGGCAGCATCCCGATTGGTAACTACTGTAGGTGGAACTGGTTAGTGTGACACCGGATAAGGGAGGGTTAGGTTTAGGCATTAGCGGGGGAACTTAGGGTTAGATTTAGGCATTAGCGGGGGAACTTAGGGTTAGGCTGCAGGGAGGGGAAGGTTAGGATTGGGGGGGGGGGGGGATATCAGGCCTTTAGTTTTAGCCACTTACAAGGAGGTTAGTGTTAGGCAGCAAGGTGCAGGGGTTAGCTACTAGCAGTGGGGGTTAGGATCAGCCTGTGCAGAGGGAGGGTTAGCATTAGACTGTTGCAAGGGAGGGTTGGGGGGCATGGTTAGGGTACCTATCCAGCCCCTATAAGGATTCTCTGTTTTGGGATGCTGGGTTCAGTCTTTTGATCTCCGCAATGTGAATGAACCTAGTATGTGAATGAACCTAGTATGGAGAAGTGTTCTGCTCTATTCTAGGTAATACTCCAAATTATTAACATTATTTTTACTTTTTTTAGTATCACCTGATTGCAGTAAAGGGCTTATGGCTCAGTTTTTGTGAAAAACTGCTCCAAACACTTTTTCATTATTTTTTTTTTGTTGTAACCAGACCGCATTTCCCATACTTAAAATAGGAAATGCAATCTGGTGGCATTTACTTAAAAGAAAAAAAAACTGTATTCACAGGGCTCCGTGTCAATCCCCTACTGAGGAAAGCAGTGCAGGGATGGGGCCATTGTGATCAGCCCTCAGGGTCCCCAGGTAGGTGCATATGTTTAGTAATGGTGGTCGGAGAGGGGTGCCATCAGTGGTGGTTTCTGCGATATCATTGACAGGGCACACACAGCACAGGACCGGGGTATTCTTTACCAAAAATACCCTGATAATGCTGCAGGGACAGAGCATTCTCACAAGCTCTGTCCCAGCATGCAATAATTGATCCGTTCGATTGCAGTCGTATACAGCCTTGAACTCCCCTCTCCCGCTGACATTTTTCTGCTACTTTTTTGTCACTATTCGGCACAAGGGAATTCATACAACTTTTTGAAACTTTAAAATACGGCAGCATCACTTCTCCGGCTGCTAGGCGTAGTTACTCAGTGTCCCAAATTCAGTTAATAGAAGTGTCCTTGTCTCTAAAAATGAACGTTCTCCTTCAGGTATAGATTAATAGTATTTTAAAAACCTGTAAGGGCACAAAAGAATAGCTAGCCACGGCTAATACAAGTACAATGTAACTCCGGAAAGGAAGAATAGAGGTTTTATCCTGCTCGTTATCTGATCACTTTGCATAGCAAGCCTTGGGCTGAGTGTCCTTGTCATAACCTTGAAATGCAGACCTGGATTAAACCACTATTTATATAGAGATCTACAGGAACACTGCAGTAAAACATGTTTCTAGGCTAACCGTATTGACCTTAAATTTACACGCCTGAAAATATGTGCCCCATGTAGCGTTTGAGTATAAAAATACATTGATATATTCATTTGAAGTAAATAATAGTCTTTCAGCAATAGTTGTATGCAGTAAATGCTTTCTACCAGTAGAGGGCACTGGAGTTCCAGTCATTCGAGTTCCGTGCAGCGGTTCAGCTGCGCTGTGCTTGCTCGCATTAGTAGCTGAAATTGGAAAACTCAGAAACAAATGTGTCCAGTTAAATATATTAGAATGTAAACATACCAGACATTTTTACTGGGAAATACCCACGTTTTCACTGGTGGAAACCCTTTTCTGTAACATTCTTAACATTGATTTTCTTCAAATGGAAAGCATTCAAATATTTGGTGCTGAAACATGCAGCATTCCGGTTTCTGATTTCCGAACAAACACTGTACAAGAAAGGTCAAGTTCAGAAGAGCGGACGCCCAATGAAAATGCTACAATGCCGTGCGCCCTACCTGCACTCATATGCATATAGAGAAGCACATTGGCGGGTGGGCGAAGCTGAGTCTATGAAATTTAAATAGATGTCATTGAGTAGCCCAAAGGTCACTCAGATTGATCCCATGCTCCATTCTTGGCTTTTGCATATTTAAGCGCAGCTGCTATGTACAAAGATGCAGGCGACGAGCTAACTGCGCCCATCTCTGAATCTCTCTCTTTGTAAGAGCGGGAGCTTAGTATGGATAAGAGGCATGAATTACTAACTTTAGCGCCAACATGTGAATACTGTAGATTGGTTTGGCTGAGATACTCTATAGGGAGAGTTGCACTAATGATTCGGTGATGATGATCACTTGTCTCCTATATTTTGAACCTTCTAGTTGCGCCGTCTGCAGTAAAAGAACATTTATATGTGCACTTTGTCAGATACATTAAAAACATGATAACCTAGTGTTCCCACCCATACTGTTCTCTAAGTCCTCCCTGACCCCTGGGAGCACAAGCCACCCTGCGGCATTTCACCCAGTTCCTCTTGATATTTGACAGGACATAAATTGTGATGATGGGATTTGTATTAGGGATGGCCATCATTGCCATTGATGGTTGCCATCAATGGCAATAGTGCAACCGGCCGTCAATGGTGGTATACTATGCAATGGATGACCATCAATGGTTTTACCTATTGATGGTCATTTATTTTCATTGACTGAGAATCAGAACTCGGGGTGGGTGGCTTCACAAGTGACGGGGCAGAGCTATACTCTAGGTCTTACAGCAGAGGTTGATTTTCCACAAGGCAGCCCGGCAGGTCCCCATAAAAATATCTTGGCCATCCAAATTGTTCTCAGAGGAACAATGCGTGACTACCACTTGACTTAATGGGGTCTATTCAATGCCGTGGGTGAGCGGTGACAGCGAACAGGGCTTCCTGCTCGAGTTTAACCCCCTCGCCAGCCGGAGTGAGCAGCATTCAATACTACCCAATGACATCACATGGACCTGTCCACACTCGAAAAAAAAAACCCCACTAATAAGATAAAAAATGTTTGGACATGCATAATGGTGTCATCCACGGTATGCGGGCAGTCAGTTCACTTTATATGTGACACAGGTAGTAACCCTACTTCCTAGATCTTTATTCAGATTTGTACGCAATACCGATGTTCACGCAGCTGAAAATTTATAGGTATACTGTACACTCGCCGATGTACTCTATCAATCAGCAGCAAAAATATAGTGTTATGGATGGTTAAAGGGAGGAGGGCCCCAAACCAGTATCTTGGCTAGCACCCCATGTGGTCTTAATATGCCTCTGGATTACAATACAATCTTGGCTTTAAATAATACAAATAAAAGCTACTTATTGGGTAACGTAGTGAAAGAAAATATTAGCTCTGGGTTCCAGGTTTAGATGTTTTAATCAGAACAGTGTTTGTCCACCTAGCATGGTTAGACATTGTGTAATGTGGTCACTGCTCAGTAATACGGGACTTTATAACGAATTCTAGGAGTTTATTCTTTACTCTCGTGAAAATGAGATGTAATGTAACAAACTACACAACGAGACTCATTTTGTAAGCTCCACATGATAAGACTGAACCACGCTGCTTCATTATGTGGTCTTTGCATAAAGCAATCTATTCATCCAATAAGTGAAATTCAAGGTCCTCCCATACTTTAGTCTTTGGCAGTACACCCATAATAAATGGGTGTGCTACATATGTCTGCTGATAATGCACATGGTGGAAAGAGTCCAACCTTCTATAACATGAGGGCCAATCTCTTATTTTATTTACACAGATGATATTTCAAGTCTCATGAATGCAGGGTTCACTTAGATAGGGAGGGGGCGGATCCGGGTCACATAGACCAATGACAGGCTCACATAATCCCCTGCCAAGAACCAAGTGGTTGGAAACTACTATGCTCACTTGTCTGGGACCCTCCCGGACCCCTTAGACTAGACTTTGGGTAATTAGTACCTGTCCACCCGATCTGCGCCCCTGTGCCCAATAATAGGGCATCCTAACCCAGTCATGTACAGGAGCTGTTCTTATTAGAGAGGTGTAGCCTTACCCAGGGCCGGCGCCACCACTAGGCAGCTCTAGGCATTTGCCTAGGGCGCCGGCACCTGGAGGGCGGCAGTTCGCCCTTCACCCCCAGCACTGTGGTACCTGTGAAGAATCTTGCGTCCCTGCTGAGTGCTGGTGCGTGCAGGGGTGTCCGTGCCGCCGGGGGAACCTGCGGCGCTGTTATTGTGTATAAGCTTGTCGCGGCCGGCGGGGACCCTACAGTGAATAGAAAATAACTAGCGCTATGCGCGCGGCGGCGCGGGAAGCGCTAGTTATTTCCTATTCACTGTAGGGAC
This sequence comes from Crinia signifera, assembly GCF_055691185.1. NCBI lineage: Eukaryota > Metazoa > Chordata > Amphibia > Anura > Myobatrachidae > Crinia > Crinia signifera. Next base: position 148,122,559 of record NC_139224.1, read on the forward strand.
CCCGCCGGCCGCGACAAGCTTATATACACAATAACAGCCCCGCCGGTTACCCCTGGCACGGACACCCCTGCACGAACCAGCACTCAGCAGGGACGCCGGGGACGCAAGATTCTTCACAGGTACCACCCCCCCGGCACCGGGGCGCCCCCACCCCGACTCGCCTGGGGCGCTCCGGTGCCTTGCACCGGCCCTGGCCTTACCCCCTCAACAACATGCTGCCTCTGTTTTATGGTGAGGTGTGGTGTTGCTCCATGCTGCAGTAGGTCTTGCTGGTAAAATAATTCACGAACGGTAGCATCCAACTCATGCGGCACTATACGATATGCAGCACCGCCGATATGGATATTGGCGCTGCCACCAGATGAGCTACAGTATGTATCGTTCAGTGACATCACCCAGACGCCTGCCAAACATACAAGGATATAGGCAGATTTGACTGCTTGTTAGAAGGATAAGGGGGATTGTTAATGACCCATGGGAGCGTGCATCGTTAATGATGGGTACACACTAAACAATAGGCACAGTAATATTGTTAATTATATCATTATTGTGCATATCTTTACTGAAAACTGCATAGTGGGGGTCATTCTGGTTCACTCGCAAAGGCAAATTCCTTCTCAAATGGACACAACCATGTGCACTGCAGGTGGGGCAGATGTAACTTGTGCAGAGAGAGTTACATTTGGGTGAGTTACTGTATTTTGGTTCTGTGCAGAGTGAATACCGACTGCTTTATTTTTACACTGCAATATAGATCTCACTTTGAAGTAAAACCCCACCCAAATCTAACTCTCTCTGCACAAGTAACATCTACCCCACCTGCAGTGCACATGGTTTTGTCCATTTGAGAAGGAATTTGCCTTTGCAAGTGAACCAGAATAAGGGCCAGTGTGTACCCAGCTTTAGAAAGTTTGTTTGATTGCATTATTTAGTGCATACAGATGGCGCCGGGCTTGTCTTTGCTGGGGATGGCGGAGGACTCGCCACCCGCCATCCCACCCGCCATCCCCCGCCCCGCGCCATCTGTATGTCGGAAGGGGACGCGCGTGCACGAGGTGCACGCGCGTCCCTATCCGACGGTGCTTTTCCCCGGGTCCCCGCCGGCTTCCCCGGGTCCCCGCCGGTCCACACCGCCCCCCCGCAGCCCCCCGCAGCCCTGTCGGTCTCACTGAAGCTGGGGACGGGCAGGACTGCACCCGCCGCGCCGCCTCGCCGCCCGGCTATTGAGACGCTCGTGCGTGGGAAACGCACGAGCGTCTCATTCAGCCAGAGCGCCAGATTGCTGGCGGATCGCCAGGGACACGGTCCTGGCGCTCCGCCAGCAATAATAAGGCCGGCGCCATCTGTACATTTCACATCAGAACATTTGTAATGTCTGCAGTACAATCTCTGCTTGTGTAAGCAGCAAACTGAATAAACAATATTTATTGGTAAACAATAAATGATGAAGGCAAAGATGTTTGTTGGATTATGCTGACAGGGCAGATAGTGATTTTAATGGCAAACAAAGCTGCACATTTTAATGTCTACCATAATATTAGCTAACACAGGGGTTTAACATAATGTTAGTACTAAGTCTTGGAGAGAGATAAAGAGGACAGAGAAATACCAACCAAGCAGCTGTTAACTGTCATTTTTCAAACACAGTCTGTTACACGGCAGTAGGAGCTGATTGGCTGGTACTTTAGGCCTGATTCTGGTTTGATCGTTACCCGGCGTATTTGCGCTGGGGACCGATGTTTTGGCTCTGTGCATTCACATATTCATGTATGCGAATGTGCAGGGCCGCTGTGCAGATGCATTAGGCGCCTCACACAGGGTGGGCGGGATGAAGTGCGTTTCTTGGGCGCACCCATGAACACGCTGGTTGCACCCAGAAAACCGCTAGGCGTCCCCATGCAAACTCACACCACCATTCTCAGACCGGACGCCACAAGTCTAATGGTGTGAACACACGGTGAGATTCCCTTGCTATTCAACTTAAGATTTGAGTGCTATGCAATCTTTGCTATCTCTGTACTATTTACATACAATTCTTGCTATCTGCACTATATAGTCATTGCTGCCCTGTCTATCTGGGTTTTGATTTGTGCTCTTAGGAGAGCGCGCATCGGGATCACAAGGTAAAAAAACCTGTGCGATCTGCATACTATCTGCATGCCATTTTGACTATATAGTCAAAATCTAATGTCAAATCTCACCGTGTGTACACAGCATAAGTGCGCCCAGACTGACTTGGATTTGCCAGCAGTGAAAAAAATGGTACTCTTTACCTAGAAGGGCGCTAGCGATTGAAATCGCGGTCGTCGGGGGTAAAAATCGCGGGCATCGCGGGTAAATCGGGATGACCGCGATCACCGCGATTTTCCCATAGGGAACAATGTTAAAACGTCAGATTGACCGCGATTTTACTGTTAAATGCCTCAATGGACCCGATTTGGGGCCAAATAGGCCAAATTAACCCTTAAATGTCCCCCCAAATTTTTAACGCCACCCCACGATCCACGCCAACCCGAAGCGTGGCGAGCGTAGCGAGCCCGCGAGGGGCGGCGGTACGCGTCCTCCGACCTTTTCATGCCCTACTATCCACTAGGGCGTGGTGTGAGAATATAATAGTGTGGCGAGCCCGAAGCGTGGCGAGCGCAGCGAGCCCCGCGAGGGGACGCGGATACCTTCACAGTTATGCGCGTCCCCTCGCGGGCTTCACAGGTGTCCGTGGCGAGGCGGACACCTGTGAAGCCCGCGAGGGGGCGCGTCTACCTGTGAAGGTATCCGCGTCCCCTCGCGGGGCTCGCTGCGCTCGCCACGCTTCGGGCTCGGTGGCTCGCTGCGCTCGCCACACTATTATATTCTCACACCACGCCCTAGTGGATAGTAGGGCATGAAAAGGTCGGAGGACGCGTACCGCCGCCCCTCGCGGGCTCGCTGCGCTCGCCACGCTTCGGGTTGGCGTGGATCGTGGGGTGGCGTTAAAAATTTGGGGGGACATTTAAGGGTTAATGGGCTCTGTGGCCCATTTAACATTGATTCCTATGGCCAAATCGGGTGGATTGAGCCATTTTACAGTAAAATCGGGTCCATCGCGCCTTTTAACATTGATTCCTATGGGAAATCGGGAGCATCGCGTCGCGGGCATCGCGGGTACATTTATGTCCGGCCGCGACGCGACCGACACGATTTCCATGTTTAACATTGGTTTCAATGGGAAATCGCGGGCATCGCGTCGGTCGCGTCGCGGCCATACATAAATGTACCCGCGATGCCCGCGACGGGCGCCCTTCTAGGTAAAGAGTACCAAAAAAATCATTTCATAATCAGCAACCACGGAATGATTTTGCCCCCATACGATACCCTGCAAATGGATGTTTATGCAAAACATCCAATTGTAAAGCAGCGGGGATGTTGGAATGCATGCCCGGCTGCTTAGCGAGCCAACCAGAATCACCTCTGTTGTCTCTTTCCACTTTATCTCTCTCTCTCCAAGCCTGAGTACATAGAACCCTTAGTTTAATATTACTGGATAATGAAATCTTCCATGCCGCTCTTTGCTGCGGTGTAGGTGCTTTTATTGCCCCTGCTGTCAGTTGGTTTAATGAGGCTGTGCGAGTGCAAGGTGTTTTATATTCTTAGTTAGCCAATCGTGAATAGTACTAACGAAGATGCTACTAATAGACTGTAGCAATTAGCAGTTTTGCAGGAAAGTGGTAAAAGAGTCACAATCAGTGATATGATTAGAATTATGGGCAATTTAAAAATAATCTCTGGAAATGTCAGAGAAAAGACCAAGTTGTAGTCAGTGTTATTTGAGAACAGGTTGAGACTATTTAGCTTCCGGTGTAGCTCTCAGACCTGATTTTGGAAGTGTGCTAGTTTCCATAACACTCAGCACCTGATAGCCCATATACACTAGAGCACAGGTTCTCAAGTATGTTTTGCAGGTCTCCTCACAGAGGACCTCATTCTGGTCCGTTCATATGCATGCAAATTTGCATGCGAGCTCGATGTTTTTGAAATGTGCGTGCATGCGGTGGGTGATGTGGGTGCCGGGGGGAGCAGCTGACATCGCTGCCTGCCCACTTCCTCCTGAATCTGCAAGCATGGGTATGTGTTACCGTACACATCCCCTTGCATGCAGGGGCGAATTTAGGGGTCAAGGCGCCCTTGGTACAAAAAAATGTTGCCCCTCCCATTTTAACATATTTATGATTATGGTCGAGGAATAACATCACAAACACACTGGGAGAGACAGGATCTGCTTGGCTCAGCTGTCCCCCTGTTCTATACACAGCAGGGAACGCGCGCCTCGGGGCAGTGAGCCTGAGCGGCGGAGGAGCCTCCGGGACTCGCCAGCAGGTGATTAATCATGTGTGTGCATGTGACTAGTGAGCGGGCAGCAGTGAGTGATGAGCGGCTCTGCCTCCAACTGAATCATGTCGGCAGCAGCGCCGCTTGTCACTTGCTGCTGTCCGCACTAGTCACAGACAGCCTCACAGGCAGCGGCTGCCGCCCATACCAGGTGCCGCCCCTATCACAAATCCGGCCCTGCTTGCATGTTAGAGAGGGGATTTACGCAGCTGCGGTGGGGCGATCATCCGGGTGAGGTTTACCTGTTCGAACAGGTCTGAATCAGATCCTCCTTCTTTCCAAAATGTGCAATATGCTAAATGTATGCACGTTGCAATATAGGAGGCGACACATTTTGCACTTTCAGAAATGACCTTTATTGGCGGCTGTATGAGTTATTGCACATGACTGGTTAATGCACTGCATGATATTAGAAGCTCAGAAGGTAGCCGGAAATGAATTGCTGATTTAATATCAGATAGGACAAGGAGCGGCTGCAGGATGTATGGAGGTCTTGTGCAGTCACTGAGATACATTTTAGCTGCTCGGCTGCTGAAGGAGCTTGTACTGTAAATAACACTTTGGCATTTCTGCAAAAAATGCTAAATTGAGTGTGATTCCTAATGTCACGTCCATAGCGAGCAGTCAGCATTATTGCAGCATATGTCAGCCGCTGGAGTTTCAAGGACACACAGGCGAAGTCAAGGGAGCCGCGGTGATACTGTCTCTGTCCCTCGATAATGATATTAATTATTATCGATGAAAGGTAACAAAGGGAGATTATACTAAATTAATTCTCATTTACATTTTGCTGAATCAGTCATTTTTTAAATAAAATAAAGGCACATTTTTTTCTGATAAACATTTTTCTTAGTAAGATAAAGCAAGCAGCTCTGTTCCTCTGTAAATTACTCCTGACATAATTATATAGTGAGTGTCACTTATTTGACCACAAACAAAGACTTATGGTTACATTTACTAAAGTTTCTAAGAATCTAAAGAGGTTATGTTGCCCTCCTACAAAATAAGCGCCCCCCCCCCCCCCCCTTAGAGTTTAATCTAACTCACCCCTCCGCTTGCCGCCGCTGGATCTGCGGGACCTACGGATCTACTTGCTTGTGGTCCTGGTGCTCTTCCTGCTGCTACTGTATAATGCCTCCAACAAAATGTCCGCCCCCTTACAGCAAACCGTTTTTGAGGTTGCTAGAGGAGGCTGCCTGCTCTAGCATCCTCTAAAACTGTCTGCTGCAAGGGTGCGGACATTTTGTTAGAGCCATTTTTCATTAGCAGCAGGAGGAACGCCGTGAGTCGGGACTGCAGGCAAGCAGAACTGCAGGCCCTTCAGGCAGTACAGGTGCAGCGATAGCCCCGCAGACCCTCGGCACCCACATTTACTCCACGCATCCCCATGAATGCAGGGTCTGCGGGGCTGTTGTTACTCCGCTGCTCCTCTGGGCCAGGGTCTGTCCCCACCCTCCTCCCTCCCCTACCCATGTGAATTCCTTGGCGATGTGATACTTACCAAAGGTGATCGCACGGGATTTCCACATGTGCAAATATGAGCATGCGCAGACACCCCCACCCCCACCATCAGACCTGTCTGATCACCAGAGATTCCCGACATTCCCTACATGCAAATGCAACCATTATTTAGCCTACATAAAAAATGTATTGGCACCCCTTTCATTGCATGGATTCTTCTAGATGCTCCATAGTGGCTTGTATGCAGAAGTGGGGAATATTTCCTACTGATCCAACTGGAAGAGCCTCATCCAATCAGAAGCCAACTGCCATTTTGGTATATTCACTAGATTAGCTCTGACTCATCCTTAATAGCAGCTGATTCTCAATCACAGAAAGAATTAGAACCCTGTCGTGTTAAGCGAATGGCAGGAAGTCAATGGGGGGGGAAAGGTTACTACTAATATACTATTATTTGGTGGTTCGATTATGTAACCTAGATGCCAACATTGGTTTAGTGTCTGGGATATTATTTCAGAGTATATGGGTCAAGTTGCATTGTGTATAAGCAGGTCCCCGGCCACAGCAATAAATATTAAAAGGATTATAACTAAGGTTCTATGCTAATATGTTATTCTGAATATTTATAGAAAAAAAATCAAGCCAAACCTGGAAGTCAGATGCTGATTTTGTAGGACTCTAGGAGATCCTAGGAAGGGAAAATCTGTTAAGAAACTCCTGCACAGTTACCCATAGAGACAATAGGGAGATTCTTCTACATATAACAACCACTCATTGTTCCCATACTGTTGTTTGGATTAAAAAAACAGTACTTAGGATGCCACCAGGACTTAAACCTCAACAAACACTGCAGCCACCTTAAGTCTTTGGAACGTTGATCACCGAGGAAAGTCTGACATGGCATCCCAGTCATCTAGCTAGGGCCAGGACATGCACTGAAAGATAGTCGCATCTGCAGCTTATAACAATGAGGGGAGTGTAATGTTATAATAGTACTACCTGAGCATTTTCTGGGGCCTTAATGTTAAGAATCACAGTGTACTGTATGGGTCATTTAGACTAATCTATTACATTGCAAAAATAGATGTGATATAGGATGTTTGTCTTGTCTCACTGGATCACAAGAGAGAGATCCAAAGCAGGACAAAATTCCAGCCTGTTCCGATCCAATCAGTCAAAGTTGTGATGTCATGACATCACATTAATGGGGCATAGTCCAGGAAGAAACAGAGGGCCGAACAACCTAAGTGCTCTCTGGACGGCCCTGTTGCCCAATGCCCGCCTCTAGGTATAGCCTTGCATGGAAACTGGCGTACTTGTGTATTATCACGGCGCCCGTCGCATCGCATACCACTAATTAAGGTATGCGATGGACCCGATTTGAGGCTTTTCCCGGGATGAGTGTACAATTTTAATATCGCGTGGCATCGCATGCCATTATAATGGCATGCGATGCGACACGATTTCAATGTTAAATGCCCACCCAGACCCGATTTTTAATTGTATCCCCACCCTGATGGGTAATGACAATGTTAAATGCGCGCCCATTGTTAACGCCACCCCACTATCACCGCCAACCCGAAGTGTGGCGAGTGCAGCCTGCCCGCGAGGGGCGGCGGTACGTGTCCTCCGACTTTTTCATACCCCCACTATCCACGTCGGCGTGGAGGTGATTTTATATAGTGTGGCGAGCCACCGAGCCCGAAGCGTGGCGAGCCCTGCGAGGAGATGCGCATTACTTCACAAGTATTACGCGTCCCCACGCGGGGCACGCTGCACTCGCCACACTATATAGAATCAACTCCACGTGGATAGTGGGGGTATGAAAAGGTCGGATGACGCGTATATATACATAACTGGCATCAATGCAACAGGACCATGTCCTATATGTATTGAGAACCTTCTAGGAAGAGCCAAGCATTTTTTCTCTTTTCTTCCTATCAATCTATCTGTCTATCTATCTATAAATATATATATATATATATATATATATATATATATATATATAGGTGGAGTATCCCTTATCCAAAATGCTCGGGACCAGAAGAATTTTGGATAACGGATTATTCTGTATTTCAGAATATTTTTATATTGCAATGATGTATCTTGAGGTATCTTGTATTTATGTTGTATAAACATATCAAACACATTAAATACACACAAATATATTTTATTTGTGCATAAAACAAGGTTTCAAAACATGAAACAAAGTTTGCTTACTATCTCAGATACTGAATTTGAATGCCAAGCAACCATGGTCTTGCACATTTTTAGAGCCAGTTACATATCATGTCCCCAGTAGTCCCAGTTACATACCATCTCCCCAGTATTTTGATTAGGGATACTCAACCTTTTTATATATATATATATATATATATATATATATATATATATATATATATATATATATATATATATATATATATATATATATATATAGCTAAATACGCCTCACCTTTGAGATGAAGTTACGACAGTGACCAATAGGAGGCCACTCGACAGTCCAAATTACTCCTTATCAGGAAGCAAAAGCAAAAAGATCTGCTTCAAAATGGATGGGCTTTTAACTAGTAGAAACATATTTGCACCTCTTTTCCTCTGCTCTCCTGCTATTTTTTGCCATAAGAACATAGCAAATAGTTTTTCCATCCGAGCACAGTTTACATGGGAGAAAATGCAAGTGTAACAAGCAAATATAACTTTGGGCTGACTATTCCCCTTTCAGTGTAATGCCAGAGTCACAGATTAAGTGGTGACTGTGAGGCCTTTCGGTGGGAACTGTCAGAGCAGTGAGATGTACTAATTGCAGGTGACACACGAGCAGAGGTGCTAAAGATAACCAGCCACTAACGTGAGAACATGTCCACATCTGCAGGGTCCCATTGACCCTTTTCTCCGCCTCGGGGCTTCCCTGTCCTGATGACAGTAGGGCAGCAGATAACATGTAAGGCACTCACAGAATTGTTTTTGGCAAGATGACCGCAGGGCAGCGACTGATTCCATCTTACAGGGACAGGTAACTTTTCATTTTGTGAAGTTGTTTCGTGTATAATTTTCAGCATGAGAATTAATAGTGGCAAGCGGCGGCCGGCGCACACACGCAGTGTTGTCAAACCATTGATTAGTAGTCTACTGTAAGTCTGACACTTCGTTTCAATAAAAGGGATCACTGAGTGATGTGCAGTAATCCTTGGACAGGCTCCTGGCAATTGAACTGAGAGTATTAGCAATACTGAGCGGGTTTTGTGGCTCCTGATCAGTAATTATAAGTTATCCATGAATACCTGCCTGGAATGGCAGTCAGGGAGGCTGTGCTGTAGAGGCATCTAGTGACTGGGTTGGCTCTTAAAGAAGCAGCAAATGAAAGGTATTAACAATGGTGGACTGTCTATTTTTAATCATTAAACATGTTTATTTATTATAATATGGTGCTTATTCTGGTTCACTCGCAAAGGCAATTTCCTTCTCAAATGGGCAAAACCCTTTGCACTGCAGGTGGGGCAGATGTAACTTGTGCAGAGAGAATTCGATTTGGGGGGGGGGGGGGGTTACTTCAAAGTGAGATCTACAGTATATTGCAGTGTAAAAATAAAGCAGTCAGTATTTTCCCTGCACAGAAACAAAATAACTCACCCAAATCTAAATCTCTATGCACATTTACATCTGCCCCACCTGCAGTGCACATGATTTTGTCCATTTGAGAAGGAATTCGCCTTTGCGAGTGAACCAGAATTAGGGCTAAATCGAACAAGAACATACAGCACTGTAGAACAAGAACATACAGCACTGTAGAACAAGGACATACAGCACTGTAGAACAAGGACATACAGCACTGTAGAACAAGAACATACAGCACTGTAGAACAAGAACATACAGCAATGTAGAACAAGAACATACAGCACTGTAGAACAAGAACATACAGCACTGTAGAACAAGAACATACAGCAATGTAGAACAAGAACATACAGCACTGTAGAACAAGAACATACAGCACTGTAGAACAAGAACATACAGCACTGTAGAACAAGAACATACAGCACTGTAGAACAAGGACAGAGAAAATGCAGAGGGTGTGGATAATACGGTCGACCACAAATTGGTCGAGTCATTGGGTCGATACCACTAGGTCGACATGCTGAAAGGTCTAAATGGGTCTAGGTCGACATGGGACAAGGTCGACAGGCCATTAGGTTGACACAAGCATTAGGTCGACATGGGGTTTTTAACTGTTTTTTGACCCGATTGTCACAGTTGACATGGACACAGGATGAAGTGCACCGTATCCCCTCGCATGGCACACTATTTTATTCTCCCACCACGCCCTAGTGGATGGTAGGGCATGAAATACCGCCTGTCGCACAGTCTGCGGTATTGTCCATCTCATGTGCAGCATATCAGATAGGATGATGCTACCAGCATATCAAATAGGATGGCTATATAAACATTACAAATGCACTGTGCAGATGGAGCAGCCCAGTCGGAGCTGCTCCTGGTGATAGAATTGCCATCTGCTGCCAGTCGGCGGAAGGAGGCGCATGCACGAGACATGCTCTTGCCCTGTTCCGCCGGAGCCCTCCCCCGCCGGACCCCTGCACCTCCCGCTGGCTCCCCCCTCTCCCTGCTGGTCTCCACTTCACCTCCCCGCCACCATGCTCAGATGGAGCGCCTCTCTGCCAGCCTGAACCAGCTCAGAGAATCTGGCGATTCCCTGGGCTGGCTGAGAGGCGCTCTATCTGTAACTGTCCATTGATGAAACACAATTGTATGTAGCCCTGCAGCTTTTGTGTTTGCAATGTGTCTTTTGGTAGTAGTTCAGTTACTGTAAGGAGCAGCCCTGTCAGTACCCATCATTTCAGTACCACGGACAGCTCACAGCGAGCATGTAGAGATCCCAGACTCCACTGAAATATATTCTTCTTCTCCCAAAACCTACTACAATATTTACAAAACATTTTGCATACACTAAAGGGAATATTTATTCCTCGACTGATTATTAAATAATCTGCAAATTACTGTTACTAATTTGTAATTTTGTTATATTTGTGTTGATTCTCTCTGCAAAACTCTTGGCTCATTTATTAACATAATTTTTTTTATTTATTACTAGTTATTTATATAGCGCACATATACAGTATTCCGCAGCGCTCTACAGAGAATATTTTAGCATCAGTCCCTGCCCCAGTGGAGTTTACAGTCTATGGGGCAGATGTATTAAGCCTTAACAAGAGACAAATGCAAGGGTGATAAGGAGAGATAAACGCCCAGCCAATCAGCTCCTTACTGACTTTTTTCAAACTGTAACATTGCAGTAAGGAGCTGATTGGCTGGACGTTTATCTCTCTTTATCACCCTTGCATTTATGTCTTGTTAAGGCTTAATACATCTGCCCCTATAGTCCCTAGCCCATGAACATATGTATTTTTATTATGTTTTTAAATGCTGTTCGCATTATTTTAGTATCACCCGAATGCTTTAAAGGACTTTTGGGGCAGTTTTCATGAAAACCTGCATCAAACCTTTTAATGCACATTTTTTAGTACCCAGATTGCAGAAATGAAATCTGGCCAAATTTACTAAGATAAAATTGTTGAGAAAAACCAATCCTGGATTCAGCACCGCTTTTACTACCTGTAGACAGAGAAAGCAGTGCAGGGACTGAGCCAGTTGGATCAGACATCACAGGGGGGGTTAATACCGGCACTTGCGCAAAACACGATATTAACAGCACATCCATGATGAAATCATGTCCCTGCTATCCGATCTTGTTATGCACCTTCTATAAGATAATACACAGAATCTGATGGTTGCTATGGGCAACTTCCCATCTTCAATATAACTCCCATCGGAATGGGATCATTCGTCAGACTGCATTTAGGTCTACAGTCATTAGGTCGACTGGCAGGAAGGTCGACTTGACTTAAGGTCGACATGGGCCAAGGTCGACATGACTTAAGGTCGAATTTGCATAAAGGTCGACATGAGGAAGGTCGACTGGTCATAAGGTCGACATGGGTTTTTCACTGTTTTTTTATCCGAATGTCGACACAGTCGACATGGACACAGTTGGCAATGAGAATCAGACCCTCGCATCGCTCGCTTCGCTCGCAATGCTTCGGGCACGGTGCCTCGCTGCGCTCGGCACACTATTTTATTCTCCCACCACGCCCTAGTGGATGGTAGGGCATGAAATACCGCCTGTCGGCTCAAAAAACAGTGAAAAACCCATGTCGACCTTATGACCAGTCGACCTTTATGCAAATTCGACCTTAAGTCATGTCGACCTTGGCCCATGTCGACCTTAAGTCAGGTCGACCTTCTTGCCAGTCGACCTAGTGGGGTCGACCTAATGACTGTAGACCTAAATGCAGTCTGACGAATGACCGCATCCCCTCCCATCTTAGTAAATTTACCCTATGGAGTCCTAATTCCTATATTATTTGCATGCAGGGTAAATACTGTATAGACTGGTTTTGCATGTAGCCCACTACTAGACAGCTTTCTTTTTACACATTAAGTAAGATTTTATTTCGGACACACCCCTCTCAAACCTACCCCACCTGCAGTGCCCCATGGTTTTACTTGCTGTTTCCACTTTGCTCCCAATAATCAGCCCCATGAGAAAACCTTATAGGGCTGATTCCTATATGTTGCAACTATCTATCGCACTGAGATGGCAGGTACACCCTCCCCCCCCCCCCCCCAAAAAAAAAAAATCAGGGACATGATTTCAAGGGGAAGGGACATGGCCCCAGAATAGTACCAATTCAGATTACACCGCACAGTAGTGTCCGTTATTCACATCACACCACACAGTAGTGTCCGTTCACATCACACCACACAGTAGTGTCCATTATTCACATTGTACAGCACAGTTGTGTCCATTAATCACATTACACGGCACATTAGTACCCCTTGTGCACATTACACCACACAGCAGTAACCCTTATACACATTACACAGCACATTAGTGTCCATTATACACATTACACCACATAATGGTGTCCACTTTTGACAGAACACTGCACAGTAGTGTCCATTATTCACATTACACCTGACAGTAGTACCCTTATACACGTTATACTGTACAGTAGAGTTGAATATACACAATAAGACACAGTATAGCTGTTCCTCCTAGTTCCTACTCCTCTGCATTTCTCCTCCTCGTTATTCCTCCCCCGGTTATAAATGTTTGTCTAAATATTTATTTAGTTGGTTTACCATTTACATAACATGTGCTGCAAAAGTTGCTTAGATTATGTTTCTTTTTCTTGTGACCTAAAAAATACATTTTCAAAACACTTTCAAAGTGGCGAAATCCTTTATATTTTAATAGTGCACGAAAATGACTACATACTGTAGATGTCCTCTAGTAGACATTTAGGGCGGTATTCAATCCCAGCCGCTATTTTCGCATGCGGAAATAGCGCCCCTCGCCTTTTCAATGCTGCCATTTTCAACACCATTGAAGGCCATTTCCGACAAAACAGAACCGACTTTAAAACAAGACGGATCTATTTTGTCTGAAACTGCCGCAGAATGTTACATTTACGGCCGTACGTTCTGTGGTGGGTTTCGCTGGGGCAGGACGAACCTGCCCTGGTAAGTTTGTCCTGCCCCAGCAAAATCCATCACTCAAGGGGGTTAATCAGTTTTATGTGATTTTGTTATTTTCATTTTTGTTTTAGATACATTGCAAAAATGTCCATATTGCCTATTAAACATATGACTAAATTGGGTAACTGTACATTATAATATAATCTATTTAGTAGTCTTATAATACTCACTGAATAAAACTCAGATGTTGCATTATTAAGTTTTACAAACTCTCAAACACACTCCTATGTGAGCTGTCAAATAGAGACGAACCTAACATATTTATCAATGCATTGCAAATCCACAGTATTAGTTGAATAAACACAGTCTTTGAATTTGTATTTCAAGTAAAACTGTCAAAGCCTGGATACAAATATAAGCTTTCTCAGCCTCAGTGCAGGTCTTTTTGTTTGGTGTACTTAGAGGAGACAAAAAATAACTTTGAGGGTTCTTTGGAAGGGATTAAAAACATTTGCACAAGTGACAATGAAATAAGCACGTTTGATGTATTCTTGGAACCGTAGCCTTGATGTATACAAAATGTATTTATATTGGTTTGTCTTTTTATTTCTTTTGTTTTTAAAACTGTTTAATATAGACTAACCACATTGCATTGTTTGTTCTTTGTTTATTTAACCTGAAATATAACGTTTGAAATAATTATATGGCGTTTTGTCATATCTATTTCAATGAATTGATGTTGTTTTGTTGTCTGTTATATTTTATTACTGTATGACTGTTACTAAGCATCATGAATTCCCTCTGAATGATACAGTTTTACTAATGGTAATATAAACTGTTATTGTGAGGGAAAAAGGTCTTTGGTGAGACTTTAAGGCAGCTGTGCCAAAATGCATGAATATCACTAACTTGTACAAAAAAGTACATGTAAAACCATACCTCCCAACTGTCCTACGTTCCTGTGTCCCTCCCGGGGCGGCAGTGTCCTGTGGCGGGGGGAGGGGCACAATGGGAGTCCCTCCTGTCACCCCCTGTCACTATCTCCCCAGCCCTCAGAGAGCCACTAGCCATGCCCCCACAGTGGCGAAAATGGGGGTGTGGCCTCACAGAAATAGGCCATGCCCCTGTATCGCTAGGCCACGCCCCCAAAAATTGAGTTGTCCCACTGTGGACAAAGTTGGGAGTTTTGGTAAATTTTAAGATACGCTTAATGGATATGGATCATTAAGTCACTAGCATGTTGGTCGATAGTCTTTAGGTCGACATGAGTCTAGGTCGACGTGCAGGAAGGTCTACATTAGTAGGTCGACATGGGTTAGGTCGACGGTCAAAAAATCGACATGGGTTTTTTTCAAATTTTTTGTCCCGAATGTTGACACAGTCGACATGGACACTGAAACATAGCACCGCACCCCCTCGCATGGCTCGATGCAGTCGCCATGCTTCGGGCATGTTGTTTATTCTATTTTATTCTCCCACCACACCCTAGTAGATGGTAGGGCATGAAATACCGCCTGTCGGCACATGTTGGCTAAAAAATTTTTTTTTTAAATCCCACGTCAACCTTTTCACTGTCGACCTTACCCATGTTGACCTAATGACCCTGTTGACCTACATTCATGTCGACCTTCCTGCATGTTGCCCTTATGGTGTTGACCCTAATGACTGTTGACCAACATGCTCGTGGTGACCCAATGACCATATCCCTGCTCCCTGTTCCCAATACTCTCACATAGGGGGCCAGATGTATCAAGCTTCATAAAGTGATAAAGTGGAGAGTGATAAACAGCCAGCCAATCAGCTCCTTCCTGCCATGTCACAGGTTGGGTTTGAAAAATAACAGGTGGGAGCTGATTGGCTGGTTGTTTATCACTCTCCACTTAATCACTTTGTGACTCTTGATACATCTGTCCCAGGGGTAGATGTATCAGGCATTGGAGAGAGAGAGTAGATAAGTTGCCCAAATCATCCAATCCGCTCCCAACTGTCATTTACCTACCAGAGTCTTTGAAATAACATTTAATTGCTGTTTCGTCGCCTGGGTGACTTCTTCACTTTATCTATCCAATGCTTGATCCATCCCACCCATATTAAGATTTATCAAAGTTTGAAGAGAGATAAAGAGCCAACCAATCAGCTTCTAAGGGGTACATTTACTAAGATGGGAGTTCTATTGAAGATGAGATGTTGCCCATAGCAACCAATCTGATTCTATTAATTTATTTAGCATCTTCTAGAAGATAATAAATATAATTTGATTGTTACTATGGACAACCTGCCATCTTCAACACAACTCCCAATTTAGAAAATGTACCCCTAACTGTCACGTTACAGGCTGTGTTTGAAAAATGACAGTTAGAAGTTGATCATCTGCAGCCTGTAAAATGACAGAAGTTGATTGCTTAGTACTGTATTTCTCTCCCAGCTTTGGTAATTCTCCATCTAAACTGTGTAAAGTTGACAGAGATTAAAGTACCACCCAACCAGCACCTAACTGTTATTTTTGAAACCCAGCCTGTAGCATGGCAGTTAGGAGCTGATTCTCTGTTCACCTTATTTCACTCCTAGGCTTAGTACAGATGGAGCCTTCTTCAGCTAGCCTTCTCTGAAGAGCCATGGCTCACCAAGGCCTATTGTTCTCAGCTGCAATACAATACATAGAACAATACATATGGGGGATTAGCATAGGATTAAGTCCGACAGCTCTGGCTCATTTAGGGCCTTATTCTAGTTCACTCTTTCTGACAAAATCCTTCTTAGATGGACAAAACCATGTGCACTGCAGGGGGGGCAGATGTAAAATGTGCAGAGAGAATTAGATTTGGGTGAGTTATTTTGTTTCTGTGCAGGGTAAATACGGACTGCTTTATTTCAACACTGCAATATAGATCTCACTTTGAAGAAAAATCCCACCCAAATCTAACTCTCTCTGCACAAGTTACATCTGCCCCCTGCAGTGCACATGGTTTTGTCCATCTAAGAAGGATTTTGTCAGAAAGAGTGAACTAGAATAAGGCCCTTAATCCTTTTAAAGGGCTACAGGAGGATGGCGCTATCTGTACATAGACCACTTTAACGCTAACCACATACTGGCAGGGTAATTTAAACCCAGACTTCCGTGGACAATTGTTTTGCCTTCAAAATCTGTAAAAACTGCCTGCTATAGGTATTATGCTACATGGATTCGTAAACGGAGTTTGTCTTCAATAAAATATATTATATAAAGCCACAAAAATGTGAGTTGTAAGAGTCCCCCACATCCCATAACTATTGTTTAACATAAATGATATTCAGGTCTGTTATGAACCTTTCCATTCAAAAGACATAATTATTGTATAGCATGGTTCGTAGGCTGTAATATATGTTGTGATCGGGATTAGAGCATGCTGGGTATAAATATGTAGTATTTAAAAGCCTTTGTGCAATGCCACCCACAAAATTGTTATGTTGGCAACATTTCTGTAACCAGAATTTCCCACTTCTCTGCCCGTATAACACCACCCAAGCCAGTGGTGTAAGTTCATCTCAGTTGCCCAGAGGCAAGATAAGTATTGGTGCCCCCCCCCCCCTCACACATACACAAATACCACCTTATAAAAATATATGTATGCATGTGTGCGTGTATATATAATAGGCAGGCGGGTTCCATCAGAACGGGGCACTCGAGCGTGTCGTGCACAAGCTCCCCCTTCTGGTGGATGGCGGTAGAATCCAGGAGCTAATGAGAGCTGCTCCATCCAGTACAGTATGTATTTTGTCACAATTGCATAAGGGCAGACACACGATAATAGATTAAAGTCACCTACAGGTGGAAACAAGCTAGATTAAGGATCACATGGGCCTGGGGCTGATAAATATCAAGAGCCTATTGTGAGTAGTGCAGGGGGTGTGGTCAGTACTTAGTGGGTGTGGCCAGTGGGATGTTAACGTGTCCACTCCATACACTAGCGGCCCCAATGTCTCTATGAACACTTAAAAACAAAAATTAGCCTGATTTTGTGAGTAAAATAGAAATATAATTTTAATACCTATAATTCAGTGATTACCAAATTGTGTGCCTAGGCACCCTAGGGTGCCGGGAGACACTTGCAGGGGCAAGTTGGGTTGTTGGTCCAAAACCAATTATTTATGGTCAAAGTGACAGACAAAACCAGTGCTGGTGGCTACAATTGTAAAATATGTGGACATTTAGAACCACAAATGTAACTGAACCTTAGGGTGACAGGTAAGCACAAATTACTTCATTTAATATATGTTTTAATCTATCAGTAAGACACTTTGGATGAGGGGTGCCTTGAAAAGTATGCTGAAACTCTAGGGCACCATGATTTAGGAAGCTTGGGGAACCAATGCTATAATTTATGGAAGACTAAGTGGGGTATTCAATCTGGAGGACACAGCGGTCGAGCTTTCTCAACCGCCGTGACCCTGTCCCGTTCTCGGTCAGCTCGTCTGCAGCAGGACGAGAAGGGGGCATGGCCGCAAGTTGCGGCCGGGAAGAGGCGAGCTGCGGCCGGCTTGTGATGTCAGGCTCGTTCTGCAGAGATACCCTGCTCAATGCTGTTGGGGAAGACAGCATTGAATACGGCCCAGAGGCCATCTCCCCGTGGGAAGATGGTCGCTGGTGATTGAATACCTCCCTAAGTGGCATATTTGTATGCGGAGGCCTGGTAGATTTAAGGCCTGATTCAGAGTTGATCGCTGTTGTGCGAATTCACAATACATTTGATTATCTAAAGACTGTGCATGAGTTCAGATGGTAGCATGCATGAGCGAGCCCAAATGCTTGTTCAGGCTGCGTTTACCTGTTCGCTAGAATGCAAACAGGTCTGAATGACCCCTTAAATCTCTTCATGGCTCTCCTGTTACGTTATTTGTGTTAAGAATGAAAGGGGGCTGGATGCAAGTACAGTAACTACTCCATTTCTGATAGGCTTGTATGGCATTGACATAAGACATTTATATAAATAAAGAAATATGGCTCAATAGAGTTGTGTTGTCTTAAATCTAACAGAAGGAAGAGAACCTGCCATCTTATACCAGCAGTAAATTCCACATTTCTGTTTCAATCTCACTCCCAGAATCCCTTGCGGCAGCCGCTCTCCTCGCACTGTGATATCCTGTCATCCCGAGACTGAGCCGGCCGTGCTGGCGAACACTAGAGACTGAAAAAATAAATATCAGTAAAGCTACAAAGGCAGGGACTGGGAATACGTTCCTTCCATTCGCAGCTAGTGTACAGGCGTATATATGTATGTGTGTCATTATCGTCACTGCCTTTTGGAAACCGTATTAAAGGTTGACAGCATTATGGCTGCAAAATCACTTTAAAAGTCTATAATTTGTAACTGTAAGCTTTCAGCAACATTAAATTGTTTGAAGCGATCGCTATAAACTTGACAGGATCAGACGGAACATTTGATAACACAATTTCCATGTATGCCAAGTGGGAGAAAGTAAATAGTCATCACTGCTGCTGGCTGTGTTTTTGCTGCTGACAAATTAACCCATCTTTCCCCAGTTATAAAGTTCCATTTCCAGATAACGGCTATTATTTTCCTTCTGTTTTGCATATATGTACAGTATCCCTCATATTAGTGATTAGAGGACCACCAAAACACAAGGTGGATTTTGTTAACTATGTGTGTACAGGCTTGAGGTGTAGCAGAGTTTCTGTGCACAGCAGCAGCTGCCTTACTACTACTCTCACCCAGTTGAGTGGTTTTATTGAGAACAAAGCAATTCCAGCCATACACACTGGTAGATCAAAGCTTGAGTGGTGCAGGATGTCATGCAGCTCATCAGCTGTACTGTATATAGGTAGCAGTGCAGGATGCTGGAATCGCTGGTCTCACTGGAGCTAAACATAAGACTGCTGTCTACAACTGTGGCATGCTCACACAATCTCATATTGGCTCCACAAAGGGCTTAAAGTCTTCCTGGAGAGGTGGTGGAACTCATTTCCCCTGCCACCACCCCCCCCCCCCCCCCCTTATTAGGTGCAGATGTTACGGTTATTGACACCTGCCTGCAAACTATACATTTGTGCCCTACCTACCATACTTTATAAAGGGATAGTGGTTTCACAAGGAAGGGGTGTGATCACACAATAGTACCCCCAAATCAAATTATGCCACACAGCAGCACAATCAAATTCACAGTAGACCACATATAGTGCCCCTGACTTATATAACACCACATAGTAGTATCCGTTATTCATGTAATGATGCATAGTAGTGACCCTTTTTCAAATGACACTACACAGCAGTACTCCTTATACATATCTGCCACACAGTAGTGTTGTTTATACACAAGGCCCAAAATAGTAGTGCCCATTACACATAATGACCACAGTAAAGGCACCTTATATACACAATGCCCACAGTAGTGCTCATTATACACATTTCTGTCTCTGTTATTCCAGCCCACTCTCACCTTTAACCTTATTCAGGTCCACATGCAAAGCTGTGAAATTGGTTTAAATGCCGCCCGCACAAACCCCGCCCCCCTCCCTTGCAAGCCTCGCATGATTTCCTCCCCACAGCATGCGTGCGGGGAAAAAATAATTTCTAAGGTGCATGCAAATCTAAGATCTGGCGTCTTAGATTTGCGTGCTCCCTGTATGGGAAGAGGGCAGGCAGCTGACATCTGTGACATCAGCTGCCTGCCCCGGAACCCGCGTTATCGCCAAATTTCCATGGGAACGCCCAGTGTTTTCATGGGAATGCCCTTGTACCATTGTGCCTTCACATGGGTGCAGCCCGTCGCTGCTTGCACAGTCACTAAGCATTGCTCCCCACGTGCGGAGGAACGAGCAATCCTAAATAACCTCCCTTGTCTTCAGCATGCATAGAACCTGCTTCTCTTAGTGGTTCGTCTTCACTTGACATTACATACACTGTGAGGGAAAAGAAACCGCTGGGACAGGTGGTTCTAGACCACTGGGTGGAGCTAGCCACCCCTAGGAGCTGTTAGACATTCCCCTCAGTCTGTGTGCCACAGTGTAGAGAGTCTGTCTTTACGGTACTTTTCCTTGGCTGTACACCCAAAGGGCTAGATTAGAGAATTTCATACAGGTTTTTTTTTAAAGTCATAGTGCACTGAATACGATGGTTAAAGATTAATGATTGTATGTAACAATTTAATAGTTAGCACAGGGGGATGCAGTTGAAATCCCGGCGGTCGGAATCCCGGCGTTCAAAATCCTGACGCCGGAATCCCGACCACCGAAATCTTGACACTTTCTCCACGACACCCATAGAGGGAGAATAAATTAGGTTGCTGAGCATAGCGAGGCACCGGGCCCGCTGCGTGGCGAGCGCAGCGAGCCCGTAAGGGGGGGGGTGGCGATCCACATCCCCCCCTTGTCGGGATTCCGGCTTCGGGATTTTGAACGATGGGATTCCGACCGCCGGGATTTCATATCAATCCCATCACAGGTATGATTTGCGTGAATCTGTACTATATAAAGTTTAGGGCTCACCACATACAATAGTGACCTTCTCTGAAAAAGTTTTCATAAACAGGGGTGTAGCTACTAATTTGTGGGCACCATAGAAACATTTTAAAGTCCCCACCCCAATGCTTCTAGAGAGACACATCTTTCCACATTGCTTGTTCAATGTATGCCAACAGTTATGCCCTAGTTCACCTATGCATCAAATTAGTGCTGTGATTTATTGTATGCCCTGTAGTAGTGCTGTGATTTATTGTATGCCCTGTAGTAGTGCTGTGATTTATTATTTGCCCTATAGTAGTGCTCTGATTTATTTTATGCCCTATAGTAGTGCTCTGATTTATTTTATGCCCTATAGTATTGCTCTGATTTATTTTATGCCCTACAGTAGGGCTGTGATTTATTCTATGGCCTATAGTAGTGCTCTGATATATTCTATATCCTATAGTAGCAATCTTAGCAATCTGATTTACTCTTATGCCCTATAGTAGTGCTCTGATTTATTATATGCCCTATTGTAGTGCTCTGATTTATTCTATGCCCTATAGTAGTGCTCTGATTTATTATATGCCCTATTGTAGTGCTCTGATTTATTCTATGCCCTATAGTAGTGCTCTGATTTATTCTACAGTATGTCTTATACAGGTTGAGTATCCCGTATCCAAAATGCTCGGGACCAGGAGAATTTTGGATAACGGATTATTCCGTATTTCGGAATATTTTAATATTTCAATTATGTATTTTGAAGTATCTTGCATGTTTGCTGTATAAACACATAAAATACACACAAATATATTTTATTACCACATAAAATACACACAAATATATTTTATTTGTTAAAAAAACAAGGTTTCAAAACATGAAACAAAATTTGTGTACTATCTCAGATATTGAATTTGAATGCCAAGCAATCATTTTCTTGCACATATATAGTGCCAGTTACATATCATGTCCCCAGTGATGCTGTTACAAATGTCCCCAGTGAGTTTTTAGCAAAAAAAATATATTTTTTTCACTTTCTGGAATGTATGGTTTTCGGAATAATTCGGATAACGGATACTCGGATACGGGATACTCAACCTGTAGTAGTGCTTTGATTTATTATAGGCCCAGTGCTCTGATTTATTTTATACCCTTAGTTGTGCTCTGATTTATTTTATGCCCCTTAGTTGTGCTCTACATTATTTTATGACCCATAGACTCTGATTTATTCTCTGCTCTATAGTAGTGCTTTGATTTATTCTATGACCCATAGTAGTGCTCTGATTTATTCTTTGCCCTATAGTAGTGCTCTGATTTATTCTATGCCCTATAGTAGTGCTCTGATTTATACAATGCCCTATAGAAGTGCTGTGATTTATTATATGCCCTATAGTAGTGCTCTGATCTATTCTATACCCTATAGTAGCATTTTTATTTATTTTATACCCTTAGTTGTGCTCTACATTATTCTAGGACTGATAATAATGCTATAATTTATGCTATGCAACATAGTAGTGCTCTTATTTATACTAGGCAACATACTGTAGTAGTGCTCTGATGTATGATATGTCCCAAAGTAGTGCTCTGATGTAAACTTTGCCCCATAGTAGTGCTCTGATTTATTATATGCCATATAGTAGCACTTGATTTATTGTATGCCCCTTAGTTGTGTTCTACATTATTTTATGACCCAAAGTAGTGCTATAATGTATTCTAAGCCCCATAGTAGTGCTCTGATTTATTTTATTTCTTATAGTAGTGCTCTAAATGATACCATGTCCTATAGTAGTGCGCTTATTTATGCTATGCAACATGGAAGTGCAGTGATCTAGTCTAGGTCCCATAGTATTGCTCTGATATAATCTTTGCCCCATAGTAGTGCTCTGATTTAATATAGGCCCCATAGATGAACACTTTTCACTTCATGTAGGTCCCATAGTAGAGCTCTAATAAAGCTTTGTCCACATACATCCTCTGTGTGCTTAGCTTCGGGTGACTCTGTAGCGCCAGGCACCTTTGCCTTTCTGTTATAATGCAACTTATTTGTATCTAATAGGAGGCACGTGCGACACATGTGCCGTGCCTATGTTCTGGGATTCGAAAAAAATGTGGCATGATATTAAATTGGGGCACTGTGTGGTATAATGTGAACTTGTGCACTCCTACGGGGCACAGAATGTACAGATGTGTCCACATACTGTACATCTAGCCTTTTGCACGATAATCAACCTACCTAGTCACGACTTGGTAGTTAGTAACCAGCATCTTCTTCCGTTGCAATGCAACTTATGTGGAAAGTTATGTGAATAGGTTGTTACAGTGTTTTACTGGAAATTCTGCATTTTAGCAGTCACGATAGAATCCTGCTTTTGCGAAAGAAAATGGGAAATTGTAGCAGATATACTGTATCCGATATCCGCCGAGCCCCTTTGACAAGTGCGGGTCCAGGTATCAATAACCACACCTCCTCTCAATGCCCCTTATCATATAAGCAAACAGCGCTGTAATAGACTCATGTTTTTTGCATGCAAAGTTCCCTCAGGTGCGGTACTGCTTTAAGTCAATTATTAACTGTCAAGATATAGAGACATTTACATTTGCACATTCGTCAAATATTCAAGGTGATCTTTCATAAAAGAGGTACTGTATTATAGCTGACATTTTCTCTGACATTTTCTTTTAAGGGAGAAATTAAGGTAATTTGTTTCTCATAAAATGTGGTTTATTATTTCACTGTACTATGCAGTAATTATTCTTCCTAGATCTGCCCCAGACTGCCACTTCCTCTCACCCAGCCACCCTTTCCCATGCTGCCACAGACCTATGGAATCCCCAGGTGCCAGCAATCACGTTCTTCCCAAATCTTCAAATCTAAAGATGTTCTTCAGGAGATAACCATTATACTCAGTGGCAGTTTTTACCTATACCTGGCTTCACTGTGACTGGTAGTGATTTCCTATTGGAAGTATTGTACGACCTGCCAGCCACCCAAGGCAGTCCCATTGGGAGGTGTTCCCTCCCTCCAGGATGCATCTATGGGCTGCTGCGGGAACAGCACATAAAAACAGGTTCTGAGCATGCGCAGTACTAAGGACGATACTGCGCAAGCGCCGGACCTGGGACCGTGAATATGCTACTGTGGACTGCTGACGAAGCAGGCTGGGGGCCAGCTCACGCGCAGTACTGAAAAAGCTACTGCACATGCGCCAGTACTGCGAATGTGATGGAGGTCGGGACCGGCCCCGTGGACTAGCAGGCACCTTTGGCGGGGACCAGCAGCAGAGGGAGAGGCGGCATTGCGGCAGCCCCCTCCTCCACAGAGGGAAGAGCCGCCACTGATTATACTCATATGAGGAGCTCCCGACAGGCCACCTAGAGTCATGGGGGTAATATTTAGTCAAAGTTAATTTTTGGTCACTTCGAGCATAATAAAACCAACATCCAAACAAAATTGACTACAGTTACTAAAAATGTTTTTCTTTTTTTAGTTCCATCCTGCTGTTAATGGTGCATTGGTTTCTATTTCAAAGTCTTTTTAAAGTTCTAAATGTGTTCTATTCACACTCAATAGAATCAATAATCAACTCAAAAGAGACAGAAAATGGACCCGAAATTATACAAAAGCATTCCTATTAACCAAAACAAGTCACATGCACTGTATTACCCACAAACCCCCCCTCACCTCGGCTCATTTGCCTATCCATGATTTTTTTTTAGAGAATTGATGTGCCTTTATAAACCATTGCAGCCAGGGCACCCCACATGAACTCCAAGAGAATAAAAATCAAAGAACTGATTCAACTGAAAATGTTGATTTTTGTTTCTTGCTTTTTGGTCGATTAGTAAATACAGATTAGGAATAGAACTCTAGTTAAAATATTGAAGATTTGGTATTGGTTCTATTGTACTTCTATCAAAGTGCAAAGTTCTATTTCTGTCAATTTTAAATCGGTTTTAACTACCTTCACTTGGAATTGGACCATGTGACTATGGGCCAGATGTACTAAGCTTGAAAGGTGATAACATGGAGTGATCAACCATCAGCCAATCAGCTCCCAACTACCATGTCACAGGTTTGAAAAATGAGAGGTAGGAGCTGATTGGTTGGAGGTATATCACTGTACATTTCATCACTTTGCAAGGCTTAGTACATCTCGCCCTAGGTCTTCTGTAATGTAAAATGCTGCCTTATAAAAATGTAAGGGAAATGATGTTGACAACAACAGATAGCACAGCAAAGACGTGCTCCTCTGGTTAAAAATGAAATTATTTAGTAAGAACTTGATTTTCCTCCTTCTCACTGTCTGATTTTCATATCACGTTCTCTCACACATCTGGTCTATTTGCTGATCTTTGCAAAGCGGGGTCAATTCACCCTATGGAAATGAAACTGCTATAATCCACGTTTCCAATAATCTTCCTGATCTCCAGCGTGGTTACTGCTCTCGGACTATGGAGGGTGGTAATGTATAAAGCAGACCAGATAAACTTTGATCTGCATAAGCCTGTTTAAGCCCTCGCAGGCTGGAAGTGATGCAGGAAAAAATAACTTTGCTGAAGGAGTCCAACATACTTATTATGGAATTTGCTGAAAATGTTCCTTCCATATACTGATAGCACAAGTAGTAGGGATGCCAATCCTAGGGCATTTATTCAATCTCGGAATTCGGGATTGGAAAAATGCCCGATTCCCAGGATTGGCTTCCCTAATAAAAAAAAACCGCCCCGCGTATTTACTTACATGCGTGGTGCGGCCGGGAAGGTAGGCGGTGGAGCCAGGCGGGGGGCTGATGGAGCCAAGTCGGGTGGGTGAGCTGGGCTGATGGAGCCGGGTCAGGTGGGCGAGCCGGGCTGATGGAGCCAGGGCGGGTGGGTGAGCCGGGCTGATGGAGCCAGGGCGGGTGGGCGAGCCTGGCTGATGGATGCGGCCTGCACAGCGTGACCTCTGACCTCATCATGCTGTGCAGAGCTGCACTGCCGGGGACGGGAGAAGCCAGGCAGCGTCTGAGCATCCTGAAACTCCAATCCCGAGATTGAAATCCCAGCGTTTTGGAGGCCAAATCCCGGGATCCCGCCGATCCCGGGATTGGCCACTCTGACAAGGAGAGCAAGTGCTTTTACTGCTTATACATTGGTCAGAGCAACATTACTATACTATAATAGTTGACTGTTGGTCAACAGTAAAAAGGTCAACACTTGAAAAGGGATGTCAACACTGTCGACATTAACAAACGTTTGATACAAGCCACAGATCGACATGGAAATGGTCCTCATAGGAAAAGGTCTATATGAATTTTACACCTTTTTATGTGTCTACAGTATGTCGACATGGGCCCCCAGTTAGTGTAACATGTACCCTCGCATAGTTCTCTACGCTCGCTACCATTCCCAATTGTAGTCCACTTGGATCGTATGAACAAGTCGGATAAAGGGAAAAAACATGAAACGCTCATGTCGACCTTTTGTGTCGACCTTTTGTCAAAGTGGACCCAGTGCATATCGAACTTCAATGGTTGACCGATTGACTGTCAACTTAGACACTGTCTATAATGTAAGGTGTGGTGCCAATGGTCAGAGTGATCCTATATGTCATCTCCCATTCCTGGGTTGTAATCCCAGAAGTCCAGGGACCGGCAGCAATCTCAAATGGGATATGTGAGTGTCTCCATAGTAAGTGGTGGGATGTACCGCAAGTGGTTAGTGTATCCCGCCCTATGAATGCAAATATTGTAAAAACTGCATGAAGGGTTTTAGATACACTTTAGGATAGTCTGTTACATTCACATACTGTGCCTCCTAATATTACTTACCAAAAAGCGAGATCAGAGAAACATATAACAGATAAAAACCATTTGGCCCATCTAGTCTGCCCCTTTTTATTCCTTCAGGTAATCTCAACCCTTTTTAATCCTTATTCCTTTGTAAGGATATTCATATGCCTATCCCAAGCATTTTTAAATTGTTCTAATGTCTTAGCATCTACCACCTCTGATGGGAGGCTATTCCACTTATCCACTACCCTTTCTGTGAAGTAATTCTTTCTAACATTTCCCCTGAACCTACCTCCCTCCAGTTTCAGTGCATGTCCTCGTGTTTTATTACTTCTTTTCCTTTGAAGAAAATTTCCCTCCTGAACTATGTTTAAACCCTTGATATATTTGAAGATTTCTATGATGTCCTTTCTCTGCTCCAAACTATACATGTTAAGATATTTTAGTCTTTCCAGGTAAGTTTTGCCGTTGTCTATTATACATCCCTGGTTACGCCAATGCAGTACCCATTACAATCTGGCACCCCTTCATTTCCGAAGACTATGACAGCTGACATTTATACATGAAAGCACTTACCTCATGTGCCCTCCACTAAGAGACTCATTCACACAAAGAGTCCAGTTCCATTGATAGAAAAGGATACAGGCTTCCTCTGTATACGGGATGGCAGAGCTGCACCCAGTTAGCATGTAACAATAGAAGGAGACTTCCAAGGTGTAACAATAGGAAGAGTTGTCCAGAATTCCTCCCAATGACCTCCTCCCTGTCCCAGCTTTCATCGTGTCTCTGTTGAAGGAGGTACTGGACTGTTGGAAAGACATAAACATGAAAACTCACTAGAGTAAAGTGCTAGTTAATGGTAAATTTTGCATGATTCATTAAATATGTCATATACTGAAATAAATCAGGTATTCTCACTCAGTCCTCAACACATTCATATGTGCGCTTCACCTGGGGTGGACATCGTGACATCCCATGTTCCAGGGTGGGTCCAGCTGTTATGGGCATACCTCCTAACTGTTCCAATTACAGCGGAACGGCCCTGATAATTGCAGACTGTCCAACTGTTCTTCCCACAGGTCACAGTGTCCATTGGGGGGGCAGGTGGAGGGAGCCGGCAATCCCCCCAACTAGTGGTGACCATTAAATATATGTCGTGCCCACTTGCACGGCATCTCAACAGTGCAGGGAGGAACTGGCGGCTGCCCAGCACCTTAGGAATGCTGGGCACACCTCCAAAATTGATAAAAATGGGGGTTGCTGCTATATGCCATGTCCCTCTACTGGAAGACCCACCCACCGACATCGAAGCCCATCCCCTTTTTGGGTCGGCCGTGACTTCAAGGAGGCTTGTCTCGATTAACAATTTACTAAAGTTGGGAGGTATGTATAGGTGCAGTGATGTAAAACAGTGTACAGTATGTATCCAGTGCATTGTGACGAAAGTCCTGCTTGCCTCTAGTGCCGTGTGCCTCCAGTGCAGCGTTCCTTAGTGCACTTCACTCCTACAGCTGGTAGTCACAGTTTCACGGTTTGCAATAGATTATAACTGAAGGTACACAGAAGGTCAGCATATGCTCAGGCTTGGAAATTAAGGTCACAGATTGGTAGTGAATTTCAGCAAGCCAGCAATTCTTACACATTTTTGCTACAGTAGTCAGAGAGGAAAATCAGATTAGTATGAAAGTTGTTATCACCTTTCAGTGCCCAGATATAAAAGTGGCTGCAACACCTCTGCCTGACCATAGTAATCTCTAGTGAAAGTCAGGACATTCATGTTTGGACCTCATTCATGCTGGCTCGCATTTGCCTATGCAGTTGCAGATTTTTAGTATACAGAATTGCTAATTTTAGCCTAAAATTAAAATAGACACCCACCAGAGCAATCATAAACTCATTTACAACTGCACACATTCGGAGCCTATAGGCAAGAATAAGTAACATTGACTTTAAGGGGGGGTTATTTTGGTTCACTCTTTCTGACAAATTCCTTCTTAGATGGACAAAACCATGTGCACTGCAGGGGGGGGCAGATGTTACTTGTGCAGAGAGAGTTAGATTTGGGTGGGGTTTTACTTCAAAGTGAGATCTATTTTGCAGTGTAAAAATAAAGCAGTCAGTATTTACCCTGCACAGAAACAAAATAGCTCGCCCAAATCTAATTATCTCTGCACACTTTACATCTGCCCCCCCCTCCCCCCTGCAGTGCACATGGTTTTGTCCATCTAAGAAGGAATTTGTCAGAAAGAGTGAACCAAAATATCCCCCTAAGTGTTGACCTCTGGCTACACAGACTGGATGCGGCAGTACTATCGAAGGTGCCATGTTTCTCTACATACATGATCTCAGCTGAAGACTGATACATGCCCCGAAAACTGTCATGTACCTCCTTCAGGTGCGATCACAATGGCAACTTGGTTCGTGCACAGGACGATGGCAGCGCATTCACAGTCTGCCGATAATCACATGAACATTGGCCTTGGCACTCAAACTTGGAGTGAATCTTGCAGGAAATTATCATTGGAGGGCGAGACTACAGCAGTGCTAAGAAGCCCCTGTGCAGGATCATGGAGCGGCCATACTGTATGACTAAGGGAATTGGATCCAGACATTAGGTTGACAGGTGTCTAGGTCGACATGGCAGAAGGTCGACAGGTGTGTAGGTCAAGATGGGACATGGTTGACAGGTGTCTAGGTCGACACATGCGTTAGGTCGACAGTCAAAAGGTGGACATGGGGTTTTTCACTGTTTTTTGTCCTGAATTTCGACAAAGTCGACATGGACATAGTTTTAAGTGCACCGTGGCCCACCGCATGGCTCGTTGCGCTCTCCATGCTTCGGGCACAAAATGTTATTCTCCCACGATGCCCTAGGGACTGGTAGGGCATGAAATACCACCTGTCGGCACATGTTGGGACAAAAAACTGTGAAAAACCCCATGTCAACCTTTTGACTGTCGACCTAACCCTTCAGCCATGTTGACCTTCCAGTGTGTCGACCATCAAGAGGTCGACCCATCGACCGTATTACTGACTAAGTGGGCTGACAATTTGGTCATACAGGTATAACAGAATGAACTACAGTATTGTTTTTATACCATGGAAAAAAAAATTGAGGGTCCTGTCTTTATATAGTGAATGAACCCATTTCTGAATATCTGAGGCGATTATGTTTTGATAAATGAGCAGGCTGAGCTCCAGAGGGGGGAGGTGGGGGTGACGTTTCAGAGTAGTTCAAAATTCAAATAGGGGAGGTACAGCAACTGCCACCAACTGCCATTCCAAACTCCCTCCCCATGTGCTGCAGCCCCTCATCTGGTTCCACCACTGTAAATGACCTCTACTGCTGTGAGGTAAAGTTCTTCAAAGCACAAGTAAACGTACCATTGTTACTCTGTCCAGCTCCTCCCCCCTCACCACCCCATCATTCAATCCCATGCCACTGTAATGCCCTTCCCTGCTTTATAACGCTCCTCTATCTGCTCTCTCTTGCCTCCACAATTACCGTATCCCTGGTGGCATGTTCCTCATCCACTCCTGGCTTCTGCTAGGATATTTTCTCTCCCTTCATCCTAGCAGGGGAGCAGATGATGTGCATATACTGTATGTTGGAGATCGGACAGACCTTACACAATTATTATCGTACAGATTCTTATCATTAGAGTGGCAGCATTTTAATTGGCACTTTCTGATTTTTTAAGGTGTTTATAGAGAGTAAATACCAACACAGCTGATACAGCAAGTGCAGTAGGTTATGCACATTAGCACTCGCAATCAAAATGGAAAAGAGAGACAAAGAAAGTACAGTGTTAAGCGCCGCACCTGGCGTCGCCGCCGTCCTGGCCCCTCAGCAGCATCTGCGCTGCTAGAACGGCGGCCATTTTCCAACACACGTCGTCAGGAGGTTGCAGGGGATGTTGCTAGGCAACATCCCAAACTTCCGCTCCAGTCGCTCCTGCACGGGGAAGACTGTGCAGAGCGGACAGGAAGTGATGTCACCACAGGGGGCGGCTATTTCAAATATAAGCCGGCGTCTTTCTCTCACTGACGCCGGTTATAGCGTTCTGTTAGCTATCGCTTACGTTCGTGGTCCTGTTCCTGGTTGGAAATTCCCTTGCTGTTACTACCTGCCTTGCCGTGCCTGTCTTGTCCTGCTGTATCTGGAGTTCCGTCGCTGTGCCCAGCTGTCACTCAGCGGTCGCAGAAGTCTGCCGAGGCTTGTCTGGTTTCTCATCATCTCACCAGATAAGTCAGGGGTTACCCTGTGCTTCTTCTCCCGTTGTTTGGTATCATTTCTTATTGGGCTTATCAGTCAGCATTATTGCCATTTCGTTTATAACATCTCATAAGCATTGTTGCTCATTTCTTTATATTACATCTCATAAGCATTGTTGCCCATTTCTTTATATAACATCTCACAAGCATTGTTGCCCATTTCTTTATATAACATCTCACAAGCCTTGTTGCCCATTTCTTTATATAACATCTCACAAACATTGTTGCCATTTCGTGGCTCTGACTGAGCAGTTTTGCTTCCAGGGGGTTTCTGGGAGTTCCCCGGTTCTAGGGTCTAGTTAGGCTTCCCCTTGCTCTCTCCTGGCCTTGGTGGATGTGTTGTACTTTCCTAAGACCTGCCTGTAGCGGAGTGGGGAGGACCTAATTCGCCCTTCAGCCGAGACGGGCCCAGGTGAAGCCTAGCACCGCACACATCCGTCAAACCCAGCCAGAAGCAACGGAGTTAGGGTGCCGGGGATACTCCCAGAATCCTTACATACAGTATGGCTTTTGTGACATTCCTAGATTTGTCTGTTAGCAGAAATTTTAAAGGAGGATAGTGAATTAAAAACGAAGTGATAACATCTTTTAAAAGATTGGTTTTAGTGACCTCTTTAGGTTAAAGAATTTGAAGGACAGTCTAAGGGAGTGAGGGAAAGACTTTCAGAGAGCACGAGCCACTCTAGAGAAGTCCTGTCGATCTGTCCATGCAGCGTTGGACTAGAGCAGTAACCTTGACACTCCAGATGTTGTTGAACTACACATCCCAGCATGCCCTGCATCAGTTTTAGCATGGCCAAATAGTAAAACTGTAGCATGGCATGCTGGGATGTGTAGTTCAACAACAGCTGGCTGGAGTGTCAAGGTTAACCATCACTGTACTAGAGTATGAAAGGCCCACCGTGGAATGCAGTAGTTGGGGCCCAAGCTTAAGGGAGGTGATTAGCCACCCAAGGGGGTATAGCCACCAACCACAGAAGGACTTGGCCAAGCATTAGAGTCAACATGCAAAGAACATTTAGAAAGGAGGGGGCAGGGCTGTGTCAAGACCACCCACTTTAATTGGCAGGAGGGCTGCTCTATCTCTGGAGGATGGTGTAGGGCCCTCAGGTAATGGGGCCCATCTGGGATTTCCTCTGTACACCTGTAGGCCAGTCCACCCAGTGTACACAAGGTAACATAAATGTTGATGAGTAACAAGTCTCGAGTGTAGTGGGTGGTTCAAATTATAATACTTGTAAAAAATATAGAATACAACTATATAGGGAGAGATATATGAAACCTTCTAAAAAGAACAGGTGTAGAAGTTGCCAGTAGCAACCGACAGATTCTAGTCACCATATCATTTTATAGTAGGGCCAAGTGTCATAGACTCCGAGTTTGGTGGCTGTTTGGGATGCCGGCTGAACTTGGACTTTTTTTAAAGGGGCAATCACTTACAAGGCATGGTTTTGCCTTGTGAGTGATTGTCCCTTTAAAAAAAATGGATTTGGCCGGCATCCCGCACAGCTGTCGAAATCAAGGGCTATGACACTTGGCCCATAGGCTTGATACTGTATATCTCCTGCATATTAAAGGTTAAGTGATCCCTAGAAACCATCAGCGATTTTGCAAAACAAATGTATGAAACAAAATATTAAAAACCCATAAACACGATAATTGTTAAAATGGTCATATTGTAATAGCACTAAAGTATTTGTCTGAGCAGAAGGACAACAGCGAAGTGCCCTTTGTTCTGAGACTGGAAGCTTGCACTGAGATCGAAGCAACTTCATATATCACCAGAACAATTAACAAGAGCAGCAGTTTGAAAATTAGAACATATTTCTTGCAAGTCCTCCCTCCTTGTCATTGATCTATGGAGTATGGAGAGACTCATTCATTTCTACACACCACCTGACCTTCAGGATTACATACTGTGGACGGAAAACATAAAACAGGGAAAAAGGGTAGACATGAGACTCGTCGTGGAGGGTTGCCTGGGTCAGGGCAGATAACAGCAAATAGTTTGGCAGGCATTAAAAACAGTGACATCCTAAAAGATTCCAGCTAGACACATATGGTTCACAGAATGCAATTAGGAAGCCTGAGGCTCTCACATGGTTGTTTAGCTCAAATAAACAATATAAGTACAGGAGAACGCTGTGATTGTTTCAAGCCCGGCCGTTGACATGCCTGTAACACAATGGCTTGTCAGGACCTCCTGGGCAGGGCCACCACCGGGGGAGTGCTATAGGGAAAATTGTGTGGTACCCCCACACAGTTATTCAGAGATTGAAGGGGTTAATGTGCACATCAGGGGTTAACTCTCTGGCAGCCTCTTACAGGTGGACAGCACAAGACTGCAATGTGCTGTGAAGAAGGGCTCTAGGACCCAGCAATGCCTGCAGGGGAAAGAGCACATGGAAAGAGAGTGTTCCCTACCTTTTTCTTTAGTCCAGTCACGGGTCCCAGAATTATTGATGGCAGCCCTGCTCCTGGGCAAATGTTAAACTACTGTAACCATAAACTTGGCTCGTCAGCAGATCACTCATTAGCATCATCACTTGGGAAGTAGTTGGCATCCCAAACAGATAGGATGCCGGCAGTTAGAATACTAACCCAATCACATGACCACATACAGAAATGCACTGTCCATCCTGATGAACATGGAATAAATCCCAGTCAGCACCTGATTAGTCTTTTCTGGCACATATCTAATAAGATTTTGTGTTTACAAAACAATACAGTAGTTGGATATTAGTCTACATGGAACGTTATTGCCAAAGTGAAAGACCACATCAAATAAATAATTTCCAAACCACCAGTATCCAGGCTAGTATTCTCGGTCATTTATGTTATTTTGGGAACACCAAGTATTAGTGATTATGAACTAAAATGGTTTGTGAACACTAGCTTTCTGCTTGATAGGTAACATTAAGGAGGATCACACCAGGACTCAAATAATAATACAATATCTCTTTATCCCAAATAGTGTGCAGTAGTTGCCTGGGTCTGTTGCCTAGGGCTGTGACCATTTATGACCAACCTTCTGATGTTAAGAATTTCTGCACTTCAAAATTTCCAAAAGGTGCTAGAGCACTGAAATCCTCTCCAAATTATCTCCAGCAGGAGAACCAAAGTTGACCAGGTGCTAAGGGTAAGTATCTCATAAATGGCAGATGTTCTGGACAACTCAGTTACTTCTAGGTGGGGTGTATGCAAAAGGATAAGAGTAGATGTATTTGTGCGCTCAAGCAGCCTAAGGAGAGTCCAAACTAGAATGGTGACCCAAACACCATCAAATATACAGAAGACAAAAAAAGACAGATTGTCCTCTCCACTGGCGCTTTGTCAGGATGGTACCTCCCTTAAATCTGAGGTACGGTCCTCTTCTCCCAAAACAGTGATAGCAAGGTGTATTAATAAATACCATACATCCCTCAAAATGTAATAGCGTTCCTCTTCTCCGCCTCTGTGAATAGCAATCTGTGTCACCAGGATTTTTTTGGGGCCCCTTTGATAGATGGGTGGTCAATCACACTCCCCCAAAAAGGAATACAGAAAATGGCACAAATAGTGTAATACCATTTAATGTACAATAAAAACAAATACACAGGTGAGACAGAAAAATAATGGACAAGTGAATGGTAGAATGGCCTGTTACCCGATATGGTGGAGAACGTGGATAACAATCCAGTCCTCAAAGATGGCAAGTATGGATGGCAGTGAACCCGGGTTTTCACTATCAGGCAACCACCACGGCAGGCACAGGATCCAGTCAGTCCAGACAGAATGTCCACAAACAATGAAGTCCCAGCTCCAAGCGCTTTCGGCCTCCTCTGAGGCCTTTTTCAAGGAGAATGCTGGGAGTCATGAAAGTCCGGTTATTTATGTGAAGCTCCTCCAATCAGGGCATAATAGTATGGTGAGTGACCTTTTAGTGCACCAATCGGGAAACAATCCTCTCTCATGTGAGGGCGGGTGATGTAGTTGTGTCAGACGCGAATCCCGGACATCCACGGCACTTGCCGCGACATCCGGTACGCGATGCCGCACTTCCGGTGTAGTATATCTAGCACGCGGTCCGGCGTGCTGTGTCACATCCGGCTGAGCACATCGTATGTCCGGTCTGAAGTCCCGGCAGCCATCTTAGTACACCCTTATCTTCCACATAGCGATAGAAGAATAATTCATAGTTTTCGGGTGTAGTTCTTAATGGCGATAGTCCGTGTGTTTTGGAATCTTATCCAATTTCAGATATTTCTACAGAAAAGAGTTTCGAATGAGTAAAACCATAATATATAACATTATTAAAATTTTGTGACATACATAATGAGAATAAAATCTGAGATGGAATAAAAATCAAACAATAAAAAAACCCAAGACAATAAAAAGGTAAAAGTGTACAATATATAAAGGACAAAAATTTTTTTTGGTTTAAAACTTATAAAAACCATTTCACTTCAAAGTCCTGATTAAGACCCTTTGGTTTAAGAGTATTAAAATTATATATACACTTCATTTCCTCCTGTGCCAATGAGGTAGATAGATTTCTATTTCTGATATTTGAGAAAATTTGTTTAACGCACAAAAAACGGGTAATGGCATCTGTAGAGGAATTATGTTTCACCTTGAAATGATGTGATAAAGAGTGAGACTCTAATCCTTTTTTGATATTGTTTAGGTGCTCATTTAACCGTACTTTAAAAGGTCTGCTAGTTCGACCTATATAGAAAAGTCCACAAGAGCATTCTATAGCATAAACGACATTTTTACTATTGCAGGTTAGGAATTGATCCAGATCATGAAAATAGCCATTTATCTCAATTCTCTCATATTTGGTGGTTCCTCTGTTTTTGACTGTTTTACAGCCCTTACAGCTGCCACATCTGTGGAACCCCTTTGTCGCAATGTTTCCTTTGGGTTTATTAGAGATAAAAGCGCTCCGCACAATTTTGTTCCTAATGTTAGGTGCTTTTCTATAAATAAAATTGGGACGATCTGGTAAGTGTGACCCCAATATTGGGTCCTTTTTTAAAATCCCCCAATTGCGTTTAAAAGACTTTTCTATATTTTTGTGTTGCGCATTAAAACCGGTAATAAAAGCCCATTTAAAATGATCGTTCTTCGATAAGACATCTTCTTTGTCTTTTAAAAGATCATTTCTCTCTATCAAATTTGTGTCTTCCATTTTTGAATTGATAAATTTGGCATCATATCCACTTTTTATAAATCTCTGGGCCATATCAGTTGCTTGTTCTTGATATATAACATTATCAGTACAGTTACGTCTCACTCTTTTAAATTGGCCACCAGGAATAGCATTCAACCATTGTAAGTGGTGGCAACTGTCATGTTGGATATAGGCCAAGCAATCTGTTGGTTTGGTAAAAGTCTTTGTCTTTAAAATTCCATCTTCAATAAAAACTGTTATATCTAAAAAATCAATAGAGGTTTTACTTATATTAAAAGTGAGCTCAATATTAATTGTATTCAGATTTAGATATTGACAGAAAGAGTTTAAATCATCCTCATTGCCTCTCCAGAAAAAAATTATGTCATCTATGTATCGTTTCCATGTCACCAGGTTCGCCCCATATGGGTTATTAGACCATACTTTATCTTCTTCCCACGCCCCCATAAAAATGTTGGCGTAGCTAGGGGCGAACCTGGTGCCCATGGCTGTTCCTGTTTTTTGGACATAAAAACTATCTTGGAATAAAAAATAATTGTTGTTTAAAATAAAACTTACTCCTTCTTCAATAAAATTTTGTAGATCCTGATTAAGGTCACTGGTTTGTAAAGATCGTTTGATAGCTGTTAGACCGTGATGATGTTCAATTATAGTATATAATGATTTCACATCAGCAGTGACCATAATAATATCTTCATTAAAATGTATGCCAGATAAAACATTTAAAAGACTTTTTGTGTCTTTAAGGTGCGAAAGATTATTGGTGACAAGAGGTTGTAAATAAAAATCAATATATTCAGATAAATTCGCAGTCAGGGAATTTATCCCTGACACAATAGGGCGTCCTGGAGGATGGGTGACGTTTTTGTGGACTTTGGGAAGTAAATAAATAACAGGTATGGAGGGTTCGGTGTTCAAGAGGAATTTATATGTGCTGTCCTCTAGAACCTCTTGATGTTTATATTTGTCTAAAAGGGTAGTAAGTTTTTTTAGCATGTTTTCTGTAGGATCACCCCTTAGTTTGTGGTAAGTGGTCTTATCCTCCACCTGAGAAAGCACCTCATTTACGTACCATGTTTTATCCATAAGCACTATTCCCCCGCCTTTATCGGCGGGTTTTATAATGAGATCTTGGTTGTCACTTAAGTTTTTTAGTGCCTCCCTTTCTCTTTTGGTCAGGTTATACTTTGCTTCTCCTGGTTTTATGTTTTTTATATCTTCCTGAATTAAAGTGCAAAAAGTGTCAATAAAATTCCCTTTAACATGTGCCGGAAAAAAAATGGATTTAGGTTTAAATCTATTAATGGTTTCAGGTTCTGAATCGGTGAGGGTGAGGACTGGATTTTCCAGCTCCTTCTGGATAAAAAATTTTTTTATACAGAGCTTACGTATGTATTTATGGACATCAACGAAAGTGGCAAATTTGTTAATATTCGCTGTAGGGGCATATTTTAACCCTTTTTCTAGGACAGAGGTTTCATATGGGTCCAATACATGGGAGCTTATATTGAAAATTTTAATAGTGCTTCGAAGTGTACCACCTTCCGGTGGGTCACCTGATTTCTCAGTAGGTAATTTTCTCTTTTTAGGTTTTCTCCTCACTCGTTTCCTTTTTGGTGGTACTTTCTTTTTTCCTGCTCTTTTCCCTCTATGTGTGGGTAATTTATGATGGGTCATTATCTCCATGACTGTCTTTTGTCTCTTGCCCCTAAAAAATGAACACGGTTGTGTTCTCGTACTAATGGTTGGAATCTATTCCGGAAGTGGAGTGGTGAAAAGTTGTCTAATCTTTCACCTTGTTCCTCAAATCCGTTATTGTCCTCATTAGTAAAAAGTCTTCCCCTCTCATTGGTATCCCGAAATTTTAAATTATGACGTGGTGGTGAGGTGAATCTTTTACCTCTCGGTGAGTGGGATTGCCTAGAGTTGTCTCTTCTGTTCTCTTGATTCCTGAATCTTTTCTGGATTCTATAGGGTGATCGGGGATCAGGGTGATCTTCTTTTGTCCTATTCTCTAGATGTTTTTTTGCTCTATATATTTTTTCTGGTGACCTAGATCTCCATTTTTGATCATCCCTATTGTAGGTTTTATATGAGTTTTTCCTCATTCTAGCGGGGGATCTATAGTTACGTTTCCTTCTATTGTTAATAGGTTTTTCTGAATTATACTTGATTGTCGGGATTTTATCATCATCTAGGTCTTCCTCTAATTCATCATCAGGCTCGGTGGTGGCCTCCCGTTTATCTCTCATAAATTTCCTAACCTTTCTATCTACTAAGGTTTTTTCTGTTTTTTTTAAGTTAGCATTAATTCTTTCTTCTAACTCAGTAAATTCGGGCAATGCTGATAGAGGTTTTAATAGTTCTTTATATTTGGAGATCTCTTCATCAAGGATTTTAAGTTCCCTTTTCCTCTCTGTTATGATGAGGTCCATCAACCTGAATGAACACTCGCCAATTATTTTTTCCCAACCATCTATGAATATCTCTGAACATGATTCAAAGGAAGCTTTTTTATTCATTTTTAGCCCCCTTGGGATTAGTTGATGGGACAAATACTTCTCAAGTGTCACCACTTCCCACCAGATTCGGTTCTCTTTAATTAAAATACCCTCCAGTTTTTTCATCACATTCTCCAAAGTTTCATCTAGGAGTTCTATTTGATCTTCATTAACTCTAAATATATTTTCCAAAAGAGATTTTCTATGGTCTCTATGGGAGAACATGGTAGCAGCACAAATCCAAACAACTCTAATAGGGTGAAATAGAACGTATGCAAAAGGATAAGAGTAGATGTATTTGTGCGCTCAAGCAGCCTAAGGAGAGTCCAAACTAGAATGGTGACCCAAACACCATCAAATATACAGAAGACAAAAAAAGACAGATTGTCCTCTCCACTGGCGCTTTGTCAGGATGGTACCTCCCTTAAATCTGAGGTACGGTCCTCTTCTCCCAAAACAGTGATAGCAAGGTGTATTAATAAATACCATACATCCCTCAAAATGTAATAGCGTTCCTCTTCTCCGCCTCTGTGAATAGCAATCTGTGTCACCAGGATTTTTTTGGGGCCCCTTTGATAGATGGGTGGTCAATCACACTCCCCCAAAAAGGAATACAGAAAATGGCACAAATAGTGTAATACCATTTAATGTACAATAAAAACAAATACACAGGTGAGACAGAAAAATAATGGACAAGTGAATGGTAGAATGGCCTGTTACCCGATATGGTGGAGAACGTGGATAACAATCCAGTCCTCAAAGATGGCAAGTATGGATGGCAGTGAACCCGGGTTTTCACTATCAGGCAACCACCACGGCAGGCACAGGATCCAGTCAGTCCAGACAGAATGTCCACAAACAATGAAGTCCCAGCTCCAAGCGCTTTCGGCCTCCTCTGAGGCCTTTTTCAAGGAGAATGCTGGGAGTCATGAAAGTCCGGTTATTTATGTGAAGCTCCTCCAATCAGGGCATAATAGTATGGTGAGTGACCTTTTAGTGCACCAATCGGGAAACAATCCTCTCTCATGTGAGGGCGGGTGATGTAGTTGTGTCAGACGCGAATCCCGGACATCCACGGCACTTGCCGCGACATCCGGTACGCGATGCCGCACTTCCGGTGTAGTATATCTAGCACGCGGTCCGGCGTGCTGTGTCACATCCGGCTGAGCACATCGTATGTCCGGTCTGAAGTCCCGGCAGCCATCTTAGTACACCCTTATCTTCCACATAGCGATAGAAGAATAATTCATAGTTTTCGGGTGTAGTTCTTAATGGCGATAGTCCGTGTGTTTTGGAATCTTATCCAATTTCAGATATTTCTACAGAAAAGAGTTTCGAATGAGTAAAACCATAATATATAACATTATTAAAATTTTGTGACATACATAATGAGAATAAAATCTGAGATGGAATAAAAATCAAACAATAAAAAAACCCAAGACAATAAAAAGGTAAAAGTGTACAATATATAAAGGACAAAAATTTTTTTTGGTTTAAAACTTATAAAAACCATTTCACTTCAAAGTCCTGATTAAGACCCTTTGGTTTAAGAGTATTAAAATTATATATACACTTCATTTCCTCCTGTGCCAATGAGGTAGATAGATTTCTATTTCTGATATTTGAGAAAATTTGTTTAACGCACAAAAAACGGGTAATGGCATCTGTAGAGGAATTATGTTTCACCTTGAAATGATGTGATAAAGAGTGAGACTCTAATCCTTTTTTGATATTGTTTAGGTGCTCATTTAACCGTACTTTAAAAGGTCTGCTAGTTCGACCTATATAGAAAAGTCCACAAGAGCATTCTATAGCATAAACGACATTTTTACTATTGCAGGTTAGGAATTGATCCAGATCATGAAAATAGCCATTTATCTCAATTCTCTCATATTTGGTGGTTCCTCTGTTTTTGACTGTTTTACAGCCCTTACAGCTGCCACATCTGTGGAACCCCTTTGTCGCAATGTTTCCTTTGGGTTTATTAGAGATAAAAGCGCTCCGCACAATTTTGTTCCTAATGTTAGGTGCTTTTCTATAAATAAAATTGGGACGATCTGGTAAGTGTGACCCCAATATTGGGTCCTTTTTTAAAATCCCCCAATTGCGTTTAAAAGACTTTTCTATATTTTTGTGTTGCGCATTAAAACCGGTAATAAAAGCCCATTTAAAATGATCGTTCTTCGATAAGACATCTTCTTTGTCTTTTAAAAGATCATTTCTCTCTATCAAATTTGTGTCTTCCATTTTTGAATTGATAAATTTGGCATCATATCCACTTTTTATAAATCTCTGGGCCATATCAGTTGCTTGTTCTTGATATATAACATTATCAGTACAGTTACGTCTCACTCTTTTAAATTGGCCACCAGGAATAGCATTCAACCATTGTAAGTGGTGGCAACTGTCATGTTGGATATAGGCCAAGCTGTAAGGGCTGTAAAACAGTCAAAAACAGAGGAACCACCAAATATGAGAGAATTGAGATAAATGGCTATTTTCATGATCTGGATCAATTCCTAACCTGCAATAGTAAAAATGTCGTTTATGCTATAGAATGCTCTTGTGGACTTTTCTATATAGGTCGAACTAGCAGACCTTTTAAAGTACGGTTAAATGAGCACCTAAACAATATCAAAAAAGGATTAGAGTCTCACTCTTTATCACATCATTTCAAGGTGAAACATAATTCCTCTACAGATGCCATTACCCGTTTTTTGTGCGTTAAACAAATTTTCTCAAATATCAGAAATAGAAATCTATCTACCTCATTGGCACAGGAGGAAATGAAGTGTATATATAATTTTAATACTCTTAAACCAAAGGGTCTTAATCAGGACTTTGAAGTGAAATGGTTTTTATAAGTTTTAAACCAAAAAAAATTTTTGTCCTTTATATATTGTACACTTTTACCTTTTTATTGTCTTGGGTTTTTTTATTGTTTGATTTTTATTCCATCTCAGATTTTATTCTCATTATGTATGTCACAAAATTTTAATAATGTTATATATTATGGTTTTACTCATTCGAAACTCTTTTCTGTAGAAATATCTGAAATTGGATAAGATTCCAAAACACACGGACTATCGCCATTAAGAACTACACCCGAAAACTATGAATTATTCTTCTATCGCTATGTGGAAGATAAGGGTGTACTAAGATGGCTGCCGGGACTTCAGACCGGACATACGATGTGCTCAGCCGGATGTGACACAGCACGCCGGACCGCGTGCTAGATATACTACACCGGAAGTGCGGCATCGCGTACCGGATGTCGCGGCAAGTGCCGTGGATGTCCGGGATTCGCGTCTGACACAACTACATCACCCGCCCTCACATGAGAGAGGATTGTTTCCCGATTGGTGCACTAAAAGGTCACTCACCATACTATTATGCCCTGATTGGAGGAGCTTCACATAAATAACCGGACTTTCATGACTCCCAGCATTCTCCTTGAAAAAGGCCTCAGAGGAGGCCGAAAGCGCTTGGAGCTGGGACTTCATTGTTTGTGGACATTCTGTCTGGACTGACTGGATCCTGTGCCTGCCGTGGTGGTTGCCTGATAGTGAAAACCCGGGTTCACTGCCATCCATACTTGCCATCTTTGAGGACTGGATTGTTATCTACGTTCTCCACCATATCGGGTAACAGGCCATTCTACCATTCACTTGTCCATTATTTTTCTGTCTCACCTGTGTATTTGTTTTTATTGTACATTAAATGGTATTACACTATTTGTGCCATTTTCTGTATTCCTTTTTGGGGGAGTGTGATTGACCACCCATCTATCAAAGGGGCCCCAAAAAAATCCTGGTGACACAGATTGCTATTCACAGAGGCGGAGAAGAGGAACGCTATTACATTTTGAGGGATGTATGGTATTTATTAATACACCTTGCTATCACTGTTTTGGGAGAAGAGGACCGTACCTCAGATTTAAGGGAGGTACCATCCTGACAAAGCGCCAGTGGAGAGGACAATCTGTCTTTTTTTGTCTTCTGTATATTTGATGGTGTTTGGGTCACCATTCTAGTTTGGACTCTCCTTAGGCTGCTTGAGCGCACAAATACATCTACTCTTATCCTTTTGCATACGTTCTATTTCACCCTATTAGAGTTGTTTGGATTTGTGCTGCTACCATGTTCTCCCATAGAGACCATAGAAAATCTCTTTTGGAAAATATATTTAGAGTTAATGAAGATCAAATAGAACTCCTAGATGAAACTTTGGAGAATGTGATGAAAAAACTGGAGGGTATTTTAATTAAAGAGAACCGAATCTGGTGGGAAGTGGTGACACTTGAGAAGTATTTGTCCCATCAACTAATCCCAAGGGGGCTAAAAATGAATAAAAAAGCTTCCTTTGAATCATGTTCAGAGATATTCATAGATGGTTGGGAAAAAATAATTGGCGAGTGTTCATTCAGGTTGATGGACCTCATCATAACAGAGAGGAAAAGGGAACTTAAAATCCTTGATGAAGAGATCTCCAAATATAAAGAACTATTAAAACCTCTATCAGCATTGCCCGAATTTACTGAGTTAGAAGAAAGAATTAATGCTAACTTAAAAAAAACAGAAAAAACCTTAGTAGATAGAAAGGTTAGGAAATTTATGAGAGATAAACGGGAGGCCACCACCGAGCCTGATGATGAATTAGAGGAAGACCTAGATGATGATAAAATCCCGACAATCAAGTATAATTCAGAAAAACCTATTAACAATAGAAGGAAACGTAACTATAGATCCCCCGCTAGAATGAGGAAAAACTCATATAAAACCTACAATAGGGATGATCAAAAATGGAGATCTAGGTCACCAGAAAAAATATATAGAGCAAAAAAACATCTAGAGAATAGGACAAAAGAAGATCACCCTGATCCCCGATCACCCTATAGAATCCAGAAAAGATTCAGGAATCAAGAGAACAGAAGAGACAACTCTAGGCAATCCCACTCACCGAGAGGTAAAAGATTCACCTCACCACCACGTCATAATTTAAAATTTCGGGATACCAATGAGAGGGGAAGACTTTTTACTAATGAGGACAATAACGGATTTGAGGAACAAGGTGAAAGATTAGACAACTTTTCACCACTCCACTTCCGGAATAGATTCCAACCATTAGTACGAGAACACAACCGTGTTCATTTTTTAGGGGCAAGAGACAAAAGACAGTCATGGAGATAATGACCCATCATAAATTACCCACACATAGAGGGAAAAGAGCAGGAAAAAAGAAAGTACCACCAAAAAGGAAACGAGTGAGGAGAAAACCTAAAAAGAGAAAATTACCTACTGAGAAATCAGGTGACCCACCGGAAGGTGGTACACTTCGAAGCACTATTAAAATTTTCAATATAAGCTCCCATGTATTGGACCCATATGAAACCTCTGTCCTAGAAAAAGGGTTAAAATATGCCCCTACAGCGAATATTAACAAATTTGCCACTTTCGTTGATGTCCATAAATACATACGTAAGCTCTGTATAAAAAAATTTTTTATCCAGAAGGAGCTGGAAAATCCAGTCCTCACCCTCACCGATTCAGAACCTGAAACCATTAATAGATTTAAACCTAAATCCATTTTTTTTCCGGCACATGTTAAAGGGAATTTTATTGACACTTTTTGCACTTTAATTCAGGAAGATATAAAAAACATAAAACCAGGAGAAGCAAAGTATAACCTGACCAAAAGAGAAAGGGAGGCACTAAAAAACTTAAGTGACAACCAAGATCTCATTATAAAACCCGCCGATAAAGGCGGGGGAATAGTGCTTATGGATAAAACATGGTACGTAAATGAGGTGCTTTCTCAGGTGGAGGATAAGACCACTTACCACAAACTAAGGGGTGATCCTACAGAAAACATGCTAAAAAAACTTACTACCCTTTTAGACAAATATAAACATCAAGAGGTTCTAGAGGACAGCACATATAAATTCCTCTTGAACACCGAACC
Source organism: Crinia signifera (assembly GCF_055691185.1). Lineage (NCBI taxonomy): Eukaryota > Metazoa > Chordata > Amphibia > Anura > Myobatrachidae > Crinia > Crinia signifera. The sequence goes on from NC_139224.1 coordinate 148,167,061, forward strand.
CTCCATACCTGTTATTTATTTACTTCCCAAAGTCCACAAAAACGTCACCCATCCTCCAGGACGCCCTATTGTGTCAGGGATAAATTCCCTGACTGCGAATTTATCTGAATATATTGATTTTTATTTACAACCTCTTGTCACCAATAATCTTTCGCACCTTAAAGACACAAAAAGTCTTTTAAATGTTTTATCTGGCATACATTTTAATGAAGATATTATTATGGTCACTGCTGATGTGAAATCATTATATACTATAATTGAACATCATCACGGTCTAACAGCTATCAAACGATCTTTACAAACCAGTGACCTTAATCAGGATCTACAAAATTTTATTGAAGAAGGAGTAAGTTTTATTTTAAACAACAATTATTTTTTATTCCAAGATAGTTTTTATGTCCAAAAAACAGGAACAGCCATGGGCACCAGGTTCGCCCCTAGCTACGCCAACATTTTTATGGGGGCGTGGGAAGAAGATAAAGTATGGTCTAATAACCCATATGGGGCGAACCTGGTGACATGGAAACGATACATAGATGACATAATTTTTTTCTGGAGAGGCAATGAGGATGATTTAAACTCTTTCTGTCAATATCTAAATCTGAATACAATTAATATTGAGCTCACTTTTAATATAAGTAAAACCTCTATTGATTTTTTAGATATAACAGTTTTTATTGAAGATGGAATTTTAAAGACAAAGACTTTTACCAAACCAACAGATTGCTTGGCCTATATCCAACATGACAGTTGCCACCACTTACAATGGTTGAATGCTATTCCTGGTGGCCAATTTAAAAGAGTGAGACGTAACTGTACTGATAATGTTATATATCAAGAACAAGCAACTGATATGGCCCAGAGATTTATAAAAAGTGGATATGATGCCAAATTTATCAATTCAAAAATGGAAGACACAAATTTGATAGAGAGAAATGATCTTTTAAAAGACAAAGAAGATGTCTTATCGAAGAACGATCATTTTAAATGGGCTTTTATTACCGGTTTTAATGCGCAACACAAAAATATAGAAAAGTCTTTTAAACGCAATTGGGGGATTTTAAAAAAGGACCCAATATTGGGGTCACACTTACCAGATCGTCCCAATTTTATTTATAGAAAAGCACCTAACATTAGGAACAAAATTGTGCGGAGCGCTTTTATCTCTAATAAACCCAAAGGAAACATTGCGACAAAGGGGTTCCACAGATGTGGCAGCTGTAAGGGCTGTAAAACAGTCAAAAACAGAGGAACCACCAAATATGAGAGAATTGAGATAAATGGCTATTTTCATGATCTGGATCAATTCCTAACCTGCAATAGTAAAAATGTCGTTTATGCTATAGAATGCTCTTGTGGACTTTTCTATATAGGTCGAACTAGCAGACCTTTTAAAGTACGGTTAAATGAGCACCTAAACAATATCAAAAAAGGATTAGAGTCTCACTCTTTATCACATCATTTCAAGGTGAAACATAATTCCTCTACAGATGCCATTACCCGTTTTTTGTGCGTTAAACAAATTTTCTCAAATATCAGAAATAGAAATCTATCTACCTCATTGGCACAGGAGGAAATGAAGTGTATATATAATTTTAATACTCTTAAACCAAAGGGTCTTAATCAGGACTTTGAAGTGAAATGGTTTTTATAAGTTTTAAACCAAAAAAAATTTTTGTCCTTTATATATTGTACACTTTTACCTTTTTATTGTCTTGGGTTTTTTTATTGTTTGATTTTTATTCCATCTCAGATTTTATTCTCATTATGTATGTCACAAAATTTTAATAATGTTATATATTATGGTTTTACTCATTCGAAACTCTTTTCTGTAGAAATATCTGAAATTGGATAAGATTCCAAAACACACGGACTATCGCCATTAAGAACTACACCCGAAAACTATGAATTATTCTTCTATCGCTATGTGGAAGATAAGGGTGTACTAAGATGGCTGCCGGGACTTCAGACCGGACATACGATGTGCTCAGCCGGATGTGACACAGCACGCCGGACCGCGTGCTAGATATACTACACCGGAAGTGCGGCATCGCGTACCGGATGTCGCGGCAAGTGCCGTGGATGTCCGGGATTCGCGTCTGACACAACTACATCACCCGCCCTCACATGAGAGAGGATTGTTTCCCGATTGGTGCACTAAAAGGTCACTCACCATACTATTATGCCCTGATTGGAGGAGCTTCACATAAATAACCGGACTTTCATGACTCCCAGCATTCTCCTTGAAAAAGGCCTCAGAGGAGGCCGAAAGCGCTTGGAGCTGGGACTTCATTGTTTGTGGACATTCTGTCTGGACTGACTGGATCCTGTGCCTGCCGTGGTGGTTGCCTGATAGTGAAAACCCGGGTTCACTGCCATCCATACTTGCCATCTTTGAGGACTGGATTGTTATCCACGTTCTCCACCATATCGGGTAACAGGCCATTCTACCATTCACTTGTCCATTATTTTTCTGTCTCACCTGTGTATTTGTTTTTATTGTACATTAAATGGTATTACACTATTTGTGCCATTTTCTGTATTCCTTTTTGGGGGAGTGTGATTGACCACCCATCTATCAAAGGGGCCCCAAAAAAATCCTGGTGACACAGATTGCTATTCACAGAGGCGGAGAAGAGGAACGCTATTACATTTTGAGGGATGTATGGTATTTATTAATACACCTTGCTATCACTGTTTTGGGAGAAGAGGACCGTACCTCAGATTTAAGGGAGGTACCATCCTGACAAAGCGCCAGTGGAGAGGACAATCTGTCTTTTTTTGACTTCTAGGTGGGGTGTTCCAGTATAATTTTGAAATGGATGGAATGCTTCATTGCCTGTGATTATAAATTTTAGCATACTCTAAGGGGTGAATTAATTAGAATGTGCACAATCATATTTTTATAATAGGACTATTCCGCTGGAACCCATATCCATGTCTGTGTAACAAGGTTCCTCAAACATGTGTGAGCAGCCCAAGACTTAGGTGGCACACCAACTCCTCAATCAATCCCAGATGTGGACTGAGTCCTCTGGCAGTGCCGATATGTGGACACAGACACTTGGATTGACTGGTTGATGCTAATAATGTTCTCCTGCAATGGAACATGTCCGTATAGCTGCACTGTACTTGGCAATGAAGATGCTGGAAGAAAAGCTCTTGAAAGAACAACACTGATTTGACAGTCATCAAGAGAGCCACTGCAGAGTTTCTGACAGAGCAATAAGACGGAATTTCATAGAAGACAGGTAAGCGGAAATCTGGGTAAGAAGGGGAATGCAATATATTTTGTGTGGGCATCTGGGACAGTATAAAGCATTACTGTGGAGGCATATTGGGCAGAAGAGTGTGGGAGCATACCTTGTGGCACTACTGAAGGTTTATTTGGGCAATGGTTGATGGTGTAATGGTTACTGCCTCACAGCGCTGAGGTCATAGGTTTGATTCCCACCATGGCCCTAACTGTGCAGAGTTTGTATATTCTCCCCATGCTTGCGTGCATTTACTGCGGGTACTCTGGTCTCCTCAGGGCAGGCAACCGGGGGGGGTCAAGAGGGACAAGTGTGATGGGCCCCAGCAATCTGAAGGGCCCCAGAGCTTCCATGCCCCATCACGGCCACCGCCTGTACTAGCTGGCCTGTCATTGACACTCATGGCCCAGCCGTTTACTGTGCACCATCTGTGTGTGGCTGAGTCTGACTGACTCACTGTGTGCCACTGCTGTCTACTGTGTGTGCGCCCTGCCATACGGTGCTCAGAGCCATCTACTCTGTGCGTGCGCACGGCTTGGGACCCCAGGCGCACATTCATACCCGCCACTGGCACTGTGGCCTCAGTTTCTGGCTCCTGTACTTTATAGCACATGAGCGGGTTGTATGTTCCATGCCTGCTCATAGTGCTCAGCGTTCTTTTGTGAAAGTGACAGGCCAGCAGAAGGCAGGAGCCAGGTTAGCAGGACTAAGAACGAGAGAAGTCTGCACCTGAAAGCAGGATCTGAAACAGCGAAAGTTTAAATGAGGCATGTGCAGAAAAGGGTTGTGTGGATTTGGGTTTAGGTAGCGGCCCCAGAAATATCATTGTACAGGGCCCCAAGATTTCTGTTGCCAGCCCTGGGTCTCCTCCCACAATCCAAAAATATACTGGTTGGCTCCCAACAAAATGAACCCTACAATGTCTGTTTATCTGTACATGTGGTAGGGAATATGGACTGTAAGCTCCACTGGGGCAGGGACTGTTCAAATATTCTCTGTAAAGCACTGCGGAATATGTGTGCGCTATATAAGAAACTGTTAATAAATAATAATAATATTTAGAGCATGACTGTGGGACATTTAGGTGCCATCTTTAAATGACAGCAGAGAGGAGGTGTGAATTGGAGATGTGTGACTCACATTCTCCCTCTATGCCCACTTGGATTGGGAAGGAAGAACGTTAGAAGTCAGTTAAAAAAAAAAAAACAACTTCATCATGAAAAATTTGTCAACCTTTTTCTGTACCGACCATTTACATGTTGACCGAGACCATGTCAATCTTTTCCATGTTTCAACCGATTGCGCTGACCAATAGTGGTCAACCTAGACACTGTTGACCTATGGATCGGATCCCGAATTGAAGCACTAATCACAACTGCAATCACTGGATTGTCACCTATAATTGGATGTCCCCCTCCCAGGATCTTCTTCTATGTTTGGGAGGAGAACCTGCACTCCAGAGAGCAATCTTCGGCTCCAGCAGGGGACAGCGGGCACCTTATGTGATTATTCTATAGCATGGCAGGTCAGCTTTAGGATACTGTACTAGGAGCTGCTGCATCTGTCAGAACTACAATGATGTATTTTAAGGATAATCTATGTCCCGAGCCTGCAGAGAATAACAAAAATTAAAAAATTTTGAATTCTTAATGTTTGTTCCCCTCCATGCAATTCCCTAAATTTTCCATATTTTCTCTATTATATTACATTTGTGCTCCCTCCCCACACTCGCAGCGCTGAGCACTCACAATCCACCTAACAGACAATAATTGCTGTACAGATGGAGCCGCTCTCTTCCCGCGGGGGTCTGGCGGATCACCAACGGTCAGCCCCCGCCAGCGGCCAGAAGGGGATGTGCGCGCACAAGGCGCATGTCCCCTTCCAACGGAGCTCCTCGCCGCCGGTCCATGCTGATCGTCCCCACATCCCCTGCCACCTGGAAACTGGGACACACGTGCGTGAGAGACGATCGCGCGTCCCAGTCAGATGGAGCACCATGTCGCCAGCGGGGGAATTCTGGTGAGCCCCGGAGCTGGCTGAGAGGCGCTCCATCTGTAGTTATTCATGGAGAATCTAATTTTACACTATAAACATCTTGCTATAAATGTGTCACAATGAAATATTAAGGAATTCACTATACCCCCCACAAGAGGGAATATCACTGCTTACTGAGGAGCCCGGACTAAAGACCCCATGCACTTAGACGATTTGGGATGATTTTGGATGATATCACCCGATTCCGATGGATCAGGTCATGGAATCAGGTGACATTTGCCCCAATTGCATGTGTGACATCCCTTTCCGATCTGATGCGCAGTGCCATGGGGGTAGTATGCAGACAGGGAGTAGTATGCAGGCAGAAGGTGGCATGCAGGAAGGGAGTGGTATGCAGGCAGGGTGTGGAATGTGGGCAGGGGGTGGTATTCAGGCAGGGGATGGTATGCAGGCAGGTGATGGTATTCAGGCAGGGGGTGGTGTGCAGGCAGGTGGTTGTATGCTTTCAGGAAATGGTATACAGGCAGGTGGTTGCATGCTGGCAGAAAATGGTATTCAGGCAGGGGGTGGTATGCATGCAGGTGGTTGTATGCTTTCAGGAAATGGTATACAGGCAGGTGGTTGCATGCTGGCAGGGGATGGTATGCAGGCAGGTGATGGTATTCAGGCAGGGGGTGGTATGCATGTAGGTGGTTGTATGCTTTCAGGAAATGGTATACAGGCAGGGGGTGGTATGCAGGCAGGTGGTTGCATGCTGGCAGGAAATGGTATACAGGCAGGGGGTGGTATGCAGGCAGGTGGTTGTATGCCGGCAGGAAATAGTATGCAGACAGGGGGTGGTATCCAGGCAGGTGGTGGTATGCTGGCTGTGGGCTGGGTGGTATTCAGGCAGGAGGTGGTATGCGGGCAGGTGGTGGTATGCTGGCTGGGTGGTATGCAGGCAGTAGTGGTATGCAGGCAGGTGGTTGTATGCTGGCAGGAAATAGTATGCAGGCAGTGGGTGGTATGCGGGCAGGTGGTGGTATGCTGGCTGTGGGCTGGGTGGTATTCAGGCAGGAGGTGGTATGCGGGCAGGTGGTGGTATGCTGGCTGGGTGGTATGCAGGCAGTAGTGGTATGCAGGCAGGTGGTTGTATGCTGGCAGGAAATAGTATGCAGGCAGTGGGTGGTATGCGGGCAGGTGGTGGTATGCTGGCTGTGGGCTGGGTGGTATTCAGGCAGGAGGTGGTATGCGGGCAGGTGGTGGTATGCTGGCTGGGTGGTATACAGGCAGGGGGTGGTATGCAGGCAGGTGGTTGTATGCCGGCAGGAAATAGTATGCAGACAGGGGGTGGTATCCAGGCAGGTGGTGGTATGCTGGCTGTGGGCTGGGTGGTATTCAGGCAGGAGGTGGTATGCGGGCAGGTGGTGGTATGCTGGCTGGGTGGTATGCAGGCAGTAGTGGTATGCAGGCAGGTGGTTGTATGCTGGCAGGAAATAGTATGCAGGCAGTGGGTGGTATGCGGGCAGGTGGTGGTATGCACCTCCTCCTGCATTTACATTGCTAAAGATCGCATATGCTAAGTTGCCGTGAACAACTAATATGGGATATTGGTCATCTACAATAATTGACTGTGTATTTGATTGCATAGGCAACATATGCATCAGGCCCTAAATCTCTGATGACAAACAAAGCGGTTAAAATTATATTTTTATATATATATATATATATATATATATATGAACACGGACCACGAAGTCCGTGTCTGTGACGAAACACGTTGGGCGTGACTGCTGTGGTCTTGACACTGTGACGTCCGTGACGTCTATCGTAGTTCCCTGGCTAGTGGCTGCCGGTGCCGTGTTTCCGCCGGTGACTGATCATCCCCTAGAGCGGCTTCTACATCTGTGCATGCCCCGCAGTACCACTTTGTGATCATCTGTCGCAAGTTTTTATTTGATAACCCCCATGTCTGTCAGCATATTATAAGTAAATGTTGTTTATATATTCTGCTGATTGGTGCGCTTCATTTATTTTTTCTCTACATACATATATATATATATATACTGTATATATATCAGGGGTTAATCTTTTATACATGTCAGGGTATTAGTACCTCTTGCATCTTATAAATTACTAGTATATCTCTGGCAGAGCAGGCCCCTGAAGAATACCACCCTGGGGAACTTATAATGGAGCAGACACTGAATAAATGACATATAAGTGGTAAATTCCAATTTCACGTTCCATGCGCCTGACGCTGGCAGTTAATTTTAAAACAACACCCCGAGGTCAGGCAGGATTGGACTCTGTGCCACCATATGACAAGGCTGTCCTATTTATTTCAGTTTTTCTTCAGGGCTATGTCCCTCGTAGAGAAAGTGGAAAGAACACACATCTTTTACAGTCTGTTAGTCTCTGTTACCAATACATGTCTGCAAAAATCGCCGTTTTATTGTAGCGAGGCCGAGAGGAGCTTCTGCACCCATAGGATATAACTGGTGGCTGTGTCTTTATACTAGAAATATCATAAAAGGCCTGAGGAACCACTTTTCGTTAACAGATTGAGTCCTATTTATTTTCAATTGTCCCAGAAAATATTGCAAAGTGGTCTGTACGCTTCACTTGGCCGATAAAGGACCTGCTGAAGTCTTGCAGTTAAATCTAGGATGCTTTTATGAATACAGACAGTGGCTGTGATAGCAAATACATTCAATAAAATATTCCAGATGTGGACCCTCTATGCAAAAGAGATTTGCACTGGTTAACCAGGACGGTGAGGTCTAATATGGACTGAAGGGTTAGCTATGGACCCTTGCAAGTGTGTTCTCGAACCTCGAGCTGGAATATAGATGGACCACAAAGACTGGTTGTTTGAACCGGTATGTAGCACATTAGAACAATACAGGGTGCGCAGGGAAAACAGAGATGCGGGTATAGATGGTAGGTGGGTAAGAGAGCTGTAATTGAAATGTGAGACAAGAGGGCTGTGAGAACAAGGGCCGCCACTAGAAATGTTGGGGCCCGTTACCAGGGGCGGGCTGGGCCTGGGGGCAAGGTGCCATCTGCCCCCCAGGCCGCTCTGGCATGTGTGCTGCGGGCCGTGTCCGCGGCCGCCTTACCGTTTTTTTTTTGCACTGCCGGCGGCCATGTTCCTGTAGTCTTGTAGTCAGGAACATGGCTGCCGGCCTCCACGGCTACGAGGAGGATGGCCCGGCCACCTGTTCCCTCTATTCCCCGTCGGCAGTGGCAGACGCTGGGTGTGGACGTCATGACGATGACGCCTCCCACCCACGCGTCTGCAGAGGAACTAGGAAGGCAGGGCAGGCCACGGGTTGGACGAGTCGGGGGGCCGCAGTAGGACAGGCCGCACTGCCACAGAAAGCAGAATTGAAATTCTGGGAGCCGCAGCAGCAGGACAGGAGGAAGAAAATACAGTAAGTGAGCATTAAACTCACAGATAAAAAAACAATATTTCTGCTGTTTCCTGTATAATAATAATAATGCAATGACACTACAGGCTGCTCCCCCTGTGTAATAATTTGTGTCATGGCATTACTATTATTATATTATACAGGGGGAGCAGCCTGTGGTGTCATGGCATTACTTTTATATTATACAGGGTGAGCAGTCTGTGGTGTCATAATTATTATTGTACAGGGGGAGCAGCCTGTGGTGTCAGCGCGCACTATCCTATTTTTAGTGTGGTGGTGGGGCACGCACCAATTTCCTTTCTGGCACAGGGTACCAAAATGGCTACTTACACCACTGGTTCTGGCATAACTAGCCAGGGGGAGAATCCTGTGGTGGTCCTGATATTATACAGGGGAGCAGCCTGTGGTGTCCTATTATTGTTTTTTTTTTATTAATACATATACTAAAAACCTCCATTTAACAATGCGCTGTTACTTATGGGCTGGTGCTCTGGACTTGCCCCCCAGGCTAAAAGTTGCCAGCCAGCCCCTGCCCGTTACTGACCTTCAGTCCGGGCCCCCAGCGGCACATTACTGTCTACTCTAGAGTCATTGGAACCCATCATAGTGTCTTTGAAATTGTCTTGAGAGGCTGATACGTCCTGGGTGTCTTCTGATAAGACCTCTCAGACTCTCAATTAAAAGTGTACAGCTGCCATCCCGTTCCTGCTATGTGAGAACTCAATGGGGTCAAGTAAAATATTTACATTGTGAGAAATGTACTTACATGGGAGTTTTACTTTACATGTGATGTTGCTATGGGAAACCAATCAGAATCAACTTATTTATAATTTAGCCCCTTTTAAAAGATAATAGATAGTATCTGATTGGTTGCCCCGTAGCAACATTCCATCTAAAATAGAACTCCCTTAGTACATTCCCCCCCACCCAATATGTAATTTATTTTATTTTACCACATTGAACTCTCACCTCAGACTTCTGAAAAGTATTTAAATACCGCACACAGTTTCATAAAAAATCTGCAAATTCCTCAGTCCAAAAATCGGCACTTTCATTGAATAGGTGAAATGTAAAATCTGTGAAAAGTGCAGATTTGTCATCTAATTGAACACTTTTGTACTTAATATAGCGTAAAAAAGTTTTCTTTTTTTTTCTAATTAATGAAATCCCCCCCCCCGCCCTTTAATCTGTCACCTAGCCGTGATGACTGGGATTATATTTTTTGTTATATAAGTGGAGCGCCCATGCAAAATTCTACTACCAACTATAATCTCCCTAAAACTAGTTTTCAAAACTAGGCAAGTATGATTTACATATTAGATTAATATCATCTTCACTGCTGCCCTATATTGTTGCATTTTCTCATTTGACCTTCCCTGACGGCAGTGGAACAGATGCTGTAACAGAAGCAAGCACACAATATATACTTTGTGCCACACTGAACTGAAGTCCAGGTTACAAAGCTGTTTAGGGTGTAAATTAGCTGCCTCTAAGCAGGTTGAGTCCAGCTATGTGTAATACGCTCATCCACTCACTGGAGGGAGAAAATGTCAAAGTTAACAAAACGCTACAACTTTGTTAACATTGTACACAATGGGTAAATATAATGCATTCAGTTTTTGTGTCAGGAGTTGACAATTCATCCTTTTAAAGAGGAACCGGCTCCAGAGGATCTTTGAAGTAGATGAGATTGAAGCAGAAGTGAAAATCATTCAATCTGTGCTTAGTGTATTGTGACAATGTCCTGTGATTAGAATACAGAGTAGTGAGCAGTACACTGAGCCTGGGCCCAAGGCAGAATAATAACCACAGTGTACTAGCACAGTATCGCCTAATAATGACAACCCCACATACTGTATGTGCTGTAAGCCAGACAAACTAATCACACAATAGCTGTACATCTTCCCTAATGATAAATATGTCACAGAAATCCTACAGCTGAAGCTTCCCTTTAGACTGGCATGTAAAAGTATAATGAGGAAAAAAGTGTGGCATTATAGTGCTTACAGTGATATATATATATATATATATATATATATAAAATGCGTTCTCCCTTTATTCACGTGGTGACACTAGTTTACATTTACCGTCACTAGTATTTTTTATATTTTATTTTAATTTCACTTCGTTATTTTATTTCATTTAACTTTTTGCCTTTTTGCTTCTTTTTTTCTATTTTACTCTCTCTCTTTGCATTCATTCATTTTTTTTTTTTCATTTTTTCCATTCATTAAAAAAAAATAATAATTTGGTACTTGTGTACTAGCACGGCACCCATCGCATCGATGGTATGCGATGCGATGTTATACAATTTTAAATGGTATACCATCGAATTGTATGGCATTGTCATTCTATCACATACAATGGTATGCAGTTTAAAATTGTATAAGCACCCTAATGGGGGCTTACACCACTCCACCCCCACTATGAACGTGAACCCGAAGCGTGGCGAGCGCAGCGAGCCCGCGAGGGGCAGCGGTACGCGTCCTACAATGTTTTCATACCCCCACTATCCACGTCAGCGTGGAGGTGCTTTTATACAGTGTGGCGAGGGCAGCAAGCCACCGAGCTCGAAGCGTGGCGAGCCCCGCGAGGGGACTAGGAATACATGTAAAGTAATACGCGTCCGCTTGCCACGCTTCAGGGGGGACGCAGAATACATGTAAAGTAATACGCGTCCCTTCGCTGCGCTTGCCACACTTCGGGCTCGCTGTGCTCGCCACACTATATAAACTCAATTGCACACCGACGTGGATAGTGGGGGTATGAAAAGGTCCTAGGACGCGTACCACCGCCCCTCGTGGGCTCGCTGCGCTCGCCACGCTTCGGGTTCACGTTCATAGTGGGGGTGCATTTAACATTGTAAGCCCCCATTAGGGTGCTTATACAATTAAACATCGTATAGGGGGCTTATACAATTTAAAATCGCAGTGCATCGGGTGTATGCGATGCGATGATATGTTGTGCGACCAAATATCGTGGGCTAGTAAACAAGTACCAAAATTTTAATTACTTTTCTTTTTACAATTATTTTTTTTTTCAGTTTACATTTTTTAATTTTTTGCATTTTTCACGGTTTTACATTTATTGTTATAACATTCATCTTTTTCAAATTCTCCACCTTATAGAATTTATCTAATTCTCATATTTTACCATACTTCACATTAACTCTCGCTATTCCTACTGCACAGATCACGTTTATCCCCCTGAACCGAGCGGCTGCAGCGCTGACAAGCAACAAGTACACTAGATAGTGGGTATCCATGACAACCCAGGCGCCCTAATTATAATACAGCCACTTCCACCCGGAAGTTACGTCACACGCTACTCCCTGCTCCGTGCACGGGATAATGAACATTTACATCTTACAAGTACTGTATTTAAGGCAAGACTTAATATTGTAGCACTATTTGTACACCTTGATAAAGAGGTTTGTTTTTGCCCAAAAACATCGGTTTTATCCTCCATTATAAAAAAAATTTCAAATCCTGAAGAGTGCCGCTGCCTGTCTATCTCCATGCCGCCTATAAAAAAAGAGGGTACCCCAATCCACGCTCAGTATATAAGAAGCAGCACCTCTGATTGATCCCCTGTTAGACAGACCCAAAGTTTGGAAATTAAAGGAGAGAAAGGTTCAGAGGCCGCTGAGTAAATATAGACAACGGTATATAAAAATTATTTAATTAAAAAACGCCCTATGGGCATAACACTGTATACAATTTTCAATAAAATTCAATAGGGCATCAGCATGGAATTCTTTAGGAAGTTTGACGGTTACAATCACCGAGTTTGCGTACAAGGTCCAACGCATTTCGTCATTTCCATGACTTCATCAGGGGCAGTAAAACAGCGACTCGGTTGAAAGTTTAAACGATTAGTTGTCAGGGGTGTGGGTCATCACAGCAGTTAAAAAACGGTCCAATGCAAGTACATCCAAGCAGTGTCGGACTGGGGCACGAAGGGCCCACCAGGGAAATGCACTCACAGGGGCCCACCAAGGGGCGTGGTCTTTTTGAAGGGGTGTGGCCATCTGACCAGAGAGGAGTGGCTATACACTATAGAATTTTGGGCCAATTTCATCCGATTTCTGCACTTTGGGCCGATAATCGGGCAAAATTGGCCCAAAATCACAGGTGTGTGACATTTGATCCATAAATCCCCCATGTTGATAATAAAGCACATAGGTCCCATAGATAATACAGCAAATACCACCCCCACCCCAGATATTACAACACATAGGTCCTCCACACACAGATAATAGTACAGCACGTATGTCCCCCCACATATAATACAGCACATAGGTCCTCCACACACAGATAATAGTACAGCATGTAGGTCCCCACACATAATACAGCACATAGGTCCCCCACTCAGATAATAGTACAGCACATAGGGGCGCACGCCCCCCCCCCCCCAATAGGTGAATGTAGAAATATGGTAATGGCTGTTCCCAAATCCAAACTCAGAAGCAAGGGGGACCTTTGCGCGGCTAAGCCGCGCGGCGAAAATGGGGCGTGGCTTCATGGGACGGAGGCGTGGCATCACAAAATTGTGCGTGGTATTACACTTTAGACCACAACGTAATGCCCATTGGGGGAGGGAATTGCTCGTTGCCAAGGTGGGGAGGAAATTGCTAATTGCCAAGGAGGATGTCATACTACTGGATGCACCTAAAGAAATGACAGCCGGGCAGAGAACCGGCTGTTTAGTCTAAGGAATTGCTTGTTGCCAAGGGGGATGTCTCACGCCGCTGGACTCACCTAATTGAAATAAATGACAGCCGGGCAGAGAGCGCTGTGCGCTGCCCGGCTGTAGTCTAAGCAGTAACATCGATATTTTCAGTTCTCGCACTGAGGTCCGGCAGCCAATCAGGAGCAGCTACCAATACCACCAATGCCGCTCCTGATTGGCTGCCGGCGGTCCAGAGGGAAAACTGAAAATATCGATGCCACTGCTTAGACTACAGCTGGGCAGCGCACAGCGCTCTCTGCCCGGCTGTCATTTATTTCAATTAGGTGCGTTCAGCGGCGTGAGACATCCTCCTTGGCAACAAGCAATTCCTTATGGTGTGTACACACGGGGGCGATATGGATTCCGATGTTCCCGATTTAGTGAACATCGGAAGCCATATCGCAAGTTGATTGGTGGCTTTTTAGGGCTAACGAGCCCGATGCGCTGCCCAAGTGAGCACAAATCTGCAGCGATATAGTGAGGGCAGGCAGATCTGCACTATATAGTCTAAATTGTGCCCCTGCAGCATGCCGTGCGATGCGAGTCCGGATACCAGCTGATCGTATCGGGACTCGCATAGCACGGCATATCTGCCGTCTGTACACACCTTAAGACTAGGTGGTCTGGTGCACCCCTTAGATTCGCCTTTGCACTCCCATATAATACATTACATAGGTCCCCCACTCAGATAATAGTACAGCACATAGGCCCCCAATAAAAACACATTACATAGGTCCCACCAACTCAAATAATACAGCACATAGGCCCCCCCATATAATACATTACATAGGCCCCCAATAACATACATTACATAGGTCCCCCCAACTCAAATAGTACAGCACATAGGCCCCCAATAACATACATTACATAGGTCCCCCCACTTAAATAGTGCAGCACATAGGCCCCCAATAACATACATTACATAGGTCCCCCCACTCAAATAGTGCAGCACATAGGCCCCCAATAACATACATTACATAGGTCCCCCCACTCAAATAGTACAGCACATAGGCCCCCAATAACATACATTACATAGGTCCCCCCACTCAAATAGTGCAGCACATAGGCCCCCAATAACATACATTACATAGGTCCCCCCACTCAAATAGTACAGCACATAGGCCCCCAATAACATACATTACATAGGTCCCCCCACTCAAATAGTGCAGCACATAGGCCCCCAATAACATACATAGGTCCTCCCACTCAAATAGTACAGCACATAGGCCCCCCCAATAACATACATTACATAGGTCCCCCCACTCAAATAGTGCAGCACATAGGCCCCCAATAACATACATAGGTCCCCCCACTCAAATAGTACAGCACATAGGCCCCCCAATAACATACATTACATAGGTCCCCCCACTCAAATAGTGCAGCACATTGGCCCCCAATATAGTACATTACATAGATCCTCCCTACACAGATAATATGGCGCACACACACATACATACACACACACATATACATACACACACACATACACAATACAGCGCATACACCTAAAAAAACAACACAGAATATAAAAAAGTTAATACTGCAAATGGTTAGGCTAGTTACCTACAAGTTTGCAGACGGGGAACAAAAGCAGTTTTCTCTGTACCCCCGCAGCTCTTATCGTGCTGGGGGGGGGGGGATCTGTGCTGCTGTTTGGGGCCCCGGCAGTGGCTGCTCCCATCCTGTGCAGACCCGCCTGAATCAGGTGGCCTGATGTGCTGCACCTGCGGGAGTTGGGACAACTGTCACTGTGGCGTCTGACGTCATGACGCAGCGCGACAGGGTTCCAGCTCCTCAGCCCTGCTTGCAGCCGCCGTGCCTTTGCTATTGCGGCGGCGGGGAGCGGGGATAAAGAGTGATAGCCCCGCCCCTTAAACAAGTAAACAAGTGGGCGGGGTCCAAAATCACCGGGGCCCACCGGGGGATTCCCCGGTTCCCCCCAGGCCAGTCCGAGCCTGCATCCAAGTTAATTATAGAAAATCCACCTCAAAAACCCTTGTTTAATTGGCTGTGATAAGCTGGTGCTCTGTGACCAAATTCAATATCAGCAACCAAAAAATGGCTCAGTGAGAAGTGTGTGCACTGTTAGGATCCAAAAAAACTGGAGTCCAGTAATATCACGAGCCACCCCCCCCCCCCCCCCCCCCAAACAGGCCTATACTATATAGCAGGACCCCCAATGCAAAGCATGGCACACAGTAGGATCCCAATTCATAGCATGCCATATAACAGGGTCACCAATTCATAGTAAGCCACACTGCAGGACACCTACTTCATAGTAAGCCACACTGCAGGACCCCCAATTCATAGCAAGCCACACTGCCGGACCCCCCAGTTCATAGTAAGCAACAGTGTTGGACCCCCCCAGTTCATAGTATGCCGCACATTAGGGGGTTCTCCTTATAACACATTATTCCACGCAATAGTAAAGTCCCTTATGACACACCCGGTAGTTATGCCCCTTATAACACATTATAGCACACACAGTAGTCATACCCTTTGTAACATATTATGTCACATACAGCAATGCCCCATGTAGCTCATTATGCCATATATGATATATTGAGGTGATACTGAAAGGGCAACGGCACTACATAGGAATTGTGTCCAGCAAACCCCCCACCCCCCTTGTCCAATAGATTTTTAGGAGCAGCTCATCCAGGTTTAACAGGCCTCCAGACTCTGGATAGGTGGCACCACCACCCTCTGTCCGCCATCTCCCTGTTCTCACTAATACAGGTATTTAAGGACAATAATAGCGGATCAGTCAAGTAAATTATTTGATTTAATGTAAAAAGAGCAATTGCAGAGATTTAAAAGGTTCCCTAATTTGCACAGCTGAATGGAAAAGCAAACTTTCTTTAGCACAAATTATAGGGAGTTCACATTCTCTTCCCATATAATAAGTAACCTTAGTACGGATGAATTAGACTCCATTATTGCTAATTTTATTTCAGTGTGTTATACCTCAGCATCAGAAGATTCTTTTTGACAGAACCGCTCAGTAAAAGTTATTCTGTTCCCAGCTAACAGGCAAATCTATAAACAGTTTGGGGAAGCGATGTAGAAAATTTCTATGAAATAAAATTTCACTGCTTATCAATTTGTGCCACACAGAAGTAGAATCTCCTCGAAAGGAGGTGAATGTACAGTAATAGAATGCAAATCACTTTATGTAATACCCAGCAGTTAGGAAGGTGAAATCCCAAAATTCGGGTGGTTTAACCTGCAAGAACTTTTTTCTAAAAATCTAAACATTTTTTTTTAGAGAATTAGGTATAGAATAGTTAATTAACATTGGTAACATCACAATGTTCTGTATCTAGCGGATGCTCATCCGAGTAGCCACCGGATACACACCACTCAGTGGCTGCTAATGTGTAGAGGATGGGTGTGGACAGTGCTCTCCAATCAGCAGTGGCAAACACTTGGGGAGGGTGCAGGGACGCCGAGGAACTGAGATGTCACAATGGGGTTTATTCTAGTTCATTCTTTCTGACAAAATCCTTCTTAGATGGACAAAACCATGTGCACTGCGGGTGGGGCAGATGTAACATGTGCAGAGAGAATTAGATTTGGGTGAGTTATTTTGTTTCTGTGCAGGGAAAATACTGACTGCATGATTTTACACTGCAATATAGATCTCACTTTGAAGAAAAACCCCACCCAAATCTAATTCTCTCTGCACAAGTTACATCTGCCCCACCCGCAGTGTACATGGTTTTGTCCATCTAAGAAGGATTTTGTCAGAAAGAATGAACTAGAATAACCCCCACTGAGAGATACATATTGCACAGGGTGACCCTGGTTTAACTCTTCTTATAACCCAGGTTGAATTGTTAGGGTCAATTGACCTGAGTTGACCCAGCAATAAAATGATATGCTCCTTAAAATAAATACAGAGTAACGCTGCCTTATTCACATAAAAAATGTAGTGTGCCCATTTTTTCCAGGTCAAGCAAAGACCGTTTTTCCCCCATCCACAACAACCTTTGGGACACCGCCACCTGCCAACGTTGGATCAGCTCATCCTTACTATTGTGAGGTAACTCCAACTTTCGAAGCCCAACATCCCCAACGGTACTCCAAGCCATTCCAGCTTTATGGATTCCAACGATGACTGATCCCATATGAATTGGACATTTATTGGGAACTCTCCATACTTAATGGACTGAACATTATAGGAACAAGCGGGACTCAAATAAGTATAACATCTCTTTCTTGTGTTCACTTTATGATGTCTGTGTATATATACAGTATAGTGCACTCGTTTATTACTTATTTAATTGCATAATATACTATGTCTTTATTTTATACTATTTGTGTTTTATAACATCCAATTGATCCAACAACGTATAATTTTTAGTGCTCTACTTCACCCTTTAACCTATTCTTGTATACCATTGGGAAATGACCTTTCCAAGAAGGAGCAGCTTGACAAACATCCCTGTAGGCGCGTGATTTACCCTTGGTAACTATGGCGGATAGATACTGTTGCCGCTATCTTGCCAGCCCCAGGCACCTATTTTGTATGACAATTGTTCCAGGGTGTATGTTGCTGACTTTTGAATTCAGCATTTATTACATACAGCAATTTGTATTTAGAACACTGCCAACAATGGTTTTATGTTGATATTTGTGGCATTTTGCATCTAATACATACAGTAAATTGTCACTCATCTAAAAGAAGCTATTATTAGAAAGGGTAATCTGCAAAAATTTGTGGCAGTTGGACTTTTTGCCCCTATACAGTACCTGTCGTTGCACCAAGCCAAAATGGGGTACTACCGGCAGAGTTACTGTACTGTATAGTAGACATATACCAATGCCATGTCATTGTCATCTGAAATGTTATGTTAGGGGTTCCTTTATACAGATGGAGCAGCTCACATTGGAGCTGCTCTTGGCTATTCTATCGCCATTAGCCAGCCGACAGAAAGAGGTGCGAGCGCACAAGATGCTCATGCACCCTGTTCCGTCGGAGCCCTCCGCTGGTTGCTCGGTGCTCCCTCATCCTCCCCCATAGCCCCCCACTCGCCCTGCCCGTCTCCCTGAAGTGGAGACAGCAGGGAATCCATTCCCCACCACCATGCTGACGAGGAGTACGTGCTTGTGATGCTCGCACATCCCTGTCAGATGGAGCACCTGTCCGCCTACCTGTGCCAGCTCAGGACATTTGGTAATCCTCCAGGCTGGCTGGAAGGCGCTCCATCTGTATTTAGGGGTTTGCAAATGATAAATAACACATGTAACCTATTACATTCTCTAATCTATATCCAATGGAGAAAATATTGATGAAGCAAAAAATAGGATGAGTCCCGATCTCACATGGGAATTGTCCAGACATCAAGCCAACTGTCAATATCCAGCCTCTTGAGACCCCTCTGGGTTCTGTAACCAAAGTCATGGCTTGTGGATCTTGGAGAGTTTGATAAAATGAGAAACACTCTCAGTTGCTCGAAGAAACAAGCCACCTGACCATGAAATATGACCTTCATAGATGTTTCTGTCTTTTTCATTCCCCATATAATAATAACCATTGACATTTTGTTTATTGTAGTATGGTTTTTTTAATGATAAATGTCAGTATTAAAAATATTCTGTAATTTGCTATGTTATGGTAATAACCAGGAAACCCTCAAAGGATTTGTATAAGTATAGTAAGAACAATACTGTAGGCTAATGTAGGGGTTTTCTTATACTTAGAACCTCTAGACCAATCTCATATGCTTAAAGGGCCATATTGCGCTGTCCTCTAATCTTGAAAAGGGCTGAACATTATTTTTACAGTTGATTATCCATTAAAACAAAACAAATATGACATAGCAGAAGGGGCAGCAAGGGTAGGCTGGAAATGAGTGCTATTGTGCCTATGCATTGCCCATATCGTTGGACCCTCAGTTCTGGAGCTTGTGCAGTTCAGGTCTGTAGATGTACATCCAAGTTGTTTTCATAATCTGAAAATGCACAACCCCACTAAGAAAATTTCTTAACTGATTATTCCTAAAACCGTGGAACTAGTGTTGACATACGGGGGGAAATTTACTAAAGGAAATTTGTAAAAAATAGGTGTAAAAATAGGTGTATTTGTATCCAGAAATACACTTATTTTTGACATTTACTATCCCAAAAATACGGCAATTCGTATTCGTATTGATGTGCTATCAATACGAATACGAATTGCAGTATTTTCGGGATAGTAAATGTCAAAAATAAGTGTATTTCTAGATACAAATACACCTATTTTTTACAAATTTCCTTTAGTAAATTCCCCCCACAGTGTTATACTGTAGTATGTCTAGATCAATCTCATAGCTCTCCATTTGTGAAATGAGTGGTAGGCATCGGGGTTGTACAGTCGTGTGCCAGGCTGTTAAGAATTTGATGCTGATGTTCCTATCTGATATTTCACTGTAGGGATGACTATGGACCATCAATGGTTTGTTAGTAGATGAGCCTTATTCAGAGGTTGAAGCCAATGCAGTATACTAATGCTGCAGCATATAGGTCTACTAAGAGGCCAACCGACTGCAGCTCTATTCCAAATTAGTGTGCAAATCATCTCACAATCAAGTGGATATCAGCTAGACCATTGGACATTAGAGCAGCCCTATAGTCGCTCAGAAAGTCTGATGGCACTTGGCCGCCAGTGGTTCCTTTTTGTGAAATACTTCCAATAGCAGAACATCAGGACTGCACCATGCCATCTGGATAGCTTCGCGCAGCTCCCTAACTTGGGTGTGAATGGAACTCTCCACCAAATCCCACAAAAGCCACACCATTTATTGGATCTCTACAGATTTCTCCTTGAACTAATTTTGGACAACGTGGGACCAATGACACTGTGAGGGTACACGAAGGGCTGTAAATGGTTAAAAAACACTGCAGTGTAGTGGTTACCAGTCAATAATGTGTTCATGAGAACCCACCCAATTCCACGTGAACGCACCCCACACCATTAAGGAAATGCTATCAGCCTACATGATGCCTTGTTGATAACTCAGATATATGACCTCATCTGTGTGTGTCACATGACTCATTGGACCACATAACATGTTGCCAGTCCTGCACGGTCCTATTAGTGACTTCACAAGCCCGGGTGGGGCTCTATGTCATTATGTTACGGGCACTCTGTTGGGTCTTCTGCTCCCATATCCCACGGAAGCTAATGAATGCTGTGGTGACCTGCTGGATATGAATCTGGTACCACCTGTATTGAATGTGCATGTGATCTGTCTGTTACCACGAAAAAATCTGGCCAGATGCCGCTGGTAATGATCATTAAGCACTCGTGGTCAGTCATTGCACTGTATACTGTGGGCGGTAATGCCTTTGATGAGTTAGTTGTGTATGCAGATACAGGCAGGGCTATTTTTCAGCAGGCTCCAGCAGGAACTGAGGCCCTTATTATAGTTCACTCTTTCTGACAAAATATTTCTTAGATGGACAAAACCATGTGCACTGCAGGTGAGGCAGGTGTAAAACCCCACCCAAATCTAATTCTCTCTGCACAACTAACACCTTCCTCACCTGCAGTGCACATGGTTTTGTCCATCTAAGAAATATTTTGTCAGAAAGAGTGAACTAGAATAAGGGCCTCAGTTCCTGCTGGAGCCTGCTGAAAAATAGCCCTGGATACAGGCATAGTCACAAACACAGAATATAGGCATGTCACATATCATTTTAATCAGCAGAGTTTGCTTGTGCGTCATGATCGTATTGCTTTGAAAATAAGATTCATTTTAATGGAAACATGGAAGTTATATGTAGTGGGAAAAACTCACGTTGTAGCACATGGAGTATAAATGTATATGGTATATAAATATGTGTGTGTATCTATGTATATGTGTGTATGTGTTTGTGGGAATAAGTTTGGCATTGGCATTAAATACATTATGCTATGATACAGCTAAATATTTTTAACAAATTGATTGAGCAGCGAAGATGGCAGCGGCGGCGGCGGCAGCTCAGGCCTCCGGGCACCAGTTGTTTGTATGTACGGGAGAACCTGATTTCCTGAACCTGTTGCTTAGCCCAAATTCAATTCGTAAGCCGTAGAACTAAATCCCTTTGAGCTGTGACCCATTTAGTGGAGATTCAGATAAATGAAACCATCTCCAAAGCGAATCCCATTTCACAGCAAACAAGTTATTAACTCGATCTGCCCGGTTTGCATCTGAAAGCCATGTGCATTATTAATATAATCTGGATTTCTTTATAGTTTGGTGTGATAAATGCTTACAAAATTGTATCTGCACTTGAAACCTTTTCAGTCCGCAGTGCTTGGTAAATCAATCAGTGCTGACAGATGCTTTAAGGAGAGTAATCTTTTCAGTCTGTCTATCTGGTTAATAGAACATTGTTTCTCAGCTTGGCTAAGGCTGGGAGACAGTCAATTATGGCCAGCGCAGTGGATGGCTGGCAGCCTCCGAAGCAACCTGCACTCGCTAATGGAAATAGCTCAGCTTCATAATCATTTTATTTCTGTGTGGTGCATGATTAAGGCTCGATGTGGAAACGCCTGCACGCACAGTGTGCAAATTCCAGCCATTTCTCTCCGATTTTTTTACTTTATTGGATTTGTTTTTGTGTTTAAAAGATTTTCATATTTTCAAATCTACAAACATTGCAGATGTTATACGATGCTGAGGTTTTTTTTTCTTGTTTGTACAGTTGCAACGCCTTTTACATACACTACCGTTCAAAAGTTTCGGGTCAACCGGACAATTTTGTGTTTGACATGAAAACTGACTTTTATTTATCAAATGCGTTGCAAAATGATTAGAACGTATAGTCAAGACATTGGCAAGGTTAGAAATAATGAGGTTTATTTGAAATAATAATTTTGTTCTTCAAAATTTGCTCTCGTCAACGAATGCTCCTTTTGCAGCAATTACAGCATTGCAGACCTTTGGCATTGTAGCTGTTAATTTGTTGAGGTAATCTGAAAATAATTCATCCCACACTTCCTGAAGCCCCTCCCACAAGTTGGATTGGCTTGATTGGCACTTCTTGCATACCATACTGTCAAGCTGCTCCCACAACAGCTCAATAGGGTTGAGATCTGGTGACTGTGCTGGCCACTCCATTACAGACAGAATACCAGCTGCCTGCTTCTTCCCTAAATAGTTATTGCATAATTTGGAGGTGTGCTTTGGATCCTTGTCCAGTTGGAGGGGGAAATTGGCTCCAATCAAGCGCTGTCACAGGGTATGGCATGGTGTTGCGAAATAGAGTGATAGCCTTCCTTATTCAAAATCCCTTTTACCTTGTACAAATCTCCCTCTTTACCAGCAACAAAACAGCCCCAGACCATTACATTACCTCCACCATGCTTGACAGATGGGGTCAGGCACTCTTCCAGCATCTTTTCACTTGTTCTGTGCTTCACAAATGTTCTTCTGTGTGATCAAAACACCTCAAACTTCGATTTCCAGTCTTCCTTTGTCCAATTTATGTGTTCTTTTTGCCCATATTAATCGTTTCCTTTTATTGGCCAGTCTCAGATATGTTTTTTTATTTTCCACTCTGCCATGAAGACCAGCATCCCAGAGTCATCTCTTCACTGTAGACATTGACACTGGTGTTTTGCGGTTACCATTTATTAAAGCTGCCAGTTGAGGACATGTTAGGCATCTATTTCTCAACTAGAGACTCTAATGTACTTGTCTTCTTGCCCAGTTGTGCATCGAGGCCTCCCACTACTCTGGTTAGAGCCTGTTTGTGCTGTTCTCTGAAGGAAGTAGTACACACGGTTGTAGGAAATGTTCAGATTCTTGGCAATTTCTTGCATGGAATAACCTTCATTTGGAAGAACGAGAATAGACTGTCGAGTTTCACATGAAAGTTGAGAGTATAATCGAACCCACAAATCCTACTCAGTTAGCTCAATGGATTTTATAGCTTCTCTAATGAGCAAACCCGCTTTCAGATGTGCTAACATAATTGCACAAGGTATTTCAAAGGTTTTCTAATCATCCATTAGTCTTCTATCGCGATTTAGCAAATACAATGTACCATTAGAACACTGGGTTCAGAACCACTGCCCTAGATCATACTTGCCTACCTGCCCCTCTCCATGAGGAAGAAAATGCTCTGTTCCTGGACTTCCCTGGTAATGTACGATTGCTATCACCTGTGGTGAAACACCTTTCTTATCAATGACCTAGCTCCCCACAGGTGATGGCAATCATACATTACCAGGGAAGTCCAGGAACAGAGCATTTTCTCCCTCATACAGAGGGTCAGGTAGGTAAGTATGCCCTAGATATGTCAATTCTTCTACCAATTCAAAACTAAGTACAGAAGTTTGACTGCTGTGTTTGAGATTCCAGACACCTTGACCAAGACCCTGCCAAGAAATGACACCAAAAAGCTAGTCATTCCAAGTACTCCTAGAGCAGTGGTTCTCAAACTCGGTCCTCGGAACCCCACACAGTTCACGTTTTCCAGGTCACGCAACAGGTGCACTCATTACTGACTGACACATTTTAAAAAAGGCGGAGCTAATTCTTTCACTTGATTCTGTGAGGAGAACTTCAAAACATGCACTGTGTGGGGTTCCGAAGTCCGAGTTTGAGAACCTGTGTTCTAGAGTAAGTACCCACTATAATTATGGTAAATCTGGCCATGGCATATATACTTACTTGTCATTTATTTATTTTTCTATAGAATCGACCAGTTTATTTCCTTTTGGAGATAAGGGACCAGGTGAACTTTCCGTGTATTAGTCCATACAAATAGTAATATTGATAATATGGAATATATACAGGAACATTGCGAGAGATCCCACAGTAGGACTTATATTGCTCCAGGAAGCGGCAAGAAATCTAATCAGCAAGATGTGTGCATTAAACAGTCACTATAATTACAGTATTATTGTTTTTTGCTGGCTCTGTATAGGAGGCTCTGCAATACTGCAAACAGTGAAATAAAACCATTTACTGTATGTCTGCCTCCTTGATGAGAACACTTCTATTACTATTTCCATCAGGCAAATGGCTCTTTTTATTACGACTCCTGAAGTTGGCAGGCTCTGCTGTTTTATGTCGGAATGACCTTCAGAATTTGTTTTCTCCTTACTATTGTGATTATTAGAAGTTCTGATGAACAGTAATAAAAGAAAACAGAAAACACCAGCAATTCTTCAACGTAACATCTCAGCTCTTCCCGATATCCTATATAATATAAGGCTAACACTGCTCCTCACCTCTATGGGGGGATTCAAGTGTTGTGCACACAGGTGGTCACTAGATGGCGCCGGAGCAGTCCAAACGTTGCTCTGTTCAGGGGCGCACAGCCGCCAGCGCTGACATTACTGTTCTGTTGTTCCATCATTTTGACGGACTGGTAACTAGTGGACAATAGACCATCTTGCACACAAAGAGGGAGGATGGGCAGAGGACTTGGCAAGAGCAACCAGTAAGGATCTAGCTATTATGTTATAGAATATGCTTGATATGTGACAGTAAGAAGCTGATTGGTTGAAACTTGCTATTGGCAGCTTCTCCACTTGCAGTCTTTAGAATGTACTGTCCGGGGCTGCCATTAGGAATGTTGGGGCCTGCAGTCTGGGCCCCCCTCCTCCTTTCATTTCCTGCTCCCCCATCCCCTCTTTCGCTGTTCTGACTACTCTGCGCTCAGTGCCGCTGAACGAAGCAGGTCCCGGAGTGCAGGCTTCTTCAACTCAGGATGCCGGCAGCCAATTAAAATGCTGCAGTGGCTGCTGAGCCTATCAGAGTATGATTGGCTAACGGTAGGCGAGCTCTGATTGGCTCAAAAGTCAGTGCAGCATTTTAATTGGCCACCGGCGTCTTGAGTTGAAGAAGCCTGCGCTCTGGGACCTGCTTCGTAGTTCCTTCAGCGCACTCTCTCAGAGAGGCCGGGCCTCGGACAGCTGTACCCACAGTACCCCCCTAATGGCAGCCCTGGAACTGTATGATATATATCCTTCATGGATTGGTCCTCGGCTGTTCCATACATTACTGCCTATAACATTGCCACTCTTGCTGTTATGTAGTCTAAAAACATTTCAACTACATAATAAATCATTTACTGTACACACCCAGCTACTGAGCGTGTGTGGTCAGCATTCTGGAGACTGGTATATACAGAATTACAATTTAGAAACACCCATAGAATACTACAACAGGTTACTGTCCCCCTTTCTTAAATCCTGGAGCACTGACATTTGGTGGGTATAGGGATGGCCATCGTTGCCATTGCCATCGATGGTTGCCATTGATGGCAATTCTGCAACTGGCCATCGATAGTGCTTAACTATGCAATGGATGACCATTAATATTTTTACATATCGATGGTCATCCATTGTATTTGATTGATTGGCCCGTGGGCCAATCAAACACAGGGGGTGGGGCTTCGCTGGTGTCGGGGGGCGGAGCTATACTCCGTGTCCCAACACTTTAAAAAAACAACATTGTTTTGCTATTCCATAGATGGAGGGAAACCATCTGGTTCTCGCAACATCGATGGCAAAAGTATTCAACATCGGCCTTGAACCATCAATGATTTTGAATCATCGATGGACGATGGCCATCCATAGGTGGGTATATTTTTCTGGGAATTTCTCACATAGGGCCAGATGAGTAACCCACTAACCAATCAGCTCCTACCTGTCATTTTTCAAACACAACCTGTGACATGGAAGCTATGGGTTGATTGACTTGCTGCCGAATGCCCGTCCCGCCGGCGCCTGAATACCCTCACTAGCATGCGAGGGGATGTGTATGGGAACCCATCCCCTCGCATGCGGACGAAGGGGGGGAAATCATTAGATAGTCGCTGACCATCAAATAATTTTTCTCCCCTTCGGAAATAAAAGTCAGTCTAAACTGACTTTTATTCCGGCTGCTGTCCGCCGAATACGGGGCAGGCACTGACGTCAGTGTTTTTATTCAGGTGCAAGCCTGCAGGAATCTCGCCGAGCACATACTCAAAGTTCGGAGGTATGATATTACTGCTTGGCCGAGGTCTTACTGGCTCCACTCTGAGCTCCTAGCTAAGCATCACACTGACTGCTATGACTCTGATGAATGACTATGGTATTACATAAAGCATATTTTGTATACTTACAAAGGAAAAGTCTTCAGCATTCCGACAGAGCAGCTTAGGAAATATGGCCTGTCTCTGAAACAGCGCATCCTGTTCAAAGATATTTCCATACATGAAGCCGTTCATCATGGTGGAATGGGCGTGTATGTCGATATAGAACTCCAAACTGGTTTTCTGTTGGGACAGGAGATAAGGAGTGAGTGGAACACATTCCGCAACTAGAATTTACCATTTACAGTTTCTGACAGACATCAGTTGTATTTCCAAATGTAACCGGTATCCTCAAGACTCGATTAGTCTGCACACGTCCTGTTGGTTGAACCTGAAACCTGACAAAGGGCCCGATTCAGACCTAATTGCATCGCTGAAAATTCGCATTGGCGAACATTCGGTTAAATCGGCAGCTGCAATGAAATCAGGCACATCCGGCCTGTTGCTGACGTCACACACCCTCCCCTAACATGTTTGGGCATGCCTATGTTTTCAATGACACTACCAGCGTTTTTTTCTGGAGCGCCTTTTTCTTAGCACTCCCACTAAACACCCGGTTTCCACCCCCAGACGCCTACTTCCTGTCAATCACCTTGAAAACGGCGCGCGTATAGAAATGGAAGGATTCCAACCGTACCCAAGTGCAGTGTATCGATAATCATCCTCTGATTGAATTTGCAGCCGTGCAATCAGGACTGAGGATGTTACAGAGAAAATTTTTGTACACATTAAATGTAATTTTAAACGATATGCAAGATAATGGGGTGCTGGACGGGGTCCTGACAGTCAGGATCCCAACAGTCATTTACCTGACGTCGGGATTCCGACTGTAAAAACTCAGACAGACGAGTGCCCGACGGCCACCCGCTATTCTCCCTCGTGGGGTCCACAACCCCCATAGAGGGAGAATAGAATAGGTGGCGAGCGCAGCGAGCCTGCAAGGGGCTTTGTTGCGCTCACCATGCTGTCTGAGTCCGGCCAGTTGGGATCCCGACTGTCGGGATCCTATACCACACCCAGATAATGATGAGTCATAACATTGTTGTGTATATCTTCAATTGCACGATGCCCGCTTCTGCCAGTCATTGACTTTAGAGTCTGATTCTAAGTTGGGCAGATCTTTGTGCATGGGGGGGCAGTTGGGGTATTTTTGCATGCAGCAGGTGTGCATATACGATTGTACACTTTTGGGGTGTAATGTAATAGGATGAGACATTCAGGGGGAAATTTACCAATATGAAAAACCTAGTTTTTCGTATTGGTATTTTCCCTACGACTGCATACGACTGTTTAAGTCGTATGCAAACTCGTGTTCCGGAGGGTCAGTTACAAAGCAGTCAGATACGACTGCTTTGTAACCCTCCGATGGTGTAACAATTCGTATTAGCGGCCATATATACGGCCGCTAATATGAATTATTTCTAGCAGTCTGCACGGATCAGTCAGATCCGTGCAGGCTGCAAGGTGTAAAAAAAAATAGAAAAATAAATAAATTTAAAAAAAAAACGGCGTGGGGTCCCCCCCACAGCTGTAACCAGCACCAGGCTGAAGGAGCCGGGGCCGGTAATTAAAAATCAGGGAACCCCGACAAATAGGGGATCCCCGATTTTTAACAACCAGCCCCAGGCTCCTGCTCTGGGGCTGGTTCCCAAAATACGGGGGACAAAATGAGTAGGGGTCCCCCATATTTTAAGAACCAGCCCCAGGCAAAACCAGCCAGCAGGGTAATGCCACAGCCGGGGGGAGACTTTTTATGCAAGTCCCCCCGGCCAAAGCATTAACCCTACCGACCAGTCAGCCAGGCCAGGGGCCCTGGGGGAGTGGGGACCCCCCCAATAAAGGGGTCCCCCCCCTCCAGGACTTACCTGACCAGGCTGAAGCCTGGTGCTGTCCTTGATGCCCCTGGGCGGTGGGCATCGAGCTGATTATCGTGTAAAAAAAAAGATGAACCTATTGTTTTTTTACTGTGGCACTACAAGTGCCAGCAAGCTGGGACTTGGAGAACCACAAGTCCCAGCCTGCTGGGCATTAAAGGGCCCGCTGGCACTTGTAGTTCCACAGTTAAAAAAATAGTGCACAAAACACACTGACACACTTTTAAAATAAAATTTTATTACATACAAAGCCCACACATACTAATACTTACCTATCTTCTTCCCATAGGTCGCCCTGGTCCTGTGTCGTCGTCTTCTGGTCCTGTGTCGTCTTCTTCCTCCATGTCGACCGTCGCTGTCGCCGTCCGGATCCGACGAAATCCATTTGGGAAGCTGTGGAAGGAAACCATACTCACCTGTCCCAGCGCGACGTAATCCAGGTAAGTGTCTTGGCAAAAAAAACAAACCGACAGCCCGAATCCAAGCGGACACGACGGAGACGCGCGGTGTTTGTTTACATCGTGCGGCTCCGCCTCCCGAATGCCGCTATTGGCCGCCTTGCGGCCTAGCGGCCAATCAGGAGCCGCTAGGCCGCAAGGCAGCCAATAGCGGCATTCGGGAGGCGGAGCCGCACGATGTACACACCGTGCGTCTCCGTCGCGTCCGCTTGGTTTCGGGCTGTCGGTTTGTTTTTTTGCCAAGACACTTACCTGGACTACGTCGCGCTGGGACAGGTGAGTATGGTTTCCTTCCACAGCTTCCCAAATGGATTTCGTCGGATCCGGACGGCGACAGCGACGGTCGACATGGAGGAAGAAGACGACACAGGACCAGAAGACGACGACACAGGACCAGGGCGACCTATGGGAAGAAGATAGGTAAGTATTAGTATGTGTGGGCTTTGTATGTAATAAAATTTTATTTTAAAAGTGTGTCAGTGTGTTTTGTGCACTATTTTTTTAACTGTGGAACTACAAGTGCCAGCGGGCCCTTTAATGCCCAGCAGGCTGGGACTTGTGGTTCTCCAAGTCCCAGCTTGCTGGGGAGGCTTGCTGGCACTTGTAGTGCCACAGTAAAAAACAATAGGTTCATCTTTTTTTTTACACGATAATCAGCTCGATGCCCACCGCCCAGGGGCATCGAGGACAGCACCAGGCTTCAGCCTGGTCAGGTAAGTCCTGGAGGGGGGGGACCCCTTTATTGGGAGGGTCCCCACTCCCCCAGGGCCCCTGGCCAGGCTGACTGGTCGGTAGGGTTAATGCTTTGGCCGGGGGGACTTGCATAAAAAGTCTCCCCCCGGCTGTGGCATTACCCTGCTGGCTGGCTTTGCCTGGGGCTGGTTCTTAAAATACGGGGGACCCCTACTCATTTTGTCCCCCGTATTTTGGGAACCAGCCCCAGACCTGGAGCCTGGGGCTGGTAGTTAAAAATCGGGGAACCCCTATTTGTCGGGTTCCCTGATTTTTAATTACCGGCCCCGGCTCCTTCAGCCTGGTGCTGGTTATAGCTGTGGGGGGACCCCACGCCGTTTTTTAAAAAAAATTATTTATTTTTCTATTTTTTTTCACTGAAGCCTGCACGGATCTGACTGATCCGTGCAGGCTAAAACGCAAATAGAACAGGAAAATGGTGTTCTATTTTCCTGTCGTATTTGCGTGGGTGTTTTACACCACTAAGCAGCCGTATTATCAGTACGGCTGCTTAGTAAATCAGGAATCACCATTCTTTTGAATGGTGATTTCTGTCGTATCCTATCGATGGTGTAGGGCATTCGTATTTGTAACTACAAATACGAATGTTCCATCTTTAGGACTACGAATTGTTGTATTTTTGGGATTGTAAATCCCGAAAATACAAATTCGTAAAAAAAAAGGTGTATTTCTCCCTACGAATACACCTTTTTTCTACGAATCCATTTTGGTAAATTTCCCCCTCAGTGAGAGATTTGGTAAGAAATGTCCAGTTTTTTTTAAAGCGGCAATCATTTACACTGCAAAATCCAACTGGTTTTGCAGTGTAAATGATTGCCGCTTTAAAAAAAACTGGACATTTCTTACCAAATCTCTCACTTTTTGAATCTTTCATCCTATTCAATTTCCTCTTTTAATTCCAGCATGCAACCTTGTTGCAATGCCAAGGGTGCAAATACATTTCTGGTACTTGTTTCCTAGCACGGCCACAATCGCGGGCATCGTGTGTAATTTTTAGTGGTATACGACGCGACCGACGCGATGACCCCGATTTTCCCATTGAAATGCATTGAAAATAGTCAAAATCGCGTCGGTCGCGTCGTATGCGGCTAAAAAACCCTTAAATGGTCCAGTCGCGATGCCCACGATTTCCCCATAGCAAACAATGTTAAATGGCTCAATGTACCCGCGATGCCCCCGATTTCTCATAGGGAACAATGTTAAATACCTCAATTTCACCAAATCATCATAGGGAACAATGTTAAATGGGCCATAAACCCCCCAAAACACCCCCCAAAAGTACTTTACGCCACCCCACGATCAACGCGAACCCGAAGCGTGGCGAGCACAGCGAGCCGGCGAGGGGCGGCGGTACGCGTCCTCCGACCTTTTCATACCCCCACTATCCACTAGGGCGTGGAGTTGAGAATAGAATAGTGTGGAAAGCGTAGCGAGCCACCGAGCCCGAAGCGTGGCGAGCCCCGCGAGGGGACGCGGATATCTTCACAGGTAAACGCGTCCCTTCGCGGCCTTCACAGGTATCCGCGTCCCCACGCTGCGCTCGCCACACTATTATATTCTCAACTCCACGCCCTAGTGGATAGTGGGGGTATGAAAAGGTCGGAGGACGCGTACCGCTGCCCCTCGCGGGCTCGCTGCGCTCGCCACGCTTCGGGTTCGCGTTGATCGTGGGGTGGCGTCAAATACTTTTGGGGGGACATTTCACTGTTCAGGGGTGTTTTGGGGGGTTTATGGCCCATTTAACATTGTTCCCTATGATGATTTGGGTAAATTGACCCATTTAACATTGTTTCCTATGGGAAATCGGGGGCATCGCGGCTAAATTGAGGCATTTAACATTGTTCCCTATGGGGAAATCGCGGGCATCGCGTCGCGACCATCGCACCCGATTTTTTTAGTGCTTGCGATGCCCGCGATGCCCCCGATTTTTCCTCACGATGCCCACGATCATGATCGTTGTGGCCGTGCTAGGAAACAAGTACCACATTTCTTTTTTTACATGCGGAGTAAATACTGACAGCTTTAGCATGTATTCAACAAATACTGGACAGGCTTATTTTTTACACAATTTTCCTAAACAGTGCCATACTAGGACATAAAGAAGCCTCCAGGAAATGCAGGGAGAGGGGCCCTTGTGTAGGGGT
The DNA here is from genome assembly GCF_055691185.1 of Crinia signifera. Taxonomy (NCBI): domain Eukaryota; kingdom Metazoa; phylum Chordata; class Amphibia; order Anura; family Myobatrachidae; genus Crinia; species Crinia signifera. The sequence goes on from NC_139224.1 coordinate 148,198,745, forward strand.
GTGGATTATCTCCAGCTGCCACAGAGGATTAGGCAGCTGCCCCTTAGAAAGTGCAATATAAATGTATATATATTAAAAACTGGTCGACATACGGTAGGTCGACAGTCACTAGGTTGACACCAGTGGCGTAGCTAAAAAAAATTTTCCCCTCTGCCAAAAAAATTCTGGTGCCCCCCCCCCAAGAAGGGACGAGTCGATGGACTATGGGCGCTGCTGGCTGAGCTGACAGGAGACCCAGGCAGCAGTGAGCGCTGAGCTGGTCCTGCCCTGTACATATCTAATGAGCAGTGACCCAGTGCAGTGCATATTTAATGAGCGGGTCCCCACCCCGTGCATATGTAATGAGCGGGACCTGCTCATTGAATATACACGGGGCGGGGACCCGCTCATTCAATATGCACTGCACTGGGTCACCGCTCGTTAGATATGTACAGGGCGGGACCAGCTCAGTGTCACTGCTGCCTGGGTCGCCTGTCAGTTCAGCCAGCGGCGCCCACTACAGACCTCGCTGGTGCAGCTCCCCCAAGCCACCGCGGGGTCTGCCACATATGTAGCTACGCCACTGTTGACACATTAAAAAGTCATTAGGTCAACAGCAGAGGCATAAATAGATAGTTTTAGGCCCCATAGCATACGTTTGTGAGGCCTCTATGCACTAATGGTACTTGTGTATTAGTACGGTGTCCACGATTTTCATCGAAGTGCATTGCATCGCATCGCATGCAATATAGCGGCATGCGATGCGATGCAATTTTTAATTGTACAAGCACCCTGATGGGTGCTTACATTGTTAAATGCACCCCCATTTTCAACGCCACCCCCACTAGCAACGCCAACCCGAAGCGTGGCAAGCGCAGCGAGCCCGCGCGTGGCGGTTGTACGCGTCCTCCTACCTTTTCATACCCCCACAATCCACGTCAGTGTGGAGTTGATTGTAGATAGTGTGGCGAGCGCAGCGAGCCACCGAGCCCAAAGCGTGGCGAGTGCAGCGAGCCCCGTGAGGGGACGTGAACTACTTTACATGTATTCCTCATCCCCTCGCGGGGCTCGCTGCGCTCGCCAAGCTTCGGGCTCGGTGGCAGGCTGCGCTTGCCACACTATCTAATATCAACTACAAGGCGACGTGGATAGTGGGGGTATGAAAAGGTCGGAGGACGCGTACCGCTGCGCTCGCCACGCTTCGGGTTGGCGTTGATAGTGGGGGTCACGTTGACAATGTGGGTGCATTTAAAATTGTAATCACCCATTAGTTTGCTTGTACAATTAAAAACCGAATCGCATGCCATTTGCTTTCATGCGATGCTATGCGATATTTAATTGTACATTCCGGTTAATATAACGCGAATATCGCATCGCATTGCATACCACTAAATACGGTATGCAATGGGCGCCGTGATAATACACAAGTACCGCACTAACTTATGGTGATAAATGTATATAGTACATATAACATACACAGTAAAGATGGGCCCCTAACGCTCTCAGCCCCTTGCATCTATGGTAGTTACGGACCTGGTCGACACAAGCATGAAGTTGACATGAAAAAAGGTTGACATGAGTTTTTCATGTTTTCTGGGTGTCTATGTCGACTCAAGAGGACATGTACACTGTATAAGTCTTTCGCGTCCCCTCGCATGGCCCTTTTCCTGACCACGTATCTTATTAGACCATCTGTACTGTTAAATATTAATGCTGCATTCCATACAGTATCCAGTGTATAAAAAGACCAGTTTTCAGGGCTGTTACCGCTCCCCCAGACTCCCGAACTTACTCCAATGCGCTGCAGAGTGGGAGTCTTTGGATTACATTCAGAATCCCCCCTCTAATAATCCTGCTTTTGCCACTGATGGGTGTACAGTACACTAATTGGACAAGTGGATTATATTTTACGCTTGGTAATATGTCTTATATACTGTAGCACAAGTATTTAATACATAAAGACAAAGATAATGCAAAGTGTATTGGTTGTTGATAGCTCACTGCTGTGCCTTTATATGCTTTGATTATACTTGTCATATGTTGTTTTCTCACTTGTCAACTCAAGGCATAATATAAATGTGAACTGTTATTACTTTATATTAGAATTATTTTGTACTTAAAAGCAGAACAGGGGGAATTGTTGCAGACTGCATACAAAATATGTAACAAGAGCAAAGGTTTGAAAATTTGCGCTTCCAATTGGATGCATCAGGTTAACCCTGTAGTACCACCTACTACAATAACAATAGAAATGTGCCCGTACCGTATTTTGGGCTATCACCAGGCCAAGGATTAGCGCGTAGAAAGGGGGTCACACCCTGAGGAAGACTTAGAAGTCGAAACGCGTTGGTGGTATGGAGGTACCTGGGATCCCTATCTGGAGCTTGGCATCGGGACTACTATTGAGGCGTTTATGCGGAGGTCCACCCGGGTTGTATCATCTGACCCCCATTGAGCTTCTTGAATAGCCTTTTGTATAAGGCCAGATACGGAGGAATATTAAAGCGTACATCCTTGAATTATTGGAAGTGACCTCCTTTCTACGCGCTAATCCTTGGCCTGGTGATAGAGCAAAATACGGTACGGGCACAGCCTTTTAGAAAATCTCATTCTTTTAAATTGTATTGGGAAATCTACACCATGAAATTTTGTTTGTTTTATCTTTGAGGTATTACGCTATGGACTGAATATTCTGAAGAAAAGGACATTTATATAAAGGAAAAACATCATTTTTAAGTTTAAGATCCCAATAGGAAGCACGGGTTTACCCCCATTTTTCTTGTCGTGCATACAAAATATGAACCATAGTTTAGAGATTAATGTTCTATTGATTAGATTGTACATGTATAAAGTGCAGTGGCAGCTCCAGGTCGGGGGGAGTAAAGTACAGTTAAAAATTCAAATGGGGGAGCCTCACAAAGGCCATTATTCTGATTGAGTCGGATGGCTGCGTGTTTGGTCGGACGGCAGATGTATTGTGTTTGCGCGTGTGCAGAGGCGTTTCTGCGCATGTGGGAACGCCGCGCACGTCCGAATACGGCGTGAGTTTCGTACAGAAAACGATCGGTCGGAACAATCTGAACAGGGGGTGGAGAGGGGCGTGAAGGGCTGTTTGGGCTCATTACCATATGTGTACGCCCCACGTTTCATGGGCATTCCCATGAAAACGCTGGGCGTACGTATGGCAATCCATCCGTGACGCACTTGTGGGGGGCGGACAGCTGACATAGCCGGATGTCAGCTGCCTGCCCATATCCCTGCTTTCGCACGGAGAAATGTCCGAGTGGTCTGGAGCTGTCTGACCGTTCGGTCCATCATTCGATGGTCGGCGACCATCGGAGGATGGGGAGGTTCCCACAGATGGGGGAGTTGTTCACATGAAACATCCACTCGCAGTCCGTTCGCTCAGTGTCTTACCGCATTCGGACGGTGTGAGCGATCCGCATGGTAGGCGGGGCAAAGAACACTCGGTGGCCGTCCAAAAATACGCATCCGTCCGAGTCAACTACAATAAGGGCCAAACTGCCATTCCATACTGTCGCACTGGCAGTTGGTGAGGCTCCCCTATTTGAACTGTGCCGCAGTCCCTCCTCTGGAGCAGCCACTGATTAAACAATTGAAATGTTACTTGCTTTGAAAGATGATGTGCCCATTGTAATCTGTATTTGTATTGCAGACGTGATTAATATTTTCACCTAAATTCTTAAAGCAAAAATGGATATTTTTTAATGGAAATTGCCAAAGAGCTATTGCCGGGACAAGTGTTCTGGGGAGATGAACTGAAAGCGATGGTAATGATGTCACTCTGCTTCTCAGTTCCTTGTTGCCGTTTTTTACGGAGTATGCACACTGTCACATGAGCAGGAAGGGATCCGGTGGATCCCTTTCCGAAGAGGATCAAGGCAAGCGGGATGATGTGAAGCACCTAACAGTAAATTTAGACATGATTGGAGCCCAGCGCGCAGGTGAACGGCGCCCCATCGGATGTACACCCCCCTTCGGCGGTGCAAGCCCCTGTGCAGGGCACATAACCGTTCGCTCGCGCCTGCACAAGGAGAAATCTTTTAATAGTTACTTACCATCAAAGGATTTCTCCTCCTCTGTCAGACACTCACAGCCGCCGCGTGACCCAGAAGTCAAGCGGCGGCTGCTTGTAGAGACGCAAATTCGCAACTGGTTCCGATGCCAAGTCGGTTTCAAAGAAATAAATCTAGGAAAATCATGTCAACTCTTTGACCTGTCGACATTGTAAATGTTGGCATTTTGACCTTGTCGGCATTTTGACCATGTTGGCATAATGAATGTAGACATTTTGAACGTGTTGGTATTTTGACAGTCGGTTAATGGTGTTCGGTATTTTGAGCGTAGTTAAACTGACTGCATCGCCCCAGATCGAACTCTCTCTGCACATGTTACATCTGCCCCACCTGCAGTGCAGCATTGTTTTGTCCATTTGTAAACAAAGTACCCGAATCAGCAAGGCTCGCTAAGCAGCGGTCGTTCGCTGCTTAGCAAGCCCTGAAACGCTACCCGGCCAAAATATCTGAATCACCCCCAAAATTTGCCCTGCAATCAGGTCTGAATTAGGCCCTTTGTGCAAGGACTCCTGATACTGTGGTTCCTTTTATGAAGTGCATAAATTTAGGTTTGATGTCGGAATTGGCAGAAATATCTGTAATATCTTTTACTTGTAGCTAATAACATGAAAGCTGTGTTCTCGCCTGCTCGTGCTCTATGCTTCCGCTGTGTCTGTCTCAGGAATAAAACTGGGTAAAAAGACTAAAGAACACTTCTGAATACTCCATTGTGTGAAGAGCAGTCTAACTCCAGGCGGCTAACGCACTTTACCTCTGAGGCAGAACCAATATTTATTAAGCAGTCTATCCATTCAACAGGCATTTGGTAATCAGTTAAGCATAAAAAGCAATGCGACTCGGTCTTACTTCCAGGGCCTACACACATAACGATTTTTGCCTATTTTCTAAGCGATTTGACTAGAAAAAAATGCGCCAGCGGAGAGGCGCTCCATCTGCCTGGGTCGCGCAAGCATCTCACCCACACTCACGTCCCACTTTTTCGGCAGCGGGGATGCAAACTTTGCCTGTCTCCGCTTCAGGGAGACAGGCAGGGGGCTGCGGGCACCGACGGGGGGAGCGGCGGAGGGCTCCATCAGAAAAGGGAACGCGCGGGCATCTTGTCCTTGCGTGTCCCTTTGTGGGGGCTGACAGTTGGCGATCTGACTGCCAGACCCCCGCTGAATGAGGCCAGCTGTATATATCATCATTGGGTGCAGTTATGTGGTGAGGGACAGGATTCACTTCTGTTTGTCCATGTATTTTATGATTGGAAACCGCCAGCACTGTTTTCGCCTATTAGACTGAGCACAAATAATTTGAATTGATCCTGGACCACCAACCCAGCGCACCACCAGCCCAGGATGCGCACAGTTTTTGAACCTCTGCCCTATTTACTTGCTTTATTCAACCGATATTTTCCAGTAGTCATCATCTTTGTGGAACGTAAAGATTTCTATCTGTTAAGTACCAGGCCTGTTTATTTCACTTTGTTGTACATAAATACAGTAACTAATTTGGAAAGCTGAGCAGTTTCCTGCACAGAAAGTTTTGCTCCTTCGTTGGAGAAGCAATTAAAAATAAGATGAAGCAAAGCATGCTGGAATTAAAAGGGAGAGCGACTGTCATATAATTTGTCTGCAAAGACAAGGAGAAAGTGATAAGTTGTTAGCTGAGAAGCCGCTGGATGCTGAGAGCTGTCTTTTAAGGGAGATGCAAGATACCTCCTGCTATGATATTAAACTCATCATTTTCTGCTCTGGAGGTGGAATTCAGAGGGATTCAACAGACGACATCTAAAAAGTCATTTTTCTACTTAATTCCCAGAAGTTACTTTTTTTTTATGTGCTTACGAGCTACAAGAGATGTGGGGTTTTATTCGGTACTCTGTAATTGCCTGGAGATCAGGTGACCCAGCGTACCTAGGAACAGTCTTTTCCCCCCTTAGCTGGTAAAACAAAAGCCGCGTCCTTCCTTCTGCTTTGTCAACACAGAAATCTAAGGCAGACGCCTCATGCGACAGGAAACACAGATCCGCCGCGTTCAGGGTGTTTCATGTTTTATTATTTATTTATTTTTACGTCTCGCTCTTCCAGGAAAATAGTAGACTCATTATACTGGTCAGTGACTTAGGCTTTGATTTTGATCCCACCAAGAGCTGTGGGCTGCTGGGAAAGCGCTTTACGGAATATTGCCTTTTAAAGGGTCATTTTCGCAAAATGTAATCTGGTTATTTTTACATTTTGTTTTTAAATCAAAGTAGAGAAGGCTTTGATTAATGCATAACCAATGTATAGAGAAAAAAAACACATTGTTAAAAACACATGAATATCGAAGAACGTTTTCCCTTTTTTAGCCCCCTTATGATCGCTGGTCGCAGGAGCTTGCTGGACCAGCTGATTCCCTCTGCGGCTCCCCCAGCAGAGGTTCCCTTTCATCAGCGACCATCTCTGGTCGCTGATGAAAAGGAGACACTGAGCAATATATCCCCCGTGTGTACACAGCTTTAGTCGCACACCAAATGCCTTTAATAAAGCTGCTGTAGCTGCAAAACGCGTCAGTGGTGCTGTTGCCCTTTTGCCGCCACCACCACCACATTGGATGCAGTCCAAACCAGCCCAGCAGAGGATCCTATTGTTCCCTTTCAACATCTTGGGACATTGAAACCCGAAATATCACTGCATACCATTCTAGACTTCACCACCCAGGTACCTGAGGTCATCCATCTAATTGTCCTAGATCAACTCCAGTGGACTTCGGTTATTTGTGCCATCTTGGGCCGACCACGTGGATACCAGGACATTTCACTTACCAACATATATGGAGTGGTAACTATGCTTTCCTCTCGTTAAATCTGGGCATACTTGGAACGGACTCTCCTATTGCTGCTTTAGTGTGGAATTGGACGTTCATTATTAACTGTATTTTGTATATGCAAATTTTCTCAATTTTATTCATGTATTCATATTTATGTGTTGGTTTTTTATCCAAGTAAAAGATCATCCAATTTCTATTTTAAATAATTTTTAGCGCTGCTACTACCCCTCTTTTTCTATATTTACTTTTATCCTGGATGGAGATCGCCAAAAAGGGGGCAATCGCTGACGTCAGCCGCCCTTTCCCACGCAGACCTCGACACGCCTATACTCCTAGGGAAATGCTCCACCCCCCAGACCTCCCAGTCCGGAGCGAACAACGCGGAGAGTTAGAAACTCGCCAAAGCTGTTCGCTACTAGCATTTGCGTATGCGCAGACCCCAAACATATTCCGAATGGGTCAGACTCAGCCTTTGGGCGAGATGTATCAAATGGAAAATGCGGTAAAACCCCGGTTTTACCGCATTTTCCAATGTATCAAAAATGATACCGCATTGAAGGGTATCGCCACCTTTGGGTGGCGATACCCTATAGAAGCCTATGGGCTTCTTTTCGCCGCGTCGCCGCAACCCCGCCGCCTCGCCGACCCCCCCTCTCCCCCTCCCTTGGGCTTACCTTCTTGCAGGTCCTCCTGGACCCCGGAAGGTAAGCCCTTCCTCCCCCTATCAACGCAGCCGGACGTCCTTCCGGCTGCAGGGGGGTGGAGGAAGCGCCGGGGACAGCCTGCTTAGCTGTCCCCGGCGTGAAAGCAGCAGAAGCCGGCTGGGAGGTGACGGAGACCCCCCGCAGACCACAGTACAGGTATCGCGGGGGGCCTCCGTCACCGCATCGCGATGCCAGCCGCATATGTTAGTACATATGCGGCGGCATCGCGGCGGGGGGGGGGGGTGCGAAGGGCGGCGATGTATTTTAATACATCCCGCCCAAATATATTCTATGTACAAAGCTTGTACTGAATCATTTTTCCTTTTACCTCTAACATTAGCTGATTGCATTTGTACATTTGGCCCTTTGTATCTCTGACATTTCCCTTTTATGTTACTGTATCTCTCTGCAATGCGGAGAACTGGTTAAATTGTGCTCTTTCTATGTGACCCACTAATCTGCGAGGCCTTCTCTTGTTTTCCGTTGTCATGATAATAATGTATTATGACATATTAAATGGAAGCCGGCCGCTGATTCAATAATTATTCCCTAAAACTATTTGTTAGGAGCTTTTTGTGTTCTTGTTTGTGCGCAGACATTACTCTAGTACTCGCAGACAATCCTATTACTCCGACAACTGCAATACCATATTTAGGTAATAAATTTAATCTTGGTAAGTGTTATCGTAAGACACAGCACAATAAGGTTACGAATGGAGGTCAGTGCTCAGGGACATTCATTTATCTGGATAGGGAATATAACATTAAACTGTCTTCTCTATATACCTAGTATAATTACAGAATATACTGAAACCAGTCAAATGATCTGTCTGGGCTGAAAGGCGATGTTATGCCGCTGGTCAGAAGATCGAGTCCGTCAGATCCGCTCGCCTGAATTAACATCTCCATTGCTGTTTGCCAGCCGTATGGTATTCAGTAGAGCAGCCAATGGATTGAAATAGGAGATATGACAAGATCGGTAACACCAATGTTTTATATTGGAACTTATTCAGTTCTGTTCGCAGATTGGCCTCGTTCGCACGTGGACCTATGTTTCTGCTATGCGCATGTGCATTTCTGCACATGTGCATGCACAGATTGTTCACCAGGTGCAGGCAAACTTGCGGACGGGGGGGCGAAGAGGGGCGTGGGGCGGCGGCGTGCCCCATCACCATATGGGAACGCCCAGCGTTCTCATGGTAACGAGGCATGAAGGACAGGCAGGGGGCGGCAACCTTACATACAGATGGGGCAGGTCCCATCTTGGCAGCCGCCATCCCCCGCCAGCGCCATACCGATTGCGAGAAGGGGACGCGCGCGCACGAGAGGCGCGCGCGTCCCCTTCCGATGGTGCTTCCAGCTGCTCCCCCGGGTCCCCGCCTGCTTGTCGGCGGTAACCCGGGGTCCCTGCCGCCTGCCCGCACACCCCCCTAACCCTGTCCCTCTCCCTGAGGCAGAGAAGGACAGGGTTTCCGTCGCCCCGCCGACGGAGATTGAGACGCACGCGCGTCTCAGTCTGATGGCTGCCGAGACTGCTGGCGGATCGCCAGCGCGGACGTTCTGGCGATTCGCCAGCCAGGATGAGGCCTGCCCCATCTGTATGTGTCAGCCTTCGACATCATTCCATGGTCGGCGACCATCAAATGATAGGGGCGGATCCCGCCAGCCTGCGAATGGCTGTTACTGTGTAACATTCATTCACAGGGCCTGCATGCAAATCTGCCTTGCGAATGGGTGGCGGCCAGCCACCATTCGCAAGGTGGGGTTTGGTGGACTCGCAAGGCTGCAAATCAAGCAGAATAACCCTCATTGGGCCAGATTCTCTAAGCTTCAAAAGTGATAAAATAGGGAATGATAAACAGCCAGCCAATCAGCTCCTGCCTGACATTTTTCAAACACAGTCTGTGACATGGCAGGTAGGAGCTGATTGGCTGGCTGTTTATCACTCTCCATTTTATAACTTTTGAAGCTTAGAGAATCTGGCCCTTTGTCTCTAATCATCCTTTTGGTAGTTGTATATTAGCATCTTATCATATCTATACAGTGCAGTATACTTGTTATGTAATCACCATTAAAATCTCTGACCATTGTGCATAACAAAATCATTCCTTCATCTCTGTGAATGATTATATAAAGCTTCACTTTAAAGTAGAAAATCCTATAGGGTTTTATTTATTTATTTGCCCATTATATGTATGTGTCTTGCAGTCATTTCTAATAGGTAACCTCCTACATATTTATATTCCTTTTCAAAATCTCTCTGAATGAAAAAAGAAAGTCTGGATATGCACAGGGGTACATTTGTGAAGCCATAATTTTCGTTTTGAACTTTGTAATTTAACGTGATACGAATATTAAAAGCAAAGCCTGACATGTTTTGCATTTAGTGTCAGTGATGCTTTAAACCTGCCAAGAAGAAGATGTCATATGATAAATATATCTGTCGGTCTGCTACACAAATTCAGGCTCTCAAAATGTCAGCATGTCATGTGATGACAGATGGGAAGGGTGAAGAAGATGTTACAGAGACAGGGCCCTGGCAGAGAGTGGCCATGGGCCAGAGTACGGAGGAGGCGTGGCCAGATCCGGGGAGGCATTGTCACACCCCTACCCAAAAAATAACAGCCTCTCAAAACAAGTCATGTCCATGTAATATGTTCCACCCCCAGCATGGTGGTCCTGTATACAGTGGAGACAGAGCTCAGAAGGACATTGCTACTCACTGCATCATATGCCTTGTGACTGTGGTTGCTATGTGACACTGTATAGGCCCCCATCCACTAGTGTAATATGGAAACTTTTCATCTGGTTCTGAGCTTCCGGAACAAGTGATCGGATGAAAAGTGGCCATATTTCATGTCATTGTCCACCAACTCCGTTCCGAGATTTGTTCCCATGCTCTTTGGATAGGAGTCGCAGATTGTTATGGCTGCCATGAATATTTATTGTGTTCTGGAGCCATGACTGGGATCGCATTCAAACCATGGTATGCAAAGGGGCCGCATATGCATGTTGGGTGATGCAGCCACGGTCCTCACCTCCATCCGGGGGGGAGCTGCCTAGTGGTGGCGCCAGTATATGTATTATATGCGGTCCAGCCACCTGGGAGTGGGGTATCACATGCAAGCCTGATTTGGGCATGTCCTGCACCCCAGACATGACCCCCAGAGTCCTAGGGACCTGCTCGACAGAGGTGAACTCAACGTTGGTTGGCAGGTTCATATCTTTGGCCAAATATATGCTACCAACCTCTTAATTAGATATACAAAGGAATATACAGTATATGTTAGCAGTAATGATTGCATAGCACACCTGCACCTCCTCTGTTTTGCAGTGGAAAATCATGCCAGCTACACTCACACTAAATGGTGATCTAATTAGCCGAGAGGCATCATGCAATGTAAGAGAGTGCTACCATACTGTATGTTGCACTTCCAATAGCTGCATCCTCACCGACTTTTGTTTGCAGCCATGTAGAGTTTGCAGAAAATTGTGCATGCTTGGGGTCAGTCAGGCAGCGAGGGGGGTACATTGATGCGCCACTGTTCAGGATATTCACACCATTGTAATGGAAACTTGCATCTTTTACTGCTAATTAATTGATTCGGTACTTATGTAATATCTGGGCTCCCGTTTTTCTTATGAGACCGCGTCCCCTCGCGGGGCTCGCTGCGCTCGCCACGCTTCGGGCACGGTGGCTCGCTGCGCTCGCCACGCTATATAAAATCAACTCCATGCGTAGTTGGATAGTAGGAGTATGAAAAAATGGGGTGCATTTAACATGGGAGAACAGATAATACATAAGTACCATTGATTCCTTTAAAAAAATGCTATTCCAAACCCTCCAACATTTGAAGAGCAAAATCCGGTACATATTCAGAAAAGGGGCGTGGTCATGGGTAAAGTACCTTTCCTATAATTACAATGGACAGTTTTAGACCCCAAAAAGGGTACATGCCTTAAAAAATGGTACTGTACCTGCCAAAGGTACCGTTGGAGGGTATGCTATTCCGTTTTTGCTAAATGTAGCTATTTATAAACCAATCACACAGCACCGTACGAGTAATTAAGCCTGTTGTAGGGTGTTGCATTGGAACGGTCTGTGCTTGGGATTCCATGTTTGACTTTTGCACCAGGATGAGTTGCTGAATCCCATAGAAACCTGTGGTGATATTTAATAGGATGAGAGAATCAGAAAGTGAGATATTTGGTAAGACATCTCCAGTTTTTTTAAAAGCACCAATCATTTACACTGCAAAACCAGTTTGATTTTGCAGTGTAAATTATTGCTGCTTTAAAAAAAACTGGAGATGTCTTACCAAACCTCTCACTTACTGAATCCCTCATCCTATTACATTTCACTCCTTGTATCAGTTTTCATTTCTAGGCTGTCCTTTAAAAACAGAAAGGTGACATCTGATTGGATGCTTTGGGCAGCAGAGGTTTTCGCCGTAGCAAAAATGTCTCTTTGCCTTTGAGACAGCCAATTGCACCTTGAGTTCCAGTAGATAATTTCTTCTCCGCGCAGCTCGTCAGCGCTTGAATTGTAGGTATTTTGTGATCTTTATGGCGGAGATATCTTCAGTCCTGACAACCAAATGACCCTAAGGGTTCAATTCCTTATCACTTCAAAATCCCATATGTCTTTGTATCTGCAGGCACTGCTCCAGAAAGAAATACATTACTTATCTTTATTATCAACATAAAATCTTTCCATTCATTTATTCAGGAGAAAAGCTATCTCAGAAACTGCTTTTCAGTCGCTGTCCTTAGGCACATATTTGAGGCTGTCTGAGAGCTTTTCATAAAAAAGAGGAAGTTAAAGACTTGATAATGTTCTATCCGAGTGAACTTTTCTATAAAGCAAACTTTTAAGCTTATCGCATCAGACATCTCCGACAGGGATCTCCGTGACAACAGTAATGCGCTGCCTTATTTATAGAATGTCCAAGGAATAATTGTTTGCCGCACCACTCTCATACGGGTATCAGGCTGCTCATACGGTGCCAGGCTCTTGGTAGATGCAGATTTAGGACTCGTACACAGACTGTGGGATTATTCACAGGCGGTATAAAGGGGAACATGAAGACAGAACTGTAGTGACAGTTTGGTTCATTGCATTGTTTGTGTCATCCAAGTCTGCCTGTTGCAATACAGCATGTGTAGGGATAGAGGGACACAAGACAAAGAATATAACCACAGATGGTCCTGCGGTCTCCTTGCCTGGGATGATTATCCATATCTCCCAACTGTCCTGCTTTCCACGGGAATGTCCAGTTTTTGGGGACTTTTTGGCCTCCCACTCGTGGCCGGCAGTGTCCTGTGGCGAGGGGGGGGACAGTTGGGAGTCCCCCCCCCTCCTGTCACCAGTGAATAGTCTATTCATGACCCCACAGCGGCAAAACTGTGGGCATGGCCTAGCAGGAGCATCGTGAGTATAGGCTATGCCCCCTTCACTCTAGGCCACACCTCCAAAAATGTCATCCACGCCTCTGCCGTGCACCAGCTTCCCTCCTCAAAATTGGGAGGTATGCATTATCTGCACAGTGTCAGCTGCACTGTACAGGAAATATACAAAGTAACAGTATAATGATATATCATAACTATAATAACATGTAATTTGACCATAGTTGCTCTGGGAGGGCAGGTGGTGGATGTGTGTGTGTGGGGGGGGGGGGGATAGTGCGGGGAGATGGGCATTGTGGTGGAGGGGGATGGCCTCCTGGAGACTTGCCTACTTTACTGCCTGGAGACTCCCCAATCCACACACACAATGGCCCTTATTCTGATTGACTCGCTCTGGCTCAAGTAAATCTTCCTTGCGAGTCATTCTAAGCCTGTCTAGCTAATGGTTTGCTGGCGCCACCCATTTGCACGCGGGATGCGTTCGCAAGGCTTGCGATTGGATGTTTAACATGAACATCCATTCGCATGCGGGGGGGGACCTTCCCATCTTTCGATGGTCGCCGACCATCGAATGATGCTGGAAACGCATGCGGTACTTGTGTATTATCACGGCGCCCACTAAGCTATTTGCTTAGTGGGCTTTGCTATTCGCATCACATGGGCCATTGTAAGTGCTGTGCGATGCGATCCGATATTCCTATGTACAGTAATGTATTCAGTGCTCTTTTATTTATATTGTATAGGGTGTACAATGCCATTCGTTATACAATGAGGTTTTAGGCATCCCCCTCCCCCCCCCCCCTACACTATCCACACCAACCCGAAGCATGGCGAGGGGCGGCGGAACGAGTCCTACGACCTTTTCATACCCCCGTGTAGTTATTATTGTAGTATTTTATATAGCGTGGTGAGCCACCGAGCCCGAAGCGTGGCGAGCGCAGCGTGCCCCGCAGGGGATGCGGAATGTAAAGTAATCCGATCGCTGCGCCCACCACACTATATAATATCAACTCCACGTCGTCAACGTGGATAGTAGGGGTATGAAAAGGTCGGAGGATACGTTCCGCTGCGCTCCCCAAGCTTTGGAGTGGCGTGGATAGTGGGGGGGTGCCTAAAACCTCATTGTATGTCATTATTGTATACGTAATGGCATTGTACACCCTATACAATATCAATAAAAGAGCACTGAATACATTACATAGGAAAATTTCATTGCACGGCCGTTACAATGGCCCATGCGATGTGATGCAATTTTCCTACGGTGCCGTACGTAAGAAACTTGGGCGCCGTGATAATACACAAGGGTATATGTGTACTATCTGGGCGCCCGATTTTCTCATCGCATGTCACTTACAAAGTGCATGCAATGCGATGGACCCGATTTCACCAGATTTTCCCTTGAAAACATTTTTAAGTGCTAATTAAGACAAAATCGCATCGCAGTGTATACAATTGTAAGTGCATACGATGCGATGCGATTTTAACCCATCCAGTTATTTCAAAAATCCTGTTGTCATTAATGTGTCAGTTTAGAATGATATGATATGAATGATTGTGCATGTCCAGAATGTGTCCAAGGGCCACTATCAATGCTAACCCGAAGCGTGCGAGCGGCGGCGGTACGCGTCCTCCGACCTTTTCATACCCCCACTATCCACGTCGGCGTGGAGTTGATTTTATAAGCTGTGGCGAGCGCGAAGCGTGGCAAGGGTCCGCGGATTACGAGCCCCGCAAAGGGGACGCGGAGTACATGTGAAGTTTTCCGCGTCCCCTCGCAGGGCTTGCTGCGCTCGCCACGCTTCGAGCCTCGTAATCCGCGTCTCCTCGCGGGGCTCGCCACGCTTCGGGCTCGGTGGCTCGCTGCGCTTGCCACAGCTTATAAAATCAACTCCACGCTGACGTGGATAGTGGGGCTATGAAAAGGTCGGAGGACGCGTACCGCCACCCCTCGCGGGCTCACTGCGCTCGTACGTTTCGGATTAGCGTTGATAGAGAAGGTTAATTTTACATTGTAATCACACATTTTAGTGCATTTACAATGTAAATATGTGTTATGTATAGTAAACATAGGGTACCATCGCATCTGATCGCATCGCATGCCATAGTTAATGGTATGCGATGCGATGCCATGGACCCGATTTTCCCTTGAAAATATCGGGAGTGCCTTAAAAAGTGAAAATCGTATGTGATTGCATGCATTGTATGTCACTTTAAGACATACAATGCGAGGCGATGCGATGGACCCGATGTCCAAATCGGGCGCCCAGATATTACACATGTACCTACACAAGTACCGCGAATGCATATGTAAGGGTGGTCCAGACCACTTGTTCATACTCTATGCGTGTAGATTTCCATAGAATTGGGCGGGCAGCTGACATCCGCTTACTGTATGTCAGCTGTCTGCCCCCCGCACATGCGTAAGGAACACAATAGCATGTGTAAGCCCAGCGTTTTCATGGAAACACCAATGAAATGCTGGCCATTCACGTATGCTAATGGCCCTGCCCAGCACCCCACGACCCTCTTCAACCCCCGCTCGAACGGCAGGGAGCGTGCACCCAGCGAAGCAATTTTTTGCAGAGTTCACATGCACCGAGCATATACACATGTGCAGAAATGCTGCTGCGGATGCGCATACGCAAAACATTGGTCCCCTTTGCAAATCTGCTGTTCATTCCTCCCCTACAGCCTTAGCCCACAGCCAGAATGCTGCGATACCTCTTGGCGTTTTATCTTTAGTACGAAAAATATAGAAAATTAATTAGCCCCATTACAGCAAGAGCGTTTCTAAATTTAAGCTGGGGTCACGCGGTGCACAAAGGTTGGAGAACGATTTATATATATATATATATATATATATATATATATATATATATATATATAAAACAGTTTTAAAATAAGTTCTGGAAAAGGAAAAAAAACAAGAAATCAATATTGTACATTTTATCTAAACCGCGGCTGAAGATAGCAGGCTTGCAGAGACACGGGTTTAAAACCGATGCAATCAATGCCTCATACACACTGTCATTTATCTTGTTTTATAGGATTCTTCAAAAGCTTTACAGTTTAACGGAAAGCAGACAAATGCGGCTGGTGGCTCAGGCACCCTGATTCATGTAGAAACTTTGCCGAATCTGAGGCTTGCTCCTTCTCTTTGTCCTTGAGTCTGTAAACCTGAGAAGTTAACAGTTACGCAACTGGCAGAGTCTGAGGCCAGGAGAACACACGGCAGATGGCAGAAATTACAGAGCAAGGGAGACATGCGAGTTTCAGGGGAAGAAATATGGCGTTCTATGCTAAAATATTAAAGCAAGGTGCTAAATCAAGCACAGCAGGTGATAACATCTGCAGATTTCCACAAAGATATGCTGGAAGAGAATACAGTTATTCTGGCTGCAAGGAATAATCGCTGAGGAACTAGCTAAAATAAATAATAGCTTGTTACAGCAAAGCAATGAAGGAATGAATTAGATCATCGCTTTATATTACAAATGGGGAATAATACACAACGGGACTGAATAAGCACTAATGCCCAGCACCGGCAGAGCCTACCGGGTTGGAGGTCCCTGTTGCCTTGCCCCCCACCGCCTGATCCCAACTGCTGGCTAGATCCTGGCACGTACACAATGTAGCTGACAGGCATTGGGACTGGTGCATGTGCAGTAGTGGGGATGGGATGGTACCCCCCTCCCCCCCCCCCCCCCCCCCCCAGCTTCTATGGACTGCATAAGATGCAGTCCTTGGATACGGCTAGGGCTGATGATTAGGCAGGGACTGGATTACTACAGAGAGCCAGTTCTCTAATTATTGCAACTCTGTATGACATGGCTGGGGGGATGGGGGGTATTTACCTCCAAAATGGGACTGCCTGTCATGGGGGTGACTGGCAGGTAGGACTATCATTTAACATAAGCCAGTGCAATCTCATTGTGAAGTGCAGTCTTAAGGTGGCCATACATCAGAAAGACTTGCTTACAATCATAATTGTGTCCAACTTTCCATTGAACTCCCTAGGCGGCAGTCCTTGGTAGTGTTTGGACACATAATGTACTCAATATCCATCATACAATCCATCTGCTGCATGATTGTATGATTGAAGCTTCATTTAAATAGGGAGCTGGCCTACTAGGATCAAAGGATAGGAGTACCAAAAATCCTTTATTTATTTTTTTAATTTATAGGCTGCCAATAACTACCAATCGGCTCACATCTGCTGTGTTATGCCATTATTTAATAGCCCTAATGCAGCAATCCTCTGAAAACTGTTTTCAGAGTAGTGACAGAATTGAGCAAAAGGACGTCCACCGCTCTCTTCAGCCACCCGCCTGTCTGTCGCTTGGAAACTTCTGCGGCTCCCATCGTCTTCACTGCCACAGGCCACCTGGAAGCTGCACCTCTCTTCTCTGCTAGTCAGGGTGAAATGACCCTAGTAAGGGCGAAGCAAAGTCCTACCTATCCCAGTCAAATCTCTACTTGCGTCTCATTAGAAGGATCTGGGTTGCCAAGGGGTGGTCCCATGTAGGCTAAGGTCAGAGTGTCATGAGCCAGCAGTGGCTCATTCCTGCTACGTAATTCTGTCTGTTTGCATACCATGTTTTCTGGTGTATGGTGGAGCTGCAGCCTGACTCCTGTGTCCTCCAGGTGCAGTGCAGCTGTTGGTTGATTAAACCATTTCCTCTGGGCCTTGTGCGTGAGGCTGTTCACCTGTAGTAAGTCTCTTCATTAAGGGAGCTTGTCACCCTTGGCTATTCTGATTGGGAGTTTCCTTTATCTCCCATGCTGCCTTTCACCAAGGTGCCAGTGATTCTCATAGTGCAGCCTGTCCTAGTCTGTTTCCCTGTCTTGGTGCAGTCTGTCATCAGCCATATTCCTCATCCCTCCTGACCCTACCTTGGGCCGGTGTTCCTGGTGCTTTCCGTTCTGCAGAGGATTAAGCTGTTTTTTTCCATATACAGTATTTATGCTGATCCCTGTTAAAGTTTATCTGTGTGGAGTTATATGTTCTATCTTATTAGGGGTTTTGCCATCCAGCTCCACATGGGTTACATTGTGTATTATTAACATCTTCTTGCATTGTTGCATTCCTGGGAGTTCAGTGGAGGATTGCTCTCATATTGTTCCACTCAACTCCCTGGTGTTTCTGACCTATGTAGGGGTTACTTACAGTATTATAAAATTGTACGATGGTCTGCTGGAGGATCGCTTCCCGTGGAGGACAGCGTTTTACATTTTGTTTGTTTCCCATTTCTAAGGGTTTTAATTAGTTTCCTCTTGTCCGCTCTAGAGGTGTTGGGCACCTTGTTTTCTTGCAAATTCCTCGTGGCACCGGGGTTGGGGTGAACCTAATTTACCCCTCCGAATGTGGCTATTATAGGTGAAGTCTGCCCTTCCCGGGAACCTCTTGTCTGGAATCCCCTCAGAGTCCTAACACAGGGGGTTATTCAGATCTGAGCTCAGTACAAGTTTGTTTGGAAATTGGGCAAAACCATGTGCACTGCAGGTGGAGCAGATGTAACCTGTGCAGAGAATTAAGAGTTAAATTTGGGTGTGGTGTGCTGAAACTGAAATCTAAATTGCAGTGTAAAAAAAATGCAACCAGTATTTATCCTGCAGAAACAAAATAACTCACACAAATCTAACTCTCTCTATACATGTTACATCTGACCCACCTACAGTGCACATGGTTTTGCCCATTTTCCAAACAAATTT
Organism: Crinia signifera; assembly: GCF_055691185.1. Lineage (NCBI taxonomy): Eukaryota > Metazoa > Chordata > Amphibia > Anura > Myobatrachidae > Crinia > Crinia signifera. The sequence continues at coordinate 148,217,435 of NC_139224.1, forward strand.
GTACTGAGCTCAGATCTGAATAACCCCCACAGAGAGGGAGTATGATAGGACAGTGAGACATCCAGAGTTATTATGCCAGTTTACAAATGGATCTCTAGCAACAAGGATAAGGCTAATGCAAGTGTGCTTATAATGATGACAGCGATGGATGGGGCTGGTCCAACGATCTTGTCTGATGCTTCACTCAACAATTAGTGATCAGTTATACAGTACTATCAGCTTGTCAGTAATAGAGACGTATTGTAAGTGGACACTAATTCCAATGAAATTGATTTGCTGAAGGCTTTATTTAACAACTACCAAAATGAACAAGCGAGATTCACTTATATACCACAGGCAGGTGCAGTCTCCTTTCTACTGTACAGTATGTCTGTGTCAGTGTGTTTGCTGGTGTGCCATTATTTGTTTTGGCATAAGATAAGTTGGGAACACAGAAGGTTAAATGGGAGCTTGCAAGACCTCACAATTTTTTAAGGAAAGTGTTTAAATAAAAACAAATTTGAATAAAAATAAATTCCATCCATAATCCAAACCATACTTGCCTACCCACCCAGAATGGCTGGGAGGCTCCCACAATGGGGTCCTCCTGCTTACCCCCCCACCTGCCCAGGAAGGTGGGCAACTCTCCCCGATTCTCCACTGAGAACCCCCTCCCAAGACAAATGTCGGAATTTGCGACTCTCCGAGGAAGGGGCAGGGCTAAAATGAAATTTTCACGCCATTTCACATCATTTTAGCCTTTCCACCTCCCAGGAGAGCTGCGAATCACAACGGTTTTTGTAGAAGAGGCGGGGCTTTACTTATGTCAGAGACTTTCTTGCCTCCTCTCCTGCCATTTGGCTCTCCTCTCTGGGCTTCTCCCGGAGATGCATTTAGCAAAGTAGGCAAGTATGTTCTAAGCACATGTTCCAGTCCCTTGCCTCTTCAGGTAGGTACAGTATGATAAGCTGTGTTTAAGCACTAGTCAAAAATCAACTATGTTCTAAAAAAAAGGTGGAGCTCTTTATTGGGTATGGGTCATTAGGTCGATTATACTGTATTGACAGTCAAAAAGTTAACAACTATTGGTCAACAGTCAATAGATTGATACATGAAAATGTCGACGTGCATTAGGTTTGATGTCGGTCAAATGTAAACAGAAACTGAAGGTCAACATGGCAACCTGAGTTTTCCCGGTTCTTGGTGTCTATGTCGATGTCAACATGGACATCGTATTACTGCTCTCCCCATGCTTCACTATTATATTCTCCCTCCCCTGCCTACTGGGACGATGTTCTGTTTCTGGACTTCCCTCTTAATGTATGATTGCCATCACCTGTTTAATTGAAAATAATTGATGGCAATCATTAATTTAGAGGGATTTTCAGGAATTGAGAATGTTGTCCCTCCTGGAGAGGATCATGTTGGGAGGTATGGGGATGCATGTGCACCTTTAGACTTTTGGCCTAGACACTCTTGAGCTAATAATCCCATACCCTCTTGCTTGTAGCCCAGCCTCCCTCACTACACTACACACAAAAAAAGGGACACCCCTTAATTTGCTAAAACATACTCCAATTCTGACACATCCTAGTAGTTTTATTTCGGAACTTGTTTCCTAGAATGGCCACAATCGGGAGTAATCGTGTACCTTAACTTAAGGTATACGATTAACCCGATTTCCTTTGAAATTATGATTTTCTCCGTTCATTATAATGGCACAAGATGCGATGGACGCGATTAAGCACATTTTACATAGCTAACAATGGGAAATGGGCCAATATGGCCCATTTCTCATTGTATATGCCCCCATGGACGTGATTAAGCACATTTTACATAGCTAACAATGGGAAATGGGCCAATATGGCCCATTTCTCATTGTATATGCCACCGTCATGCCTATAAATTAATGCCCCCCCATTGTGAGCGGCACCCCACGATTGACGCCAACCCGAAGCGTGGCGAGCGTAGCGAGCCCACGAGGGGCGGCGGTACGCGTCCTCTGACATTTTCATACCCCTACTATCCACGTCGGCGTGGAGTTGAGAATATAAAGTGTGGCGAGCGCAGAGAGCAACTGAGCCCGAAGCGTGGTGAGCGGACGCGTATACCTGTGAAGTAATGCGCGTCCCCTCGCGGGGCTCGCTGCGCTCGCCACGCTTCGGGCTCGGTGGCTCGCTGCGCTTGCCACACTTTATATTCTCAACTCCACACCGACGTGGATAGTAGGGGTATGAAAAGGTCGGAGGACGCGTACTGCCGCCCCTCGCGGGCTCGCCACGCTTCGGGTTGCCGTCAATCGTGGGGTGCCGTTCACAATGGGGCCATTTGGGGTCTGGGGACAATTTTACATTGAATCCAATGTAAAATAGGGTCCCAGGGACCCTATTCACATTTGATTCAATGTAAAAATCGGGTCCATCGCGTCGGTCGCATCGCATGCGATTTGGTCGCATGCGATGCGACCGACGCGATTTTTCCGACCCGATCAAAATCGGTGTGGCCGTTCTAGGAAACAAGTACCTTTATTTCTGCCAGGCATATAACGCTGCTTGGAGGCAGAACAATCACACACGGAACTTATGGTGTGCAGTACACACAAAAAGAAAAGCACATTTTTTATTGACGGGGCTTGTATAACACTGCAGAAGGAGGCAGAACAATAACACATGGGACTTGTTCTGACAGTAGTATATGGTGTATTGGATTTCCATACAGCTCACCACAATGAAAAAAAAAAAAAAAAATAAACAATTAAAAGCTGCCCACTACACTGACTGACAGCCTGCCTAACACAGTACAATATATAACCCAGCACACAAACCCCTCTGCAGTCTGCACAACACAAAACCCCTCTGCACTGCACAAACCCCTCTGCACTGCGCAAAGTAACCCCACTGCACCATCCCCTCTGCACAGCACAACACCCTCTGCACAGTACAAACCCCTCTGCACTGCACAAACACAACACCCCTCCGCATTGCACAACACACCTCTACACAAGGCCCAGACCCCTGAACTGCAGAGCTGTGCACAGCTTGTGGAAGCGTGACTGTGGAATGGGCTGAATTCTCGGGACGTCGAGTCTTTATAAACTCGGCAGCTCGCGTTCGGCCGTGCTCGGGTTTCCGAACAAAGCCGGAAAATCGCGAGCGCAGTATGCGGGGCATTGGGCCGGCTGTGTTCGGGGCGGTTCTGATTCCGGGGAATCCGGACCACTCATCTCTAGTTGACATGCCCCTCTCACACATAAACCTCTCTGCGCATTATCCATCTGCCCCACCTGCAGTGCAGCATGGTTTTACCAAGGCGCTGAGTTACTTTTTTCCCCACTGATTTTCTCCCAGCACAGAGTCAGAGCCGGCCCTAAGCATAGGCATTCTAGGCAATTGCCTAGGGTATGCCTATGCCTAGGGGCTCCCAGCCGATCGTCATCACCACTGGCTCTGAGCTGACATGAATATTGTCTGACCAGTGCCGCACCGCTCGCTTACCCGCCCGCTTTAGCACCGGAGCTGGCGCTTGATGCTCAGTGCTGCAGCTACCTGATGGGCTGTGGCGCTAGTGTATACTAGAAGAACGTGGCTGCCCATAAGAAAAATGGCCACTTGTGAAAAGGAGGGCTGCTGCGCATGCTCAGCGGCAGCAGCTTTTCCTCCCATGGGAAGAAGCATTGCAAATGTGTGGATTAGCCAGTGGGGATTGACCCCCAGCCCCCTCGGCTGACCCCCCCCCCCCCCCCCACCCAGTACCTCACACTGGTCGCCGGAAGCCGCCACCCGCACAGGTACTTCCTGGTGCCGCTAGCTGGGAGTTGAAGCAGACAAGTTCAGTGGGACTGGGAGCCACTCCTGTGCGGGTCTGTGACTTTTGTATGTTATTCTTTGTGTGTGAGGTAGAGGTGTGTAAGAAGGTGGAGGAGGTGTACTGCTTTGGATTGGTTGTTGTGTGTAAGAAGAAGGGGTTGTCAGTGTCATGCTGGAGGAATGGAGGATGTGTTCTGTCAGTGTCAGAGTGTCAATAGTGCCGAAATGATGTATTATACATAATTTCGGGTGTCGATGGTCAAAAGATATGGAAAATCCCGCCTGAGGCTTCATAGGTACACTAACCCTCCCCCCTAACCCTCCCTTGCGGCAGTGATGTGTCTGGTATAGAGGGGTTGGTAGTGTAGAGGTGGGTATAGATGGGTTAGTGGTGGGTATAGTAGGATCAATAATGAAGTGGTAGTAGAAGTAGAACTAGCGCCGGTGCTCAGGGGTGCCAACCAAATTCTTGCCTGGGGCATCAGGGCCGGCTCTGCTCAGAATAAGACCCTCCAAGTTCCATGTTTGATAATTACTGCAAGTTGAAAATAATTTGCTGCAATAGAAGAATACAGTACATGCAACATGGGTTAACATGCAGAAGGGTTAAAATAAAAAAAGTAATGTGAGTATTAAACGTGAATAATCAATGTCCTTTACTGCTCCTGACAATCCAGGTGCTGGAACAGATGGTATGTCTTCTAACATCTGCAATGTTTGGTTACTGGGACCATTCCCCATAGATCTCCCTGCTCTTTTACATTCTATGCCTCAAATAAAGGTCTCCTCATCAGCTGTGACAGCGCAGGTGACAGGACGTGTCTGAGATTTGCAGTTAAAGGACAGTAATGACTTACTATCCAGTAAATGTTTAGGGAAGGTCTGAATATATTGTAATGAATTTACACCTTGGGCAAGGTGTAAAGAAATCACAGTTTTGCTGATTATATGCAACAATAGTAAAATTAATTGTCTATCCTGTGAATACAATAATACAGAACCTGTATACATTGGGGACGATGTATTATTATTACCTTTACACTTGGAAAATAATGGGCCCCGCTTATCCTGCATAATGAGGAGAAGCTGGTACCCGCAGGGCCGGCTCGAGGAACTCTCCATAGGAGCCGCCGCGCTGGGTACCAACTCCTAAGGGCGGCCTCAGTCCGGGATGGATACAGGGGGAGACAAGGTGGTACCTGGGCAGCATGGGGTCCGGGCAGCATGAAGTGCCCGGGGTCTCTGGGTGCAGCGGCGGAGTGGGCAGTCTGCAGTGTCCGGGAAGCTCTGAGTGAGCGGACACTGCCAATCTTTCAGCCAATCATGCTAGCCCTGGGTTGGAGAAGCGGCCGGGGCTGCTTAACGGGCGATGTATGCCTGACAGCCAGTCATACATCGCTTGAGCCGTAAAGAGCAGATGGTTTGAAGGGGTCAGCGGCAACGAGAGTTAATTGTCAGTCTGTCCCTAGTGCACATTAGGTTTGCTGATAATACATTTTATAAAACAATAAAGCATGCAGTCCATAAAGAACATAGCACTCCTTTATACATCTACAGCGGTGTAGCTAGGTGCCATGGTGCCCGGAGCAAGGGCATATTTCGCGCCCCCCCTACCCCGGTAATGAATTAGGGGCGTGGCTAACATGTGTTTGCATGTTACATTTGAAAAGAAAAAACTTAAAAAATAAGACACTATATAAGACGCTGTAATGGAATCTGCTGCGCTATATAAGACGCTGGAGTGGAATCTGCTGCGCTATATAAGACGCTGGAACGGAATCTGCTGCGCTATATAAGGCACCGGAACGGTATCTGCTGCGCTATATAAGGCACCGGAACGGTATCTGCTGCGCTATATAAGACGCTGTAATGGAATCTGCTGCGCTATATAAGACGCTGGAGCGGAATCTGCTGCGCTATATAAGACGCTGGAACGGAATCTGCTGCGCTATATAAGGCACCGGAACGGTATCTGCTGCGCTATATAAGGCACCGGAACGGTATCTGCTGCGCTATATAAGACACTGTAACGGAATCTGCTGCGCTATATAAGACGCTGTAACGGAATCTGCTGCGCTATATAAGACGCTGTAACGGAATCTGCTGCGCTATATAAGACACTGTAACGGAATCTTCTGTGCTATATAAGACACTGTAACGGAATCTGCTGCGCTATATAAGACACTGTAACGGAATCTGCTGCGCTATATAAGACACTGTAACGGAATCTGCTGCGCTATATAAGACGCTGTAACGGAATCTTCTGCGCTATATAAGACACTGTAACGGAATCTGCTGCGCTATATAAGACGCTGTAACGGAATCTGCTGCGCTATATAAGATGCTGTAACGGAATCTTCTGCGCTATATAAGACACTGTACCGGAATCTGCTGCGCTATATAAGACACTGTAACGGAATCTGCTGCGCTATATAAGACACTGTAACGGAATCTGCTGCGCTATATAAGACATTGTAACGGAATCTGCTGCGCTATATAAGACGCTGTAGCGGATTCTGCTGCGCTATATAAGGTGCCGTAACGGAATCTGCTGCGATGTATAAGACACTGTAACGGAATCTGCTGCGCTATATAAGATGCCGTAACGGAATCTGCTGCGCTATATAAGACGCTGTAACGGACTCTGCTGCGCTATATAAGACACTGTAACTGTAGAATCTGGTGCGCTATATAACATGGTGACAGCTGTAAATAAATAAATATACAGCACAGCAGGGCAGCAGCAGATGCCAGAGAGATTCACTCCCCCTCCCCCAGGACCCACGAATCCCCCAAACCCCAAGTGTATTATTAATCTTATGACATCATTAATTAGCTGTAAAAAAAAAAAAATAAGAAATCCACCTTGAATAATGTTAGCAGGGCGGCACGGGCGGCAGCAGAAACTATCCTCACCAGCGCTTGGGATGGCTGTGGCTGATGACGGAGGAGGGAGGGAGAGGCAGGCGACTGTGGGAGGAATCTGTGTGCTGCTGCGCTGCGCTGCCCGGAAGCCGGTCCGAGCAGCAGCAGCACGAAATTACATTGGAGTGTCAGAGTGACCAAGCATCACGGACGTGGCAGGAGGCAGGCGCCGGGCAGGGCAGCCGCCGGGCAGGGCAACCGCCGGCGCACGCTGCCCGTATTGATCTTTCTTCTGCAGGGATGATTTTTGCGGAGGGGGGGCGGGCCGGCGGCGCCATCCGACCAGTCGGCGCCCGGAGCAGGAGCTCCGGTGGCTCCGCCCTCCCTACGCCTCTGTACATCTACCCCATTACGCCATACACTTTCCTAAATTCACATACAGGTAGCAACCTACAGTGTCTCCAGTTCATATTACATCACATTGCAGTGCCGCCTGTTCCTGTTTTGCCACATTTTTAGAGTGCCCCCCCATTTAAATTATGGCACATGTTAATGCCCCAGTTCATATCACGCTACACTGTAGTGCAGTGGTTCCCAAACTGTGTGCCTAGGCTCCCTGGGGTGCTTTAGGACACTTGCAGAGGTGCCTTGGGTTGGTGGACCAGGATCAATGCATATTATTTATGGTCAATGTACCAAGCAAAACCAGTGCTGGTGGCTGCCAATCATAATATATGTGGACAAACAGAAGCAAATCCTGTCCCTCACCAGATAACTGTGACATATAAACACAATGCACTTAATTTAATATTTTTTTTCTGAATTTCTCGATAAGAAGAATTTGGCCTAGGGGTGCCTTGAAAAAATGTTGATGCTTTAGGGTGCCGTGATTCAAAAAAGTTTGGGAAGCCCTGCTGTAGTGACTAAGGGGGAAATTTACTAATATGAATTCGTAAAAAATAGGTGTATTCGTAGGCAGAAATACACCTATTTTTTACACATTTGTATTTTCGGGATTTACTATCCCAAAAATACAGCAATTCTTATTCTTAAAGATGGCACATTCGTATTTGTATTTACAAATACGAATGTCTACACCATCGATAGAATAGGACAGGAATCACCATTCAAAAGAATGGTGGTTCCTGATTTACTAAGCAGCCGTATTGATAATACGGCTGCTAATTGGTGTAAAACAGGCACGAAAATACGAAAGGAAAATACACCTTGATTCTCCTGTCGTATTTGCTTTAAGCCTGCACGGATCAGTCAGATCCGTGCAGGCTTCTCCAAGATCCGTGCAGGCTTCTCCAAGTCCCAGCTTGCGGGGGAGGCTTGCTGGAACTCATAGTTCCACAGTTTAAAACAATAGTTTATTCATCTATTTTTTTACACCAGTATCAGCCCGGTGGCCACCGCACAGGGCCACCGGGGACAGCACCAGGCTTCAGCCTGGTCAGGTAAGTCCTGGAGGGGGGGACCCCTTTATTGGGGGGTCCCCACTACCCCAGGGCCCCTGGCCAGGCTGACTGGTCAGAGGGTTAATGCTTTGGCCGTGGGGACTTGTATAAAAAGTCTCCCCCCGGCTGTGGCATTACCCTGCTGGCTGGTTTGGCCTGGGGCTGGTTCTTAAAATACGGGGGACCCCTAGTCATTTTGTCCCCCATATTTTGGGAACCAGCCCCGGACCTGGAGCCTGGGGCTGGTTGTTAAAAATCGGGGAACCCCTATTTTTTGGGTTCCCTGATTTTTAATTACCGGCCCCGGCTCTGTTAGCCTGGTGCTGGTTGCAGCTGTTTTAAAAAAAAAAAATATTTATTTTTCTATTTTTTTTACACCTCGCAGCCTGCACGGATCTGACTGATCCGTGCAGACTGCCTCTACTAATTCGTATTAGTGGCCGTATATATGGCCAGCTAATAGGAATTAGTATGACGTCGGAGGGTTACAAAGCACTGCTTTGTAAATCCCCCTCCGGAACACGACTTTGCATACGACTGAAACAGTCGTATGCAGTCGTAGGGAAAATACTAATACGAAAAACTAGGTTTTTCATATTAGTAAATTTCCCCCTAAATGTCATGTTCCAAATTACAGTACCTTTCAGTTCAAATTATGCCACATTACCATGTCCCTTACAATTATAGCATCCAGTAAACACTTCTCTCACTGAATATGTCAGGCTGTGCAATGGATCCGAAACAACTGCATAGCAGGCAACTCTGGGAAATTGGTATGCAATGTTATAATCTGGGTCCAGATCCCCCTAAGCCTCTGGGCCCCATAGCACCCTTTGCACCCACTATACAGATATAGCCACACAATTATTGGCAGAGTGTCTATAAGTACGTGCAGTGTGGTTGTTAGACGACACACTCCGAAGATATAACCAACTGAAGGATTTATTCAAGTGGCAGGCTTGTAGATTACGACAGTACTTTTGCAGTTAACTTCAGGCAGTAATATAACTTGTACATTGGGAATCACAGTGTCTGATTGTTACTTAGCTGTAGCGTTTGGCTTGTGCAGGGTTAATGGCTATCAACTGGTTTACGCTGGCGGTATCTCTCCCAGTCGTCGCTGCTGCCAATGATGATGGATCTCCCTGTGCAAAGGTCACGCTTGTAACGGGATTACAGCGGGGCTTGCTCTTACGCGCTCCGGTGCACGTGGAGCTACAAACAGCATGGATGGAGTCACACACGTTCTGAGGCACACACGTTCTGAGGCACACACGTTCTGAGGCACACACTACGCGGGGACTTCCTAACAGGAAAAGGAACGCTGCCAGCAGGGTCAGGGGTCTCTGCCCTGCTATACGCTTAAGCGAGCTGTCACTCAGGGTGACGCCTAGCTACGTTGCTGCAAGGGGACAAGGCAGACTGTGAGCCTTACACTAGACAGTGTATGGAGACAGGCGCTGAGCGCTACAATCTAACACTCCCCCTCGCTCAAGGCTGTCTTCGGCTACATAAAAGAAGGTACTTGTGAGTTATCTGGGCGTCCGATTTTGGTACTAGATCGCATACGATATCGCATGCGATATCGCATGCGATTTGCGATTTGCATGCGATATCGCATGCGATTTGCGATTTAGCATGCGATTTGAATAAGATTTGCTATTCATTTCATTACCCCACTATCCCCAAAGTGTGTCTATCAACGTGAACCCGAAGCGTGGCGAGCGCAGCGAGCCCGCGAGGGGCGGCGGTACGTGTCCTCCGACCTTTTCATGCCCTACTATCCACTAGGGCGTGGAGTGAGAATAGAATAGTGTGGCGAGCGCAGCGAGCCACCGAGCCCGAAGCGTGGCGAGCGGACGCGGACACCTTCACAGGTATCCGCGTGCCCTTGCGGGCTTCACAGGTGTCCGCGTCCCCTCGCGGGGCTCGCTGCGCTCGCCACGCTTCGGGCTCGGTGGCTCGCTGCGCTCGCCACACTATTCTATTCTCACTCCACGCCCTAGTGGATAGTAGGGCATGAAAAGGTCGGAGGACACGTACCGCCGCCCCTCGCGGGCTCGCTGCGCTCGCCACGCTTCGGGTTCACGTTGATAGACACACTTTGGGGATAGTGGGGTAATGAAATGAATAGCAAATCTTATGCAAATCGCATGCTAAATCGCATGCAAATCGTAAATCGCATGCGATATCGCATGCGATATCGTATGCGATATCGCATGCAAATCGCATGCAAATCGTAAGTACCCAAATCGGACGCCCAGATAACTCACAAGTACCTAAAAGAACTTAATACAATGCTTTGTCCTTTTGTGATACCTGTAACCGAAAATATGGTTAGAGAGAAAAGACATTCAGAACATCAAAACTTCAAATCAACATTTTGAACTTAGACAAGTCCACAGTCCTTCACGAACTTAATAAGCAAGTTTGACGACAGTCCTTTAGTGAGCATGTCAGCAACATTCTGTTCACTTGCAATGTATTCAACATCGATGGACTTGTTCTCCACTAGTTCTCTGATGAAGTGGTGTCTTATCGCGATGTGTTTTGACCTTCCATGATGCTTGGTGGTGCAGGAAAGATCTATTGCTCCCCTGTTGTCACATGCGATACTGATAGTCTCTTCTTCATAAAGTAGACCTAACTCACACAAAGTCTCTTTGATCCAGAGTGCTTCCTTTGATGTCTCTGTAAGAGCCATGTACTCGGCCTCAGTTGTTGAGAGAGCAACGGTTGGTTGTTTTCTACTCGCCCAACTAACTGCAGCTCCGGCCAGTGTGAACAGGTAACCGGTGTGGGAACGACGATCATCTTCATCTGCTCCCCAGTCGGCATCGCAGAAGACTTTCAAATTTGAATTGCTTGTCTTGGCGAATTTTAATTTCAAGGAACTTGTACCTTTTAGGTATCTCAGGATCCTCTTCACTGCGATCCAGTGTTGTCTTCCAGGATTTATTGCAAATTGGCTCACCCGACTGACTGCATGAGTGATGTCTGGACGGGTTCCAATACTTGCATACATAAGACTTCCAACCACGCTCTTGTAAGGAACATCTTGCATTTCCTCTGCTTCTTCTAGTGTGGTTGGTGACATACCTTTTGTAATCTTGATGCTTTTGTCAATTGGTGTATTTACTGACTTGGAGTCTGCCATCCCATACTTCAAGATTGTTGCCTCGATGTACATTTGTTGGTCGACTGTGACTGTTCCCTTTTGCAAGTTTTGAACAATTCTCATGCCCAACAGATGATTGGCTGGACCTAAGTCTTTCAACTTGAATCTCTGTTTTAGTTGATCTCTCACACTTGTAATGTGATCTTCGTGACCTGCTATAAGTATATCATCCACATAGACTGCTATGATGAACAACTTTTCTCCCAGAGTTTTGTGATAAAGGCAGTGGTCAGTCTCTGATCTAATAAAATTCATTTCAAGTAGTACTGTGTCCAATTTTATGTACCAGCAACGACCACTCTGCTTCAGGCCGTATATGGATTTCTTCAGAAGACACACCTTTTCTGTCTGAAGTTCATCCTCATTATAATGATCTGGCGATTCCATATAGATCTCTTCAAGTAGTTCTCCATTTAGGAACGCTGAGTCGAAGTCTAGTTGGTATAGCAGTAAGTCTTGTAAGGTGGCGACTGCAATTACTAACCTGAGAGTGTTATACCTCGCAACAGGTGAGTATATCTCCCCATAGTCAATTCCGGATCTCTGTGTGTATCCCTTAGCAACAAGACGGGCTTTGTAACGGGCAACTTCTCCGTCTGAATTTAACTTCTTGCAGAAGACCCACTTGTTCTTGACTGTCTTGCGATTGCTTGGCCTATCTACTATGGTCCAAGTATCGTTCTCTCTCAGTGCTGATAGCTCTGTGTCTGTTGCAGATTTCCATTTCTCCCAATCACTGCACGCTTTCGCTTCTTGTATACTCTGAGGTTCACTGAAAACAATATTCGCATATTCTTCCTCATATCTTCTAGCTGGTATGCCCTTGTTTCTCCTTATAGAAGCTCTGTTTGTTGGTTCGCTTCCTTCTTCAGTATTTTCTGTTTCAGGTATGCTTTCTATTTCACACACCTCTACTAGTGCTTGCTTTTCTTGTTCTTTTGCTTTTGTGGGTGATGCTGTTTCTTGAAATATCACATCTCTTGATTTCAGAAGACGTCTGTTCTCTGCATCCCAGAGCCTGTACCCTTTGCTCTCCTCACAATAGCCTAGCAATATGCACTGTCTTGATTTTGGGTCAAGTTTCTTCCTTTTCTCCTTTGGTATATGCGCATAAGCTCTGCTCCCAAAAGACACGGAGATGACTGATGTCTGGCTTCTTCCCAGACCAGGCCTCTAAGGGGGTTTTCCCTTTCACGGCCACTGTAGGTGTTCTGTTTTTCAGGTATACTGCAGTAGATACAGCTTCTGCCCAAAAACTTTTCTCTAGGCCAGCATCACTCACCATCGCTCGTGCTCTTTCAACGATTGTTCTGTTCGCCCTTTCACTTACGCCATTCTGTTCAGGCGTATAGGCCATCGTCAGCTGATGCTTTATGCCGTGCCTTTTTAGGAAGTCGGTTACTTCTCCATTTTCGTACTCTCCCCCATTGTCGGATCTCAGGACCTTTAGCTTTAGGCCCGTCTGAGTTTCCACTAGGTTCTTGTACTCCACAATTTTCTTGACCACCTCACTTTTCTTCCTTATGAAGTATACGTGTGTCATTCTTGTGGCGTCATCGATGAGAGTCATGAAGTACTTGTAACCACTGGTTGACTCCTCTTCCATTGGTCCGCACACATCTGTGTGCACCAGAGCTAATTGTGATTCTGCTCTGCCTGCTGACTTGGGAAATGTGTTGCGGGTCTGCTTGCCTTTTATGCAACTCTCGCACACAGGTCTTCCGGTGTCTTTCACTGTGATTCCTGTTGCCATCCCATCAGCTAGTTTCTGGACATTATCATATCCTAAGTGTCCCAAACGTCTGTGCCAGAGTTCCATCGACTCATTTTCAGCAGAGGCTACCAAAGCTACACATTCATCTGTGTCTAGGACGTATAGTTGGTTGCATCGGGTTGCTGAAGCAATTACAGTCCCTCTTTCATTATGCACCATACACCTGCCCTTTGCAAACTGGACTCTGTAGCCTTTTGCCTCGAGTACGCTGATAGCGATGAGGTTACTTCCCAATTCTGGTACATACAGGACGTCTTGAATATCTGTGACTACTGTCTGTCCCTCAATTCTTAGTCTCACTGTGATTGTCCCAACATTTGATGCAGTAAGGACCTTTTCACCAATCCCGGTAACTGTTGTGGGTGTACACTGTGTTAAAGAATTGAACCACTCCTTGTTGCAGCTGAAGTGTCTAGAGGCTCCCGAGTCCATGTACCAGAGATCCCTCCTTGGCTTGTCTGTTACATTCAGTGCTGACTCGTTCTTCTTGTCATGCCGCTTGTGCATGCCACTAGTGTTCTTCATCCTGCATTCTGAAGCCTTGTGCCCTACTTTGTGGCACACATAACATTTGAACGTGCATTTCTTGGGTTTCGCACCCTTTGCTACTAAGGCAGAACCCTCAGCTATGTCATCCTTGTGGATTCTCTCTTGGAACTGTAGTAGCTTGGCTCTCACAACTTCAGTTGTAAGCTTGGTTTCATTTGACTCTAGTGCGACAACCAGAAAGTCAAATTCTTCTGTCAAGTTCTGCAGCATTACCATCGCCACTTCTTCCTCATCCACTTTTGCTCCTACACATGCCAATTGCTGAGCTATCGATAGTATCTTATCAATATAATCGTTCATGTCCTTGCATGCATTCAGCTTTGTTCCATACAGTGTGCGTCTCAGACTTATCCTTCTCATTAAGCCTTTATTCTCATAAGCACCTTGTAGAGTTGTCCACATGTCCTTAGCGGACTCCTTCCCACAGATAGTAGAATAAACATGCTGCTCCACAGCCAGGCCTATTGTGCCAATGGCCTTGTCTACCTCTTCTGGGTTTGGACTATCTCCTGGGGCTATTGTGACTTTCCATAGCTTCTCCCTCTTAAGCTGCATTTCCATAGCGAACTTCCATGTAGTATAATTCTCTGAGCCTTTTAGCTTTGGAAAGTTCATGCTATGCCCTGTACTGTGCATTCTCGTTAACTCTTCCACAAATGGCAATTCAGAAATAATTCCTTTGTGTTCTTTTATGTACTGCGCTAGCACTTTGTCTTTAGGGGGTTAATCTTCGCGCACGTGACGTGCTGGGCCCATAACCTATTGGCAGAGTGTCTATAAGTACGTGCAGTGTGGTTGTTAGACGACACACTCCGAAGATATAACCAACTGAAGGATTTATTCAAGTGGCAGGCTTGCAGGTTACAACAGTACTTTTGCAGTTAACTTCAGGCAGTAATATAACTGGTACATTGGGAATCACAGTGTCTGATTGTTACTTAGCTGTAGCGTTTGGCTTGTGCAGGGTTAATGGCTATCAACTGGTTTACGCTGGCGGTATCTCTCCCAGTCGTCGCTGCTGCCAATGATGATGGATCTCCCTGTGCAAAGGTCACGCTTGTAACGGGATTACAGCGGGGCTTGCTCTTACGCGCTCCGGTGCACGTGGAGCTACAAACAGCATGGATGGAGTCACACACGTTCTGAGGCACACACGTTCTGAGGCACACACGTTCTGAGGCACACACTACGCGGGGACTTCCTAACAGGAAAAGGAACGCTGCCAGCAGGGTCAGGGGTCTCTGCCCTGCTATACGCTTAAGCGAGCTGTCACTCAGAGTGACGCCTAGCTACGTTGCTGCAAGGGGACAAGGCAGACTGTGAGCCTTACACTAGACAGTGTATGGAGACAGGCGCTGAGCGCTACAATCTAACAACAATGAGAGTGCCTGTGACTATGACACACGCATACTCATGCACACACACCCAGCACCGGAATACATGGGGCTGTAGCTTAGATGAAGCCTAGCACTCATGGATGGATATAGTTGGCTACATCTGTACTTATGTCCATAGCTGTTGGTGTGGTGGAAAGCAGCTCTTGATTAGCGATGGCCATCATTGCCATCGATGGCAATAGTGCAACTGGCCAACGATAGATGCATACTATGCAATGGATGATATACAGAAAAGAGAAAGTATGTCCGTGTGTGATGCACCTGCTTGAACTTACACGAATAAAATGTAACTTTTATTACTGATTTATTTAAGAAAGCGAAATATAAAAACACACATACAACAAATACACACTGTGTTAAAAAACGGTGGCTCTCTGATCCTATAAACGGTACTAATTAACCATGAATACAAATACAGAATGAGGGGCCGCAATATCTTTGCAATGTAGTAAAAAGTATCAGTGTAATATCACTGTATATTTGGCCACGTTCCCAATATAGAGGCGCACTGAGTAGTTATCCTCAATCAAATTGGATATGTTGACTGATAGATAGTGCTGGAAGTCTCAATAAATGAGAAATAAAGACTGCCTGGGCTGCTGTGTATCACAAACTGTGATCCTAACAAGTGTCGACAATGAAGCCGTCACTTTGGGAATGTCGATTCTCAAATGAATATGTAGAGGCTGGTGGTTTTTTATATAATGCGCTAGATAAATGCGCTTGCCACCAATAAGCCTAGTTTGAGGTGACAAACCAAGGTGTGAGCTGTCAATAATAATTTGCAGTTTGCTCGGAACACCTTAAGAAATAGCTGATAATTTTCAACAAACCAACGGTGCTTGCTCAATCTCTTAATTACCCAAGAAAACGGGAATAATATGGAGATAATTAATAGTGTGGTAACCACTCATGGGAATGAACCGAATTTCATCCCGGCGGAGTGTGGTTAAGTCTGAAGGTCAGTAGTGGATACAGTAAGTGTGATATCGACACTATGTGTCAGCAGTGGTTGGCAGGCAGACATATAATAGTGGCGTTTATTGTCCTGAGCCCCATTAGAGTAATGTGATTAATGCACAGTTGATTTTATTGGCATCAAGACAAATAACATATGCACCAAATATTGAGCTCCAGCGGCAGGTGATGTAATGTGCCGTGATTGGCAAGGTCTCTGTCCAGGCTGGCTCACATATCAATAAACATATCTCCAATGCTATGCAAGGGGGGTATTTCAAATGCTCTCGTGTTAACAATAGGAGTAATGCCCCGCACACCAATAATAGATGTCAGAGGGGTGCAGTAATACTTTTACTGTGATACCCCCAGCGTGAGTTACTGCCTAGTGACTCGAGGGATTCTCTGCCACTGCACAGTGACAGACGTGAGGCTGTCCTCACACTATCAGCCTTTGCGCTTCTAGTAGGGATTTCTGTATTAAAAGGTACATAAATCAAAATACATCCTAGTCAATAATATAGGTCAGAGAGTGACACCGCTAGCCGGCGCACGCTTCGCAAACAGCTTTTTCAAGGCCAACCCGTCTGGCCAAACTGAGGCTGTTATATACCATCCCTAAAGTGGGCGCGGTATGATTGAAGGTAGCTGCCTCCTATCGGGATTTGTTTCTCCTACTAGGATGGCGCTGATAGGTTATGGGGCGTGACTGCTACCACGGTGATTGACTGCCGCAACGTCCTGTCAATGACTGACTCCCGAAGTGCTGCTCGTTCGGCGAATCGCCGTGTCATCATCTGTAAGTGTATATGGGTAACGTATAGAGGATGCTATATAGTGGTTCATTGCCGCAATATCTGTCAGCTACAGCCTGTTGCTGTATTCTACCGATCAGGTCAAAGGTTCCTGTACTACGGTAAGTATCCCAAACGTGATGACAGCGACCGGGCATCTGAGCTAGTTCCATCATCTCTATACTGACGAACATAATAAAATTGGAGAGAGAAGAGAGAGAAGCAGAAAAACGGGGGGCAAGAAGAGGAGGATTATAAGTTTATGACAGGACGATGTGTCCACATTATTTGTCATGATTTATAAGCATATCCAATTCAGGTGGAAGAAAGTAACTATCCACCATTAAAGCCCACTATGATGCGTCCATTTCTCCCGATATAATGGTACAGTGACATCTCAAATGGTGTATACTGTATGTCAGCTACAGCCTGTTAATGTATCCTGCCGTACTGGTCAAGAAAATTTTTCTGTATTGCAGTAAGCATCCAGAACGATAACAGCGACCGGACACCTGAGCTGGTACCATCATCTCTATATTGACAGATATAATGAGATGGGAAGGGCAAGAGAGAAAAGCAGGAGAGAAAAGCAGGGGGCAAAAAGAGGAAGATTACAAATTGATGACAGGACGATATGTCCACATTTTTAGTCATGTTTATAATGAGTACATCTGATTCCGGTGGATGGAAGTCACTGTCCACCTTTGATGCCCACTATAACGCATCCATTTCTCCAATACCATCCCAAGTGGAATGGAAATACAGTATATCATGTTTATAATAGAGAATGGTGTTGCCTTATTGATGTTATATTCAAGATAAGGGTGGAACGTACTGGTGCATGAATAAAGTTAACAGTAATACAATCGTGTTGTGTCTCATATTAATATAAAGACACAAGAATTGTGTCAATGAAGGAAGAAAAATAAATAAAACATTGGTTGTGACAGTGCTTAAAGAGTATCGAAATTAGTATCGAAAAAATGTATATAAGAAGAAGATACATTAATTGTATCCATAGCTTGTGACCAAATGCCTTGGTTGTACATAGTGAGTAATTCATGGTCTCATACTAAGTGAAAGACCATATTGGAGAATAAAAAAAAGAGATCAAGTGCTCTTTGTTTCTGAGATCCCAAAAGGAGACTACAGAAGGACAGTTCATATATCATGTGTGATCTATAAGAATTAACAGTGATATGGTCCACATGTGAGAGTGTTGATCAAAAAATAAAAAAATATAAAAAATTATAAAAAATTAATAAATAAAAGTGGAAGTGATGAAAGGAAAAAGAGAAAATTTGCAAACAAATCATGTGAGAACAAAAGCGTGTTGAGGTAAAAAAGGGGGGCAACCGAATAATAATATTGATGTAAAATGAAAATAGCAATAATATTCATTCTCTTGTTAATAAAGGTGGATAGAGGTAGACAGGATATAATGATAAGTATGGATCAGAAATGGCAAGTAGATACGTGGGTTGGGATGAAGCTAGTGAAAAACCATGTGTTGGTAGGGGGGTATATGGGAGGAAAAGAGGTTGGTTTAGAGATATGCCGTATATTTATTTTCCTCATTCAAACCGTTAGGAAACATGGCATCTAGCAGAAAGATGAGCCTAGTTTCTTGTCTAAGCAATTCACTGTCCAGGTCACCTCTCCTGATGCCAAGGTTGACCTTTGTCATACCAAATGCCTTAAGTCCTGAGGGGTCTTGATGGTGATATCGATAGAAATGGCGGGCCACTGGTGTCAGGGTTTTCATGGCTATCTTGTCTCTCGGGGCGTTCTTAATACTGTTCACATGTTCCATGATTCGCTTCTTTAAAGGTCTGATGGTCTTACCTATATAAATTTTGTCACAAGGACACTGTAAATGGTACACTACCCCTGCTGTGTTGCAGGTAATGTGGTCCTTGATTTTCCAGGTGGAATTAAATTTGTCAAGGTAAGAATTTTTAGCAATCATGTATGCACAAGCCTTACATGTCCCACATTTATGTGACCCAGTTTTTGTCTTGTCTGGTCCCTTGATCTTATCCAGATGACTATGGACTAAGATGTCACGCAGATTTTTACTTCTGCGCCAGCTGATGTCGATTCTATTGCCAAGAATTGGGGACAGATCAGGGTCTGTTTTGAGTATATCCAGATGTTGGTTGAGAATTTTCTGTATATCTCGCCATTCTTGGCAATAGGTCCCAATAAATCTGACTTTATGATCTTGTTGAGAGTTTTTCTTTGAGGATACAAGTAATGATTCTCTTGTCACTCTTTTGGTAGTGTTATAAGCAGATTTAATGGCCCGATTGCTGTAGCCTCTTTCTCTGAGACGGCCACTCAGTTCATCAGCTCTTTTTGTAAATGTGTTGGCTTGTGAACAATTTCGTTTGGTTCGTAAGAACTCCCCTTTGGGTAACCCTTTAATTACAGGAGGAAAGTGCGCACTCCCAAAGTGCAATAGGGAATTGGTGGCTGTCTTCTTCCTGTACATGTCAGAGGAGATGGTCCCATCTTCCTCTATATTAAGGCGTAAGTCCAGGTAGTTGACCCCTTCTTGGCTCATTTCATAGGTGAGGCGAAGGTTGAAATTGTTGGTATTGAGAATGCTGATAAAGGCAACAAACAGGTCCGCATCACCCTCCCAAATAATGAGTAGATCGTCTATATATCTTAACCACAATGATATGTGGTTAGTATACAGTTCATGGGACTCCTGAAACACCACCTCCCGTTCCCACCACCCCAGGTACAGGTTCGCGTACGTCGGAGCACATGTGCTCCCCATAGCGGTCCCCCGTACCTGGAGGTAGAAGGCCTCATTGCAGACGAAATAATTACGTTCAAGCACAAATCGCAATAGTGAGATGATAATGTCATGAAGATCATTTTCTCTGTCCATGCTGAGAAAATAACGTGCTGCATGGATGCCTTGTTGGTGAGGGATACTAGTGTAAAGGCTTTCCACGTCACACGTTATAAGCCAAGAGTTGGAATCCAAAACCACATCTTGTATCTTTTTAAGGACATCCATGGTGTCTCTGACATAGGAAGGTAGTGTGACTACATATTGTCGTAGATGAAAATCGACAAACTCACTTGCCTTTTCAGTCAGGCCTCCTATGCCAGAGACAATGGGTCTTCCAGGTGGGGTATGCTCGTTTTTGTGGACCTTCGGAAGGAGGTACATGGTTGGAATGCGAACAGTTTTTACCAAAAGGAATTGGTGTTGATTTTTGGTTATGACACCATTTTTGTATGCTGTATCTAGCATTCTGGAGTACAGGTTGAGGAAATCTTCTGTGGGGTTAAAAGTCAGTCTTTTATAACAGGTAACATCTTGAAGTTGTTTCTCCAGTTCTCTGATATACAAGTCCCTGGACCATAGCACCACATTCCCCCCTTTATCAGAGGGTTTAACAATGGTGTCCTTCCAGTTTTTAATTTCCTGTATGGCTTTGAGCTCGTCTCGGCTGAGGTTGTTCTTAAATTGATAGGAGCACTTATCCCTCTGTAGTTGGTCAAGGTCTTTGCTCACAACATCGACATAAGTTTTGACGACGGGACATATAGAGAAATCTGGATAAAAAGTTGACTTTTTCTTAGGTTGGGAAATGTGGATTCCTGTTTCCCCAGATGTTTCATCCTCACTAATATCACTCCCATTCTCATTCTGGAGATCTTCCAGTGCTAGTACAGCCTGTCTTTCCTCCTCTGTATACCATAAATTGAAAATAGGTCCCAAGTTTGTGGGATCTTGTGCCCCAGGAGAGGTCATTGTGGTTCCAATTTCTCCATCTCTATCCTTTTTGCAATAAAACTTCTTTAATAGAAGTTTGCGTGCAAAGAGATGTACGTCCTTTTCATAGGTGAATCTGTCAAAGGATTCTGATGGGGAAAAGGATAAGCCTTTCTGTAAAACTGTCAGTTGCGGTTGAGTGAGAGTGTGGCTGGTGAGATTAATAATTTTAAGTGACTCTTCTACCTGCGGTACCTCCGCCGTTCTCTGGGGTCCTCCCTCCAATCCCTTACTTCTCGCTTTTTTCTTCTGCCCCCTCCTTGTCCTGCCATGTCTCTTCCAAGGGTTTCTCTGATGAAACCCGGACTGGCCCCTAAAAAATTCCTCTGTGAGGTACTGGGGATAGGGCCATCCTGTCCTGACTCATTGCCTGAAGATTCAAGTTCTGAACTGCTATATTGGCCTGAGTTAGTGGATACAGGTCTTTTCCTATTAAAGTTCCACTTGTATACCTGATCATTTTGAAAGTCATGGATATCTCTCTGCATTTTCCCTTTCTTTCTGCTTATGACCTCTTTTTCAAGACTGTCTATCTCACTTTTAAACTTGAGAAAGGTCTTTTGAAACTTGTCTAGGCCTTCAAAGGGTTTTAATTTATTGCTGAGAGTTGCTATGTCTGTGGTATACTGGTTCAGAACTGTCTCATCGTGTTTAACCAGGATATTAATGAGTTCAAAGGAACAGTTTGTGAGGGCTCTTTCCCATTCATTTTTGAGGGCTGGGGTGGCCAGCTCGAATGAAGGAAAAACCCTGGGTCTCAAACCTCTAGGTGTCACCTTTTGTTTTATATAGCTTTCAAAGGTCATTTTATTCCAAAATGTCTTTGTTTGTTTCATTAAGATCATTTTGAGTTGCTGGAGATCATTCATCCAGTCTTCTTGTCGTGTATTAAAATGAGTCAGATCTCTTTCTAGCATAGTTTCTCGGTTCTGCCTGAAAGTAGCTTGTCTGAGATCCAATTCATTGCTCAGACTGAATTGGGGAGCAGCATTCATGGATGTCTCTGGGTTGAGCATGATTAGAATATAATATCCACAATAGAGGAAAGAAACCCCAGTTTGAAAAGAGTCGGGTTGAAAGAATGAAATAAATTTGAGGGTTTATAATAATGAAATTGTGTAAGTATAATATCCGTGCTGAATAGTGGGGAAAGTGAAGTAACTTCACAGACAAATTGAAACACACAAAGATTGTCTATTCGCACAGGATCCTCATCAATAGGAGGAGAAAGGGTGGACCCCCAATTAGTACAGTCACTAATGAAATATCAATATGTTGTCGGGGGTGTGCTACCACTGGACATAGGGATTGGAGCATATACAGAAAAGAGAAAGTATGTCCGTGTGTGATGCACCTGCTTGAACTTACACGAATAAAATGTAACTTTTATTACTGATTTATTTAAGAAAGCGAAATATAAAAACACACATACAACAAATACACACTGTGTTAAAAAACGGTGGCTCTCTGATCCTATAAACGGTACTAATTAACCATGAATACAAATACAGAATGAGGGGCCGCAATATCTTTGCAATGTAGTAAAAAGTATCAGTGTAATATCACTGTATATTTGGCCACGTTCCCAATATAGAGGCGCACTGAGTAGTTATCCTCAATCAAATTGGATATGTTGACTGATAGATAGTGCTGGAAGTCTCAATAAATGAGAAATAAAGACTGCCTGGGCTGCTGTGTATCACAAACTGTGATCCTAACAAGTGTCGACAATGAAGCCGTCACTTTGGGAATGTCGATTCTCAAATGAATATGTAGAGGCTGGTGGTTTTTTATATAATGCGCTAGATAAATGCGCTTGCCACCAATAAGCCTAGTTTGAGGTGACAAACCAAGGTGTGAGCTGTCAATAATAATTTGCAGTTTGCTCGGAACACCTTAAGAAATAGCTGATAATTTTCAACAAACCAACGGTGCTTGCTCAATCTCTTAATTACCCAAGAAAACGGGAATAATATGGAGATAATTAATAGTGTGGTAACCACTCATGGGAATGAACCGAATTTCATCCCGGCGGAGTGTGGTTAAGTCTGAAGGTCAGTAGTGGATACAGTAAGTGTGATATCGACACTATGTGTCAGCAGTGGTTGGCAGGCAGACATATAATAGTGGCGTTTATTGTCCTGAGCCCCATTAGAGTAATGTGATTAATGCACAGTTGATTTTATTGGCATCAAGACAAATAACATATGCACCAAATATTGAGCTCCAGCGGCAGGTGATGTAATGTGCCGTGATTGGCAAGGTCTCTGTCCAGGCTGGCTCACATATCAATAAACATATCTCCAATGCTATGCAAGGGGGGTATTTCAAATGCTCTCGTGTTAACAATAGGAGTAATGCCCCGCACACCAATAATAGATGTCAGAGGGGTGCAGTAATACTTTTACTGTGATACCCCCAGCGTGAGTTACTGCCTAGTGACTCGAGGGATTCTCTGCCACTGCACAGTGACAGACGTGAGGCTGTCCTCACACTATCAGCCTTTGCGCTTCTAGTAGGGATTTCTGTATTAAAAGGTACATAAATCAAAATACATCCTAGTCAATAATATAGGTCAGAGAGTGACACCGCTAGCCGGCGCACGCTTCGCAAACAGCTTTTTCAAGGCCAACCCGTCTGGCCAAACTGAGGCTGTTATATACCATCCCTAAAGTGGGCGCGGTATGATTGAAGGTAGCTGCCTCCTATCGGGATTTGTTTCTCCTACTAGGATGGCGCTGATAGGTTATGGGGCGTGACTGCTACCACGGTGATTGACTGCCGCAACGTCCTGTCAATGACTGACTCCCGAAGTGCTGCTCGTTCGGCGAATCGCCGTGTCATCATCTGTAAGTGTATATGGGTAACGTATAGAGGATGCTATATAGTGGTTCATTGCCGCAATATCTGTCAGCTACAGCCTGTTGCTGTATTCTACCGATCAGGTCAAAGGTTCCTGTACTACGGTAAGTATCCCAAACGTGATGACAGCGACCGGGCATCTGAGCTAGTTCCATCATCTCTATACTGACGAACATAATAAAATTGGAGAGAGAAGAGAGAGAAGCAGAAAAACGGGGGGCAAGAAGAGGAGGATTATAAGTTTATGACAGGACGATGTGTCCACATTATTTGTCATGATTTATAAGCATATCCAATTCAGGTGGAAGAAAGTAACTATCCACCATTAAAGCCCACTATGATGCGTCCATTTCTCCCGATATAATGGTACAGTGACATCTCAAATGGTGTATACTGTATGTCAGCTACAGCCTGTTAATGTATCCTGCCGTACTGGTCAAGAAAATTTTTCTGTATTGCAGTAAGCATCCAGAACGATAACAGCGACCGGACACCTGAGCTGGTACCATCATCTCTATATTGACAGATATAATGAGATGGGAAGGGCAAGAGAGAAAAGCAGGAGAGAAAAGCAGGGGGCAAAAAGAGGAAGATTACAAATTGATGACAGGACGATATGTCCACATTTTTAGTCATGTTTATAATGAGTACATCTGATTCCGGTGGATGGAAGTCACTGTCCACCTTTGATGCCCACTATAACGCATCCATTTCTCCAATACCATCCCAAGTGGAATGGAAATACAGTATATCATGTTTATAATAGAGAATGGTGTTGCCTTATTGATGTTATATTCAAGATAAGGGTGGAACGTACTGGTGCATGAATAAAGTTAACAGTAATACAATCGTGTTGTGTCTCATATTAATATAAAGACACAAGAATTGTGTCAATGAAGGAAGAAAAATAAATAAAACATTGGTTGTGACAGTGCTTAAAGAGTATCGAAATTAGTATCGAAAAAATGTATATAAGAAGAAGATACATTAATTGTATCCATAGCTTGTGACCAAATGCCTTGGTTGTACATAGTGAGTAATTCATGGTCTCATACTAAGTGAAAGACCATATTGGAGAATAAAAAAAAGAGATCAAGTGCTCTTTGTTTCTGAGATCCCAAAAGGAGACTACAGAAGGACAGTTCATATATCATGTGTGATCTATAAGAATTAACAGTGATATGGTCCACATGTGAGAGTGTTGATCAAAAAATAAAAAAATATAAAAAATTATAAAAAATTAATAAATAAAAGTGGAAGTGATGAAAGGAAAAAGAGAAAATTTGCAAACAAATCATGTGAGAACAAAAGCGTGTTGAGGTAAAAAAGGGGGGCAACCGAATAATAATATTGATGTAAAATGAAAATAGCAATAATATTCATTCTCTTGTTAATAAAGGTGGATAGAGGTAGACAGGATATAATGATAAGTATGGATCAGAAATGGCAAGTAGATACGTGGGTTGGGATGAAGCTAGTGAAAAACCATGTGTTGGTAGGGGGGTATATGGGAGGAAAAGAGGTTGGTTTAGAGATATGCCGTATATTTATTTTCCTCATTCAAACCGTTAGGAAACATGGCATCTAGCAGAAAGATGAGCCTAGTTTCTTGTCTAAGCAATTCACTGTCCAGGTCACCTCTCCTGATGCCAAGGTTGACCTTTGTCATACCAAATGCCTTAAGTCCTGAGGGGTCTTGATGGTGATATCGATAGAAATGGCGGGCCACTGGTGTCAGGGTTTTCATGGCTATCTTGTCTCTCGGGGCGTTCTTAATACTGTTCACATGTTCCATGATTCGCTTCTTTAAAGGTCTGATGGTCTTACCTATATAAATTTTGTCACAAGGACACTGTAAATGGTACACTACCCCTGCTGTGTTGCAGGTAATGTGGTCCTTGATTTTCCAGGTGGAATTAAATTTGTCAAGGTAAGAATTTTTAGCAATCATGTATGCACAAGCCTTACATGTCCCACATTTATGTGACCCAGTTTTTGTCTTGTCTGGTCCCTTGATCTTATCCAGATGACTATGGACTAAGATGTCACGCAGATTTTTACTTCTGCGCCAGCTGATGTCGATTCTATTGCCAAGAATTGGGGACAGATCAGGGTCTGTTTTGAGTATATCCAGATGTTGGTTGAGAATTTTCTGTATATCTCGCCATTCTTGGCAATAGGTCCCAATAAATCTGACTTTATGATCTTGTTGAGAGTTTTTCTTTGAGGATACAAGTAATGATTCTCTTGTCACTCTTTTGGTAGTGTTATAAGCAGATTTAATGGCCCGATTGCTGTAGCCTCTTTCTCTGAGACGGCCACTCAGTTCATCAGCTCTTTTTGTAAATGTGTTGGCTTGTGAACAATTTCGTTTGGTTCGTAAGAACTCCCCTTTGGGTAACCCTTTAATTACAGGAGGAAAGTGCGCACTCCCAAAGTGCAATAGGGAATTGGTGGCTGTCTTCTTCCTGTACATGTCAGAGGAGATGGTCCCATCTTCCTCTATATTAAGGCGTAAGTCCAGGTAGTTGACCCCTTCTTGGCTCATTTCATAGGTGAGGCGAAGGTTGAAATTGTTGGTATTGAGAATGCTGATAAAGGCAACAAACAGGTCCGCATCACCCTCCCAAATAATGAGTAGATCGTCTATATATCTTAACCACAATGATATGTGGTTAGTATACAGTTCATGGGACTCCTGAAACACCACCTCCCGTTCCCACCACCCCAGGTACAGGTTCGCGTACGTCGGAGCACATGTGCTCCCCATAGCGGTCCCCCGTACCTGGAGGTAGAAGGCCTCATTGCAGACGAAATAATTACGTTCAAGCACAAATCGCAATAGTGAGATGATAATGTCATGAAGATCATTTTCTCTGTCCATGCTGAGAAAATAACGTGCTGCATGGATGCCTTGTTGGTGAGGGATACTAGTGTAAAGGCTTTCCACGTCACACGTTATAAGCCAAGAGTTGGAATCCAAAACCACATCTTGTATCTTTTTAAGGACATCCATGGTGTCTCTGACATAGGAAGGTAGTGTGACTACATATTGTCGTAGATGAAAATCGACAAACTCACTTGCCTTTTCAGTCAGGCCTCCTATGCCAGAGACAATGGGTCTTCCAGGTGGGGTATGCTCGTTTTTGTGGACCTTCGGAAGGAGGTACATGGTTGGAATGCGAACAGTTTTTACCAAAAGGAATTGGTGTTGATTTTTGGTTATGACACCATTTTTGTATGCTGTATCTAGCATTCTGGAGTACAGGTTGAGGAAATCTTCTGTGGGGTTAAAAGTCAGTCTTTTATAACAGGTAACATCTTGAAGTTGTTTCTCCAGTTCTCTGATATACAAGTCCCTGGACCATAGCACCACATTCCCCCCTTTATCAGAGGGTTTAACAATGGTGTCCTTCCAGTTTTTAATTTCCTGTATGGCTTTGAGCTCGTCTCGGCTGAGGTTGTTCTTAAATTGATAGGAGCACTTATCCCTCTGTAGTTGGTCAAGGTCTTTGCTCACAACATCGACATAAGTTTTGACGACGGGACATATAGAGAAATCTGGATAAAAAGTTGACTTTTTCTTAGGTTGGGAAATGTGGATTCCTGTTTCCCCAGATGTTTCATCCTCACTAATATCACTCCCATTCTCATTCTGGAGATCTTCCAGTGCTAGTACAGCCTGTCTTTCCTCCTCTGTATACCATAAATTGAAAATAGGTCCCAAGTTTGTGGGATCTTGTGCCCCAGGAGAGGTCATTGTGGTTCCAATTTCTCCATCTCTATCCTTTTTGCAATAAAACTTCTTTAATAGAAGTTTGCGTGCAAAGAGATGTACGTCCTTTTCATAGGTGAATCTGTCAAAGGATTCTGATGGGGAAAAGGATAAGCCTTTCTGTAAAACTGTCAGTTGCGGTTGAGTGAGAGTGTGGCTGGTGAGATTAATAATTTTAAGTGACTCTTCTACCTGCGGTACCTCCGCCGTTCTCTGGGGTCCTCCCTCCAATCCCTTACTTCTCGCTTTTTTCTTCTGCCCCCTCCTTGTCCTGCCATGTCTCTTCCAAGGGTTTCTCTGATGAAACCCGGACTGGCCCCTAAAAAATTCCTCTGTGAGGTACTGGGGATAGGGCCATCCTGTCCTGACTCATTGCCTGAAGATTCAAGTTCTGAACTGCTATATTGGCCTGAGTTAGTGGATACAGGTCTTTTCCTATTAAAGTTCCACTTGTATACCTGATCATTTTGAAAGTCATGGATATCTCTCTGCATTTTCCCTTTCTTTCTGCTTATGACCTCTTTTTCAAGACTGTCTATCTCACTTTTAAACTTGAGAAAGGTCTTTTGAAACTTGTCTAGGCCTTCAAAGGGTTTTAATTTATTGCTGAGAGTTGCTATGTCTGTGGTATACTGGTTCAGAACTGTCTCATCGTGTTTAACCAGGATATTAATGAGTTCAAAGGAACAGTTTGTGAGGGCTCTTTCCCATTCATTTTTGAGGGCTGGGGTGGCCAGCTCGAATGAAGGAAAAACCCTGGGTCTCAAACCTCTAGGTGTCACCTTTTGTTTTATATAGCTTTCAAAGGTCATTTTATTCCAAAATGTCTTTGTTTGTTTCATTAAGATCATTTTGAGTTGCTGGAGATCATTCATCCAGTCTTCTTGTCGTGTATTAAAATGAGTCAGATCTCTTTCTAGCATAGTTTCTCGGTTCTGCCTGAAAGTAGCTTGTCTGAGATCCAATTCATTGCTCAGACTGAATTGGGGAGCAGCATTCATGGATGTCTCTGGGTTGAGCATGATTAGAATATAATATCCACAATAGAGGAAAGAAACCCCAGTTTGAAAAGAGTCGGGTTGAAAGAATGAAATAAATTTGAGGGTTTATAATAATGAAATTGTGTAAGTATAATATCCGTGCTGAATAGTGGGGAAAGTGAAGTAACTTCACAGACAAATTGAAACACACAAAGATTGTCTATTCGCACAGGATCCTCATCAATAGGAGGAGAAAGGGTGGACCCCCAATTAGTACAGTCACTAATGAAATATCAATATGTTGTCGGGGGTGTGCTACCACTGGACATAGGGATTGGAGCATATACAGAAAAGAGAAAGTATGTCCGTGTGTGATGCACCTGCTTGAACTTACACGAATAAAATGTAACTTTTATTACTGATTTATTTAAGAAAGCGAAATATAAAAACACACATACAACAAATACACACTGTGTTAAAAAACGGTGGCTCTCTGATCCTATAAACGGTACTAATTAACCATGAATACAAATACAGAATGAGGGGCCGCAATATCTTTGCAATGTAGTAAAAAGTATCAGTGTAATATCACTGTATATTTGGCCACGTTCCCAATATAGAGGCGCACTGAGTAGTTATCCTCAATCAAATTGGATATGTTGACTTGGTTTGTCACCTCAAACTAGGCTTATTGGTGGCAAGCGCATTTATCTAGCGCATTATATAAAAAACCACCAGCCTCTACATATTCATTTGAGAATCGACATTCCCAAAGTGACGGCTTCATTGTCGACACTTGTTAGGATCACAGTTTGTGATACACAGCAGCCCAGGCAGTCTTTATTTCTCATTTATTGAGACTTCCAGCACTATCTATCAGTCAACATATCCAATTTGATTGAGGATAACTACTCAGTGCGCCTCTATATTGGGAACGTGGCCAAATATACAGTGATATTACACTGATACTTTTTACTACATTGCAAAGATATTGCGGCCCCTCATTCTGTATTTGTATTCATGGTTAATTAGTACCGTTTATAGGATCAGAGAGCCACCGTTTTTTAACACAGTGTGTATTTGTTGTATGTGTGTTTTTATATTTCGCTTTCTTAAATAAATCAGTAATAAAAGTTACATTTTATTCGTGTAAGTTCAAGCAGGTGCATCACACACGGACATACTTTCTCTTTTCTGTATATGCTCCAATCCCTATGTCCAGTGGTAGCACACCCCCGACAACATATTGATATTTCATTAGTGACTGTACTAATTGGGGGTCCACCCTTTCTCCTCCTATTGATGAGGATCCTGTGCGAATAGACAATCTTTGTGTGTATGCAATGGATGACCATCAATGTTTTTACCTATAGATGGTCATCCATTTTCTTTGACTGATTGGCCTAGTCTTGATGCTCCGTGTCCTGGCCCCTTGGGGGGAAAAATAAAAAAAAAATATTAGTTTATGCTTGACATCGATGGAAGGAAACCATCCGATTCTCCCCCATCAATGGCAAAACTAATTTACATTGACCATAAACCATCAATGATTTTGAATCATCAATGTTCAGTTGCAATCCCTACAATTGATAAACACTTGTATTATTTTCCAGAAAGTCGGGAAGATTTCAGAATTGCAGGGACCTCCCGAGAAACCCAGAGAGTAGATCAGCTTCTCGATCCAGCTACTTCCCTAGAGATGTGGGCTGACAATGCGTAATTCATGATGTATCACCTTGTCATAGCCCATCCCTTCTGTACAATGCCGCTGATGTAACAAACAACTGAACATTGCCTCTCCTCCTTTCATCCAGCGCATTCCATTTCTATAATTATAGGAAAGACCTGCTCATTATAAGTTATATGAATATAGGGAAAAAGTACAAAACGTACTATGACAAAAACCTATGAACAAAGCAAATGGACAAATATCGAGACAGACGAGTTGCATAAGCCTGCACATTTGCTGATGTCCTAGATAAATACATATACATGTCTTTTGCAGACTTCTGTACCTCAATTAACATAAACCATAGCTTACTATGCACAGTCACTAGCACTACTGAGATCTAGAACCCAAAATAACAGTGTGCATATCATTATGTCACATTTGAAAGACTGGCCAGCGTTTTTGAAAGCCGACAACAAACATGTATCTATAAAGATCTACTGTATATAAAACACCTTGTAAGGGACAGCAAGGAAGGCAAGAAGGACTGAGGGATTTGGGTCCAGAAAGCCTCACAGATAGGAATCACTGTGTGCTACTGCTCCCTATGTATAATTGGAATATACTGTACTAATACTGCTTTCACATCGCAAATTGCAGGGTCACACTGGGACTTTAAAATGGTTCTATCCTGATGCGACCTAGCATTTAGCTGTCTTTAGGCTCCTTCAGCGAACCGGCAATATTGCTGATTCGCTGACATCATATGGGGGGCGGGGTGGAGCGGCAGAGCATCATTGTGGGGCTGTGGAGTTGGCAGACCTTGGAGCTGACGCTGCTCCAAGCACTGCCTCCTCCATCAGTGTGAAGAGGAACCGCACGATTAATCACTTCACACTGCACAGCATCCCAGCAACGAACCAGTAAGAACCCTGCACTTTTACCGGTTCGTAATGCCGGGTTGAGGGACAAATTAAGCCCTTTCAGATAGCACAAATTACCGGGTCATACTGGCATCAAACCGCATGAACCCGGTAATTAGGTGTGATCTGAAAGGAGTATAATGTTACATGCACCAATGTATGCTGTGAAATACAATAAGCCAAGAATTGCAGAGCAAACAATGCAGTGCTGATTTAGAGGAGGACACAAATGTCGCACACTGTTGCATCTTTGTACTGTATAAATATATGCAAAAGGCACAGAAGGCATCCTGTGTAAAAAAAGATGCCTCCTGCTGGCTTCTATGATCTGCTGCAACATTTGAAGATGCAGCATCAAATCCGTCAATATCAGCCAGCCCATTGGACATCTAACTATGTATTGCTGCATTGAGCCAGCCCATTGGACATCTGATTATCTATTGCTGCAGTAAACAGCCCACTGGACATCTGAGTATCTATTGCTGCAGTGAGCGATTCCAATGGACATCTGAGTATCTATTGCTGCAGTGAGCCAGCCCATTGGACATCTGAGTATCTATTGCTGCAGTGAGCCAGCCCACTGGACATCTGAGTATCTATTGCTGCAGTGAGCCAGCCCATTGGACATCTGAGTATCTTGCTGCAGTGAGTCAGCCCATTGGACATCTGAGTATCTATTGCTGCAGTGAGCCAGCCCATTGGACATCTGAGTATCAACTGCTGCAGTGAGTCAGCCCATTGGACATCTGAGTATCTATTGCTGCAGTGAGCCAGCCCATTGGACATCTGAGTATCTACTCCTGCAGTGAGTCAGCCCATTGGACATCTGAGTATCTTGCTGCAGTGAGCCAGCCCATTGGACATCTGAGTATCTATTGCTGCAGTGAGCGATTCCAATGGACATCTGAGTATCTATTGCTGCAGTGAGCCAGCCCACTGGACATCTGAGTATCTATTGCTGCAGTGAGCCAGCCCATTGGACATCTGAGTATCTATTGCTGCAGTGAGTCAGCCCATTGGACATCTGAGTATCTATTGCTGCAGTGAGCCAGCTCATTGGACATCTGAGTATCAACTGCTGCAGTGAGCCAGCCCATTGGACATCTGAGTATCTATTGCTGCAGTGAGCCAGCCCATTGGATATCTGGGTATATCTATTGCTGCAGTGAGCCAGCCCATTGGACATCTGGGTATCTATTGCTGCAGTGAGCCAGCCCATTGGACATCTGGGTATCTATTGCTGCAGTGAGCCAGCCCATTGGACATCTGGGTATCTTTTGCTGCAGTGAGCCAGCCCATTGCACATCTGGGTATCTATTGCTGCAGTGAGCCAGCCCATTGGACACCTGGGTATCTATTGCTGCAGTGAGCCAGCCCATTGGACACCTGGGTATCTATTGCTGCAGTGAGCCTGCCCATTGGACATTTGAGTATCTATTGCTGCAGTGAGCCAGCCCATTGGACACCTGTGTATCTATTGCTGCAGTGAGCCTGCCCATTGGACATTTGAGTATCTATTGCTGCAGTGAGCCAACCCATTGGACATCTGGGTATCTATTGCTGCAGCGAGCCAGCCCATTGGAAATCTGGGTATCTATTGCTGAAGTGAGCCAGCCCATTGGATATCTGGGCAGTGTCGGACTGGGGCATGCAGGGCCACCAGGGAAATGCACTCACAGGGGCCCACCAAGGGGGCGTGGTCTTTTTGAAGGGGTGTGGCTGTGACCTGAGAGTGGTGGCTATACACTATACAATAAGTAGGTGGGACCTTTGCGCGACGAAGCCGCACGGCGAAAAGGGGCGTGGCCTCATGGGACGAAGGCATGGTATAACAAAATGGGGCATGGTATTACACTTTGACCACACTCCGTAATACCCATTACACATAAATCAACATGCCGTAATGCCAATTACACATAAGGCCACACACAATAATGCCCATTACATACTATATAACAAAACGTTATGCCCATTACATATGTGACACATAAGTGCCGCTTACCTACGTTCTCATTGCTAGGGGGTTCATGCTCGATGCCAAGGGGGCTTCATGCTCGATGCCATGTGGGAATACATGCTTGTTGCCAAGGGAGGATGTCTCGCGCCGCTGGACTCACTTTATTGAAAGAAATGTCAGCCAGGCAGAGAGCGCTGTGCTCGGCTGTTTAGTCTAAGGAATTGCTTGTTGCCTAGGAGGGGATGTGACACGCCACTGGACTCACCTAATTTAAATAAATGACAGCTGGGCAGAGAGCGATGTGCGCTGCCCGGCTGTAGTCTCTGCAGGAGCATCAATATTTTCAGTTCTCGCGCTGGGGTCTGGCAGCCAATCAGGAGCAGCTACCAATACGAATCCTGATTGGCTGCCGGTGATCCAAAGGGAAAATTGAAAATATCGATGCCACTGCTTAGACTACAGTCGGGCAGCATATATCGCTCTCTGCCCGGCTGTCATTTCTTTCAATTAGGTGAGTCCAGCGGCGTGAGACATCCCCCTTGGCAATAAGCAATTCCTTAGACTAAACAGCCGGGCAGCACACAGCTCTTTTCTGCCCGGCTGTCATTTCTTTAAATTTTAAGCGGCTGGTGGTCTAATGGGTGGTCCGGTGCACCCCTGGACCACCTCTTAGATTCGCCTATGCCCCCCCCCCATATAATACATTACATAGGTCCCCCCACTCAAATAGTACAGCACATAGGCACCCCATATAGTACATTACATACATAGGTCCCCCCACTCAGATATTAGTACAGCACATAGGCCCCCCCATATAATACATTACATAGGTCCCCCCACTCATATAATAGTACAGCACAGCACGTAGGCCCCCAATAAAATACATTACATAGGTCATCCCACTCAAATAGTACAACATATAGGCCCTCCCATATAGTATATTACATAGGTCCCCCACTCAAATAGTACAACATATAGGCCCTCCCATATAGTATATTACATAGGTCCCCCACTCAAATAGTACAGCACATAGGCTCTCAATAAAATACAATACATAGGTCCCCCACTTAGATAATAGTACAGCACATAGGCCCCCATATAGTACAGCACATAGGCCCCCCCCCCATATGGTACAGCATATAGGTCCGCCCTACCCAGATAACATGGCACATAGGTCCCCCACATATAGTGCATTACATAGGTCCCCCACTCAAATAGTATAGCACATAGGCCCCCATATAGTACAGCACATAGCCCCCCCCCATATAGTACAGCACATAGGTCCTCCCTACCCAGATAATGTGGCACATAGGTCCCCCCCCCCACACACACACACATACACAATACAGCATATACCCCTCCCCCCCCAAAAAAGGGGGAATATAAAAAAGTTAATACAGCACATGGTTAGGTTAGTTACCTACCATTTTGCAGAAGGGGTCCAAAAGCAAGCAGCTCCCTCTTCACCAGCCGGGAGGTCTCCTCTCAGGACATCTACCCCCGCAGTTCTTATCCTGCAGGCGGGGATCTGTATTTGGGGCCCTGGTGGCAGTTGCTCCCGTCCCATGCAGAGTCCTGTGCTGCGCCGGCTGGAGTCGGGTCAACTGTGGCGTGGCGTCTGATGTCATGACGCGCAGCGCAGCAGTGTGACAGGCTCCCAGGCAAGGCTCCTCTGCCCTGCTTGCAGCCGCCGGGATATTGATACTGTGGCGGCGGGGGGGGGGGAATAAAGAGCAATAGCCCCGCCCCCCTAAACAAGTGGGCGGGGTCCGAAATCACCGGGGCCCACCGGGGGATTCCCCGGTTCCTCGCCAGGCCAGTCCGAGCCTGCATCTGGGTGTCTATTGCTGCACTGAGTAAACTAGTGGTGTGGGCCCCTTGGTTGTGGGGGCCCTTAGGCTGCAGTCTGTTAAACTTGCTAATAAAAAGTAAAATCCAGTCCTGAAAGATCTTTATGACAGTGAATCAATTGTCCGGACCATTGCTAGAACTATTTATGTAATGTTGATAAGCTTATGGGGGTGATTCAGTAGTGTTCGGAACGGGGGAATTTGGCCCTGTTCCGATGATTGGGGGTCTGCACATGCCCCCTCTGTGGAAGACTCCGATGGAAATGAAAGCCGTATGAGAGGCGATGTGTTTAAGTACATCCCCTCGCAGGGAATTCGGGGGGCAGCATTAAGCCACTTGCTAAGGATCGCTGCTTAGCGAGGGGTATAGAATAACCCCCTTAGTGTGGTACAACATTTTGCATGTTTTCATCAGCCACCTAAATGAAACTTTTACTGAAGGAATTAAAAAAATAACAACTTTTTTTGCCCTGTATTTATTTCTGGACTTTGTGTACTTGTTTGTCACTTCTCATTGCATCCCTGTAAATGTTTTATTATACCCTTTCCGTTTCAGCTCAGTAACGATATGTTATTACTGCCATCTCTCTTCCATTCCATTTTCATAAACACTAATTACTGTTAATTTTATTTAAAGTGATCCTGTCGCTAGATTATCTATTGGCTTTCTGCTTACTTATTAGACAGTGCGAAAGGAAAACATTATATTTATATTTCATGCATGCGTTTACTTGCAAGGGAGTATGTATTATAGAGTGCTCTCACCGTCATTCATACCCCTTTCACATCGCAAAAATAACCCGGATCTCTGTGCAATGTGAAAGGGCCTTTTTGAATTCTGCATGTCCAGCAACCTGGTATTCTGACCCGGGCTAAAAGAAGGGTTACTCCTCAGACCCGGGTTGCTGTTCACACATGATGAGCGGGTTCGGTTTACTCAGATTTACTTGGTTCTTATCGCCATTTTATCACATATTCTTATTTTGCTGTATCAGGTGTCTTATTGGATAGGCAATAAGATCCCGCTTTGAGATTCGAGTAAATTTGAGTAAAACCAAACCCGCTCATCTTTAGTTCACACGATGACACACCGCCACTCCACCCTGCCCCTGTCTGACAACAGCGACCCAGCTTATTGGTGTGTTGCTGTGGGGTGCTAAACCTTGCAAATGTTGGGTCGCTCACGGGACAGACCCCTGTCCATGTAACGGTTGCAACCCGGCATTTGCGACAGGCGCTCCATCTGACGGGGATGCGCGATGCTCGCGTGTCCACGTCAGCATGGCAGAGCGGAGCGAATTCCCTGTCCATCTCCGCTTCAGGGAGACGGAAAAGGTTAGTGGTGGATGAGGGCATCGACGGGGGAGCAGCGGGGAGCTGGCAGAGGGCTCCAATGGAACGGGGCGTGCAAGTGTCAGCTGGCGGATTGTAGCGAATAGCCAGGAGTAGCTCAAATTGCATGAAGGATCGCATGTGAATTTTTACCACAAGCAATCACTCGAATGCAAGCGTCGGGCGGAGGGAGAGCTTTCGGCTGGTGTCGTTTTGGGAGGAGACGGCCAGAGTGAGCCCTTGCGGTGTCCATGGGAGTAGCATAGCACTTTGAAGGAGCGCTGGTGGGCAGGGGGGCCAGCGGCGGTGGCAAAAAAAAAACAGTTTACCACTGGGCAGCCCTCTGATTGGCTGAGAGAGATCTCTCTCAGCCAATCAGCGGCCACCTGAATGTGAGGCCTCTGGTTGGCTGAGAGCTTTTTATTTTTAAATTCTGCTGCCGCCACTGACCCCCTCCGCCCACCAGCGCTCCTTCACTGCGCTAGGCTACTCCATAGCCTGCCGCCCATTCCGTTCCAGCACCCGATGTGGCATCGCAGATGGCTTGCAACATTGGGTGCGGGAAGAGGGCGCTTTCGGCACCAAAAGATGCGATCGAATGCGATGGGTCATCGCATTGCGATGTTGCATCGCATTCGATCGCATACATTTATGGGCACAATATGTTATCTCCATTTCTATATGATCCACCGCCACTAACATTAGCTGTAGCTACCTATTACAGCACATAAGGATGTAAGGGTCATATCTTACTAGATAGATACTGTAGATAGATAGATAGATAGATAGATAGATAGATAGATAGATAGATAGATAGATAGATAGATAGATAGATAGATAGAGTATATATACATACAGTACATCGGATTCATTTTTGGATACAGAGTAAAAATAGAAAGACGGGGGAACATATTTAGCTATGCAAAAGATTTGGAGCTTTCCGTGACTTTAGGCAGAAGGGAGCTGTCAGTGAATTCCTGCCTCTTACCACTCAGATTTGAAAATATTGTTTAAAAATACTTTTAGGTGTCAGTTTGAGGTAAAGACGGCATCAATCACCTAGCACCGCAGCTCTGGTTCACTTTAGTCCAGAGGACATTTCACTTTTCAAACGCAGCATTTTCCTGTGATAGAAGCACAGATGAGTTCTGTATTCATCTACATAAGGTTTAAAATAGACTATAATATAACAGAGAGGACTTTAGACTAAGGTATTTTTCACTCCTTTTGCTGTGGATTTTGCCATATTATCTGGGCGTTTTGAAAACAAAAGCTGCAGCTATCCCCAGTTGGTGAATTAGTTAGTATGTGTGTTTTAATACTATTACTACTGGCAACGCGCTCGCAATTTATATCCGTTTAGCTCCCGCTCTTAAGTGATTCTGTGTGAAACATACTGACACATTTCTTCTAGTCACTCAATGCCTTGTTGGCTGACAATGAGATGAAACGATTCCTCTCTATATATTTCTTTCTTCTGGAGCGGCTTATAATTTGATAGATGAAATGTCACAAATAATTAGATTTCGTCTCCCATCCTGGATTTGTGCTCAGAGCAATGTGCCAACATGCGTGTTCGGGGGATCTTTTAAG
Organism: Crinia signifera; assembly: GCF_055691185.1. Taxonomy (NCBI): domain Eukaryota; kingdom Metazoa; phylum Chordata; class Amphibia; order Anura; family Myobatrachidae; genus Crinia; species Crinia signifera. Next base: position 148,254,934 of record NC_139224.1, read on the forward strand.
GGATCCCTCTAGATGTCAATTTTGTATTCAGGTAATTCCCATATGAACATGAGATACAGTACAGTAGGTTAACATTTGCATCAGACCGAACATGCTGTTATCTGTATCTTGGTTTTATTTCAGAGCTACTTAAGTACTCAGCATTACAGTTGGCTTACACAGCGATTTGGATTGAGGATTCTACGACAACTGTGGATTTGATCATCCTAATTTCCCTGATTTTACCTGGACCAAAGTAAGACAACTTTGATCTGTATAGGCCCATTTATAGACTCTTGGTGGGAGCTGCTAGATGAAGAGGAGGTAGAGATGGAGCCTTTTTTAGCTAGCCTTCTCTGGATAGCCATGGTGAGCCAAGGCCTATTGTTCTTAGCTGTAATACAATACATAGAACAATACAGTAGGGGATTAGGTACTTGTTTCCTAGCACGGCGCCCACGATATTCAGTCGTATGGCATCTTATGCATTGTATCGCATCGCATGCCATATACCCGCATGCGATGCGATTTTAAATTGTATAAGCACCCTAATAGGTTTTTTCAATGGTAAATGGCCCCCCTATACGATTTTTAATTGTATAAGCACCCTAATGGGTGCTTACAATGTTAAATGCACCCCCACTATCAACGCCAACCCGAAGCGTGGCAAACGCAGCGAGCCCGCGAGGGGCGGCGGTACGCGTCCTACGACCTTTTCATACCCCCACTATCCACGTAGGCGTGGAGTTGATTTTATATAGTGTGGCGAGCGCAGCGAGCCCGAAGCGTGGCGAGCGGACGCGTATTACTTTACATGTATTCCACGGGGCTCGTTGCGCTCGCCACGCTTCGGACTCGGTGGCTCGCTGCGCTCGCCACACTATCTAAAATCATGGTGGGGGTATGAAAAGGTCGGAAGACGCGTACCGCCGCCCCTCGCGGGCTCGCTGTGCTCCCCACGCTTCGGGTTGGCGTTGATAGTAGGGGTGGTGTGGGGGTGCTTTTAACATTGTAAGCACCCATTACAGTGCTTATACAATTTAAATAATCTTATAGGGGGCCCATTTAACATTGAAAACATCCATTAGGGTGCTTATACAATTTTAAATCGTATACCATTGTATATGGCATACAATGTGATGGTATACGATTTAAAAATTGTATAACATCGGCTGCCATCGCGTAACATCGCATCGCATACCATTGTATGGCTTATGGTATGCAATGCGATGGCCGCCGTGCTAGGAAACAAGTACCGGGGATTAGCATAGGATTAAGTCCGACAGCTCTGGCTCACTTAATCCTATTAAAGGGACACTGTAGGTGAGGATGGCTCTATCTGTAGGTCCCTAGATCTTATCGATGGTGAACCAGCAAGGAGCAAAAATATAACAACATAAACAATGTACTGTACAATGGTGCCTGTCCTAGTCTACTCGGAACAGGTTATAATAATTAAAGTGTCACAACCCGGAGTATCAGAACATGTTGTTCACCTTTGAGGTGTTTCACCAGGATGGTACTGCGGTACGCTCAAAGTAGTGCTGGGGATCTGCATGACAATGCTCCTAGTGGACGTTGAGGCCTGTCCACGCCATTGCTTCACATCGCTCGACTCAGCTGAATGCTGATTACAGACACTGCTCCTCACAGTGCTCTGCCCACTCTCTGTCTCCCCAGCAATCTGGTCCACTTCCTCCACGCCAGAGTTCCATCCAAAACCTAGACATGAGCGAAGCTGTGTTGGCAGCAGTCACCTGATTGTTCTCCTACATTCTGAGCACTGTTCCAAGTCAGATGACCACAGAGGACCAACCCTTCTCAGATCCGCATGCAGCCAACAAGCCAGGTGTTTTTATACCAAGAGATTCTCTACTGGGCATTTATCCGAACACTACAATACCTTCATTTCCACCATAAGGAAACATTTTCAGCAATTCTGCTTATACAGTACAACTCATTAGTCTGGTAACCATTATATACCCAAGTGTTGCATTTCTTTCAGCAATTGGAGCAATATGCTAGCTGTTTTTTTATACATTTTGCCCATTTTTTTCTACTGAGAATTCTCAATTTTAGTATCCATATGTACTATTCATATGTCATTATTGTTTAATAAATGTGTATAATTGTATTCATTCATTAGTTTATTTTATTCAGTCAAACCAGAGCCCTGTATACCTGTTTTTTTATCTGTATAATACATATTGGAAGCCTTATACTCGTATCCTATTGGTTCATTTTTATCTAACCAGAGAATAAATCTACCTAGATACCTAAAAAGAGATAAATTCGAGGGTGATAAAGAGTGATAAACGTCCAGCCAATCAGCTCCTAACTGTCATGATATCAACTGTGTTTTGCAGTTAGGAGCCGATTGGCGGAACATTTATCACCCTCGCTTTTATCTCTTGTTAAGGCTTAATACATCTGCCCCAGTGTCCTGAATATAGAAGCAGGAGAAAATATTAGCATAGACCTACACACCAATGAGGTCCACCCTTGAGGTCAACAATGAGGCCATCCGCTGGAACCCACCCCGGAAGTGGCCACTGTGCATGTACACAGTCGGTAGAACCGCATATCCGCAGTAGCCCCGGCAGATCACTGTGCACATTGCAGAGAAGGGCTCCATACAGGGGAAACTGCAGATGCTATATAATACATTCCCCTGATATGATTGCACTTTTGCTTGTGCCCCGATTGCATACTGTAAAATATGCGATTGATGATAATCGGGCCATTCGGCTGCAACTAAAATGAGTCCTACATCGCATATTCTGTTGGGCAAGCAATATGATGGCAATACACCCCCCCCCCCCCCCCTCCACACCGCCACCTCTTTCAACACTCCCATTTGTGCAATAAAAGGATTATCATTGTGAAAATAATCTTTCTCCCCATGGTCCAATGTGTATTTACGCCGCCATTTGTGGCAGACGCCCAGCCTGATAGATTTGCTGGAATCTGTTCTAGTTGAACATCTATGGCACTAACTAAAAAGTAATGAAAATCCATTCTGTGTCTGAGCTGTGCAGGGTAATAGATGGGCTTTGCTGCAGAAATACTCCCGCCATTACACCCGGAGCGAAAGACAGGAGCGTTAGTACATTATAACCAATCAGGACTGTTTCAATCATTCGGACAGGCCCCGTGGAACCATAATCTTTTACCGCACCCCTTCTTGTATGGCTGAATAGTTAACCAACCTGCATAAGTAGGTTGTCAGTTATCCCTGATAACAACGGTCCAGGCATACAGCCATAAACAGGATTATAACCAGCTGCCGTGCAAGACTTATATCTTCTCCCAAGCCTTTTACAGTGTCATCATTTTAACTGCCTGCTTCACAGAACACATTTTCCAGCCAGACCACCGGGCAGCATCTGTAGAACCAGCCTGCTTTTCATGTGCCTATATATACCCCCCTTTGCACAACAGCCTGACCACAGGCAGCTGCAACCAGTATGAAAATGCTGTGACAGCTCTATTCCTCATCATGGAAATTGCAAATTAGCAAACAGCAATTTTGCTGTAAACATTAAATACTTCAGACGTGGAAGCTTGCGTGCGTTTCAGCATGATCTCTTTTGTGCCTCAGATACTCCAAAGGGTCACACACACTGAGGCATAGAGAGAGAGAGGGAAAGAGAGGGAGAGAGAGAGAAATCAGAGTCTAGTTGAAATTCAGATCACAGCAAAAGCAATTTCCGAGTGTGCAAAGTGCTGTCAGCAAGCCTGATGTTTGTGTATGAAATATAGACAATATGACTGGCCCGTCGGATCCTTCTGTCAGCCTGATGGATGGGACCGGTGCAGGAGCAAAGCGGATGCCGTTAGAGCTCAGTCTTTCGGCCGTTGAAAGGGGATCGGGGCTTAATAGAGGTAAAAGTTTCTTTTAATCTGCCGAAATTCCTAACTGCGACTACAGCGGAAATAAAACAAGAATGAGTCCTGGCCCCAGGCAGGAACAGTTGGTGGAAGGGAGGGCGGTGCGGCTAGCATTTAAATCTATTCTGTGGAGATCTGTTTTTACCTACAGTGAATATTAATATCAGGGAGGACATTAATCCGCCACATCGTTAGCTGGATATAGCACCTGATTTTTTTTTTCCCCACAGGGCTCATTTTATGAGACAGATCCAGCTACTCAGTTTATAGTGAGGAAATACATAATAAGTAGCCAAGCAGACTCCAGCGTAACAGGCAGGAAATAAGGGACCGAGTTGCAAGTTCCCCTCCTTCCCTTTCTGGGAGATTTTTGAAGGGGACGTCCAAGACTGCTAACCACTGTGCAACCTTGCAGTTCAATATACTGTGTAACATGCTGCAAGATTCCCACATACTTCCTGGTGTAGAGAAGTACAGTATGACAGAATATGGGAAACATTGGACTTAAGGTACATACACACTGTACAATTTTTTTGGACCAATTTTGTTGAAAGACATTGATGACCAATTTCCCTTTCCTGGACGAAAGATGTAGACAAAAGATGTTGATGAAAGACGAACAAAGATGAACAATCTAGCTACAGTTTATAGGCTTTTTTCAAAAAAAGATATCCAAATTGAGCTGCATGCACAGTTGACGAACAACCTTGATGAACAACTGGCGGGTAAGGGCATCATCATTCGTCGTTCATTGCATACACACTGAAAGATATTTTGACCATTATCGTTCAGAAGTGCCAAAATGAATGAAACTGGTCAAAAAATTGTACAGTGTGTATGCTTCTTAACCCTGTGCCAGATTAAACCACGTGACAGTCCCTAGGCAATCGAAATTTCCGGTTCTTTCTCACAAACTATAGTATCTTCTAGTACATTTTTAATTTTACCAACCAACAGTCTACAAACTGGAAACTTTAACCCCTTGAGTGGTGGATTTGCTGGGGCAGTACAAACCTACCAGTGCAGGTTTGTCCTGCCCCAGCAAAACCCACCACAGATTGAACAAGCCCCCCCCCAGCCCCACCTAACCTTCGCTCCAGCATTCTGAGCTCCCCAGCATGCCGCTGCCCCACACGTCAGTCACATCAGTGACCTCAGGCGGCAGGCTCGGGGATAAAAAAGAATAGAGATTATACAGCGCTGGATTTGTACTGAAATAGATGGTCTAACACAATTTATATCTTTTTTGGCAGGCTCGGGGATGTTCGGGGTGGCTCGGGAGGACTCCGGTGCCTAAACTCCTGAGTCCCCCCAAACATCCCGAGCCTGCCGCCTACGTCACTGCTGGGGAGGTGGGGGTCAGAGAGCTCCGGCATTCGATCGCCAGAGCTAAGGTGATGGAGGGGGGGGGGTTTTGGTGGGAGTGACGGGGAGGGGGGCTCTAGAGGTGGTGTGCCAGTGGTGCCCACCTGACCACTACTGGTGCGCACCTATTCCACATTAATGGTATGCCCGGAAACTTTCCAGGCATCCCACCCAAGGGGTTAATGTGAATCTAAAACAAAATAAACAAAATAAATGAATTTGACTTCCAAATACACCAAAACTTTTTAAAAGAGTAAAGAATTTTCATGTACATCATGGGTCTTGGTCAAAATATCATGGTGATCCCCCTCCCCTTCCTCGGCAAACCCAGTTTATTTTGCACTAATTACAGGTAAAATGTTTTCCAATGCACGGACACATTTTCTGTTTGTGTATTACCGCTGAAGACTAATGCCATCTATTTTGGAGCAATATATGCAAAATAATAATCCCCATCCTCACAGAACTGCATTGTGGGGCCTCTCATGTGACATCATCTCCCGTCATGCAGGTCAGTGGGGTGGAAAAGTGAAGTTTGCCTTTAATCACTCTTGCATGAGGAATATGGGGTAATTGTCAGTTATTTTCTGCGCTTTAAAACATAGCTTGCCTTTGTAGAGTGAACTTAACTGCACATTTACACAGAAAAAACAAACATTAAAAATAAATGAAACTCAATTGATCTTTGAAGTCAGCAATCTTTAAAGTCTCCCCACAATATGTATTCAAATGACATGAAAATCAACTTCTTATACTTTTTTGAGTTAACTATGAAACTACCCAGTTGTGAGGCTCATCGGCTTTTCCAAGAAATGCACATACAATAAACCATTTATCCAGCAATGACTTACTGCTTACAGTTCATGTTGTGAGTTCAATTTGGGATTAACTAAATCTCTCAATTTGACTGTGTTAAAAGGAAGTTGTTTATTCCTGTCACACGTCATGATAAATCAGTGCCGCGGTGCTTACCAGGGTCAATCTGGACACAGTAACGGCTTGCCTGGCTCACGCTTAGGGGTCAATCCAATTAGGTGTAAGTTCTCAGACCTGCGAGTTAGCACGGCAATAGCAATGCTTTACGGCGGGCTTAATATAAATGCGACTTTTGACCAAATTTAGGCTAAAATCCCGCCACAAGAAAAATGTTTTGAGGCTCTACAGTGATGTCAACTCACACCCTTCGCATCGAATTTAAATGAGCCCATATAGTCTGTTTTTGTCCATGAATCCAAGGGCGATATTCAATGCAGGATCACAACTGTTCTTGGCTGACACTGATTTGGCAGGCATGATTCAATGTCCCACCTACCGAGTGCCGAGAAGGGGGCGTGGCCGTGAGAGCCGGGAGCTCGACAATTTCCGGCCATTCTCGGCAGAGCGTGCCCGACTGCTTGTGAAAGTCGGGCACGTTCTACCGAGATCCCTGTTCAATGTTGTTGGGGAAGACAGCATTGTATAGGGGCCCCACCACTATTTTCCCCATCGGGAATAGCGGCAGGAGATTGAATACCCCCAAAGTGTGGACAGGTACAGATAAACGGCTATCAGCTTCCACAATTTATCTAATAAAGATTATGCTATAAAATAAGGTGTGGGAACTCTACTGGGGCCCTGTAACATTCTAACATAGACATAACCGCTTAAATATCAAGATTGTTGATTTGCCACTTTCTTATTGGCCAATGCTCATAACCAATCAGTAAGCAAAGCTCAATATAACATCATCTAATTTCATCTAAAGTGTGATAATAATATGCTACCAATGCTATCTGACCAGAACGCAATGCTGGTGAAGAGAAGACAGGCAGAAGGCCAACCTGACCTGACCAGAAACCAGCCCTGAATGGCTGAGGAAGAGAAAACAGAGGCAGACGGGTCTCTCTTGGGGGTTGATGAGGAGATGTTTACTCTCACGGCAATGTCTCTTAAGAGATGTTTGAAAATGTTGAAACCATTGGAATATCAAATGTATGTCATAGATTCAACAACCCACCACATGTTTGCAGTGGGTTGGGATCATTTGGTCTACAGCATGATTGTCAACAGTCATTCGGTCGACACCATTAGGTCGACATGGGAAACGTTCGACATGGGTCTAGGTCTACATGATTATAGGTCGAAAGGTCATTAGTTCGACAGGTCGTTAGTTCGACAGGTCATTAGTTCGACAATGTCTAGGTCGACAGTCAAAAGGTCAACATGGGGTTTGGTACCTGCAGCAGGTAGGATCTCAGAAATGACCGACCGACCCGCGGGGCCGCGAATCGAATCGGGATCGCATCAAAAGGACAGCGAAATGGCCCAAAACATGGCCAATTTACATACAATCGGTCAAGATTGTATCTAAATTGACTCATTTTGGGCCATATCATCCTGGTGTGTACCCCACATATAACACAAGCCTCCGTTCAGGCACTGTTAGATCCATGAAGAACTAACAGAGTGAGACAGGTCACACCAAGACTTTACATTCCCATAATCAAACTCCCAAACCAATCACTAATATATTCCAGACTCAGCTACCCCGCTACCCAGCCCCCTGGTTACTGTGTGCTCGCATTATAATACCCTGCGGCTTCTGTGACAGTGGAAAGAGACCTCAGCCAGTCTCTTATGTTGGCAAAACCTAAATGCATGTACTGGGCGAATACACAGTCCAGGAACAACAAATCAATTCAGCAATCTATAAAATGACTACATTAATGTTTGGGCCTGGATAATGAACCTTTGTCAAGCTTTCGTTTAAGCGTAAAAATGTGGATGTTACAATTTTCCCTGACTTTTTATTGCCTACCTTAGATTTATTGGTACCTAGGTGTAAAACAAATGTCAGGGTCACAGCTCCGGTTCTAGGATTACTGCTTAAGAAATACAGTATAAGGATCTATGCCCTTCACTGTGACCCCCCCCCCCCCCCTCCTGCTCTGTACCGGGTACTGGTGCCTGCATCACTTTGCATCCCCCCCCACTTCCCTTTATACAATTCATTTTAAATTACAAGATGCTTCACTTCATTCTGCGTGTGATTGATGGCTATTCATAACTCATAAAACAGAAGCATGACAGATGCAGCGGAGATATTAACCTACAGAGAGAAGACTATCCACGGAATGTAGCAGAAATGCCATTAGTTAGGTCCCAGCGGAACTGTGTATTAAGAGTGAAACGTGATCATTTGCCATTGGGCGTCAGCAAACTGCGTTTCTCTGTGTCTTCTGGGAAGAGGTCCCTGGAGAGATGACTATTTTTGTGTTTGGATGAGTAGAACTGTTATCTGTTCGCTTGCAGAAGGCCAGATCTGTACTGTTACATTTAAAAAGCTGAAGCCTTAGGGTTGGGTGTCAGGCTCCCAAACACGGTAACAATTATTATATCACCTGAGAGTGACAGACGGGGATGCATTTATCCCTATAGAGCACTGTAGCACACCTTAACAATAATATCATTAGACTTGTTTACTGAGCCGTTTCATGGCTAAAGAGGACAACTATGGAACTGCAGAAAACATGATATTAGTAAATACAGGCAATTGGGTGGCTTGATACCACCCCCCATCCCCCCAATATTTTAGAGGTGCCAGTTAGTCACCTGGGTTGTGGGCCACAGTGCAGCCTTAATCTAGGGTTGCCACAGGTAGTGGCTCCACCTCCTCCCTCCCCAAAAGCCTTCTCCGCCCACCTGCACCTACCTCCTGTCCCTACAGTTTATGGCTAGTTTCTGTGGGCTGTCCACTCCTCTGGGATCAGGCATGAGTTGTTCTCACCTCCCACTCTCGCCTTTTCCCCCTAGGCCAGGCATGTCAAAACTATGGCCCTCGGGCTGTTTTGAAACTACAAGTCACATCATGCCTTGCCACACTTTTACTATTCGGGAATTCTAAAACTATGGCAAGGCATGCTGGGATGTGTAGTTTCACAACAGCTGGAGGGCCATAGTTTGGACATGCCTGCCCTAGGCTCATCCTTTTTCCGCCTCACACACACACACAGAACCCCCCACTAGATAGATATAGGTAGATAGATTTCTAACCTATCAACTTGTGAGATACAGATGTATCTGGTCAGATCTGGGGTGTGATGGGTACACATGATGTGCACCACTATTATTATTATCATTTATTTATATGGCGCCACAAAGGTTCTGCAGCACCTAACAATACACAAATGAGCAAAAATACATACCGAATTACAGCACAAGACAGTTTAGGACAAGTACATGGTAAATATGGGTAGTTGCATCAGGGGACAGGACACTGAAGCAATCACCAGGGTGGCAAAGGTTTATATATTCTAAGAAAGGCACATGAGGAGAGAGGGCCCTGCTCGTGAGAGCTTACATTCTAAAGGGGAGGGTTAGACAGACAGGGGTGACACAGAAGGGGTAGTAGCAGTGAGCTTAAACAGGTTAGGATGAGAGATGTTCAGGTTTTAAGCAGGAGGGTGGGAAGAGGTCAGCTTAGTCTTTGATATTTTAAATCTAAAAAAGCGCTGGGTAGACAGCAGAGAGACAGTTGGAGATATGAGTGAGGATAGAGGGAGAGAGATCAGGAGAGGAGAGGTAGATTTCAGTATTATCAGCATAGAGGTGATAGTGGAAGTCTAGTCAGCAAATGAGCTCCCCATAGAGGACCTATAGAGATAGAGAAGAAGAGGACCAAGAATAAAATGTTGGGGGACACCAACTATCAATGGAAGAGTAGGAGAGGTGCGTATGCTTGAATCCTCAGGTTTTCCATTCAGTAGGCGTTGATCTCGGGTGCAAGAATATGGCCAACCCCCGAATCTCGTCAATCGTATACACCGCAGCAATGATCTAGCTGGACACACCTGTACAGACATATTCACCACTTGCTTATGGACCATGGCAGAATGCAGCTTTAACTATTGTTTCCTTGTAAGAATGTTGCAGATTTAGACCTATTTATTAAAAGTACAAATCTAGAGGTAAATAAGTAACATAGTAACATAGGGCCTTATTTTGGTTCATTCTTTCTGTCAAAATCCTTCGTAGATGGACAAAACCATGTACACTGCAGGGGGCCAGATGTAACATGTGCATAGAGAATTAGATTTGGGTGAGTAATTTTGTTTCTGTGCAGGGAAAATACTGACTGCTTTATTTTTACACTGCAATATAGATCTCACTTTGAAGTAAAACCCCACCCAAATCTAATTCTCTCTGCACATGTTACATCTGCCCCCCCTGCAGTGCACATGGTTTTGCCCATCTAAGAAGGATTTTGTCAGAAAGAATGAACCAAAATAAGGCCCATAGTTGTGGAGGTTGAAAAAAGACACCAGTTCATCAAGTTTAACCTACTGTGTACTCAGCAGTAATGATATAACCACAGTGTATACCGATCTCCTGTGGTGTAAAGGACCCAGATAAGGTTACTGATTACCCAAATGGTTATATCATTACTGCTGAGTACACTTTAGTAACTTAGGAATTATGGTTATAACCTTGTATACATCTTTCTGCTAGAAATTTGTCTAACCCTTTTTTAAATGTATCCATTGAGTCTGTTATCACAACCTTCTCTGGCAGAGTATTCCGTTACTTTACTGCCCTTACTTTAAAGAACCCTTCCTTGGGTGCAAAACTTCTCTTCTAACTTCAGTGGGTTAAAAAAGACTCCCTCGTCTAAACATGTGAGTCTTTCGTTAAAGACTCACAGGAGCACATATCATGGATGATATCGAGTGCCCTTTCTGAGGTGATATTGTGAACAATATTGCCTAGTGGACCTTATTCTGATTGACTTGCAAGGCTGCCTTTCAAGTCCATCAGACGCTGCCCGCAGATATGCCCCCACAGTGCCAGATACACATATGCCCCCACAGTGCCAGATATTCCCCCACATTGCCAAATACACATATGCCCCCACAGTGCCAGAAACACATAGGCCCCCACAGTGCCAGAATTTCCCACCAGCAGTTGCTGTCTCAATCTGCTGCTGTTGGGGGAGGGCAGGGGAGAGCGCAGTATATGCCCCTCCTGCCCACACCCCATTCCGGTGTCCCCCTGGCCTGCTGTCCTGTGTCTCCACTGCTGCTGCAGAGGAGAGGGGAAGGAGATATGCGCCTTGCGCTGAGCGCTCCCCTCCCCTCTGAAGCGGTGGCGGAGGATAGTGAGGGGAAGGAGAGACGCGCAATGCGCTCTTCTCTCTCCCCTCTGAATGGAACCGGCAGCAAGTGCGACAGCGTGGCTGACTGGTGACACCCCCCGCACCCGCCTAGTGACGCCACTGCTCGAGAGTCACATTTATGTGCGTGCACCTTTGCTACCATTCAATGGTTGCCAATCATCGAATGATGTGGGTGTTCCCCCGCAGCCTGCAAATGGATGTATATGTTAAAGGGGGTGGGGGATGTTTATCCTTAAGGGGGGCAGGCGGTTTTGTGAATTGACCAGAATAACCCCCTATATTAGTATCAGTTGCAACATTCCCACTTTCTATTTATTAATGCAGCAGGAATCTGTAAAATAATAACAACAATAATACTTTTTAAAAATCGTTCCAATTTTGGTGTCATTTGCAACGATTGCTAGGATTTTCGGCCTACAGTACGTTTGCCTATCTGTGTGTCATAGCCCCAAAGAAACGTGAACGCATAATATTCACGCGGCTCAGGATGAGATTTTGTATTTATTTTTTTAATTGAAGTCTCAAATTAGTTTTGAAAGGGCACAGTGGGCCTGCAGTTAAGGCCAGATTTACCCGCTGTATTATTGTAATGTGAAAGACCCCTGTGGTAGCAGAATGAGACTGATTACTCATGAACAAGAACGACACTGGCTCAATGCCCAAAAGGCAAAGTCAGAGGCTGGTTCTGACCCCCCGTAACAAGATTTTCCGTAACACATTTTGACAAACTTTCTGCATCTGGCTGCACGCTCCCCGCGCTCAGAAATAAGCCCGGAATGATGTCTACAGAGGGTTCAGTTTTAATTAGCTTTGGGATTTACTATTACTGAGGGCTAGCTTATCTAAGAGCAATATCCTGATGTGGTTATAATTATTTTGCCCACCGTGGTGAGCCACCTGTTTAGAAAAGGGCAATTTGGTGCAGCTGTTGCGGAACCTCTTGGGAGGCAGGCCTATCCGTTACTGTGAAGTTCAAAGCATTGTATACCGTGTTTGGGCCATCCAAATGTGTCACAAATGACAGGAAATGGTTAAAGCGTGAGGATTTTTTCTTTTTTTAATAAAGCCTGCCAGAACGCCATGCCCTCAAGATGAATTGTATTTCATTTACATACAGAAAGAGCTGTCGCAGGCATCATCAGCAGAGCAATAACAGCCCCACCAGAAGGAAATCAGGATTACAGGTAGGAGTTGATCAGAGTGTACAATGCAAGTGCAGGAGTTTTTGATCCATAGTGCAGATGACATAGTGCAGGAGGGAGGTGCCATGCACATACAAAGGGTGGGATGTATTAATATACATCGCCGCCCTTCGCCTGCCAGCTGACGCGATGCTGCCGCATATGTACTAACATATGCGGCTAGCATCGAGTTGCGGTGACGGAGAACCCCGCGATACCTGTGATGTGGTCTGCGGGGGTCTCCGTCACATCCTGGCGGCTGGCAGAGTCCCCCTGCGTCTCCTCCTCCCCCTGCAGCCGGATGTCCTCCCTGCTGTAACACCTGCTGGGGGAGGAGGAGATCAGGAGGACGGGATTGGGGTGGGGTGCGTCGGGCGGCGATAGAAGCCCATAGGCTTCTATAGGGTATCGCCACCCTCTGGGGCGGACGGGTAATGGTAAATAGGAAAATGCGGTAAAACCCCCGTTTTACCGCATTTCCCTTTAGTACATCCCGCCCGAAATGTGCTGATACCGGGGCGATCCTGGAACTTAGTCAGTAGCATTAGAATTCACTCACCTAAGCCCGCCCTCAGACTCTCATTGGATAGTTTCACAGGAGTCTGGAGGCAGGTTTAGGAGATTAAAGCATTATGTGAAGTCCCGGGTTCTGCGCAGCAGCTGTGATATACAGCACCACTGCCTATACCAGATACACTGCCAGCACATATATTAAATCTCTAACATACAGTAAATGTTTATATGTACAGATAGAGCGCCTCTCAGCCAGCGGCGGGGCTCGCCAGAATGCCCCCGCTGGCGAGATGGCGCTCCATCTGACTGGGACGCACGATCGTCACTCACGCACGCACTTCCCAGTCTCCGTGCAGCGGGGGATGCAAACGCTGCCCGTCTCCGCTTCAGGGAGACGGGCAGGGTTAGGGGGGGGGGGGGGGGGCGGGGAGATGGGGGTGATCAGCGGGGACTGACAGGGAGCTCCGTTGGAAGGGGATGCGCGAGCACCTCGTGAGCGCATCTCCTTCCGGTGGCTGGCTGGGGATGGCGGTTGGCAATCTGACCGCCAGACCCCTGTTGGAAGAGAGCAGTTCCATCTGTACTTAGTGCAACCCCCCCCCACAGCTGAGTTTGAGCCAATCACAACATCTGCTGAGATGTATGATGCTCAGGCAGTGAGATTATTGATTGTGATGGCAAATTACTAAAATCTGTTTTTGTGGATTAAACTCATCTGATTATTATTCTTACAGTAGTGGAATATTCTCTAAGAGTCCTTAAGGTTAACATTGCTTTAATATTATAGCGCTGCACAATACATAAAGCCATCTGCAAATCTGTCCAGCCTCCTCTTACCCACGATTATCTCTACTCGCGGGTCACCAGCTGCATCTAGAATGTCCTTGATAGCCCATTGCCTACACGCCCATGAACCACAGGATTGCATGGTGCGTATGCTCCCACAAATGAGTTGCATTTTTTTGTTGGGAGACAATTTACATACCTGTATATTTTGGGATTGTGGGAGGAAACCGGAGTTCCAAGAGGAAACCCACGTAAGTACGGGGAGAATATACAAACTTTGCACGCTTAGGTGAGAATCGGACCAATAACTTCAGTGCTGTGAGTCAGTAATGATAACCATTACACTGTCTGTGCTGCCTTATCAGGACAAGTTAAACTGGTTCCCTTGAATAATTTTGAATAGCAATAAAGCCCATCAAGACTTCCCACAATAGATCTTGCGGGAGCTGCGATTATACAACTGCAGCCGTCTGATGACAACTTCCGGTGGGCCCGCTGGTGGGCACACAGATGTCCGTAAAATGTGAGGGGACACATCACAAATATGAAGGAATTGGGGCCCATAAGGGACTGCATGGTCTGTTATGGTCTTTACGTTTTTTTTTACAGCCACTTCCGGCGGGAGGACCGGAATCGGAAGTGGAGCACTGCACTATACTATAAAACTGCTTTTCTGTAAACTGAGTCTATTAGCCCTGAGGAAGATTTGCACAAAAACAGATTGTATAGTGTGGCGCAACCCTACACAATCTGTTTTTGTGCAAATCTGTCCATTGGGGAAGGTGTATCTCCTTCATGGTATAGTGGGCTGCACCCTTTTAATTCATTGCGCTCTCCCTTCCACAATACTTAGTTTACACCCAAAGCCCCGAGGAAGATACCCGTAGGTCTAGAAACATGTTGGCCCTATAGAGATATCACCACAACAGCCAGGAGATTGAAGGTTAGCCCGTATGTTCACATTAATGGTGTGTACACACGGGGCAATGTGATTGCTGGCGATATATTGCTAGCAATACAGTATATCGCCAGCAATCATATTGCTCAGTGTCTCCCTTTCATCAGCGATGAAAAGGAGACACTGCTACAGGGGGGTACAGAGACGAAGGCAGGAGGGAGGAAGAAGCGGCACGGGGCGGGGGGGGCAGCTTGCATGGTATGGATCCGCCTTCCCCGTGACGTATGCTGGGGGCGGGGTGTATCGGGTACACACTGCCGCCGGGGTTATTATTATGTTACACAGACATGGCCCCGTACGTTCCGTGCACGCAGCAGCAGCAGCCGCCGCTGTGTATGTGTCACGGGGAAGGGGGGAAGAAGCAGCAGCGCTGATCTCTCCGGCGCTGACATCCTGCCAAGCTCCTGCGACCAGCGACCATTAGGGAGTGCACACGGGAGCGCGCAGCTGGCGATTTATCGCCAGCAGCACTCCAAATCCCTGGCAATATGGTCACTCAGCGACCATATTCCCAGAGATTTCACCCAATATCGCCCCCGTGTGTACGCACCTTAAGAAACCCTTGTCTATCTGGATCATGACGTTTGTTCCCCATTGAGTAACACAGGGAGACTCACCCCACTCCTGGGATATGTGGCTTTTATACAGAAAATATAGCTGTTTGCCTTTGCAATATATCCTTATATATTTTAACATTAAGTATACTGATTAAAACCCTTTCCGAGCACACCACAGGGGATTTCCATCTGTTAGGCAAAAGAAACCTTTATACATATGACATGCGACATGAGTACTGGTACTCTATCTTAAAGCCCTTTAAAGATACCTTGATGCGCTTAATCAGCCACCTTTAATAGGTGAGTGGGGTCCGCACATCCCATAAAAAGATACCTTTTATTGTTTATACTAACACTCCTCGGAGTAAATTAGGGTATTCTTACTTGCTATACAGTATCCAGCTGTTTGATATTTTTCACCTACCCTTGATGTAGCAGTACTCTACAGTGCTGTTTATATCTTCTTTCATATACCTCTGAGTCCGATCACCCACAACGACTAAGGAAAAGGATCTAGGACCCAGAGAAACTCCAAGCAAGGAAAACAGATGACTGAGGCATCAGATAAGGAATGTAACATTCTAAACACCTACCGCTCAATTTACCCCTTGAAACCCCTTGAATATTTCACAGCACCAAAGAGTAGAGACATAGATAATACACTACCCCATATCTATATCGGTAATTTGGTCTACAGCATGATGGTAGACAGTCATTAGGTCAAAACCATTAGGTCGACATGGGAAAAGGTCGACATGGGAAAAGGTTGAAAGGTCATTAGTTCGACGGTCATTAGTTTGACAGTTCATTAGTTTGATGGGTCTACTGTAGGTCGACAATCAAAAGGTTGACATGGGGTTTTTCACTGTTATTTGAGCCGACATGTGCCGACAGGCGGTATTTCATTCCCTACCATCCTCTATGGCGTGGCGGGAGGATAAAACAGTGTGCCGAGCGTAGCGAGGCACCGTGACCGCCGCATTGCGAGCGCAGTGAGCGATGCGAGGGGATGCAGTGCACTTTAAACTGTGTCCATGTCGACTGTGTTGAGATTCAGGTCAAAAAAACTGTGAATAACCCCATGTCCACCTTTTGACTGTCAACCTAGACAATGTCGAACTAATGACCAGTCGAACTAACGACCTTTCCAACTAATGGCCTTTCGACCTAGATCCATATCGACCTTTTCCCATGTCGACCTAGACCCATGTTGACCTTTTCCCATGCCGACCTAATGGTGTCGATCTAATGACTGTCGACCATCATGCTGTAGACCAAATGATCCCAACCCAGAAACCAAGTTTTAGGATTTAAGATAAACTTCCCCAATTGTCCCAATTCTAAGGGGGTTATTCTGGTCGATTGACAACGCTGCAAATTTGCAGCCTTGCGAGTCCACCAAACCCCTGACAGGAGCTGCTCCATCTGTATATAAGAAACTGTTATTAAATATAATAATAAATAAATAGAATGTACTTTATATTGTACGATCCTCTCTACTGTGTAGCTACAGTTGGCGTAAAGTAGTGTTAGTGCATGGGGTGTGGTTACTGTAGGTGGGTGGGGCTTTATGGTATTTGGACAGGAATAACAGTCGAGAGCCTATGTTAGATTACTAAAGCATGGGCTATAAAGAGACCTATGTTTTAGATCTATCTAAATGCGTGTCTTCAAACGCTACAACTTTGTCAGATATAAAAATGAAACAGAACAAAATAATGGTACAGAATGTAAGGCCTCGTTCCCGTAATTTGACACCAGCTGCTAATAATTGCGCTGGGTCAGCGATAACGGAGTGTATTTTCCACAAACGCTTTGCATGCATTGCTCCCTAATGTGCAGCACTGTGTGGAATAAGCCGGCATTTCATAAATAAAGGATGATAATAAGTCAAGAGGGGATCTCAGAAAAAGGAGACTGTTAGACGTTTTATACGAGTGCCATATTTGTGATGATGTCTCTGGGGCCTGTGTTTGTTAGTGTGTTTTTGATGAGAAGTAATAATCAGGCAATTAAATGGCACATTTTTTAAATTCTGGTTTAGTACTGATGGCTATTTTTATGGAACTTGACACATAAATGTTTCCTGTGTTTCTGCTCTGTTTTGAAACTTGCCAATTAAAAAAAAGATGATAAAATGTACTTTTCGATACTAACAGCCAACTACTTCTAGATGTAGAATTTTTTTCTACGTATGTTCTCTAGAAACCCTCCTGATACTGAGTTGTACAGTATGTTGAATTTGTTGGGAATGGTGTGTGTTCAGGTGCAGGCCAGGATTTGCCGCTAGGCCCGTGAGGCACGGGGCTAGGGGCGGGGCATTTTATGGGTGGCAACCAGGCTGTCTGCTGTGAGTCACTCACAGTCAGTCAGACAGACTGACGTGGCAGCCCTGCAGTCAACATTGGGAACGGATGGCCGAGCAGAGAGGGCAGCGGCGAGTGATGAGCGGTGACGCCTCTTGTCACTCACTGCTGCCTGTCATAATACTGGATATGTGTGTGTTATATATAAAATAAGGGGGGAGGGGCAAAAATGTTGTACCTAGGGGCAGCCTGACCCCTAAATTCGCCCCAGTTCAGGCATTAATATTACAGTTACAGATGTGTTCTTCCAGTGGCTTAAGTTCCTGCCCAGTTGACTGGAGGCAAGAAAAATATTGGTGCTCCCCCCTCGCCTCCCCCCCCCACCCCACACACACACCACCTTATATAAATATATGTAGGAGAATGAGTCAGCCACAGAAGCAATATTAACGGGTTTCAATTAACGGTACTTGTGTATTATCACGGCGCCCATTGCATCGCATACCACTAATTAAGGTATGCGATGGCATGCGATGGGACCTGATTTGAGCCTTTCCCCAGGCTAAGTATACCATTTTTATATCGCGTTGCATCTGTATATAGGTGGACATATCACACTATGAACTTCCCAGTTCCTGGGAAGCAGTGTTGTTGGTTTATTGATAGACAGCAAATACAGCCGTACTCACTGTTACATGCACACTGATCATGGAGAGGAGCTTCAGTAGCATGGAGTGCAAACAGCTCACCAGCCAGTGAATGAATGTAGGTAGTCGGTAGTCTCCCGCAGTGTTCCAAGATGTCTTTAGACATGTTCAGTAGAGATCACAACAGCCATCTTGGGATAGGGCATCATACCTCCCAGGAGAACAGGACAAATCAGTGTACTGTAAGAGGTCTGCCTGATGTTAGTCCCAGGAGCATACAAAGTGTAGACCTGGTCACTGGGAGACAAACACATTGTGAAGTGCTGCTGGAGACCTTACACCTGGAGTTGGAGGATGTGGCTCTGGAATAGCCACTAGACTAAGATGCATATACACTAGCACTAGAGTGGAAGTCATAATATATAACAGCCACCTGATTCATTGGCATATTTATATATATATATATATATATATATATATATATATAATGGGTGCAAGGTGTTCGGTGCACACGGACCTCTGGCTACAAGGGAGCTCACACCCTGCACCAATATAATTATTCTTACAGCTCCGTCAGCCCAAAGCTGGCTGCAGAAGTCACAAGAAAAAGACCTTCCGTGGTCATTTTCCCAGTAGTTCAAGCATGTGCAGTAGAGCTGACCCTTCCGGAGACCTGCACATGTGCAGCAGATTCACAATGCCAGACTCTACCGCACTGCCATAGAGGAAAGGGGCCGATCAGAGGTTGCACATGGGCCCTTTCCTCTCTTAAACTGCCTCTGATCAGATTGGTGGGTCTTCTGTACCCTAGCCACCAAGCTGGGTGCTTGCTCTACGGACCAGTGACCAAAGAGGACTATGTGGAGCAGTGGCGTAACAATAAATTTTGCTTCCCCCTGCCTCCAGCATGTTTCACCAGCGTGTGATGTGATGACATCACACGCATAATGGAGAAGCTGAAGCAGAAGAGAGGAAGAGAGACCAACAGACACTGCTGCTTCCCTTGGCTCCGACACATCCCAGGCCGCCCTAGCACACCCATCTTGTACACAGTAGCCAATAGCCGGCTCTGCGTACAGTCAATTGAATCAGTGGGGGAATTTGTCATCTCTGCAATGGCCCCACCCGCTCTGCGGCTGACTCGCCCCCAGTGCTCAGTCAGTGGGCAGCGGCAGGCAGCTGCATGTCATTGCGTCGAGCGGGTGCCGGCGCCCACACAGACCCTGCTGCTGCTTGCTCCCCCAAGCGGCTGCTGGGGCTGCCTTACAGTAGTTACGCCACTGATGTGGAGTAGTCCCTAGAATGAGGGATTGGACAGATTAAGTTATAGGGTTCCAAATACTGCCTTCCACAGGCAATCACCCTGCATTTCCCAACATGCTGAAAATACAACACACTGGGGGAAATTTACTAAGATGGGAGTTCTATTTCACATAGGATGTTGCTATGGGAAACCAATCAGAATTTTCTTCTTATTTGTATTCAATGCTTTCTGCAAGCTGTGACAGTGAGCTGTGCTGCCTGCTCGCTGTCACAGATCGCAGGGTCAGTATTCACACGGGATTCCCCCCTCGCTAGGTTTTTGGAGCAAGGGGGAAATGGCGTATGCAGCCGCTAAAACAGCGAGGCTCGCAGCTAAATGCAGCGGGGTCCCTGCATTAGCCGCGAGCTTCACTGTTTGGGGGAATCCTCGCCGTCCCGTGACAATGAGGATTCCCCAGAACGTAGAATAGGGTGAGCGGCCGGCGACGGGGGTTAAACGGCAAGGATCACTTGTTTTCGGCGATCCCTGCCGTTTAAACCCCTCGTCGGCCGCATTGAATACAGCCCATAGTATCTGATTGGTTGATTATAGCAACAGCCCATGGGCGGGATGTTCTAACATCCGCAACCCCCATTTGCTGCCCATCGCCGACATAATTAGGGCATATGCTCTAACATAAAGAGCTGTCCTTTGTGGTGAGCCGGCGGGTCCCGGCAGCTCCCCCCTCCCTCCCTTACTCGGTTTGTGGTGCTGCTGCTCCGGCGGGCTGGCTCTCCTCCTCCTCCCTGCACCCGGAAGAGGATTACAGTGTAGGGAGGAGGTCACAGGACCGGGCAGCACAGCTCTGTGCTGCCCGGACACAGGTGAGGGGGTGCGGGAGTCGGTGCGGGGAGGGGGGGAGGTAGGTGCGGGGCGGCAGTGGGGCGCGGTAGAAGCCCATAGGCTGGGGCTTTTGCTGGCGATGCCCCCCCCCCCCCCCCCCCGTCGCGGTAACCCGGCGGGCGATCTTTAGAGCATCCCAAAATGCGGTAAAAACCCAGATAACTGTTTTTTACCGCATTTTTAGTTTAGTGAATCCCGCCCCGTGTCAAATAGAACTCCCATCTTTGTGAATTTCCCTCTCTGTATTTCTGTGGTTTGTACACAGGGGCAGGCCTTTTCATTTATTATGACAGCAAATAAACAACTACTATGACCAGAAAAAGATATAACGCGCGGTTCTGCCAATATATTGTTAACAAGCAGAAATAACACAAATAATCCATCTGCAATGTGGCATGAGGAATAATAACCAAACTATCACAACAGCAATTTTACTGGAATGTAAAAAGCCTGTTTGTCTTTGCCATGTAAATCCCGCAATATTCGTATAGATCACAAGAACAGACAAGTGCATGCTTTTAAAGCAACCTAAGACAAATGACTTTCAGCTACATTAAGTCTTCCAATATGTGTTCTTGTGCAGATATGGCATTTATTTTAAAATAAATTACATTTTCCATTAGGAAAGGTTGTTAGAGTCAGCATTCTGTGCTCGGGGCTGAATTTCAGATTTGATTATCAAACAATATGAAAGTAGTATGTTCCAGACTCTTTCCTGCCAGAGGGGCCTGGAAGTAAAATATAATGAAAGGGCATTGTGTGATACAACTGCCCTGGCTCTGACAGCTCTGGCTTGCACTAGTGAATTTAGTAGTGAACCCGTCAATCAGCATACTACGAGCATACTGTACAGTATTAGGAAAATGGAAGAGAACCATTTGGATTTTGACAGTTTAAGTAGAGTGTGGTGATCAAATATCCCTGGGTTCCATACATATATATAGGTGGGTGAAATTTACTAAGATGCGAGTTCTATTTCCCATGGGATGCTGCAATGAGCAATGATCTGTATATCCATCGCTGGCCATTTGCAAGTTGATTGACAGGCGCCGGGTGTTTGGGGGCAGAACGCTGGCATTTTCTGGGATTATCCTCGAAAACAAGGCTTTTCCTGGCCATTGGGAGGGTGGGCTACTGGCATCAGCAGCGGCCTGCTTCTCCCCACAACCTAGACTTGGTGCTTACACACGGGAAGGGGGGGGGGATTCATTAGATGCAGGATTGCCTACCCTTCCAGATTGGCTGGGAGACTCCCGAAAATCCCCCTCCCAACCCCCTGGAAAAGTGGCCAACCCTCCTGGATACCGGTGGGTTGCCCTGTGGCAGCGTTAATTTCCCGCGATTCACGGCTTTTCGGTGGGCAGGGTTAAGGATGCAAATCTCATCATTTCACCCCTCCCCTCCTCGGAGACCTAAGAAATTGCGGGATTTACAGTACAGGGGGCGGGGCTTGATGATGTCTACATCAGGCCCTGCCCCCAAAGTGTCGCTGACAGTCTCCTCTCCGTGCTTCTCCTGGAGAGGAAACTTTAAAAGTAGGCTGCGGTCGCATTCTCAGACGTGCACGGGTGCAGGGTTTCCATTTCCTATCTGATCGCTGTCCTCCGAACATTCTCAGCCAAGCAATCAGGTCCGAATCAGGCCCATAGTAAGAACGAATACAGCATGTTTGAAGATGTGACAGTAATGATGGCCACACATCAGACCAACTTTCCTCCAACCATCCAACTAGTTGCTTGGATGGAATAAAAATCTGGTACTGCATGGGAGCAAGTGTAATATTTACTTTAGAAATTTGCTCCCAAAATTTGGAAAAGGACAAAAACTGTCGCTCAGACACGGTACTGTAGTTGAACCTGTTTATTTGACTGAATGTTTTTGTCCATTTTCCTGGGTTTGTGAGAACATTTCTGATTGTCCTTTGCTTCCATCCAGTACCATATTTTTATTCCATCCAAGCAACCAGTTGGATGGTTGGAGGAAAGTTGGTCTGATGTGTGGCCAGCATTAGTAATGACTACACCTGTGCACCAGCTAGGTGATTTGGAAAACATGGACCAGTGGTAGATCTTGAGGAGTGATTGGGCCACTCCTGCTATATATATATATATATATATATATATATATATATATATATATATATATATATATATATGTATATATATATATATATATCTCTCAAGGGACAAGGGGTTAATAGGTGTTTCGTTTAAAATGGGAAATATTTGTATTTTTTTATTGTACTGTGGGTATATTTTAGTATTAATCATTATAACGGGAATTTCTGCATTTATTTACTTTATTTATTAAGAGTTCACATCTATTAATTATTTTCAGGAAGGGGGTTAATGAAATTTTATTAGGAAGGCGACACAGATTAGTTAATCAAAACTGTTGTGCTTCCCACTCAAGAACGTGGTGGGTGGGTGGGTGGGTCATTGTTACTTTATTTTTTATTTTTTTCAGATAAACAGACAAGATATCTCTGCTAAATTTTATTCATTTTATTTTTTATTTTGTTTTGGTAACATAATGTATTTTTATACCTTTTTAATTTAAAAAAAAAAAAAAAACAGTATAGAAGCTTATAAATCGTAGTTTTGCTGCAATTTTTTTTTCATTGATCAATTTTTTGTCTAAAATCTCAAAATCCCTTTTCAAATTGTTACTTGATAAATTCCCCCAATCAGTGTCATTTTCCTTTTTCTCCTATAATTGTAGGAATTTATGTGACTTAAATAAAATGTACATCGTACCATACAATACAATGCTATTATCTCTGTCACATAATCCTCTGATCTATGGAAACCATCCAGACTATTCATTTCTGTGTGATAATCCTCTTACAATAAAATGGTTTAGTGGTGTAACCCAATGACAGGGGGCGGCGATGACATCATCTCAGGCTTAGGGCAGTATTCAATGAAAAAGTTCTCCGTGCATGGAGAGCGTTTTATTTAGCTCTCCATGCACTCTCCGTGTTCCGGAGGGCTCGCTGCCACTCCTGCTCCCTCTATTCAATGTGGTTAAGACTCGCCGCCACTCGCGGCGAGTCTTAACCCCTGCAGGGAGCAGGGAGCTTTCAGGGAGCCGGAAGCAGCCAGAGAGATTAAAGTCTCCCTGGCTGCTCCAGAGGACTGTGGAGGGGAGGGGGGCTCTCCAGGACCCAGGCTGCACCCCCCTATAGCCAGCGGGGGACCCAGTATTCACTGCACCGTTCGTGCATAGTTACGTTCGGCTGCAGTGAATATATGAATATGTAATGAGCGGCTCGAGCGCTCGGGCCCCCTGCTGGCTGCACTGTGTAAAAAAAAAAAAAAATGTAAAAAAATATTTTATTTAAAATTAAATATATATTCATGTGCTATAAGCACATGAATAAAAATAACATGCCCCTTCACTGGAAAAAAAACCTGATTTTTTGACACCAAAATTTAAAAAAAAAAACCTTTTAGTTTAAAAGTTCACATTCCAGCTCTCCATCAAAAGATGGAGAATTGCTACACGGAGAGAGACGGAGAAAATCACTTAAAAAGACGGAGAATATTTCACATTGAATAGGGTTGCTCGCTTTTGGAGAGCAAAATGCTCCATCCAAGGCGAACAAAGCACAAATTCTCCACAAAACACGGAGAACTTTTCTCATTGAATACTGCCCTTAGTATGACATTGCTGGGGGTGTGCCAGGCCTTCAGGCGTTAGGTAAGGTTGGTGAGCAGGAAAACAGGAGATAGTCAGAGCAGGCTCAGTGCACAGTGGTGTGACAGTATCTCTGATTTTGCAGCAGATTATTTGTCGAGCAACCAACACACGTGCAGGCTGCAGCACATAAAATGTGAGCAGGGCAGCAAATAGTAATGTATATGTATATATGTTTTTTGGGGGAGGGGGCAACATAGCCACGCCCCTGATTAGTCACACAACCCCATACAGTACTTGGGCTTGTATGTACTTGAGTGCAGCATTTTCTACCTGCCTTCCAGTCTACAGCCAGACAGCAAATGGTTGGAGCTATCCACCAATCACAGTGCGGACAGCCATTCACTGTAGGGCAGTGGTGTCAAACTCGTGGCCCTCCAGCTGTTGTGGAACTACATGTCCCAGCATTCCCTGCCACAAATTTTATATAATGGATTGCTAAAACTGTGGCAGGGCATGTTGGGACGTGTAGTTCCACAACAGCTGGAGGGTCATGAGTTTGACACCACTGCTGTAGGGTCATTAATGGATGTCTAGGGGCCCCCAGTGCATGGCTTTGACCAGGGCTTTCAATGCTGTTAAGACGGAACTGCTTTCTACTGTAGTAAATTGGTATTTTCACCAGTGAAGGGGCTTGTTTCTGCCTGAATATGGCCACTCCCAAAGATAACTCTCATTGGGACAGCCTAGTTTTCAAGCATCGAAGTACTGCATCCTGTTGTGTTAACACCATCATCAGATATTCTTACCATAAAAGAAAGTAAAACTTTATTTATATATATATATATATATATATATATATATATATATATATATATGAAGGAGTTCATGCTAAAGTGCAGCAAGTACAGTAGGTGAACTTGTGAAAGCTATTTATCAATCTCTGAGAAGCATACAGTACTGTAGCTCTTCGGTGTCTGGTTCCGATAGCTGATACTAGTAGTCTTTGCCAATGCAGCATTTCAGTGCTATGTAGGTACTGAAGGTATTCCCTGATACCAGTCTAGCAGCTGGTCTGCGCATCACATCCATGAAATTAAGTCTTTTGCTGCTACATTAAGATAGAGGAAAAAGACTTCACAATGGAAAAAGTCCATCACCGGGACAGACTCTTTAGGATGCGTTATGCCAACAATAAAATTATGTTAAAAAGACCAGAAAATTAATTATTTCTTGGGAAACAAGATAAATAATGAGTTGGCCCAATAGCATAGTAAGGTGAGACATAGTTATCTTAACAGTGAATATGCAAAGACCCCCTCCCTCCCCCCTCATCTGCATCCAACCTCCAATCACAAGACCCCAAATACAAATAATAATATTAATAATAATTTTATTTATATAGCGCTCTTTCTCCATTAGGACTCAAGCCGCTTTACAGATAGGATGAATGTAATACAGTATAGGAACAATGAAGTACAGAAAAGCTTTTCATACACTATACTTAACCTTTTGCAGTCCAAATTTATGTTTGTAATTCAAACAATCTGGTTTAAATGTTTAAAATAATTGTATTTTTTTTTTTCTTTATTAAAAAATGGTCTACATTGAATGTTGAACGATGTTAATGTTCTTATTTTAAAGTGGCTTACCACTGGATCTGCTACTAGTGCTAGGGCAGTTGAGCCTGACTAGATGTTGGACTTAAAAGGGTTAAAGGAATTACATTAATGCTTGATTAAACAGGAAAGTCTTGAGTCTGTTTTGGAAGGATTCTAGAGTGGGGGTCTCTCGAACTGTATGAGTAAGTGACTCCCATAGAGTCAGAGCTGCATGTCTAAAAGCTTGACCCTCAAATGAATTATGGGAGATTTTAGGACTCAAAGGTCAATTGTATTGCTCAGACCCATATTTCCTGCTATTTTGTACTTTCTGTACCACAATGTTCAAAACTATCACACTGCACAGATCCTCTCCTTACGCTAACCACTACACACTGCGTAGTACATCAATATAGTGGAGGTGTCTGATGCGGATACACAAACCATGCATAAATGGTCCATGTCGAATGCAGTATCCTGGTTACAATGCCAACCCAAAGGCAATCCGTATTGGTCTGGCCCAGTTGGCACCTGCCCTTTTACACACTCAGGACAATAGCGGGTAGAAATTCTAGTCTGTGATGGACCAGACCACCAAAGCTGTGACATCATGACACCGGTACCTGGAAGGAGCAGAGCATCCTAAGACCCCACTCTAGGACCTACAACGCTCGCACACCCCAAGTTACAACCCTGCCAATCCCTGGCTGTGATGCAGGAAATCAGCATCTCGAAGTGAGTACAATGCAATAACACTGTCCCTATATTAGCATACAATACAGATAAAACGTGGTTATGTCCATACTAAGCGACAAAAGAAAAATGACTATATTTGGTCCACTTACACCAGACACTCTATTAGATGGGTATCAAGCTAAACTGAGGCAAAAATGCATTTTCCATACTCTTCCTATGCTACTACTGGCTCTGCTTCCTCATGGAATTCTGCGTCAGATTTGATGATGGATCACACCACAGTGGCTTATAGCATATCTCTGTCATTTCCTGTCTCTTACTGAATGTGCGGCTCAGTGAAATGTATTTCGGAGCCCCAGCACAGTACTGTGAAAGGGAAAGGTCAGCGGCCTGTACTGGGAATTACCTTGACCTTTATGAATACATCCATCACACACCCCCTGCAACACGTAGCATCCATCGCTCAAACTTTAAAGGTCCTCTCACTATTAATGATGGAAAGAATACATTTTCATTCATGTATACCAAGCTCTGCAATATGCTCCGCAGTTGCAGAGCTGTAGCTAACCGCTTCTTTGGGATGTATTATAAAACACAGTTATCCTTTTTTATATGTACATTATGAGAGATCTATCATCGTGCTTAATAAAACAAGAACTTCCCATTGAATCAAAAGTTATTAAAGAAATCAAAAGTATTTGACAATTGCACTAGGTTGTTGTTCCTTTTGGTTGCCTGTAGATGGCTCTCTCAGTATTTTAGAGCAAACATCTGTGTGCAGATGGAATCTCACACAAATCACTGATCTCTATGGTAAGACAATGATGCAATACTAATGTAATATCAGAGAATGGGAGGCATACATAAAATACAGTATGCTCTATTTATCCCACCCCTGCTATGTAATCTGCCTTTCTTGTGTGCTGTACCACTTGATTGGCAGAAGGGTTAATATTTGTGTAGCTTCCATAGAAACCTTCCAAGCAATCAAGTTTATCCATGATCTTGCTCCACCAAGTTTCTGACCCCTATAGGAGGAGGAGGTGGGGTTATGAGTCATTAGGGCTCACTGGGAATTTCCCCTGTACGCCAGTGGGCCAGTCCAGCCCTTTTCAGAGCTCAGTTTCAGCAGAAACTCCTCATTTTCTTTTGACTCTTGCCTTAAAGGTAAGCTAGTTTAAAGTGGTGTTTAAGGTCTAACAGGTAACTAGAGTTGGCAATACATACCTGCTAATAATTATAAAGTGAAAATCGGTCCTTATTCAGTAATTCTCCTCGGATCAGTAGTGGTAGGGATTGCAGGAACAGTTACATTCTGGAGCAGCTGTCCCAGCACACACACAATATTGAACTATGGGGCATGGCCTATGAAAAGGGGGTGTGGCCTCGCAGGGATGCCTTGGGAGGGACTCAGGCCCGCCCACAAAAACGGGACAGTTGGGAGGTATGCTTCTGTCATTTGTCAGAGGTGCCAGATGGCCCGTTGAGCCCTGTTAGCCTACATAATAAGATGAAATGATGAAGACAAGTTATTTCTGCTTTGCAAAGAAGAAGAAAATGTTTAAAATGTCTGTGGGCTGATATTTTAAATTGTGGAGAGGTATAACCTAACCAGAAAAATACATTGCCCAGTATTCTCCATTTAATTTAGCCAGCAAAAGAAATATGATGTTTCAATCAATCAGTGCCTGGTTAATGATTCTAAGACCTAACTTGTCTTGAACACAAGCTCTCTGGGAATATTACAGAGAATCCATCTCCTTTCATAAGCTTAAATAGAACTTTATTTCAAACACTCATGAAAAAACTTTCGTACGGCTCCCTCAAAGCTTAAACAGATGCCCAGAGGGTTCCATATGTTACATTTTTTGAATGATTCTCATTTAAGTAACAAGAAGCACTTTTCCGGATGTTTAAAAAAAAAGTTATTTGCATTAATATATACTGTCGAACGGAATTGGTTCCTTCCAGAATTAATGTTGTTTACATATTTCCAATAATTCCCAGGTCTGCTCACTCATCTTTTTTATTCCTGGGGACTGCAGGTATATTTAATGGCCTTCAGCAAATGAAAATAAAGAAGTAGAAAGCGATATGAAATTTGTTGGAGTTTACAGCTGGAAAAATAATTATTGTCCCCGCCCTTTTATCACATTCCCAGTGAGATGTTGGCAAAGAAGATTTCTTATATAACATTAACACAACGGGGTACCAGGTGCAGTAACAACATCTCTGGTATGTTCCTCTGTGGTTCTTCTCCAAGTGCAGTTATTCAGTCTTAATTAACATACAACAGGGAAGAATCTTGCTTCGAATTCACATTGGCTTTGAGCCCTTTTAAAGTTAAACTGTGATCTATCCAGATGTTCTCCAATTGCAATATATAGGAGTGTTTCGGACCAATGAATACTGTAAATATATAGAAGTACATTTCTGAGCACACTTGGGAACAGTGCTCTGTCTGTAAACACACATATATATATATATATATATATATATATATATATATATATAAAATCAACTCAAGCTCCGGCACTCTGGAATTCTCTGTTCAAAGCTTGCCTGGTGCCCTCTGCAGACGGCGGTCATACGATCCCCGCAACAATATAAAAATGAATTGCAGCGGCACTCCGGACTAAATAATCCCTCTCTCAACTCAGTTCTTGAAAAAGCTCCAAAAAGTGAGCTGAAAAGTTGATATGAAATGCTAAGTTGAGAGTGCTAATACAGTTCGGAGTGCCGCTGCTATCCATGGTTCATATTGTGTATATATATATATGTATAGAGAGAGAGAGAGGTATTCTCTACATTATCCCTATGTGTGCTGCTCCCCTGGTTTATTGAAATCCCTTACATACAGAGTGCCCTCCTTCTACGTTATATATGTATATTTAGGGCCTGTGTGTTCATATGTTGATCATTGACCTCTGACATCTTTCAACAAAGTATTCTACTGTAATATTTCACTGGAATTTTATTAAATATATTTTTTTAAACTGTTGATTTATTTAGAGCACCCTCTGAACCTCTCTTTGCATATATATATATATATATATATATATATATATATATATATATATATATATATAGAAAGGTTGCTCTCAGGGGGTCCCAACTGGGGCTGGTCCCAAGAAACAGGCGGCACTCAAAGGGTTAAGGAATAAATCCAAATTTATGTAGACAATTTGTGCATCATGTCAGCATACAGTCGTGTCGACGTTTCAAAGCCGGTGAGGCTTTTTCCTCAGGACGTGCAGTACATAAAGTGCATAGGGTGCTGTGAACAATAAAAGAATCAGAGCAGTGTGCTCTCACAGCACCCTATGCACTTTATGTACTGCACGTCCTGAGGAAAAAGCCTCACCGGCTTTGAAACGTCGACACGACTGTATGCTGACATGATGCACAAATTGTCTACATAAATTTGGATTTATTCCTTAACCCTTTGAGTGCCGCCTGTTTCTTGGGACCAGCCCCAGTTGGGACCCCCTGAGAGCAACCTTTCTACCGAATTCAAGGAAGGCACCTGGGTGTTTGCCCTTAGTGGATGAAAGTGCCGACCAACCCCCCTGCTCTATATATATATATATATATATATATATAAAGGGGGGGTGTGGCCTTTTACTGCGCTGATGACGGGGCAGCACTTCTATTGTGCCTTGCTGTTACTGAAGGCACCAGAAATAGAAATAGAAAAAAGGGGGAGAATAGATGTGCTCAGAAATTGTAATGTGTAATTTTATTTAGAATATTAGATTTTCAATTCAGATGACAATTTTACAAATAATAAGATATTAGATCCACTGCATGATCCAACACCAAATGGTGTTTACATTGAGGATTTCACAGATGGGTCGCATTTGGTGTTGGATCATGCAGTGGATCTAATATCTTATTATTTGTAAAATCTGAATTGAAACTCTATGTACTAATATTCTGAATAAAATCAGCTTTTTTCATTTTGTGTAATTTCTGAGGTGAAAAGAACATAGGACGCACATCTATTCTCCCCCTTTTTTAATATATATATATATATATATATATATATATATATATATACGTAGAGGGATAGGCACTCCCAACAACTCAATGAACCTCGGCGGGTGCCCTCACAAATAGGGATAGATAGGAGCCAGGGGTGCGGCACTCCAACCTTGTTGCAGATAGCAAAATAAACACGCAGGACAGCGGTGTGTTATCAACGTTTCAAATATTAAATTTGTCTTCATCCTGAAGACAAATTTAATATTTGAAACGTTGATAACACACCGCTGTCCTGCGTGTTTATTTTGCTATCTGCAACAAGGTTGGAGTGCCGCACCCCTGGCTCCTATATATATATATATATATATATATATATATATATATATATATATAAATATATATATATATACAGTAGTACTTTGTGGGGTCTGGCACTACCTGCAGGTGATGTAAAAAGATGTATTCTGGCCCGGGTGCTCGTCTTGTGGGAGTGCAACTCACTAATGCAGTTAGTTGAGAAAGGAAGACGTCTGGGACTTTTATAAAAAAAAAATTTTTACTGTGTGTCTACAGCGTTTCGGACAGAGCCCGTCATCAGGACGCAGGAATCTGTTGATGTATGTTACTGAATAAAGGGCCTTTTAATTTTCACTGATTTAAAAAAAAAAAAAAAAAGAGTCTGTATACAGCAATTTTCTGCAGTGAAGTTTTAAATCCACATATGTTTTGTGGTTGTCGATTAAGGGATTTTTACAAAAGGAATTTTTTGCAACTAATACAAATCTATGGTATGTTCAAAGGTTATGGCTGGTGCAGGTGCACATTGATAATGATAATACTAAGTATGAGACCAAAAATGCAGATAGGAATTGTTCAGGCACAGAGATGCATACCAGAAATCATTGGGTGAAAACCTGCACGTAGTTCCTTTGCATGCCAATGCGGTGCAAATACAGCCGACTTGTGTCCAACCAACATAACCTGCAATAGTTGCTTTATATAGTAATTCTGGACTTACAGGACTGTTGTGCATCTTCAGGATCAGCTGCTTCACTCCGTATAGAGTTGGCTGGGCCCATGGGGAAGGCTCTTGCCAATGTCTGTTCAGATCGAAACCCATCAATGAGCACCTTTAATTAGAAGAAAACAGCAAGTAATGAATAGCTTCTCTAATACAGAGGACACATATAATGTTGTGGTTCTATATATCCTGAACAGCCATTTACTGGTATTTATAAATGATACTCATTCCAGACCAATCAAAGCCGGACTCTAAGGGATTGCTAAACATTATAGCACATTCATGATACTTGTCACATTTACATACCTCCCAAATTTTGGAGATGCCGGGGAGGGCAAGTTTGCCAAATTTTGGGGGGCGTCGCCTATTTGAAAGGGCGTGGTCTATACTCACGCCCCCATTTTCCACCACGGTGGGGGCATGCCCAGCAGCTCTGTGAGCTGCTGGCCAGTCCCCAGCCCCTCTGCCTGCAAGAATAGACGCTGTGCGCATGCGCCCAACGTCTATTCACGGATGACAGGGGGGACTCACAACTGCCCCCTGCCGCGGGACACTGCCGGTGGCGGGAGGGACGCGGGAATGTCCCAAAATACCGGGACATTCCTGCGATAAGCGGTACAGTTGGGAGGTATGCATTTATTAAATACATCCATTTGTCTTAACTTATTGAAACTTTTGAAAACTGAATGAAATAACAAAATACAGGATTAATGCAAAGCAGTGTTAGAGAAATGAACAAGGTTGATTCTAGTTGTACTTCTTTAATGGACAAAACCATGTTTAATGCAGGTGGAGCAGATGTAACAGGTGCAGAGAGAGTAAGTTTTGGGAGAGTTATTTTGTTTTTGTGCAGGGTAAATACTGGCTGCTTTATTTTTACATTGCAATTTTGATTTTAGTTTGAACACACCCCACCCAAATCAAACCCTCTCTGCACATGTTACATCAGCCCCACCGGCAGTGCACATGGTTTTGCCCATAAGAGAGAGATTTTGCTTTTGCGAGCCAACCTGATCAAAATTTAAAAATTGCCAAGATACACTATCAATCCCCCATGGGGAAAAACACACACACACACACACACTGGCCCCCACAGGAAAAAAATAAACTCATTGGTCCTCCGATTAGTATGTATGTATGTACCCATGCAGACAGATTCAGTTCAGTAATAGCTAGACATACTGTACTTGTTAAACTACATCATTTTTCTTACTTACTTTATATAAGTAATAACTGAGAGAGCTAATTATATGCGAAGGGTTAATCTGAAACAAAAGTTGTTTTATTTAGCAAGAGATGAATAGTATCAGGGTGAATAAATGCATATATAATACTGAGTCTTTTAGTAGTTTGACCTTGATTCCCAAGAGAACCGACGCACTATCTATGTTGATGTTCTTCCAAGTTATTTTGTTCTCTGTACTGTAATTGTATTTGCTGTGCTCGTAACTTATAGGCTAAAGTTGGAGCAGGTATTTTTAAAAGTAGTTTTATGACAATTTTAAAACTGTGGACGATAACGGCAGATTGGAGCTCTAGTATAAACGCTGCTTGGTCACTATCAGATCATCGCAGGCTGCATTCATCTAGTACAGTTTGTTATAATAAAAACAACATCCGGTCATTCAACATTTTAAAGAGCCTCAGACTGCGATCGTTTTCTCCGGTTCCTCGCTATAGTTTTATAGAATTCAGTTTAGTAACAGCAAATGAAAATGACACAAGCACTAAAAAGAATATTAGTCTGTGTGATCTGAGAAATAGGAGTTTATTTATTTATTTACAGTTTCTTATATAGCGTAGCAGATTCCGTTGCGCTTTACAAATGTTGACAACACTGAAAGAACAAACTGGGTAACAACAGACGTAGAGGTAGGAGGGCCCTGCTGCAAGCTTACAATCTATAGGGACATAGGAGGGAAACACAAGGACAGGCACCAGTAAAAGCATAGCAGTCCCACCAAGTTACAAGTCCAGAAGGGAAGCTAAATAATACATAAGTGCCTCAGAGGGTTATGCATGTAGAACTTAAATATGATAGGCTTGCCTGAAGAGGTGAGTTTTCAGGGAAGGTTGAAAGTTTGGAGGCTAGTAGAGAGTCTTATTGTGTATAAGGCCAATATAGCCCGTCGTCCCTGGCTATATTGGCCCGAAACATATGTCAGAATACATTTCACTTTACACCGCATTGAAGTCTCCTGAGTGCCCTGTCTCTACATGTACTATTTGGACCCATTTGGTCACAGAGGGCACCGGAGCAAGTTTGGCACCTATAAAATTTGGAGTGCCAGGACTACTGCTTTATATATATATATATATATATATATATATATAGAGAGAGAGAGAGAGAGAGAGAGAGAGAGAGAGAGAGCGAGGAGGGATAAACTGCACACACATACTGAAGTCAACTCCTGAGTGCCCGGCTCAGATATGGAAAATTTGTATATGTGCAAACTGATAGCCAGCAACATCAGATAAATGCAAAAAAAGTTTTTAATGGCATATTATTATAAAGTGCAATAGTAACAAATGTACATTTAAGTACACAAAAAGAGGAGTCCGGTATCATGCAAAAAAGTGCAAACAGGAATACTTAGCAGCATAGGTAAATCCGGTCCTCCTCCATTAAGGTCATAGCACGATGGCCGTTTCGGTGCAACTAAGCACCTTAATCATGTGCTGTGGACCTTAGGACCAACCACGGGTATATATACCAGAGAGGGAGACCGTTGATTGGCTCTTGCGGACACACGCCCATGTGTGCCGTGCAGCAAAAACAAAGCCGGATCCCGGATGTATCCAAAACCGGAAGTGCAAAGAAGTACTTCCGGAAGAGCATCATGACGTCATCTTGTCGGAGGGCACGGCCCGCGTCAGAGGACGCTGGGTCACGTGTTTCCTGATGATACAGGATGGTTGTCATGACAACTATATACAAACAAGGAGGTGCATAAACCAGACAATTTAATAATGTATCTAAGGCCAAAGAGGCGCCGGAGGAGCAACATCTACTTAAAAAGCAGAACGGGATAGC
This sequence comes from Crinia signifera, assembly GCF_055691185.1. Lineage (NCBI taxonomy): Eukaryota > Metazoa > Chordata > Amphibia > Anura > Myobatrachidae > Crinia > Crinia signifera. Next base: position 148,289,389 of record NC_139224.1, read on the forward strand.
CATATTCAGCCAGTCTCCCCAATTGGCATATACATACAAAGTGCAAAAAACACAAACAAGACAAAAATATTAGAACAGAAGCAAAACAAGGAAAATTTATACAACTATATACAATGTAAAGACATGAATGGTATATCAAAATAGCACAGCCAACCACCATGTACTATAGGAAACAATTAAGGGACAGTTCCTCATTGAGGCCATGGGGCGCAATAGAGTGCAGCCTATGAATCCACATACACTCTCTCTGCAAGAGCATTTTGTGTACTTAAATGTACTTTTGTTACTATTGCACTTTATAATAATATGCCATAAAAAACTTTTTTTGCATTTATCTGATGTTGCTGGCTATCAGTTTGTACATATATATATATATATATATATATATATATATATATATATATATATATATATATATATATTGCATTTATCTGATGTTGCTGGCTATCAGTTTGTACATATATATATATATATATATATATATATATATATATATATATATATATATAGACTGCTTGGTGCCGGGCACACCACCAAAATGATGTTGCTTGTCGGGTGCCTTCGTCAAAGGTGCATATAGACGGGAGAAGGACGCAGCACTCCAGACGGTTTCTTCAAACAGCAAATAATTTTATTGTGCTCAGCAACGTTTCAATACAGGTATGTATTATCTTCAGGCTCACATATATATGTATATATATATATATATATATATATATATATATATATATATATATATATAGTGAATCCAAACAAAGAGCACTCTGGAGACTTTTCATTCAAATAAATCTGTATTGCAGCGTAACGGTATGAACGTTTTCAGGACCTAAGTCCCTTCCTCAGATACCTACAGCTGTAGGTATCTGAGGAAGGGACTTAGGTCCTGAAAACGTTCATACCGTTACGCTGCAATACAGATTTATTTGAATGAAAAGTCTCCAGAGTGCTCTTTGTTTGGATTCACTACACGTATGTAATAGTGGCACCGGAGCAGCTGAGATTCTTGGAGTGCCGGCATAGGTGGATATGTATATATATATATATATATATGTAAACCTGCTCTAAGCAAGTTATTATTTATTTATGTATTTATTAACAGTTTCTTATATAGCGCACACATATTACACAGCGCTTTACAGAGGATATTTGTAACAGTCACATCAGTCCCTGCCCCAGTGGAGCTTACAATCTATATTCCCTACCACATGTACACGCACACACATACATTCTATGGTTAATTTTGTTGGGAGCCAATTAGCCTACCAGTATATGTTTGGATTGTGGGAGGAAACCGGAGTACCCGGAGGAAACCCACACAAACACGGGAAGAATTTGCAAACTCTGCACAGTTAGTGCCATGGTGGGAATTAAACCCATGACATCAGCGCTGTGAGGCAGTAATGCTAACCATTACATCATCTGTACTGCCCCAATGCAAAATGCTTCCAAAGCTAGTAAATGTAGTTTCACTTGTTGCCAACAGATGGCAGTGTTTCAGAGCCCCTCAGACACTAGACAGATATATATATATATATATATATATAGAGAGAGAGAGAGAGAGAGAGAGAGAATACTAGTAAGCCCTCTCAAAGCAAATGCTTCTAAAGCTAGTCTGCTACCTTGTGATTGCCTCTGTGTTTGTGCATGTGTGAGAGAGAAATTTATATATAGCATTTTAATGTGTTGCTGGATGGTTACCACAAAGAACCCAAAAATTAAAAAATAGAAACAAAAAAGCGGCCTATTTACTAAGCCTTGGGTGGAGATAAACTGCCATGGTACAGGATATATTTGAAAAATAACAGTTAGGACCTAATTTAATAGAATCAAATAAATAGAATCCTAAATCTCATGCTATGAAAAACAACTGTCTTTGGGGACTATTTATTATCAGGCAGTCACTGATAACTACTGTAAGTATCCAGCTCACTGTAAGTAGTAGCAGCGGTGTAATCTAAAACACTGGAAGAAGTGAACATTGTTCCAACGCAGGGACAACTGATACAAAGATATAGGCCAAATGCAATTGGGTGTGAGAATCAGAAAGTGAGAGATTTTGTGAGAGTTTTCCTATTTTTTTTAAAGCCGCAATCATTTGCACTGAAAAACCAGGTTGATTTTGCCATGTAAGTGATTGCCGCTTTAAAAAAAAATAAAAAAATAGAAAACTCTCCCAAAATCCCTCACTTTCTGATTCTCAGTCCCTATTATATTTGTCCCAATATTGTTAATGATGTGCGTTCCTGTCGGTCGATAACGAAGTCTTCCGGCATCTGTACATGTGGCTCAATGTTGACTGTATAGTCAAGGACTGCATATTCTGAGCGGAGGCCAGATGACATCACTGAATGATGTCATTAACAATATCATTCAGTATGTATGCATTATATCATTTGCTCTGGAGTTCTGCGGAAATCGTTAATGACATCGCTCAGGCAAGGGGCGCTAAGCTGCTCTTGAATTACCCTCAATATTTACAAGAAATATGTACCCATCAATAGGTCTATTGCTACCCCTGTACATCTAGCGACAGCAATAATTTTCTATGGCCAATTTGGCTCTGGGCCTGGACCCGCTACTGCCTGTGGTGCAGCCATACGGAGTGGTGGAAAATGAGAACCGGATGATGTATTCACAAATGCAGCAGCAGCAAAAGCAACGGCCTTAAGACAAGGCAGGAAATTAGTGGCTACTATTAAGCATTTGTCTTCATGCAGCTTTAGCAATACCACTAAAGTAACTGTCTCCCATGTAACAGGGAGTTTTAGAATAGTATAGAAGACCTAGAGCCGTTGCAGGAGAAATTGCCTGTTTGATGGATGTGAAAGATTCTTTTGCTTTGTGTTCCAGGGGAGAGATTTTGAGTTGTTAATATGAGTCAAAGTCTGAAGGATTTTGACAATTGAAGCATAACTCATTCTCGAACAGGGGACTGTGGTAGGCCTTGGAACAGTAAGAATAGTTTTCTTATAGCAGAGTACGGGCATGGAGATATTCTATAAAGTACCCTTTAGGTAGACAGTGTTATAGTTGTCCCAGGAGGGCTGCCATATTACTGGGTTCCAGTTGGCTGACAGACAATGTCTAGTCAGACAGTCAATAGATCGACACCAACAGTTAGACATGCATCAGTTAGACATTGACAAAAGTTAGACATGCATTATTTAGATATTGACAAAAGTTAGACATGGATTAGTTAGATGTTGACAAAAGTTAGACCTGCATTTGTTAGACATTGTGAAAAGTTAGACATGCATTAGTTAGCCAAGCCAACGCACTCAATATCCCAACAACCAACTTTTTTTAACCGACTTGTTCATACTTTATCATCCCAGTGGGCATAGCATGGCAAGCGCATGGATGTGGTATGCTTATACGATGTCCATGTACACATACTGGTTGACATTTTACTTGTGTCCTTACTTTTCTCACTGTCCTTGTAATGCATGTCTAACTTATGTCAATGTCTAACTAATGCAGGGCTAACTTTTGTTAATGTCTCACTAATGCATGTCTGACTTATGTCCATATCTAACTAATGCAGGGCTAACTTATGTCCATGTCTGACTAATGCATGTGTAACTTATGTGAATGTCTCAATAATGCATGTCTAACTTATGTCCATGTCTGACTAATGCATGTCTAACTTATGTCAATGTCTAACTAATGCAGGTCTAACTTTTGTTAATGTCTCACTAATGCATGTCTAACTTTTGGCAGACCTGAAGGTGGGATGTGGAGTATTAAAGCCCACATGAGCCCCACACATCAACCTGCAGCCCTCGACATCATTGTATGTGGCCCTTTGGTGGGAACCCCAGGCAGGGCCACCAAGTTGTTGGTGTTGACATTTTTACATATTTAAGCAAGTAAAGTTCAATTGTGGCTCCTTCAACTAGTGTGATCTCCCAGTGCTACCCTCTGACTGAGAAAGGCTGTGCACCCCTGGTTTAGAGCCTCTCTATATGGGACACATACAGTACATGCCCTCAGCCTGCCCTCCCCAACCTTAACCCTCCTTTCTAGCAGCCTCATCATAACCATCCCCCACAGCCTGACCTTACCATCCCCACAAGTGCCTTATCCTTCCTCCCCACAGCCTAACCCCAACCTTCTTCTCCCTGCAGCCAAATCCTAAATCCTTCACTAGGCCCTAAACTTAACCACCCATCCCCCTCATCCTGGCCACATGCTACTACTCCCCACACACTCACCAATCGGGATGTCGGCTGTCAGTATTCCAGGGTCGGCATCCTGATCATTTCATGGTTCTTGCACCGTTCTTCTGAAGACATTAGGGTTGACGGCATCATTATACTGAGCGCCGACATCCTGACTGCTGTGATGCTAACCGCATCTCCTCTATACACTGTCCTGATGGTAGGTCTTGTGCCGACATGCTTGCGCCAAACCTGTCCTCAGAATCTACCAACAGTTCATGTTTTTAGGTTAACCTGTGGATCTATAGTAGGAATTAATGCAGCAGGTTTGAAAATGTATTATTATTTATTAACCATTTGTTATATAGCGCACACATATTCCACAGCGCTTTACAGAGTATAGTTGAACATTCACATCAGTCCCTGCCCCCGTGGAGCTTACAATCTATATTCCCTACCACATGTACACAGACATTCTAGGGTTAATTTGTTGGGAGCCAATTAGCCTACCAGTGTATATTTGGATTGTGGGAGGAAACCGGAGTACCTGGAGGAAACCCACGCAACTACGGGGAGAATATACAAACTCTGCACAGTTAGGGCCATGGTGGGAATTGAACCCATGACCTCAGTAATGCAGGCAGTAATGCTAACCATTACACGGTCCATGATGCCCAATGTGACAGTTAGTAATGACTACAGCTGTGCACCAGCTAGGTGATCTGGGGAATGTGACAGTTAGTAATGACTACAGCTGTGCACCAGCTAGGTGATCTGGGGAATGTAACAGTTAGTAATGACTACAGCTGTGCACCAGCTAGGTGATCTGGGGAATGTGAAAGTTAGTAATGAATACAGCTGTGCACCAGCTAGGTGATCTGGGGAATGTGACAGTTAGTAATACTACAGCTGTGCACCAGCTAGGTGATTTGGAAAACGTGGACTGTTGGTAGATCTCGAAAAACGGTTTTGTCACCCCTGCTCTAAAGGGTTTGAAAATCAATGTAAACAACTGGAAAACTTTTATGACACTTTTTTTATTGTGTATTATTTTGCTTTAGACAATACAACCTGTTAAATGGGTTTAAATCTGCAGGGGGAAAAAAGAAATTCACATACGAAAAAAAAAAATCTGGCAGAAAAAAAAAACAAATACTTAACACAACATAAAAGTAGAAGAACTACCTGTTTTGACATTCTGTTAGTGTTTTTGCGCAGTGAACACCCAGGGGCCTTAGCATTAAAAACTCTGTTGCTTGTGATAAGGTCATGGACCGGGAGATCGCTGAGTGTACAAGCAGAATAGAAAAACATAAATAATTTTACCCAACGGTAAAATACATAAACCTCGAGCGGAGTGCAGGATGTGTAGGCACACCTTGGAGGAGGATGGGACAGAGGCCTGTCACTCGTTACAGCGGTGAGATGATTACTGGACTACTCTCAAATGCCCTTTGACATACTGTAACATCTGAGATTGCTAAAAAGTTATATGGCCACTGATTGCCGGTGGAAAACTTTCTAAGGCTTAAAAGCCATTTCGAAAACCCATACATAATGGCCTCATCTATTCATCCACGACAAGAAACGCAGGGAACCAAAGACAGTGTTCCTTTTTTCAAGGGCTTTCAAGGTTCTTGTGATACATGGCACGTTCCATGGGGGAGCAGCAGCAGATAACCGAGCTGATTTTTTCTCTTTATAAAAAGTCTGCTGTAAATGTATGGAGGAAAGTAATAGGCAATGTTATGTTCCGGCATAAGTAAGGACTGATTCTGATTTAGGAGTAAAGAAAAAATGAGAAAGCACTTTGGTAACACCGTGTTATACTGCAGTTGGGGCAGATTATAGACGGTGCAGAGAGATTTAGATTTGGGAAGAGAATTTCAGTGTAAAAAAAAAAAAAGCTGCCAGTATTTGTGGGCTACATATAAAAGCAAACAGTATTTACTATGCATGCAAAAACAACAGCTAAATAAATAAATAAATCGCTAAATAAATGTACAGTATTTGCACCACTTGATTTGCAACATGAGTTTGTCCAGGTGCACAGTTATTTGTTCAGTTCTACGAGTATGTGTGTGTGTGTGTGTGTGTGTGTGTGTGTGTGTATATATATATATATACTAGGTGATTCATCGCGCCCTACGGGCGCTCTTCACACCGTCGTAAGGGGCTGCGCCCCCTTAATTTGTGAACGTTTGTTTATGAGAAATATGGTTAGAATTGTATGAAAGATGCCCTGTATTGCAACTTAGGTGTCCGCGAATCGCGGGAGGGGGGGTCGCGGAGGGTGCCGCGAATTGCAGGAGTGGGGGTCGCGGGGGGTGCCGCGAATTGCAGGAGGGGGGGTGGATGCTGCGAATCGCGGGAGGGGAGGGATTGCAGAGAATCGCGGGAGGGGGGTTACGGGGGCGGGGGTTGCGGCGAATCATGGTAGGGGGGGTCTGCCGTGAATCACGGGAGGGGGGGTCACGGGGTGGGGTGCCGAGAATCGCGGGGGGGTGTGTGTGTGCCGTGAATCGCGGGAGTGGGGGTTCCGGGGGGGGTGTGACGCGAATCGCCACAAGAAAAAATCAACACAGAAAGGTCAACACATGTAAATGTTGACAAAGTGTGGCACTTCATTGGTGTCCATGTCGACATATGAGAATGAATATGAAAACATTCAAAAAATGAAAAAAAAAACTTGGTACTTATGTAGTATCTGGGCTGCCGATTTCTAAATCGGGTCGGATCGGGAGATCGCATCGCATCGCATGCGACCATGCGATTCGATGCGATGCGATGCGATGACCCGATTTTTCCATAGGAATCAATGTTAAAATGGACTGAGTCCATTTTAACATGGAATTCAATGGGAAAAATGGGTCCTTTTCATACCCCTACTATCCAAGTGGGCATGGAGTTGGATATAAACCTGTGGCGAGCGTAGCGAGCCACCGAGCCCGAAGCGTGGCGAGCGAAGCGAGCCCCGCGAGGGGACGAATACCGTCCCCTCGCGGGGCTCGCTTCGCTCGCCACGCTTCGGGCTCGGTGGCTCGCTACGCTCGCCACAGGTTTATATCCAACTCCATGCCCACTTGGATAGTAGGGGTATGAAAAGGACCCATTTTTCCATAGGAATCATTTTAACATTGATTCCTATGGAAAAATCGGGTCATCGCATCCGATATCGGATGCGATATCGGATGCGATGCGATGCGATATCGCATCGCATCGCATCTGATTGTATGCCTTAACTTAAGGCATACAATCAAAAAATCGGCAGCCCAGATACTACATAAGTACCAAAAACTTCAAAAACTCATGTCAACCTTTTTCATTGTCGACCATAGCCATGTCAGTGTTTTCCATGTGCAATTTAATTCTGGAGCTGCCGCGAATCGCGGGGGGGGTGCCGCGAATTGCGGGAGGGGGGGTCGCGGGGGTGGGTGCCGAGAATCGCGGGAGGGGGGGTTACGGGGCGGGGGTTGCGGCGAATCATGGGAGGGGGGGTCGCGGGGGTGTGCCGTGAATCACGGGAGGGGGGGTCACGGGGTGGGGTGCCGAGAATCGCGGGGGAGGTGTGTGTGTGTGTGCCGTGAATCGCGGGAGTGGGGGTTGTGGAGGGGGGGGGGTGGGGGGGTGTGACGCAAATCGCCACAAGAAAAAATCAACACAGAAAGGTCAACACATGTAAATGTTGACATAAGTGTGGCACTTCATTGGTATCCATGTCGACACATGAGAATGAATATGAAAATATTCAAAAAATGAAAAAAAAAAAACTTCAAAAACTCATGTCAACCTTTTTCATTGTCGACCATAGCCATGTCAGTGTTTTCCATGTGCAATTTAATTCTGGAGCTGCCGCGAATCACGGGGGGGTGCCGCGAATTGCGGGAGGGGGGGTCGCGGGGGTGGGTGCCGCGAATCGCGGGAGGGCGGGGTTCACAGGGGTTCCGGTGGGGGGTTGCCGCGAATTGCGGGAGGTGTGTGGTCACGGGGGTTGCCGCGAATCGCGGGAGGGGGGGTTGCGGGGGGGTGTGACGCTAATCGCCACAAGAAAAAATCAACACAGAAAGGTCAACACATGTAAATGTTGACATAAGTGTGCCACTTCATTGGTGTCCATGTCGACACATGACAATGAATATGAAAAAATTAAAAATAAATCTTCAAAAACTCATGTCAACCTTTTTCATTGTCGACCATAGCCATGTCAGTGTTTTTCATGTGCCATTTAATCCTGGGGCTGCTGCGAATTGCGGGGGGGGGGTGCCGCGAATCGCGGGAGGGGGGTCGCAGGGGGGGTGCCGCCCCGAATTGCGGGAGGGGTCGTGGGGGGGGGGGGGGTGACGCAAATCGCCACAAGAAAAAATCAACACAGAAAGGTCAACACATGTAAATGTTGACATAAGTGTGGCACTTCATTGGTATCCATGTCGACACATGAGAATGAATATGAAAATATTCAAAAAATGAAAAAAAAACTTCAAAAACTCATGTCAACCTTTTTCATTGTCGACCATAGCCATGTCAGTGTTTTCCATGTGCAATTTAATTCTGGAGCTGCCGCGAATCACGGGGGGGTGCCGCGAATTGCGGGAGGGGGGGTCGCGGGGGTGGGTGCCGCGAATCGCGGGAGGGCGGGGTTCACAGGGGTTCCGGTGGGGGGTTACCGCGAATTGCGGGAGGTGTGGGGTCACGGGGGTTGCTGCGAATCGCGGGAGGGGGGGTTGCGGGGGGTGTGACGCGAATCGCCACAAGAAAAAATCAACACAGAAAGGTCAACACATGTAAATGTTGACATAAGTGTGCCACTTCATTGGTGTCCATGTCGACACATGACAATGAATATGAAAAAATTAAAAAAATTAAAAATAAATCTTCAAAAACTCATGTCAACCTTTTTCATTGTCGACCATAGCCATGTCAGTGTTTTGCATGTGCCATTTAATCCTGGGGCTGCTGCGAATTGCGGGGGGGGGGTGCCGCGAATCGCGGGAGGGGGGTCGCAGGGGGGGTGCCGCCCCGAATTGCGGGAGGGGTCGTGGGGGGGTTCTTTTTGCAGTGAATCGCGGGAGGGGGGGTCGCAGGGGGTGTTTTTGCTGCGAATCGCGGTAGGGGGGGTCGCGGAGGAGCGGGTGTTTTTGCCGCGAATCGCGGGAGGGGGGGGGGCGCGCGGGGGGGGGAGGTTTTGCCGCAAATCGCGGGAGGGGGGCGCTCACCTGGTGGCTGTGGAGTAGCAGTGCTGGGCAACATGGGAAGGCAGTGGGTGTCTGGCACTGTCTGTGGGCTCACTGGGCTGGTTCTCTGTCACATACCTCCCAACATGACCCTCTCCAGGAGGGACACAATGCTCTGTTTCTAGACTTCCCCTTAATGTATGATTGCCATCACCTGTTTTAAACAGGTTAATTTCTCAGAAAGGTGTTCAGCACAGATGAAGGCAATCACACATTAAGAGGAAAGTCCAGGAACAGAGCGTTATAGACACAGACACCCACTTTGAGTGACAGATGTAGCCAAATATATAGGAGATATATATATATATATATATATATATATATATATATTACACAAATCTGCAATATCATTGCCTATACTATCAAGGTGGAATTTGTGGTTAGGCAGAGACATTCCTGTTTCTATAGATGTATCGCCTCTGTGGCGGAGGGGCGCTGCATCTGATGGGGATGCACGAGCGTCCCCTTCACACAGCGGCGGGGAGCAGAATCATTGCCCGTCTCGGCTTCAGGGAGAAGGGCAGGGTTAAGATGGGGGGGGGGTGTGGGCAGCTACGGGGGTGCGGCGGCGGGCTCCGTCAGAACGGGGCAGGCAAGCGTCTCGTGCACATGTGCTCCCTTCTGGCGGATGGCGAGCAGCGGCGATAGTTGATAGAATTGCCAGGAGGAGCTCTAATGAGAGCTGCTCCATCTGTATACACATGTTGCTCTCACCACTCCTTCAAAAAAAATTGGGCCTGATTCAGACCTGTTAGCTAGGCTGTGTATGGGCAAGAAAATCACTCAATGGTCGCTGACCATCAAATTATTTTTTCTTGGCTGGAGATGGCGGAATTCGGGGTGGGCACTAACGTCATGTGACATCAGCTGCCCGCTCCAGGCAGGCATCGTCACACCTGCGCATGCATGCGCAGGGGAACGCCCAGTGTTTTTATGAGCACACCTATAAAATGCCCCCATTCCTCCCCTCCTGGAGCATACGGCCCGGCGAGTATGAAACTCGCCGCGCAAACCCCGACCATCAGGGATGGGGCTGAATTCAGCCCATTCTGAACGGTCTGAATCGGCCCCATTGATGCAGTGTGTCCTTCTAGAAAATTATTTAACGGCCTGATTCAGCTTTGTTCGCCAAGCAAAAAAAAAAGCGGTACTTGTTTCCTAGCACGGCGCCCATCTCGTTGATTGTATGCCTTAACTTTAAGGCACTATAATCCACGCGATGGACCCGATTTTGTGTCAATCACCAGCTAATTTGCAGGTGAAAGACAAAATCAGGTTGATCGCGTCCATCGCGGCCCCTAATAAGGGGCCGCGATGCGACCGACGTGATCAACATGATTTTCCCATAGGGAACAATGTAAAATTATTTTGAAAGTGAAAATCGGGTTGATCGCGTCGGTCGCGGGCCATTATAATGGCCCGCGATGCGATCAACGCGATCAACCCGATTTTACATAGGTGACAATGTGAAATGGGCCAATATGCGCTCGCCACACTTTATAAAATCAACTCCACGCCGACTTGGATAGTAGGGGTATGAAAAGGTCGGAGGACGCGTACCACGGCCCCTCGCGGACTCGCTGCACTCGCCACGCTTTGGGTTGGCGTCAATAGTGGGGTGGCGTTAACAATGGGGGGGGGGCATTTGAAACATGAGGGGGGGTTTGGTATTAAAATGGGGGTTTGGTATTAAAATGGGGTTACATTGAAATCAATGTAAAATCGGGTCTCAGGGACCATTTTACATTGATTCCGACCCGATGTTTCCGACCCGATGGATACAATCAAAATCGGTGGTGCCGTGCTAGGAAACAAGTACCAAAAAAGCAAAACCATGCTGCGCCACAGGTGGGGCAGATGTAACATGTGCAGAGAGAGTTAGAATGGGGCGGGGTGTGTACAAACAGAAATCTAAATTGCAGTGTAAAAATAAAGCTGTCTAACACTGCGGGCTTCATTCAAAAGCAGACTGTATTTATCTTGCACAGAAATAATATAAATGTACATATTTTTCCCCCTGCATGACAACATGGTTTGGTAATTTTTTTTTAAGTCAAATGTACATACATTCAATCCATCCCCTTATTGTGAGCCTCAGCAGTGTGCGGATGAAGTCTTTCATTTGTTAGAGAGACAGTAGACAAAAACAATGAGACAAGGTTAAGCAGAAGCTGGAAGGGGAGCATATAGCAATGAATAAGTAATGTCTAAACGTCCAAGTCTGATTTACTTGGCAAAGATATATGAATGGGAAAGCTATCAGTCACATAACGCCTGAAAGCAATGAAGAAATATCAAGGTTCTTCAATACTTAGCAATCAAGTTTATCAATGATGCCTTGCAAAGGGGTATAGGTTATATTAGGCTTTGACACATACCATGCAATAATCTCATTAATCATTATCAATAGAAAATGCATACAGATGTGAGGTTCACTGGCTTGTGAAGGGGACGATACAGTTACCAAACATCTTTCATACAGTCACACTCTTTCAGAGATTGGTCAGACATCAATCTAGAACATCATTCTATTCTGACAACACATAAGTGGAGTTATCAGCTGCGTGGTTACTTAAAGTTTGAGTGCGATGTTCTATGTACTGAATGTGCTGTTGCCACGGAGAAGAAGGGAGATAATATATTTAGAATTTTAGGTATTTATTTCATTGCACAATAGAAAAAAAAATTTCATTGGTTTTTACATTTATTATACTGGCGAATGCAAGTAAATTAAGATTAGTATTTCACCAATATATTTAGGATAATTTCTTTAATTAATGATTTTATTGGTTTTGCCAAGTAGAAATTCTACTAAAAGTTGAGTATTCCATATTTGGATTTCTGTTATCCAAATTATTTTGAAAACCAGAGTCCGGATTTTGTTGTTGTTGTTGCTAAAAGCACTACTAAACATAGAGACATAGAATGTGACGCAGATAAGAACCACTTGGCCCATCTAGTCTGCCCCTTTTTTAAACATGTTACCTCAAACCATATTTGATCCTTATTTCTTTGTAAGGATATCAATGTGCCTATCCCAAGCAGGGTTAAATTGCTCTACTGTATTTGTGTCTACCACCTCTGATGGGAGGTTATTCCACTTATCTACTACTCTTTCTGTGAAGTAATTCTTCCTCACATTTCCCCTGAATCTTCCTCCCTCTAGTGTCAGTGCATGTCCTCGTGTTCTGCTGCTCCTCTTCCTGTGAAGAATGTCTCCCACCTGTACCTTGTTAAAACCCTTCATATATTTGAAAGTTTCTATCATGTCCCCCCTTTCCCTTCTCTGCTCTAAAGTATAAAAAGAAGGGAAAGGACATGATATGTAACTGGCACTACTGGAGACATGATATGTAACTGGCACTATCGGGGATATCTGTATCTGGCACTACTGGGGACATGATCTGTAACTGGCACTACTGGGGAAATCTGTAACTGATACTAATAGGGACATGATATGTAACTGACACTACTGGAGACATGATATGTAACTGGCACTACTGGAGACATGATATGTAACTAGAACTACTGTGGACATCTATATCTGGTACTACTGGGGACATGATATGTAACTGGCACTACTGGGTACATGAACTGTAACTGACACTAATAGGGACATTTGTAACTGGCACTGTTAGGGACATGATATGTAACCGGCACTACTATGGACATGGGGCCAGATTCTCTAAGCTTCAAAAGTGATAAAATGTAGAGTGATAAACAGCCAGCCAATCAGCTCCTGCCTGACATTTTTCAAACGCAGTCTGTGACATGGCAGGTAGGAGCTGATTGGCTGGCTGTTTATCACTCTACATTTTATTACTTTTGAAGCTTAGAGAATCTGGCCCATGATCTGTAATTGGCGCTACTGGGGACATCTGCAACTGACACTACTGAGGACATGATATGTAACTGGCACTACTGGAGACATCTGTAACTGCCACTACTGGGGACATTTGTAACTGGCACTACTGTGGATATATGAAATTGGCACTACCGGGAACATTATCTGTAAATAGCACTACTGGGGACATCTGTAAGGGGCACTACTGGGGACATAATATGTAACTGGCACTACTGGGGACATGATATGTAACTGGCAATAAATACAGTACTTTATGTGCAAGAAAAGTATTGCTTAGCATTCAAACTCAGTGCATGAGATAGTACACAAACTTTGTTTCATGTTTTGAAACCTTGTTTCATGCACAAATAAAATACTGTATACAGTATACTTATATTATTTGAGTCCTTATATGGCTCACCTTCCACAGTGTAACCTTCGTACTGCGCCCAATATGGCTGCATCATCTGGTACACTTGTGGATTGGATGAAAAATACATGAACCTCACTGTCTTCTACACAGCAATCACATCATTTTGTGTAATTTCTTCTAGGGGTGACCTATTCCTCCCAGGCTAATCCTACACAGTGAGTCCAAGATGGCATCCTCACCTGGTACCTTGTTAGGGTGGAATACACAACTCGTGGAAGTTATTTTCCAAAATAACCAACACCAACACTACATTGTGTCCAGTGGCGTAACTACATATTTTGCACCCCCCCCCCGCCACAAATTTTTTTGCGCCCTCATACTCCCCCTCCCCTCGGCACCCCCCCATGCCCATACCTGCTCGGCCGCATCTGCGGTCACGGTCCTATCTCTCCCAGAGCTGGCTCCTGCTGCTATAATGAAAAGTGACTCTTAGAAAATGGCTGCCCCCATACTGCAGACAGAAAACTGTCTGCAGTATGGAGCCAGCCATTTTCTAAGTGTGCGTTTTCATTATAGAAGCAGGAGCCAGCGCTGGGAGAGACAGGACTGTGACGGCACAGCAGGCAGGTACCGGCAGACAGCAGCGGGTAACTATAGCCCCGCAGACCCCCGGCGCCCAAACTTTCTCTGCGCCTCCCCGCCACCGTGGGGGCTTCGGAGCTATAGTTACGCCACTGATTGTGTCTACTGTACTTTCTTTTATGTTTGTGTACTGCAACTTGTCTATTGCTGTACTGCCCAAAGCCTATGTATTATGTGCATTGTTTGATGTCTGTAAAGTGCCTTGAGTCCTATAGGAGAAAGAGCGCTATATAAATAAAACTTACTTACTTACTTTGTGTGTATTTCATGTGTTTGATGTATTCATTCAACATAAATAAATTTTGTGTTCACACATGGGTCCTGTCCACACAAGATACCTCATTGAAATATAAAATTATTCCAAAATACGGAATAGTCCGTTTTCCAAAAAGGATTACTAAACCTGTAGACAACCAATCGGGGCTCATTTAACTTCCTCCCATAAAAGGGCCATATAACCTAGCATTTTCTAGGTCTGTCTCTTCTCTCCCCCTGCCTGAAGTGCCAGTGAAGTTTACAGGGGAGGGCAGGGCCCAGGTAAAGAGTCTCTGCACAATTGGTCAGGAGGCTGCTCATATACAGAATGGCCCCAGATCATGATACAGAATTAAATGACTGCTTTTGTGGTCATTTTCACTCCTTTCCACAAAACAAGGATGGCTTATTTTCAGAGACCCTCTCCCTGCATGTGATTTTTTTTTAGTACATTCAGGCAAGAAGCGGTGATAATAACTTGTAATTATCAGGTCAAAAATGCAATATGTAAATATGCCACACAACATATCTTCTAAACACAAAAAAAAATGTTGTTGTCTAAACCAGTGGTTCCAAACCTGGGGTACTTGTACCTCTAGGGTACACTGCAGATCGATTGGAGTACTTGAAAATAATATTAATAATGGCGGAAGAATAGGAAGAAGTCTTCTGATGGTGGAAGATTTCCATTGCCGTGGTGATAAGCCATGTTGCATCACTTCTAGTCAGTGGCGTAACAATAGCCCCGCAGCCCCCGCGGTTGCGGGGAGGCGCTGTATAAGTGTTGGCGCCAGGGACTGCAGGGCATTGTAACGCCGTCACCACCACAGGTCAGCAGATTGACCTGTCCCGGCTCCTCTCCTGCTATTGAGACGGACCATCATAAAATGTCAGCCCCCATATAGCAGACAGTTCTCTGAAACTGCCTGCTGTATGGGGGCGGACATTTTGTGATGGTCCGTTTTTAATAGAAGTCAGGAGGAGAGCCAGACCAGACCGCAGACAAGATCAAGGCTGCCTGCTGCTGGGCACGGGGAGGCACTGAGGTAAGGCACGGTGGAGGGGATGGGGGCGCTTCAATTTATCGGCGGGGGGGGGTCGTTTATAGTATAGCTACGCCACTACTTCTAGTTCCGTCATCAACATCTCCTTTGTCCAACAGCAATCCACTGGGAGTTACCCACCCTGTCCTCAGATATCAGCGTTCATCTACCCCGTACTGACACGGGTGGACGAAGCAGCGGCATTAATCCAACAGGCTTTAGCCGGAACCCAGGAGCCAGTATAAAGCTGGCGGCCAGACACAGAGGGACTCGATTCCTGACCTCACACTATTTCTCCGCTTCTCCTTAATATAAGGACATACATAAGGATACGCATACCGCTCACTTCTACTCCACTCATGTGTATATTTCAAAATGAGAGAAGGGGGGTACTCATAAATAAAAATCCTAATCAAGGGGTACAGGAGAAAGAAAAGATTTGGAACCGCTGGTCTTAACAATGTGAGTGAGACGGTCAGCACATTCACTGACTGTTACCCTTTTATTCAAAACAGCTGCAAATTTCAAACTATGGGCCAGATGCCCTAAGCTTTACAATTGATAAAATGGAGAGTGATAAACAACCAACCAATCAGCTCCTGCCTGACGTTTTTCAAACACAGCCTGTGACATGGGCAGGTAGGAGCTGATTGGTTGGTTGTTTATCACTCTCCTTTTTATCACTTTTTGAAGCTTAATGCATCTGGCCCTGTAACTGTCCAACTTTTCCAAATAGATTTATTGTATTTACTTATCTTTATCATGTATTGTTGTGCATAGTAACTGTGAGTTATATACTGTACACCTGTACTTCTTGTATACAGAATACAATGAAATAAGTATCTGAGCATTCCAGTACTACTGAGACTATCCCTGCCCGCAGTCTGCGGATGATAAACGGGTTAATCCATTCTCTTTGTTCAACTTTCTGTTCTGTTTTCATTCTTTGTCTGACCACAGAGAGAGAACGCTCAGTGTGATGGTAATTTACATTTCATATGAGAAAACGTGATGTATTTTTTTTATATATTTTTTTGCTTATTTCATGGTGACTAATTGCCAATTACTATGGTAATGTTATAATTCAGCGTCTGTGAGGTCTACGAAT
The DNA here is from genome assembly GCF_055691185.1 of Crinia signifera. NCBI lineage: Eukaryota > Metazoa > Chordata > Amphibia > Anura > Myobatrachidae > Crinia > Crinia signifera. Next base: position 148,306,045 of record NC_139224.1, read on the forward strand.
GAGAAATGATAGGTAACTTCTTTGCTTTCATTTCTATGGCAACAAAACTTAATTGTCATTAAATAGCAGTTACAATATATAGAGGCAGGACCCGGTAATTATAGGATTTATGTGCCCATAAACATAAATAAGAGCTGCGCATTTGTGGAGAGGTCTCCCCCCCAGTTCATTTCCACTGGGTTAGAACTCGATATGCAGTGGCAGCATCTAATCAGACAAAATGTTTACTATAAAAATAAGAGATGGATTATGAATCTCCACAAACACTGGAAATGCTTCACGGAACACACTTTATGGTAGCCATGAACCACGGTCTTCCCGCTTCAAGACACCACTTAACTGGCAAATGAAAAAATATCACTCAATATATTACAGCAATATGTCAAATGACAATGCGGATGTATTGCTTTCACAGCAAAAAAAAGGCTAATAATAGAAAAATATCAGTATATAAGTGTATATAAATATAAGTATACTCTATTTGGCTTCAGGACAGAGATTATAGACCCCATTTGTGAAACACGTTATTATATTTCATTCAAATATTCACACAGAGAGCGAAAAAATGTATTTTGAATGCCCAACTTTATTTCTCTGTGTGCAAGAATGTTAAACGGACGCTAACACTTCAGAGATCATCTGTATTACCATTAGAATTGTTATTAATATTATGATTATGAAAATCAAGCCGATAGATATTTCACAACGCTCAGGGGAGCCGATTTCCTTTTTTTCCGGTGGGTGCTCCCAACACCCGCCAAACCCTCCCCCCCCAAAAAAAATCCCCCAGCCCCCCCACCCCACCTCCGGACTCACGCGCTGCTCTCTCGGGGTCCGGGAGCAGCAGCAGCGCCGCAGTGGGGTCCCAGCAGCAGCGGATATGCCGTCAGCAGCAGGGTCCCTGCGAAAGATGGGAACTAGCCGCAGTATTAATACCGCGACTAGTTCCCATGCGCCGCAGGGACCCCCGCTGATGACAGCATATCAGCTGCTGGGACCCCGCTGCCGTGGCCCGTGCCGCGGGTGCTCCTCACCTTCCGTGGGTGCTCAGGCCCCGGAGCACCCACGGTTTCAGCGCCTATGACAATGCTGTACAGAGAACTTTACCGCACAGGCACATGAGCTCCCAAAGAAGCTTACAATCTTATTTCCCTTGTACCGACACATCTGCGCCGTGGAATAGATCTGTGAATGGTCAGGTTTTCCGCATTTCAAAAATTGCAGTACAACGGCGCAGATTTTGTGCTGAAGTATTTTTCCAGCAGTTTGGAGTTTCCACACTGGCCATACATTAGAGAACGATTTCAGGTCCGAATGCATGATTTCAATGGCTCATGCAATGCATTGTGTGTGTTTTTGTGCACATCATGAGGTGTTTTGGTACGACAACAATCCAAAGTGCGGGCCCATCGTTCATGAGATGGATGGTGTGATCCTATGGGTTATGGAATAGCAGATCAACGTTGTTTAGATTGACCATATTATGGTCAACCACCCTTAGTCGGAGACCAGCCCTTGTCTAGGCGCCCGATTATATTCTTTGTTGAATTTTTTTTTCCCTTTTCCCGACTAGTTAGACGCCTGAAGATTGTCATCCGTGTTGGGATCAAAATTAGTTTTTCACATTTGTTTGGTGTCCCCGTGGACACTGTGATAGTGTGCCTCTCTTGGTACACTATTATAATCTTACTCTATGCCCACGGATAGTTAAGCGTGAAGGAAGTCGCCCTTTGATATTTTGGTACCCAAAAAAAGTGAAAAACTCATGTCCACCATGTGACCGTCATCACGTTCCCGTCGCTCTAACACTGGCATATCCGTTAATATCGATCTAGACATGGTCAACTATCTTTAGGTGTCTAACTAGAAGGGTTCGACTAAGTGTGGTCCACCATAACATGGTCAATCTAGAAATTGTAGATCTGTTGGCTGGATACCGATCCTATGTACTGCACAGATGAACCGATGACAAGTATGCTGGCAGTTACAGATCGTACAATGGATCTTATGTGAAATCACACACATAAGATCTAACGTGTGTCTGGAAAGCTGCCAGGGCGTTCAAGGGAACATGATCTGGATCGGATGCTGGTCGTCCTGATGTATGGACAGTTGCAATAGAGAAATGATAGCCAGGATCCGATTGGTTGCTATGGGCAACATCACCTCTTTTCATCTTTAGAAGCTTTAGTAAATGTTCCCATAAATGTTCAGCAGATGTGTGGTGATTTTGAGAACCCAACCCATGGAACATGCCGTTTAGTGGTATCCACCATTCGTAAAGGATAAAAACTCCCCTGCTCTTCAAAAACCTGCTAAATTTATTTGTAATTTGTAGTAAACAGTTAATTACCCTCAGACCCCACCATAAAGGACCCACCTGGGATATGCAGCAGTACAGGCCCATGCTGAAGAGGTGTGGTCACCCACCATGAAGGATTAGCCAACCATTAGTGAGTACAGTGGGAATGCACAGTCTGGAATATAGTATCAGGAGGAGGACGGCCAGAGACAATGGCCCTTCCAGGAACTTCACCAGTACTCAGGTGGGTCAGTCCAACCCTGATAACCCTACTGGTATGTCTCCAGACTGTTAGAGGAAACTTTTAGAAATAGGATAAGAACATAGACCAAGCACACACCCATTATACCTTTTAGACAGCATCAAACTTTCCAGTGCTAAAGGAGGAGTCCCACACTGACAGCAAGAGAAAATGGCCGCCCAGTGGTCAAATGAACAGGACTATGTTCAGGTCATGATGTCAGTATGTTCTTAGTATGGGTTCCACAAACACAATATAGATACCCCTATGCTGACCATACACCTAGAGATGGGCACATTTGTTTAGACAAATTGGTTCAACAGATTTGAATGACTGATAATGTCCATTTTGGGAGCAAATGGCTGATTGTCATTTACCAGATTTTCATTCCAACCAACCAACCAACTAACTATAACTACATATGCAAATGTTGGAAAGATAATCTTTAGGTATGGCCAGCTTTCATCACTCACTGGGCTTTCATCTAGTCTATCTGAGGGCAGACGAATACACATGGGGGTAACAGACAAATCCTGGAAAAGCACAGTTCATAAAGCAGTAGGGTGGTAATGCTAAATAAAGGAGCCTGGAGCTTTGATACATAATAGAGATGAACAAATTGATTTGATAGAAGTTTATATTCTACAGATTTCAGTCATTTGAAGACAGCAAACAACTATAACTGAAATAAATTGGAAAGTAGAGTGAAATTGAATTTTAAAACGTTGTTTGTGAACAACAAAGCCTTTAAAGAAAAAGAACAACAAAGTCTATAAAGAAAACCATCAATAATGACAAATTGAATACATATACACTATAAGAAAAAACCTCTGTATGCAAACAAATGGGTTTGTTGCAGAGTTAGAAGTAATTGGGGGTATTTTACGCCCAAGAATCAAACCTAGAAAAAAATATTTGCCCATATACAACATCCTCCTATATGTACACCTGGAGGGAAATTTAATAAGGAATTTTTGTGCTGTATATGTAACAATGTGCCCCGGTGCTGGGATAGCTTCCCTGCTCCCAGCACCGGAGCAGCATCAGCAGTGCAGGCACAGGAAGAGCGAGCTGTGCCCTCCACAGGGCACGGCTCCCCCCAGCGCAGGGATCAGCTGTCTGATCCCTGCACCTATGGTGCGGGTGGCAAAGCGGCGTCGAGCAGCAGCGTGGACAGAGCGGGGCTTTGAAATTGGCGCCAATGCGGCCGCCAGTATAAAGCGCCGCTCGCGGCAGCTTACATTTCCAGCCATTCGAGAGCTAATCACGGCTCCTGAATATGTGGCCAATAGGAGATGGCCGCAGTGAACCAATCAGCACTCGCCGTGCCATACTCTGCCCCACCCCCGGCGTTCTGACGTCAGATGCCGCAGGGAGGCGGAAGAGAAGGATCCCCTGCCGGAGGAGCACAGGAGTGTACTGTGGAAAAGAGATGACGCGTATGGAGAAAACAAATATGGCGGCGGAGAGAAGAACAGCTCTGGCAGCCACTGAAGAGGCCTGAAGATCAAGAAAGAAGATCTATGACGCCTTCTGCAGGAAGAAAAGAAGAGGCGCCGCTGCTGGCCAGGACAGGCCAGTGGCAGAAGAAAAGAAGATGGCGGCAGCTGTCCCAGGAGAGGCCTGCGGGGGAGGAATGCAAAAGAGCTAACAAAGCTCCCCCCGCAGCCTCTCCCAACACCAGGTAGGCGTCCCTAGACCACTGGATGTTTAGCCACTAGGCGTTGGTCATGTAGATGGGCCCTCCTGGCCCTTTGGTAATTTAGCTGGACCCTCCTGGCCCAAGGACACCACTTTCGGGCATTAGGCCTGTGGGCATCAGTAGCCGGGTGCAAGGCCCGAGGCCCCATAGGGTGGGCAAACTGCCCAGGGGCTGCAGATTCAGGCATTAGGCCTGCTTCCCCCACTACAGGCTTAAGGCCTGTCAGTCATTTTAGGCCTCCTATGGCCTGTGTGTTGTGTTAGGCCTCTTAAGGCCTGTGAAGTGTTTCAGGCCTACATAGGCCTGTGTCTCCTCATTGGTTGGGGGTGATTTTCACTCCCCTGAAGGGTCCTTTCGCTGGGAACAGTTTGGTTTGCGACAGCTGTTCCCAGGGCCAGGATTGAGTAGGGAAAAGGGAACAGCTGTTCCCTTCACATGGCCGGAATGGCTGTTCGTGAGTAGATTGGTTCTATGTAAGGGAAGGGTTGATATGTAAACTCCCTCCCACTGAGTGTATTCTCTGTCGCCTAATGTTACTGTCTGTGTGTTTTTGACATGTACTGTTGTTTTGCATATTAGTTAATTTTTTGAAGGATTAGATACCTGAAGCCTTAATGTAACGTTGTTAAGGGAGCGTAGGTCAGTTAGCCTCATGTTAGGGAAAGTAAGTATAGGGAGGTTGTGTTTCCCCTATAGGTGCGGGAGAGCGCCCGTCAAGGTGACAAGAGCCTGGAAGTGAGTAGTCTTTACGTTTGTCTGTTTCCCCCAGCCGGTGGTTGTGGTTCTCCAAGTCCCAGTATGCGTTCCAGGCTTGCTTGGACTCATAGTTCCACAACAAAACCCAATGGTTTATTCTATTTTTTTTACACTTTTTCGCAGCCTTGCAAGTCAATCAGAATAAGGCCCCACTATCCTTGATATGACCTTGATTTTCTTTGTCTAGAATATCTCTACGACTTTTCAGCAAATATTTGTTTGTTACACGCACTGCACCAGGCAAGATATATCAATTTAAATGCCAATTTTTTTCCTTAATGATGTTCTGGGATGGTGTCCAGAGACAAGGATTGTAACAAACATGCGGCTATAGAAACTAAAATATGCAGATGAGTTTACAGTATGTCACCAGCAAATCTGGGGCTCATTTGCTGTTTATAAAAGAGTTTAACCTACCTTGCAGACTTTACTGCCATTTACATAAACTCAATGTGGATTTTGGATTAATTCAATTTATAAGGCGACAAAAAGTCTTGGATAGCTGATACACTCCTTTCCGGCACCCTTAGAAGAGGACACCACTGAAGAGGTAGACACTGGCACGTTGATGAATAACGGTGGTACTCAGCGGCGACTCCAGAGGAGGGGCTGCTGCACAGTTAAAAAGCATGGCGAGTGCAGCGAGCCTGCGAGGGGCGGCGGTACGCGTCCTCTGACCTTTTCACTTCCTCTACCCCCACTATCCACATCGGCGTGGAGTTGATTTTATACAGTGTGGCGAGCGCAGCGAGCCACCGAGCCCGAAGCGTGGCGAGCGGATGCGTATTACTTTACATGTATTCCGCGGCCGCTCGCCACGCTTTGGGCTCGGTGGCTCGCTGTGCTCGCCACACTATCTAATATCAATTCCACGCCGACGTGAATAGTGGGGGTATGAAAAGGTCGGAGGACGCGTACCGCCGCCCCTCGCGGGTTTGCTGCGCTCGCCACGCTTCGGGTTGATAGTGGGGGTGACGTGGGGGTGCTTTTAACATTGTAAGCACCCATTACGGTGCTTATACAATTAATTATCTTATAGGGGGCACAATGTATGCCATATACAATGGTATACGATTTAAAACACCTAATGGGTAACATTGAAAACACCCATTAGGTGTTTTAAATCGTATACCATTGTAAATGGCATACAATGCGATGGTATACAATTTAAAATTGAATAACATCGGCTTGCATCGCGTAACATCGCATTGCATCGCATACCATCGTATGCCTTATGGTATGCGATGCGATGGGCGCCGTGCTAGGAAACAAGTACCTTATACACTTTCATGTATATTTTTGAACATTCTGCAACATTTATGTTCAAGGGTCCTCGGGATTGACAGAATCCCAGGAATTGGCCCCAAAATGTCCGGGATTTCAATCCCAGGATTGGAGTTTCCAATCCTGGGATTTTATGATTAGACTGCATATGCGCAGTCTAATGTCAGGAAGTGTCTGAGCACTCGCTCAGACGCTGCCTGTCTTCTCCCATCCTCAGCTATACAGTTCTGCCCAGTGTGATGTAGTCAGAGGTCTGGCTGCACAGCCACTCAGCTCAACCCCTGCCACTAGGGCAGACAACAGAATTTTTGGGGCCCCATACTCTGATATATCTGGGGGGCCCCCACACCCTCAAAAGCTATCAACCCCTCCTTTTGCTGGAACATAAACTGGGCACACTGTGGCCTGCGTTCTTTACCCTGACGCCCTCCCTCACCCCACAGCTTGGGCTCTATCACACTGGCACACTCCCTTACCCCGCGACCTGCGCATTATACTGTAACACCAATGCACTCCCTTGCCTTGCACTCTTTCACACCCATGCACTCCCTTACCCTGTGGCCTACGTTCTATCACACTGACATGCTCCCTCAGCCAGCAGACTGCTTTCTATCAGCACCGGACCATGCTCTATCACACTGACCCACGCCCTCACCATGCGGAATGCGTTCTTTCACACTGACGCACTCCCTCACCCTGCGACCTGCATTCTATCACACTGGCGCACTCCCTCACTCTGCGGCATGCGTTCTATCACACTGATACACTCCCTCACCCTGCGACCTGCATTCTATCACACTGACGCACACCCTCACTCTGCGGCATGCGTTCTATCACACTGACGCACTCCCTCACCCTGCAGCATGCGTTCTATCACACTGATGCACACCCTCACTCTGCGGCATGCGTTCTATCACACTGACGCACTCCCTCACCCTGCGACATGCATTCTATAACACAGTGATGCATTCACTAAAACTGATGCACTCCCTCACCCTGCAGCATGCGTACTATCACACTGACGCACTCCCTCACATAGACTGGGAATATAATACATTGCCAAGTGCAGTGAAGCACTGTGCCCGAAGCATGGCGAGAGCAGTGAGCTATGAGAGGGTATGCGGTACGTTTATACAGTGTCCATGTTGACATATGTCGACATAGACACCAACAAAACTTGAAAAATGCACATTGACCTTATTCATGTCGAACATGTCTATGTTGACCATAAGCTTGTGGCGAACTTTTGTCAATGTATTTATACCATAACCGTTTGGTCCTGTAAGTGAATGACTCTTTAAAAAAGCCTCCGAGTTCGGCCGGCACCTCGCACGTCTGCCGGACTCGGAGGCAATCACAGTTCTCCAGTGTTGTCAACCTATTGGGATGCTGTTAGAATCCCGGCAGTCGGAATCCTGGCGGTCAAAGTCCCGACGCCGGAATCCTGACACTTTCTCTCTCTGTGGGCCAGATCACTTGAAAAGTGATGAAATGGAGAGTGATAAACAGCCAGCCAATCAGCTTCTACCTGTCATCTCACAGGCTGGGTTTGAAAAATGTCAGGTAGTAGCTGATTGGCTGGTGGTTTATCACTCTCTATTTTATCACTTTTCAAGATTAATACATCTCGCCCTATGGGTGTCCACGACACCCCTAGAGGGAGAATAAATTAGTGTGCCGAGCGTAGTGAGGCACCAGGCCCACTGCGTTGCGAGCGCAGCGAGCCCGCAAAGGAGGGGGGGGCGATCCACGTCCCCCCCCTTGTCGGGATTTCGTGGTCGGATACCCACTGCGATTCAATATTCTGAGTCTTTCCTTACAGCGCTGATGTTGAAGTCTTGGGTGTGCATCAGTCATAGTTATTATAAAACAGAGAAGAAGGATATTTCATTAAGAAACCATTGATATAATTGGCTCATGCTGGGGATTTGCAGTAAGTGATTTTCATGAATGATCCACTATTCCAGCTTGTTTTCTGCATTATAAGAGAATGGATATGTTCTAGGATGGTTCAGTATTACATATTCCGCAACACAAAGCAGCCGATCACATAATCACACTCACAGAATTTGGATACTGTTTTGTGAGTTTAACATAGCCCTAATGAATTGCAATCAATTAGCGTAATAGTAATTAAAACCATCAGTGTGTTTATTAAGGGTAATAAGCTTTATACAGTAGATTGCCAACTCAGATGCTTTATCTACCAGATCAATATATTGCAATTAAAAACTCCTAGAAGGCAATTAAAGGTCACCAATTATATAGTTGTGGAATGCAATTTTTTTTTTTTGCACGATCAACATTTTTGTCTTTAATATAATGGAACGCTTTGGCAGTAGTTAAGCTAATCTTCCACTCATTATGGGCCAGATGTATAGAATTTGAATTTGACGGCAGATAAGAACCACTTGGCCCATCTAGTCTGCCCCTTTTTTTAAACATGTTACCTCAAACCATATTTGATCCTTATTTTTTTGTAAGGATATCACTATGCTTATCCCAAGCATGTTTAAATTGTACTACTGTATTTGCGTCTACCACCTCTGATGGCAGGCTGTTCCACTTATCTACTACTCTTTCTGTGAAAAAATTCTTCCTCACATTTCCCCTGAATCTTCCTCCCTCTAGTTTCAGTGCATGTCCTCGTGTTCTGTTGCTCCTCTTCCTGTGAAGAATGTCTCCCACCTGTATGTACCTTGTTAAAGCCCTTGATATATTTGAAAGTTTCTATCATGTCCCCCCTTTCCCTTCTCTGCTCTAAAGTATACATATTAAGATCTTTTAGTCTTTCCTGGTACATTTTGTGATGTAGGCCATGCACCATTTTAGTTGCTCTTCTTTGTACAGTCTCTAATGTATTTATATCCTTCTGGAGATATGGCCTCCAGAACTGAATACAATACTCTAGGTGAGGTCATACCAATGACCTATACAGTGGTATTATTACTTCTTTCTTTCTACTGCTGATACCTCTCCCTATGCAACCAAGCATCTGACTTGCCTTCTTCATTGCTTTGTTACATTGCCTACCTGCTTTTAAGTCACCTGAAATAGTGACACCTAGATCCCTCTCTTCCTCAGTAGTTTCCATTATAGTGCCATTTATACTATATTGAGTCTTTGGATTTCTGAGACCCAAGTGCATGATTTTGCATTTTTTGGCATTAAACTCTAGTTGCCATTCTCTTGACCATTTCTCTAATCTACCTAGATCCTCAATCATTTGTTTTACCCCTCCTGGTGTGTCTACCCTGTTGCATACCTTTGTGTCATCTGCAAAAAGGCACATTTTACCCTCAATTCCATTTGCAATATCACCAATAAAGATATTCAAAAGAACTGGTCCAAGTACAGATCCCTGGGGTACTCCACTTGTAACCTTTCCCTCCTTTGACTGTACTCCGTTTACTACAACTCTCTGTTTTCTGTCCTGCAACCACGCTCTTATCCATTCAACTATCTTAGAATCCAATACCAAGCTTTCAAGTTTATTTAACAGTCTGCGATGTGGGACAGTGTCAAAAGCTTTACTAAAGTCTACATAAGCTACATCTACAGCCCCACCTTGATCTATTACTTTAGTCACCCAGTCAAAAAAGTCAATAAGATTTGTTTGACATGATCTTCCCCCAGTAAACCCATGCTGTTTTGGATCCTGTAAATTGCTGGTTTTGAGATATTCTACAACTCTTTGTTTTAAGAGTGTTTCCATCAATTTCCCTACTACTGATGTAAGGCTCACTGGTCGATAGTTGCTTACCTCTTCCTTGCTTCCACTTTTGTGCAGTGGGACTACATTCGCTGTTTTCCAGTCCTCTGGGATTACTCCAGTAGCTAGTGACTGGTTGAATAATTCTGTTATTGGTTTTACCAGCTCCCCTTTAAGCTCTTTTAGTATCCTTGGATGTATCCCATCTGGCCCCATTGTATTATCCACTTTCAGTTTTGAGAGTTCTGTGAGGACTTTCTCCTCTGTAAATGTACTTGTCTCTCCCTCAGTTTTCTGACTATACTTGCAACTTAACTGTGGCCCCTTCCCCTCTCTTTCAGCAGTGAATACTGAGCAGAAATAATTATTAATATTATCTGCTATTACATTGTCCCCCTCAAGAAAACTTCCACTCTCTGTCTTCAGTCTAATTATTCCACTTTTTGTTTTTCTCCTTTCACTTATATACCTAAAAAAAAGTGTCCCCCCCTTTACCCACTGACTGGGCCATTTTCTCTTCAGCCTGTGCTTTTGCACATCTGATTACCTTCTTAGCCTCCTTCTGTCTAACAAGATACACCTCTTTGTCCTCATTCTTCTGGGTCTGCTTAAATTTCTTAAAGGCCAACTTTTTTGCTTTCACAATACTTGCTACTTTTTTTGCAAACCACAATGGCTTTCTTTTTCTTGTGTTTTTCCTAACTCTTTTGACACAAAGTTCTGTTGCTTTTAGAATTGCACTTTTTCATTTTTCCCACTTATCCTGCACTCCTTCCAAGTTCTTCCACTCTGCCAAAGAATCCCTTACAGAGTTTCCCATCTCTACAAAATCAGCCTTTCTAAAATATAACACCTTTGTTTTTGAGTCAGTCTCTTATTTTGAACCATACTGCTTGATGGTCACTGGATCCCAGATTTTCACCCACATTTATGTCACATATTCTGTCACCATTTGTAAGTATTAAGTCTAATATTGCGTCCTTACGAGTGGGCTCCCTCACCAATTGCTGGAGGGATGCTCCTTGCAAGGAATTCAGCATGTCCCTACTTCTGGTGGAACTTGCAACAGGCAGCTCCCAGTTTACATTAGGTAGATTAAAGTCTCCCATGATTATCACCTCTCCTTTTAATGCCATTTTATTGATGTCCTGCAATAGGCTCTTGTCTAGTTCCTCTTCCTGACCTGGTGGTCTGTAGATCACCCCTATACGAAGAATCACCTTCTCCCCTGTTTCTATGGCCACCCAAAGGGCCTCCGTTTTTTCTTCAATACTTTGAATTAAGGTAGTCTTTATATATTTTTTTCACATATATTGCAATCCCTCCTCCAATTTTTCCCATTCTGTCCTTCCTAAATAAAGTATATCCTGGTATAGCTATGTCCCAGTCATGATTTTCATTGTATTAAGCTTGAAAGTGATAAAAGGGAGAGAAATAAAGTATACATAGCATTGTATTAAGCTTGAAAGTGATAAAATGGATAGAAATAAAGTACCAGCCAATCAGCTCTTAACTACTGTACCAGGGGAGGCTCCAGAGGTGTGGCTGCCGCACTGTTCAAAATTCAAATAGGAAAGGCACAGCAACTGTCACCAACTGCTATTCCAAACTGACTCACTGGCAGTAGGTGTGGATCCCCTATTTCATACCTCCCAACTTTTGATGTCTAGGAGGCGGGACGTAGCTGCCGCGCGCCGCAGGCGCGCCAAAATTTTAGGGGCGTGACCTAATTTCGGGGCGTGGTCTATACTTGCGGCTCTCCCGTGAGGCCACGCCCCCATTTTGACGCTATCGGGGCATGACCCAGAGGCTCTGTGGGCCTCTAGCCATGCCCCCAGCCCCCTGGCTGCGGGAATAGATTCTGTGCGCATGCGCACAGCGTTTATTCCCTGCTGCTTAGCAGCCGACAGGGGGGACTCCCAACAGCCCCCCCCCCCCTCACCGCGGGACACTGCCGGCCATGGGAGGGACAGCGGGACAGGCCCTGATAATCGGGACTGTCCCGCTGAAATCGGGACTGTTGGGAGGTATGCTATTTGAATTTTGAACTGTGCTGCAGTCCCTCCTCTGGATACGCCACTGTACTGTACCATGTTACAGGCAGTGTTTGAAAAAGATTGGTTGGAGGTTTATCACACTCCACTTTATCACCTTTCAGGGCTTAGTACAATATTGCCCGCCATTACATATTCTCTTCACTCATCTTCACCCATCGGGGGGGGGGGGGCTGTGGGGACACCAGGCCCAGACAGAAATGGGGCCTAGGACTGGATTTTGGAAAGTATTTATTATTTTTATTTATTAACAGTTTCTTGTATAGCGCATACATATTCCACAGCGCTAGGGAGTCCAATCCCGGGATCGGCGGGATCCCGGGATTTTGGCCTAAAATCGCTGTGATTTGAATCCCGGGATTGAAGATTTCAATCCCGGGATTCCGGGATGAGCAACCCCATTAGTTTTTGCTTAAAGCTGGGCAGCGCTGAGCACCAGAATATGGCTCAGACGCTGCCTGGCTAACTGTTCCTTACCCCTAGTGCTGCTCTTGGGAGTTGTGAGGGACTGTGTGCTGTGCTGACAAGCATGGTGGCGCCCAGACTGCGCAGCGTGGCCCCTGACATCACGTCACACTGCGCAGCCTGGCCGCTGCTCTGCCTGTCAGCACAGCAGACTGTCCCAAACCCGGACAGACGCCCCCTGCCTTCCGCCCACCCGCCGGAGATAGATGTCCTGCTGCTGCCTGTGCCCTGTCACCACCACTGCCACCGTAAGTGACAGGGCAGAGACTATAGGCACAGGGAGGATGTGCGGGGTGCAGTAATTTATATTGACATATGGGGGAGGGGCCGGTTTTTTTATTAGGGAGGCCAATCCCGGGATTGCGCATTTTTCAATCACGAATCCCGGAATTGAAAGAATGCCCCGGGATTGGCATCCCTACGCAGCGCTTTGCAGAGTATAGTTGAACATTCACATTAGTCCCTGCCCCGGTGGAGCAGATAGAGGTCTTACCAAGCATTTCATGTGTTTGAGAAAAGGAAGGGGGGCCCTGCCTATATTGTCAGTCCCGGGACCCACAATATCTGATGGCATCCCTGCCCTGGGGTACCAAGAGGACAATATTCTCTATAATTAAAGACACCTCAGTTTTTATCCTATTATATATTTTTTGCTGTCCTGTCTGTATAAATGTATCTGTTGGTACATAATGAATTGTGTGTCACTCATGAATATCACAACTGACATGACTGAGTCTAAATGTGAGGCAGACTTGTGTATGCAGCCATGTTATGTATAGTAGTGAAGCACTATTCTGAGGCATCTTATTGCATTTGAACCAAGGACATAAATGAAGCAATTTGTGCTTTGGTTACAGTATATCCTGATTTGCCTCGGAGTGAATAGTTGCATACTAATTAATATTCCAGTCAACAAAATGGATGCTCTCACTGTGTGCCTCACAAAGGGCCTTATTCTAGTTCACTCTTTCTGACAAAATCCTTCTTAGATGGATAAAACCATGTGCACTGCAGGGGGGCAGATGTAAAATGTGCAGAGAGAATTAGATTTGGGTGAGTTATATTGTTTCTGTGCAGGTTAAATACTGGATGCTTTATTTTTACACTGCAAAATAGATCTCACCTTGAAGTATAACCCCACCCAAATCTAACTCTCTCTGTACAAGTAACATCTGCCCCACCTGCAGTGTACATGGTTTTGTCTATCTAAGAAGGAATTTGTCAAAAAGAGTGAACTAGAATAAGGCCCAAAATGCCTCAGGACGGTCTTTATTCGTAGCTGATTGATGTCATTTTTGAATTATTCTTCAACCCATAAAATGTATGCTTTCATGGTGTGTAGGTAATGGATGCACTAGCATTTTTATGGGATGTAGACACGGTTAGATTTCATCTCTTTTGCTTATATACTATAAGCAAAATCAAATGGAAATCGAACGCATTCGATTTCGAATCGATCTGGATGCGCGGCCAAGTGGCATTGCATTGAAATCGAATAGAAAAATAGACTGTGAAGGCATGACCATATAGTACAGATCTGTTCTATATAGTCAAAATGTAATGCTTTTTTGCTTGCCGTCCAATAAGATCTCAAATCGATTGTGCTCCAATCGGGATCGAATAGAACAATTACTGGTGATGAACGGTTGTAATAACGATATAATCTGTTGCCATTAATTAATTTAATGAGAGATTATGTTTTATTTTAAGCGACAGAAACATGAAAGTAAATTGTAAAATGTCTGATATCCTGTAACAAACAATATAATCGAGGTGACACGTGTAATAACATCTTTGACCCATAGAGGTCACTTTACTCGTAGCCTTTGCTTATCAAGAAATTTTGCAGTAAGGGATCACAATGTCCTTCAGCCTCGGAGTGTGGGAAATGTGGGCGTAAGTAAGATTCAATACAAGGTTTTCTATTCTCATCACCAGGTAATGTCATGTAAATTGTGCCAGAAAACACACAAGACAGAGCAACGTCTACAGCAGGCATGTCCAACGTTGGCCCTCCAGATGTTGTGAAACTACACATCCCAGCATGCTTTGCCACAGTTTTGCTATTAGAGAATGCTAAAACTATTGCAAAGCATGCTGGGATGTGTAGTTTCAAAACATCTGGAGGGCCAACGTTGGACATGCCTGGTCTACAGGATCCTGTATGGTATTATTATCAGCACAGCGTTACTCTACACAATGTCAGCACAATCGCGGGGTCACGGAGAGGGGATCATGCTGGCACTGGGGGAGAGGCGCTCCATCTGTCTCAGACGCTCCAGCAATGAGACGCTCCTGCGTCTGATTAGCTATTGCTGCAGGGTACAGGACACCCTGCCGAATTTGAAACCCCCACTATCCAAGTCTTTTCAAACCCCCATTATCCACGGGTGCCTGAAGTGTGTTGAGCGTTACGCATCCTCCCGACCTTTTTATACCCCCACTATCCACGAGTTGATTTTATATAGTGTGGTGAGCGCAGCGAGCTCCGCAAGGGGACGTGGATTACATGTAAGGTAATCCGCGGCACCTCACGGGCCTCGCTGTGCTGGCCACGCTTCTGGCTCGCTGCACTCGCCACACTTTATAACATCAACTCCACGCCGACGTGGATAGTGGGGGTATGAAAAGGTCGGGAGGATACGTAATGCGTCCGCTCGCCACACTTAAGGCACCCGTGGATAGTGGGGGTGTTTCAGGAACACATTCACACCTGCCATATCATACATCTGAGACAGTAATGATGACATGTGTTAACTTGTAACTGGATTTTAGTTAATAAGAAGAAGGATTAAAGCAACTTAACGCATTACAGTACAATAAGTACTTCTGACTGTCTACGCTGGATCTGACAGGGACGCTTAAGCGGCTGTGGGAACACTACGCTGCTTCTGACTAACTATGCTGGCGAACACTACGCTACTTCTGACTGACTACGCTAACTACGCTGGCAGCGGGAACTACGCTTGATTCTGGCAGGGACGCTACACTGACGGCGTAACTGCCGCCATGAAACTACACAAGCACCAATCTTTTTTTTTTTTTACTGTTAGATGTATTAATCCATGGAGAGAGATATAGTGGACAGAGTTAAATAACTAATGGACTGCAATGTTACAGCCTACTTTTTCTGGCCACTCCTCCATAAACCCAGCTCTATGAAGTGTACGGCTAATTGTGGTCCAATGAGCAGATACACCAGTCTCTGCTGTGGAACTCGACAGCTCCTTCAGGGTTACCTGTGATCTCTGTGTAGCATCTCTGATTAATGCCCTCCTGTGAGTTTTGGTGGGTGGCCCACTCTTGGCAGGTTTGTTGTGGTACCATGTTCTATCCATTTGAAGATGATGGATTTGATGGTGCTCCGGGGGATCACCAAAGATTTGGATATTTTTTTATAACCCAACCCTGACTTCTCAACAACTTTGTCCCTGACTTGTTTGGGGAGTTCCTTGGTCTTTATGGTGTGACGCCTCTTGCTTAGTGGTGTTACAGCCTCTGGGGCCTTTCATAAAAGGTATGTTTATACTGACAGATCAAGTGACACTTATATTACACACAGGTGGACTTTATTTCACTAATTATGTGACCTCTAAGGGTAATTGATTGCACCAGAATGAATGAATACACACAGTATGCACATGCCAATTTTTAGATTTTTATTTTTAACAATAATTTTTTGTATATATATTTCTCATTTCACTTCACCAACTTACACTATTTTGTGCAGATCCATCACTTGAAATTCAGATGAAAAAAAAAAAATGTAAATTGCAATTTAACAACGTGAAACATCAAGGGTGGGTGAATACTTTTGCAAGGCACTGTAGGTAGATATGAGGAATGTGTGAGTGTTACTGCCACCTAGGGGTGCAGGACCCTGGGGTTTGCTCCATCGCTGTCACATGGCACTTGCTTTTGGCTTCCAGGTTACCTTGAAGCACCCTGTAGACCAGGGGTGACCAAACCTGTCCTCATGATATACAGTACCAACAGTTTATGTTTTTCAGGCAATCAGTGGATCTGTAGTAGGAACATGGACCATTGGTAGATCTCAAGAACCGGTTTGGCCACCCCTACTGTGGACCAAAGCTATACAGCAGAGAACCCGGAGCATCCATGGGACTCCCCAGGCACATACCCTGAAACCTGTAGAGCCGGATGCCATGGATGCTGCTGCCAGTGCTATATTTACTGGTTGTGGCTGCCCTGGCCAATCGGTGTGACATCATGACATTACAAGTTTGGGTAGGGGGGTTGCGGCCAGCACATGATGTCATAGTGCTTTTTTCTGGATATGAGATAGATAGGGGTTTGATTCAGGAGAGTAAACATGTCAAACAGCAGTGCAGGGGTCCTACTGTAAGAAGAGCTCATGGAGAACAACTGGTGCTGTGTGTAGAGATAGGAGTTCAATTAACAATGGGATGTTGTCCAAAGCAACCAATCAGATTATACTTATTTATTTAGCACCTTTTAGAAGGTGGGGGCTGGCGGTTGGTGATCCGACCGCCAGATCCCCGCTAGAAGAGAGGCGCTCCATCTGTAGGTGCCTGAGAAGGTTTCCTACTACAGTACTCAACTGCTAACAGTGAAAGCTCTAGTATGGGAATATGGAATAAATGGATTTCAATTGAAATAATTAATCTCATCCATTTTTTGAGAAGGATTTTGCTTTTGCGGTCAACTCTGAATCGGACCCAAGGTTCAAGTAGAGTAATAAAAAAAATCTTTCAATCGCTTAATGTTTACTGCCTACAGTAACACATTCCTGTTAAAGAAGCAAAATCAGGACCATTTTATAAATTATTGAAGTAACCAAGGTGACCCCGAACACTCCCATCTTCAGTGTAGATAATACACTATGTCTATATATTTATTGAAACGCTTGCTGAATGGATTATTGTTACATGATTCTGAGAAAAAACAGAATTCTGATCCAAGCTCTCTCTCAAATTACCGTCCCATTTCTCAACTTCCATGCACCTCCACACTACTTGAAAGACTTGCCTACATTCGCCTCACATGCTTTCTTAACTTGCACAACTTACTGGACCCACTTCAGTCAGGCTTTCGTGCCCAACACTCCACAGAGACAGCACTGACTAAAGTTGTGAATGATCTGGTCACTGCTATGTCTAAAGGCCACTATTCACTACTAATGCTTCTAGATCTCTCTGCTGCTTTTGACACTGTTGACCACACACTTCTCATACAAACACTACAATCCCTAGGTCTTAAAGACACAGCCCTCTCTTGGTTCTCATCCTACCTATCTAACTGCTCATTTAGTGTTCATTTCTCTGATTCTACCTCCTCTTCGCTACCTCTTTCAGTTGGAGTATCTCAGGGTTCAGTTTTATGTCCTCTGCTTTTTTCAATCTATACATCTCTTGGAAAACTAATCAGCCCGTTTTGGATTTCAGTATCATCTGTATGCGGATGATACTCAGCTCTAACTATCCTCCCCGGACCTGTCCCCATCTGTATCTAGCCGTGTCTCTGAATGCCTTTCTGCTGTTTCAGCCTGGATGTCATCTCGCCACCTCAAACTTAATATCTCAAAAATTAAAAAATAATTAATTATATTTCCGCCAATAAATAGTAGTTACCAACCTGATATCTCTGTTGCTGTTGAGAAGATGTCAATCACTCCTACCTCTCAAGCTCGCTGCCTAGGTGATATCTTTGACTCTGTACTTTTCTATGTACCCCACATTCAATCTGTCTCAATATCATGCCACATGCACCTAAAAAACATATTTAAAATTCGCCCTTACCTTACACAAGACACTGCAA
This sequence comes from Crinia signifera, assembly GCF_055691185.1. Taxonomy (NCBI): domain Eukaryota; kingdom Metazoa; phylum Chordata; class Amphibia; order Anura; family Myobatrachidae; genus Crinia; species Crinia signifera. Next base: position 148,324,360 of record NC_139224.1, read on the forward strand.
AAACTCTAATCCATGCTCTCATCATCTCATGCATTGATTATTGCAATAGTCTCCTTATGGGCCTTCCCCAATACAGACTCTCACCACTACAGTCCATTATGAATGCAGCTGCAAGGCTAATCTTCCTAGCCAGACGTTCATCATCTGCAAAGCTACTCTGTCAGTCACTTCATTGGTTACCTGTATTCTACCGTACTTAATACAAAATTATTTTACTTACACACAAAGCCATAAACCAAACTACACCAACATACATATCTTCTCTTATCTCAAAATATCTTCCAACACGACCTCTACGCTTCTCCCAAGATCTGCGTCTCTCATCCACACTCATTACTCGCTCCCATCCCGACTGCAGGATTTTCTTCGGGCTGCACCCACTCTGTGGAATGCCCTCCCAAGCACAGTAAGACTCTCCTCCAGTCTCCAAACCTATAAGCGTTCCCTAAAAACTCATCTCTTCAGGCAAGCTTATCAAATTCCAGAACCAGTCACAGAACCTTGCATTCTGGTGGAATCGATGCAATAAAGAATACAGTATCTATCCTTATGTATCAATACCTATTTCCCTATGGATTGTAAGCTTGCGAGCAGGGCCCTCCTACCTTTTGACTGTCTGTAAATACCCTGTTTGTTGTATCACTGTCTCCTTTGTAAAGCGCAACGGAAAATGCTGCGCTATATAAGAAACGGTTAATAAATAAATAAACACGAGTCACACAATGGAAACAGTGTTTGATTATTATTTTTTTTTATACTGAGCAGCCCTGTTCTAAAAATGTCCATTTTCATTTTGATGAATGACCCCCCCCCTCTTTTACCTGAGTATTATTTCAACGGCACCTGCGTGCATTCTGCTGCTGAAATACTGACGGTTATGAACACTCTGCATTAAGTATTTGTTAAGCTGCCATGATTGGATATTCTTTTCCTTTTTGGCATCTAGCTTAAAGAATAACAACAATGGCAGTTCTCGCATCCAGTCCTCAAGGTGAATTGGTAGGTTGGGTTTTAAGTGCTTCTCTGCTTGAATACAGGTGAGTGGATCAGTGACTTGGCCATTTTTGCCTTAAGCGGCCGTGTTCTCACAGCGATATTCTAAATCCAGCCAGTTAATGACCCTTGAGAGCTTTATACAAAACCTTTCACAAGTAGTACTCTGAATCAAGTGCGGAGATTGTAATATACAAAAGTGTATTGTAAAAGTCAAGACAACCAATGCTAAATAAAAATACCAGTTCCATGGCCAGTTCTTATGGCCATACATTCTATTTGTTCTACATAAGAGTAGCAGGGGCTGGCAGCAGGGCCACCAATAGTGGGGTGCTGTGGGTACAGTTGTCTGGGCCCAGGCCTCTGGAAGGGACCGGGCAGCTCATTTTGCCCACCGCAAACCCCACCCCCACTGCCTGCGATGCACTGAGCTCAGTGCACTGAACAAAGCAAGTACTTGAGCGCAGGACTCCTGCAGCCAATTAAAATGCTGCACCGGCTTTTGAGCCGATCAGAGCTCGTGTACCGGCAGCCAATCAGAGCGGCTGTCAGTACGCAAGCTCTGATTGGCTCACCAGCTGGTGCTGCATTTTGGTTGGCCACCGGCACCCTGAGTTGAAGAAGTCAGCGCTCCGGGCTGCAGCGGAAGAGGAGATGGGAGAGCAGGAGTTAGGGTTACGGTAAGTCAAGTGAGAGGAGGGGTGTATTTTGTGATTTTTTTTTTTCAAAAATAGTTCAAGGATACAGCGACTGTAGTGCTTTCCACTAGGAGTCAAGCACGCCAAAAGCAAAGGAAAATAAAGAGGTGGAAGATTTGGGAACTTACCCATAAGCCGAAATGGGATCATCCTGCAAATTCATCATACCTCCCTGCTTTTCATGGGAACGTCCCAGTTTTTTGGGAATCGGTACATCTGTCAGAATGAACTTAGGTCTACAGTCATTAGGTCGACCCCACTAGGTCGACTGGCAGGAAGGTCGACCTGACTTAAGGTCGACATGGGCCAAGGTCGACATGACTTAAGGTCGAATTTGCATAAAGGTCGACATGAGGAAGGTCATAAGGTCGACATGGGTTTTTTACTGTTTTTTGATCCGAATGTCGACACAGTCGACATGGACACAGTTGGCAATGAGAATCGGACCCTCGCATCGCTCGCTTCGCTCGCGATGCTTCGGGCACACTATTTTATTCTCCCACCACGCCCTAGTGGATGGTAGGGCATGAAATACCGCCTGTCGGCACATGTCGGCTCGAAAAACAGTGCAAAACCCCATGTCGACCTTATGACCAGTCGACCTTCCTCATGTTGACCTTTATGCAAATTCGACCTTAAGTCATGTCGACCTTGGCCCATGTCGACCTTAAGTCAGGTCGACCTTCCTGCCAGTCGACCTAGTGGGGTCGACCTAATGACTGTAGACCCAAGTTCATTCTAATAGATGACCGCTTCCCGTTTTTGGGGATGTTCCCACGTTCCGCCTGGGGCCGGCAGTGTCCCGTGGCAGGGGGCAGTTGGGAGTTCCCCTGTCATCCATGAATCATGCGCACAGCATCTATTCCTGCAGCCTGAGGGGCTGGGAGCATAGCCTGCTGGGCATGCACCTACAGCGGCGAAAACGGGACGCTAGGCCATGCCCCCAGATTTTGGGTGTGCACCTACTGCACGCAAAATGTCCCTCCTTGCTGCAGACAAATGTTGGGAGGTATGCAACTGCTGCGCAAAATTAAAACCCAAGATGTTTGGCAGTTAGGTACCAAAAGCAGGTACCCAAATCGGTTAGGTTTGGGGAGAATCATGATGGGTAGGGAGCAATTACATTCCTGAACACGGACATTTGCAGAGTCCCAGCATGTCTTGCCACAGTTTTAGCCCTCCCTAATAGCAAAACTGTGGCAAAGCATGCTGGGACTTGTAGATTCACAACAGCTGGAGAGCCACAGGTTGCCTATGCCTGCTTTAGAGGGTAGACCAGCCTCTTCACTTCACCAGTGATGTGGGTAATTCGTGGAGTACATGATGCAATGTGGGGTAAATGGGGTAAATAGCTGGTGGCCGTCGGGACCCCGAGTGTCGGGGTTTTGACTGTCGGGATCCCGACTGTCAGGAAACTGTCCGGCACCCGTTTATCACTCTCCATTTCATCACTTTTGAAGCTTAGTGTATCTGGCCCACTATGAAGTAGAAATGTATCAGTCTCACTGAAACTACAGGAGAGTAGGCAAGTAAGATTCATGGGCAAACCTATAATGTGCCTGCTACAGTGCTCTATGATATATGGTACCACAGTATTTCCATTAACAGTCTGCAGTATTAGAGCATCCAACAATGCAGGAAGACCCACCCTACACACGCTGTACAGGTCCGGGGTATGCGCATAGCACTGAACACTGGTATTATGTGCTATGTGCCACAGATCCAACAGCCCCATGACTTTGCAGCAGAAGTGGTGTTCAGTAGTACCGCAGTTGAATTAGTTAAGGCCGGTTATGCCAAAGCCACATTTTCGCTGAGGACTTTTAGTTTGGCTGGCAGCAGACCCAAAATCTATTGTCAGCTCATCGACTGCTCAGAATTCCAGTTCTATCCATCCAGGAACTTTTTCGAAGCATCAGCCTCAAACTTTCTCTGTTGGTGACTTTGGGAATTTTCTCGGTGATAAATGCTTTGCTTTCTTCATGCTAAATGAATTCAAGCAATGACCATGAGATTTCTTGGTCGGAAACGGAAAAGTCATTTGTTACATTTCAGGCAAGAAATGAATAATCCATAGCTGATTTGGCTTTAGCGGCTATTCTGTGCTAAGCACTTAAGTTAAAGCCAAACTTATTAAATGTTCATGGGGATTTATTATTAACCCCTTCCGTGCCGCAGGGAAGGAGATGTTCCACGATTAACCTTTTACTACTGGGACTGAGCGTTAGTATTCCAAGTTGCAGATTAATAGGGAAATATTCCTTTCAACGACAGAAATGTTGACTACAGGATACCGTGTGCACGTTTTAGTTCAAAATATCAGCGTCATTTATGTATGTATATGGAGTATTATATAAGTTATGGGCATTAAATAATGTTGTTACTTTTATTTTTTTTAAAAACACATGAAAGGTGCAAAAGCTCCTTATAATTAATCATACGTATTTTATACTGTGGAATTGATGCCGATCTGGAAATGGGAGGCGTATATTAAGACAAAACCACCCAAGAGACACGTCTTGGCCATGTTTATCAATGGACAATTGTCTTATGTCTCATTTCCCATAGAGACAAGTCATAATCTGAGGGTTATCCTATGTGACAGAGTCAGGCCCACCTCCTGGAGAGAAGAAAAAAAGTGTTTTCATCTAGAGATGGCCTTCGGTGTGGTTAGCATTGATGGTTACCCTCCATGTTTATATGGCAAGCGGCTATTGATGGTTACCGACTTTACAATAGATGACCATTGATGGTTTCACCAACTGGTGGTCATCCCAGTTCTTTATCAGATTGGCCAAACAGAACCCGGGGCAGGGCATCTTGGGTGTGTTGTGATGTTGTTACATGAGGTGTGTGCGGTGCATTGTGTACAGTAATGTGATACTGTATATTGTTGTATTACATCTTCAGGTCGCACCATCATACATGACATTGTTGTTGTCTTTTGAACATCACTCGGACCTACAGTATATTCATAGTAAACTGGTTCTCCTACCTGTAGTTTCCCAGGTACACCCCATCAGGATTAAGCATTGGTGCTATTTTGAAAATCAAGTGATCCCGCAATAATCTGGCAGCGGGATGCTGACTTACAAGGAAGTCAATGATACCTATGGGATGGAATAAGAGAATGTTAGACGTCATCAAAATCCAATTCAATTGGTAAATATATTGTCAATCAAGGCTGCCTGTACTCTATGGCCTTATCCAATATCTATTTGCTAGAACCAGTAGCTATTGCGCTGACTAATATTCATAAACTCTACTAATATTAATGAGCTCTACTAATATTCATGAGCTCTACTCAGTACTATTTTTCTGGAGAAATAGGTCCAGGAACCCTAGGTTTGGGGTGGATAAATAAAAAAAAAATAGAGATGGAGAGATAGAGAGAGGGGGGAGAGAGAGAGAGAGATGTATATATTGTATTTAGAAACGAAGGCACTCACATGTGACTTGAAAATAAAACATATCTTATGGAAAGTACATTTTGGCCCAGAACAGGTTTAGGAACCCAGTTCCTGATGATGTCATATTAAATAAGAGGTTCAGGAACTGAGTTCCTGCTGGTTCCTGCTGAAAAATAGCACTAGCTCTACTAATATTAATGAGGCTCTGGTTCTCATAAAATTCATACATTACATTCTCGTGAATAGTATTTCAGTCCACAATGGGGCTAGTTCCATGCAGTGTTCCCTCTAAGCTGTACGCACGTGCGCGCGTGCACAACTCGAGGAGCGTGCGCACAGACATTACAACAGAGCGCACAAAGCAGCAGTGGTCCCTTTTTGCAGTTGTGGACTCAATTAATGTGTGTTTCACCCATTAACTACATTGTGTGCTGTGTTTTGAATGTTTAAATGTTTATTATCATTTTGAAGTAAAGTTAACACAAATGCTGAACGTCATTTTCCAGTTATATATAAGTGACGCACAAAAATGTAAATTTCCTTCCAAAGTTGCACAGCCAAAATCTTTTGCCGCACACAGCCTTCGTAAAATTAGAGGGAACATTGGTTCCATTGTAGCGCTACACTTTAAAATGATGATGTGAAACAGTGGTGTGTACTATTTATTAGTTCTGCAATCAGGGTTATTGTATAATTGGCACATGACCCCATAGACACAGGTGGCCAGTTGCAGAGCTGGAAACCTTGGAAAACTTTGCGTAGGTGCAAATAAATTTACCCACAGGTGCACACATCTTGTGGTGCACCCGCTACCTTGTGGCAATGATGATGTTTGAGGGCTCAGATCCACACATACAGTAAACGTGGTAGAAGAAGCTGGTACACTGGGCATGTGCAGCAGCTCTACTCTGTCCCTTACACTGCATGATGTGGTGGTAACCCTATTAATCTACCAGTTCTACTGTCATAATTTAAGGCACTTGCCAAGTGGAGGGGGGTTTCCAGGCAACCAGAACCCCCCCCCCCCCCCCCCCCGCGTTTGCCTATGAGACTTTCCGTATATGACCCCCCCCCCCCCTCATTCAATTATACATCCAGTTACAGAACATGCAACCCGTATATACTTCAGATAGAGGGTACAGCTCTGCGAATGGGAAATGGCAGCTCTAGTTGCTAAAAGGAGCTTTTGCTAACGGATTTATTACCTCTGCCTTAGATATATAAAGAAATAACGGTACCGACCGCGCTAATGTGTCATTACGTTAGGTAAAGCCGCCCCGAGACCTGTTCTATTTCTATTAACTAATCAATGCAAACCACATCTAGCAGATCGTGTAATCAGCTAGGTACATATCACAGGCCCTCATTATGGTAAGGTAAGAAATTTGGCAGCTGCCGGCGCCTATTTAATATCATTTACACAAAACAGACAGAGCAATGCAGCAGATTCGCTGATTTATTAGTTGGTCCTTGTATTAAAATAACAGTTTGCTGGTAAACAGGAAGGGTAATGATGCCAGTCACCCTTGTTAGAGGCTAATAATAGCTTAATTTGTCCACTAATTGACCTTTGGTACTGATGAGGCGTTGTAGTGTGTTTCAGGGCAAGAGATAAACAAGACCAAGATTACGTTACCTCGGAGAATGGCTTCAGCAAATGGAAGGTAGTTAACGTAATACATTATCTACTCACAGATGAGCGGATTAATTGGTCTGCCAATTAGGAGGGGACTGGGGAAAACAGGGCAGCTTGCACTGTAATGTGTTGTGTACACAGCAGACCACCAGCAGCTATTCATTCTGAGTCATCAGCGTCTCAAGTCGAAAGGGAAAGTCATCTCGCCGCAGCGGTTGTCTAAACTCACAACAAAGCTGTAAATAATATTCCAGACAACTCGGAAACGACAGAAGCACCCATAGGTGCCAGTCAAAGGACATAGGGATGGCCATCGACCATCGATGATTTAAAATCATCGATGGTTTGTGGCCGATGTCTAATACTTTTGCCATCGATGTGGGAGTACCAGATGGTTTCCCTACATCGATGGCAAAGGAGAAGCAATGTTTCCTTTTTTTTTTTCAAGGTGCCAGGACACGGAGCATAGCTCCGCCCCCGACACCCATAAGTCCCGCCGCCATGTTCTGATTGGCCCACGGGCCATTCAGTCAAATAAAATGGATGACCATCGATAACTAAAACTATCGATGGCCACTATCGATGGCTGGGTGCAGAATTGCCATCGATGGCAACCATCGATGGCATCTGCACCGATGGCCATCCCTACATAGGGATGAACATGATCCCTATTATATACTGTACTATGTCCAGGTACAGGATTTGTGACAGCAGGGTTCAAGAACAAGGAGTAAAAAGTTTATTCAGTTTAAGGGTCTTTTTTTTATTATTACCGATTCAATTTTGGAGATTTATTGAAATGTGGAGAGAGATAAAGTGCCAACCAATCAGCTCCTGACATTTTTGAAATGCAGCGTGCAAAATGACAGCTGGGACCTGATTGGTGGGTTATTTCTCTCCACTTTCGTTCTCACCCAAGCTATGATAAATCCCCCTGAACATGTCTGTGGTAACATCTATTCTTCAAGGAGAGTTGATAAGAGAATATTCCTTAAAATATGTAATTTGTATAAAAGTAATTAAGACTAAAGGGGCTCATGCAGAGTAAATGATATCCAACTGGTGTTGCACAAGTTGCATGAAATTGTGGTTTGCTAAAAACAATGTATAAATGTATATTGCCCTATTTGCCAGTTTCACTTGTCTCCTACAGCTTGTGCCTGGATAAACCTAGTGATGGCGGACAAGTTAGGGTGTGTCCTTGCAACTGTATACACATGCAGAGAGTCCCATCACCAAATAGTGAGGAGGCCCGGGTGGCAGCGGTGTTGATTGGTGCTGTCAGCTGATTGCAGCAGGAGCACTGGGTGGCAGCCAGGCAGAGACAGAGCAGGTGGCTTATCGACCACACAGCTGGTTGCGAGCCAATCCAAACTTGCAGACAAGCAGCCAACCAGAAGCTGTCAATGTAGTGGCTCCTGATTGGCTGTTGATCTATGTGCTCTGATTGGCTCGTGCACCATAAGGGAAATGCCGGCAGTGCTATCTCTACCTGTCTGCCACCTGGTGCTTCAGCACTAAGCCATCCCAGGGGGGTGCCTAAATTGTCTGTCCCAGGCCCCACAATTTCTAAAGACAGCTATTGGAAAGAGCCACAAATGTGTCTGTGAAAGCCTAATGGTTTGCAGATGGTTAGTGATGCAAGTACAGGCAATACAGCTAATTCAAGCACATGCGACGCAGGAAGTGTAGAAGAGAGGTTCTCATATAGGTAAAGTTCAGTCTTGATGGACCTGTGGGTTATGCTGAGTTGGTTGTTAGCATATTTTTAGTAATGGGTCCATTCATTATTAGGGAACCAGTATTCTACAAACTCCAGAACTTTTTCGAAGTTTGGCTGTGGCAATCAAAGCCATCTACAGAAAACATTGCTTGATGGAGCCCCATAATCTTACTATGGAAAGTAGGTCCAGGTTTTAGAAACATTAAGCCCCTTCGGCCATATGCAAATGTGAGATCTCAGGTCATTTGTATGCACCGGGCAGACATGGCGGTCATAAGTTTCATTGCTGCTAATGTATCAGTGTTAGGTATTGCGGAGGCAGCTGATTTTGTGTTTCGGATGCCCCCACCATTAAGTATCCATCGCTGCAACTCATAGTTACCTGGATACTTAATTATCAGTTGCCAATCACCCTAACAATGAAGTATCCAGAAGGGGAGAGTATGGTGCACACCAACTGAATGCAAACCCAGATATTTAAAGATGCACAAATACAGTACATATACATTCCTATACTGGGAGGCGGAGCCACAAAGACACAATCGTGTTGCTTCACCTCCCAGAACACCCACCTTCCGCTATGTGCCAACCCAGCTCGCTGTGCCGGAGAAATGGACAGCGAATTACTGTAGGTACAGTAAGTAGTGTATACTATAAATGGATATGCTGGTGTTCAGGGCCGGGCTGGCCATCTGGCCCTTCTGGCAAATTCCAGAAGGACCGATGGCCATGTGGGCTGATTTTCGCCATCCTAGTTGAACTAGTCAGCTCAGCACCACCTCCTCTACCGGCGTCCCTGTGCTGAGCGAACAGCCTGAGCACGTCATGGCGCATATGACATCATCGCAGCTCCGCCAGTCTGAGTAGTTTACATACAGACAATAGTGGCAGCTGGGCGCTGCACGAACCGGCAGTGTTTCCCTCTCTCTCCTCCTACAGCCAGTGATCTTCGCAGCAGCGGCAGCACAAGGGGCAGTTCCTGCCCCCGCCTCCTCCCGAGAACGCAGCAGCGCTAGTACCAGGGATCACAAAGTGCGGCCTCTATCAAAAATCCATTATTTGGTGCTGTCCCCCAGGCATGGGCATCAATAATGCCTCCTCTTCTTTCTATCCGTGGCAGCGCTATATGTGGAGAAGAAACTGAGGAACTTCACTCCTGCAGCTGAACCTCATAACTGGCCGCAATATAACATGTATACCGCTGTTAGGACAGAGGGGGAGATTCTCTAAGCGAAAAATGCGGTAAAAACTCTGTTATCTGGGTTTTTACCGCATTTTGGGATGCTGTAAGCATACCCCGCCAGGTTACCGCGGCGGGGGGCATGGCCAGAAAAATCTGGCCATGCCCCATAGAAGCCAATGGGCTTCTACTGCATCCCACCGCCGCCCCGCAACGACCCCCTGCCACCCTGCACGGACCCCCGCCGCCCCGCATCGCCCCCTCACCTGTGTCCGGGCAGCACAGAGCTGTGCTGCCCGGACCTGTGACCTCCTCCCTGCACTGATCCTCTTCCGGGTGCAGGGAGGAGGAGAGCCCGGCGCAGCAGCACCAGCACCGGGTGTGTGAGGGAGGGGGGAGCCGCCGGGACCTGCTGGGACCCGGCGACTCTCACCGCAAAGGACAGCTTTTAACGCAAGAGCTGTCCTTTGCTATAATTATGGCATATGTTAGAACATATGCGATAATTATAAATGCGAAGAGAGGCGAAGGGGGGAGGAGATTCTTAGAGAATCTCCCCCAGAGGCTGCAATCGTGACCTTTAAATTGTCCACGTGCCTGATCATTGCTGAGTGCATCCAAGGTAAATTGACAGTTTTACATTGTGCCAAAGGTACAATATATAATGGGCATACATTAGTGTGTGCCACCAATGTGTAATGGGCATAATGAATTGTGTAGCCTTATATGAAATGGGCATTACAGTGTGATATAGAAATTTACCAATATGAAAAACCTAGTTTTTCGTATTGGTATTTTCCCTACGACTGCATACGACTGTTTAAGTCGTATGCAAAGTCGTGTTCCGGAGGATCAGTTACAAAGCAGTCATATACGACTGCTTTGTAACCCTCCGATGGTGTAATGATTCGTATTAGCGGCCGTATATACGGCTGCTAATACGAATTATTTCTAGCAGTCTGCACGGATCAGTCAGATCCGTGCAGGCTGCATGGTGTAAAAAAAATAGAAAAAAAAATAAATTAAAAAAAAAAACGGCGTGGGGTCCCCCCCACAGCCGAAACCAGCACCAGGCTGACAGAGCCTGGAGCCGGTAATTAAAAATCAGGGAACCCGACAAATAGGGGTTCCCCGATTTTTAACAACCAGCCCCAGGCTCCTGCTCTGGGGCTGGTTCTCAAAATACGGGGGACAAAATGACTAGGGGTCCCCCGTATTTCAAGAACCAGCCCCAGGCAAAACCAGCCAGCGGGTAATGCCACAGCCGGGGGGAGACTTTTTATGCAAGTCCCCCCGGCCAAAGCATTAACCCTACCGACCAGTCAGCCTGGCCAGGGGCCCTGGGGGAGTGGGGACCCCCCCAATAAAGGGGTCCCCCCCCTCCAGGACTTACCTGACCAGGCTGAAGCCTGGTGCTGTCCTCGATGCCCCTGGGCGGTGGGCATCGAGCTGATGGTTTTGTGTAAAAAATAGAATAAAAACCATTGTTTTTTACTGTGGCACTACAAGTGCCAGCAAGCCTCCCCAGCAAGCTGGGACTTGGATAACCACAAGTCCCAGCCTGCTGGGCATTAAAGGGCCCGCTGGGTCTTGTAGTGCCACCGTAAAAAAAATAGTTAAATAAAACACACTGACACCCGTTTTAAATAAAAGTTTAATACACACATTACATACATACTGATACTTACCTTTCTTGATCCCGTAGGTAGCCCTGGTCCTGATGTCCTGTGTCGTCCTCCAGGTCCATGTCGGCTGTCTGCGTCGTCCTCCAGGTCCATGTCGACGGTCCGTGTCGTCCTCCAGGTCCATGGCGGTGTCCGGGTCCGAAGAAATCCATGTTGGAGCTGTGGAAGGAAATCCTACTCACCTGTTCCTGCGCTGAAGAAGTCTTCTCTTGATCCGACGTAGTCCAGGTAATCTTCCTGCTGTCGCCGGTCCCCGCTGTCTCCGCTGTCCGTGCATCGCGCTGAGGAGAGATGCTGAAGTTTCATATTCGGCGCCTCTCCTCAGACTGAATTCTATTGGCCGCCTAGCAGGCCAATCAGGAGCCGAGAAAGTCGGCTCCTGATTGGCCTGCTAGGCGGCCAATAGAATTCAGTCTGAGGAGAGGCGCCGAATATGAAACTTCAGCATCTCTCCTCAGCGCGATGCACGGACAGCGGAGACAGCGGGGACCGGCGACAGCAGGAAGATTACCTGGACTACGTCGGATCAAGAGAAGACTTCTTCAGCGCAGGAACAGGTGAGTAGGATTTCCTTCCACAGCTCCAACATGGATTTCTTCGGACCCGGACACCGCCATGGACCTGGAGGACGACACGGACCGTCGACATGGACCTGGAGGACGACGCAGACAGCCGACATGGACCTGGAGGACGACACAGGACATCAGGACCAGGGCTACCTACGGGATCAAGAAAGGTAAGTATCAGTATGTATGTAATGTGTGTATTAAACTTTTATTTAAAACGGGTGTCAGTGTGTTTTATTTAACTATTTTTTTTACGGTGGCACTACAAGACCCAGCGGGCCCTTTAATGCCCAGCAGGCTGGGACTTGTGGTTATCCAAGTCCCAGCTTGCTGGGGAGGCTTGCTGGCACTTGTAGTGCCACAGTAAAAAACAATGGTTTTTATTCTATTTTTTACACAAAACCATCAGCTCGATGCCCACCGCCCAGGGGCATCGAGGACAGCACCAGGCTTCAGCCTGGTCAGGTAAGTCCTGGAGGGGGGGGACCCCTTTATTGGGGGGGTCCCCACTCCCCCAGGGCCCCTGGCCAGGCTGACTGGTCGGTAGGGTTAATGCTTTGGCCGGGGGGACTTGCATAAAAAGTCTCCCCCCGGCTGTGGCATTACCCGCTGGCTGGTTTTGCCTGGGGCTGGTTCTTGAAATACGGGGGACCCCTAGTCATTTTGTCCCCCGTATTTTGGGAACCAGCCCCAGAGCAGGAGCCTGGGGCTGGTTGTTAAAAATCGGGGAACCCCTATTTGTCGGGTTCCCTGATTTTTAATTACCGGCTCCAGGCTCTGTCAGCCTGGTGCTGGTTTCGGCTGTGGGGGGGACCCCACGCCGTTTTTTTTTTTAATTTATTTTTTTTTTCTATTTTTTTACACCGAAGCCTGCACGGATCTGACTGATCCGTGCAGGCAAAAACGCAAATACGACATGAAAATGGTGTTCTATTTTCCTGTCGTATTTGCGTGGGTGTTTTACACCACTAAGCAGCCGTATTATCCATACGGCTGCTTAGTAAATCAGAAACCACCATTCTTTTGAATGGTGATTTCTGTCGTATTCTATCGATGGTGTAGACATTCGTATTTGTAACTACAAATACGAATGTTCCATCTTTAGGACTACGAATTGTTGTATTTTTGGGATTGTAAATCCCGAAAATACAAATTCGTAAAAAAAAGGTGTATTTCTCCCTACGAATACACCTTTTTTCTACGAATCCATTTTGGTAAATGTCCCCCATAATGTGTAAATGGCATAAGGGATTGTCATATTCTGTAATGGGCATTATGGTGTGTTCCATAATGTGTAATGCCACACCTCCTTTCCATGAGGCCACACCCCTTTTGCCACACGGCTTCGCCGCGCAAGGGTCCGCCTAATGCAGGTGGGCCTGTGTGCTCAAAATGCCAGGGCCGATTTTTGGTCCCAGTCCGGCCCTGCTGGTGTTTGTGTACATTCTGCAAACCCACACAGATATATTTAGCCACATAAACAGGGGAAGAGAGAGTCATATATTTGTGTGAACTGTTTCACTTTTTCTTAAGAGGTGTATTAATAAATATGAGTATTTGTATTGTACAGAATTCCCAGTAGCAGTAAGTTATGTATTCTCCTGTAGACCGGCCACAATATAACACACATACATTATTTCACATTAACGCTGACTTAACTCTTATTTGCCGAAGGATATTATTCCTTTGCTATAAAACCAAATAGTCTTTTTTAAAGTGTCAGTTCCCTTTAGCAGTGATCTTATGGAAATTAATCTTTAAACCCACTTAAACCAGTAAACATATAGGGATATTCAGAGCTGATTGATTATCAAATGAATGCGGATCACAGTACACATGTGCAAGGCATGTTGTCTACTTTCTGGCTGCCCTCTCTGGGAGAGGACAGCCAGTTCCTTGAGGCAGGGTGGAGGGGCGACTAAAGGGATGGGAAACGGGTGGGGTGGAGCTACATGAAAACGACAAGTTTTGGGTGGCTTGGCCAGTGCAATTGCGCCCTTGTGGACACGCGCCCCGCCGTGCAAATCCGGTATTTCAGCAGGGCCGGCGCCACCACTAGGCAGCTCTAGGCATTTGCCTAGGGCGCCGGCACCTGTAGGGCGGCAGTTCGCCCCTCACCCCCAGCACTGTGGTACCTGTGAAGAATCTTGCGTCCCCGGCGTCCCTGCTGAGTGCTGGTGCGTGCAGGGGTGTCCGTGCCGCCGGGGGAGCCTGCGGCGCTGTTATTGTGTATAAGCTTGTCGCGGCCGGCGGGGTCCCTACAGTGAATAGAAAATAACTAGCGCTATGCGCGCGGCGGCGCTGGAAGCGCTAGTTATTTTCCTGTATTTCCTGGCATTGCGCAGCGGGGATGGGGCTACAATGATGCTATATGTAGACTACAGTAGAAGGACAGCATTACAGAGGCTTGCCCTCTCCTTTCCGTGGGGGGGGGCTGGGAGGCGGACCCAATTTCAGGTAGTCAGATGTTATTGAGCAACTGAGTAGGTGGATCCCATATTAGTATTGTGCGTACCCTTGTATGGTGCCACACTCCACTACTGATGTGCTTGGCATGTGTAGATCTCCAGAAAAATGGCGTTGCGGACATTTTTCTGTGGATTTCCGCACTAGTAGCAGTGGTCGTCGTCGACCATCGAATGATTTTGATGGTGCAACCATATATAAGTGACTTAGAATTGTGTGCACCCTCAACAGCTGCCCGCACCCCACGTCACCGGGCGATTTCCATGGGAAGATCCCATGGGTGAATCCTCCGTCCCACACCCGCAGTCTTGGGTGTGTGCATCTGGCAAACACTCTGTTCACCGTGGCCACACGCACCCTGCGCCTGCACATGCGTAAATTCAAAACATCGGTCCCCCATGCGAACGCAAGGGGGACCAGATGAATAAGAATAACCCCCATACTGTTTTCTTTTAGTGAGATAGTGAGATCAGCAGTTCTCAGTCTAGTTGGGGGTGCTGACTCCTGTGCTGAAGCTCAGTTTGGCAGCAGGGTGGTCTGTTCATTCCTAATTTAAAGGTGGTTACTTATCGCTGAGATAAAAGAGGAAAGGGACAGGTGCTCACACCTCAATAAAATTTGACTAAACAAATGAACTTTCTCTAAATGTTGGACAACCCCATAAAACAACAATAACATTTTACAGCAGAAGAGTATATATTAAAAGCATTCAAAATGAATAAATATACAGAAAATATATAGCGTTGAGTTGAGTACATGACCTCAAACAAGTGTTACATTTCAAAACCCTTTGCTATGTATGACCTGTGTTTTTTTTTCCTCTTTGGTGTAAACCGCTTGAGATTTGCTCTTCCGTGTCTCTCCGTGCAGCTTCTATAAAGTCTTCCTTGTGATCCAATGACAGATGACAGTTACTGCCAGCTCGGTGTAAACCTGGGCTCTTTTTGTACTTCATCTTCCCCTGAGGGGACAGCTCAGAAAGCCCCTTTTCTGCCGCAGCTCATACGTGAAAACATACTCTAGTCTAAACCTCCAGTAACGGCACCCTCTGACTGCTTATTGATTTCCACTTTACTGTTTTTCAAGGCCTCTCATTTTAAAAGCATTTTCCTGTCCTGGAACTATCACAGAGAAGAGCAGCTACCCAGACAGAAAGGGCACACACAGGTTTGGATAAGGCAGACCTCAAGTTGAATATAGGGCAAATGCATACAGTTTACTAACTTTAGACGGTGACCTACTGTACAATGCTTTTCAAATTCATCACACTGAATATTTATTATAAAGTTTATAATGTTTTTTTCCTGTAGATCATGCCAGATGCGTCTCACCAGATCCCTCTGACTTTCTTTCATTTTCTTGTCTCTCTACCTATTTTCCTGTGCTCCTCTTTCTCCTCATCTATATTTCTCCTTCTTACCCTGTCTCTCTATTTTATCTTTCTCCCTCTTTTTTCTTTCTCTCACTTTTCTTTCTCTCCCCTTTATAAATTTGACTTTCAATACTTATTTAGTGTACTAAGTGACTCTTCACCTACCTTTCCCACAGGTCAGGTTTTTTTTATCTTGAACTAGTGTGGATCTGATGAATGGACATCCCCAGTGGCGTAAGTTCGCCCCAGTTCGCCCCCCCCACACACACACACACACACACAACCCTTTAATAACCTTATATAAAATATATATTTCTGTTCAGAAATATAGATAGATAGAGAACACATATATATTTCAGAACTCAGCCACAGAAGCAATATCATTGGCTTTTAAATAACGGATTTAAACTTCTAGGGGGAAGAGAGGTGCCCCCTTGGGAGCAGGAGCCCGGCAGCAGATGACTCCATTGCCTCCCAGAGTTCTGCCTCTGGACATCCCCATGCTGGATCTTGTCATCTGACAGCATCTCCTCAATATTACTCAAAAAAATCTTATAGAGGGACAGAACAGGGTTATCTACAGTTGTTACCCCGCTTTCTCCATCTCAACAACACATCTCATGTATACTTTAATTCAAATGTCCCAGCCAAGTTTCCTGTTTCACCAGCTCCAGTCTAGTGTCCAGCTCTGATCCACCGGTTCCAGCACAGTGTCCATTTCCATTGGTTCCAGCCCGTTGTCCAGCTTTTGTCCAATGGTTCCAGTCCAGTGTCCAGTTCCACCATTCCAGCCCAGTGTCCAGCTTGGTTATTTGTCTAGCCCGTTATCTCAGAATCTGCTCCATCAATTAACATCATTAAAGTACTTACCTATTCTCAATACAGCTTCATATTGTATTTACAGTAGCTCAGTGATTCCAGTTCCCGGTTTCCACGGATCCGGATGGCACGGGTGTGGTATATGGTCCCGACAGTCGGGATCCCGTCAGTCATTAGCCCGACGTTGGGATCCCGACTGGCCGGACTCAGACAGCGGGGCAAGCGCAACAAAGACCCTTGCGGGCACAGTGGCTCGCTAAGCTCGTCACCTATTTTATTCTCCCTCTATGGGGGTCGTGGACCCCCACAAGGGAGAATAGCCGGTGGCCGTCCGGACCCCGAGTGTCGGGGTTTTGACTGTCGGGATCCCAACGTCGTGGTAATGACTGTCGGGATCCCAACTGTCGGGAAACTGTCCGGCACCCTATTGGCACTGGTGGCTCTCTGCAGGGGACATTTATATATAACATACAGGAATACCTGATGATGGTTTTAAATCAATAAACCGAAGTGTTGAAACAAAGCACTTGCATTAGTGTATTCTTGCAACATTGGACCTAGGAGTGCCGCTCCACATTCTATATATTCCTCTACACCAGAGAAGGCACCAGGCAAAGCTATCAATTTACTACAGTGTGAGTGCCATACCATCGACATACTATAACATACAGGGGGGTAGAGGACATTGATTGGGTCCACATTAGGTTCCCAACCACTAATACTCACAATCCCGACACGATGGGGTCCTGGGGGCCCAAAAAGGGGTCCGGCCACTACAAAGTGGGTCAATGATGCAACAGATGGCACAGTTACATAACATAAAGGGGATAGAGGACATGGGGTTTCAGAAAACAAATCCAGGTGCCGACCACAGACAGGTGTATGCCGGTCGCCCCATGAGCATGGTTAGCTGTTAAACTTAAAACAATAGAAGGATAAAGTTCAAGGGATGTTAATTGCACAACCAAACCCAGGTAATAAAGTGGAGAGTAATTAACAACCAGCCAATCAGCCCCTAACTGTCATTTTTCAAACCCAGCTTGTAACGAGGCAGTTGGGAGCTGATTGGCTGGCTGTTTATCACTCAACATTTTATTACTTTTCAAAGCTTGATACATCCGGCCAATACACTTTACAGTGAATTATTTCATAATAAATCCTCCTACGTAAAAGAGCAGCTTGGTAAATTGCGTACTGTTGCCCACCGACTTAACTCCTGCAGATCTCGTTCTTCCTTTTTTCCTCATATTCAGAGCTAAAGATGTGATTTCAAAAGCAAATACCAAGAGGATGACTGCACACCGCTAGCAAGATCAGCAAGGCCACAAAACGGAGATTGAAAGGATGGCCTGAGATCTAATTGAAAGCTTTAATATTTGTTTCAGTTGTACTCTTTCCCAAACACACGCTTCCCTGTGTGTCCTTTGGTGAGTGGAGCGAATGAACTAATAAAGTCTGATTTGTATCTAGGGACTGATTGACATGTTAGTGAATTATACAAAGATCCGCTTATCTGCTTTCGTCCTGATAACTGCTGATGTGTCCCCGGGGCAGATGTACAACAACTAAAATGATACATTCTACAGTTGAATTATGAAAAGAAAAAAAAATCATCAAATAATATTGTATCTTAATCTCACACGATATCTCTTTACATAGGCCAAAATCGCTAAGAAGATACAACATACACACCGCCTATCCGATGAACGGCATACATCTTCTTAGTCATTTTTAAATGTAAATGGAGTATTTAATGCTCTCGTCTCTTGTTCATTGCCAGTTCTCCTCTGTCCCAATTTATCATGTAATATAACCCCTGTCCCATCACTAGGGGCCTGATACAGAACTGATCGCTGCTGTGCAAATTCGCAAAGGGGCCTTTATCGATAGACTGCACATGCGTCTTGGCTGCAATGCGCTATGCCGCCCAGCGGTGAAATCCTGCTACTTTGTTTGATCGCTAGCCATTCGCAAGGTGATTCACAGGAAGCGTGCATTTTGGGGGTGCTAACCGTCCCTTTCATGGGAGTGAAAGGGGCGGCAGTCAAAATGTGACGTGGGTTTTTCGCCTTTTTGTCCAGATTGTCGGCACGGACACTGTATCGATGCACCACGTCCCCTCGCATGGCTCACTGAGCTTGCCATGCTTCGGTCACGGTGCCTCGCTGTGTTCGCCATGCTTCGGGCATTACTCTATTATCCCTCCATGTTGGCTCCAGGGCCAGTGCTAGGCACCATAGCACACCAGGCAGGGGGGGGGGGGGGGGGGGGGGGTCCGGCACTTAATTACTTACTCGCTCCAGGGGGGCTGCCTTCCGGGTCCAGTGATGCGGCGCACGGCACTGGGACGCTCCGGGGGGCTTGCCGTGCGATGCGGTGCTGGCCGCCAGGACTCTCCCCAGGGAGTGGAGGGGAGGTGGGGTGTCCATCACTGTGACGTTCCAGGAGGGGGGGTGTTGCCGAGCGATGCGGCGCTGGCCGCCGCGACTCTCCCCAGGGAGGGGAGGGGGTGTCTGGCGCCATGGGAGGGGGTGTCTGTGCTGGCTGGGAATGCAGGTCGCAGCAACGCTCCCCAGGGAGGGGGTGGCTTGCTGGGTGATGCGGCATGGGGGGACCAGCTCCAAACTGCCGCCCTCCAGCGGCCGGTGCCCTAGGCAAATGCCTAAGGCTGCCAAGTGGTGGCGCCGGCCCTGGTTGGCTCAAATAAAACGTGTCTGCCTTTTGACTGTGGACCTTCCCAATGTCGACCTAATGCTTGTGTCAACCTAATTACCCTATCGACCTAAAGTCATGTCAACCTTTTTCATGCATCGACCTAAGGCCTGTCGTTCTTCAGTGGTCGACTTAGTGCATGTTGACCTTTGTACTGTTGACCTAGTGACCATATCTCATCAGAGAAGCCCAGATAATAACAGACTTATGCCTGGTACACACCAGAACGATCCTGATTGTTAGTAGATCTTTAGCAGAGCGTGCGATGGTTGCACGATCTGTTGGAGCACACGATCTGCTACCAATCTGCATCCGATCCAATCCGATCTGAGTCTGTATCCAGTTGAATGGATCTTTTACAGATCCTACCTGCAGCAGGTAGGATCTTTAAAACGACCAAACGACAGCGGGGACGCGCATTGGATTGGAATCAGATCGGAATTGGATCTAAACATGCAAAAACATGCCCAATCTACATACAATCTACATACAATCGGTTGGAATTGGATCCAGATTGATGGGATTGAGCCCCGATGCGGGGTACACACCAGGACGACAAGGGTCCGATCCCATCAATCTAGATCCAATTCCGACAGATTGGATGTAGATTGTGTGTTGTTTGGGCCCTTTTCTGTTTTTTTCCGATCCTATCCTGATCGGATGCGCGGCCCCGCGGGTTGGTCGTCGTTATTCAGATCCTACCTGAAGCAGGTAGGATCTGAATAACCCCGGCCCGACCATCTAGGCCGCCCACCCGCAGTCTTGACTGCGTGCGCCCGACGAACACTCGCTGTTCGCTGTGGCCGCACGTACCCGGCCACGTGCACATGCAGGGGGCAGTGACAGGGCTGCATTTTTGGGGGTGGAATTGCGGGGGTGCAGTCCGGACAAGGCAGGTGTGTCCAGACCATTTGTGGAGGCCGGCAGTGGCGGCTGCGTGAGGTTACATGCAGCTGCTGCAATCTGAGACATGGCAGCTCGGCTGCACAGCCCGGGGTCTACCCTTAATATGCATGCCCTTTATAATATAACAAATTGCTTGTATAATAGCGATGCGATTGCCATTTTTAGCAATCACACCACAGAGTTGGATCCAGCATGCTAGGTGGGCCCCCGGATGCCGGCGACGGGAGTTGTAGTTTTGTGAGTAATCGCAACAGAGTAGATTTCATACTTCATACTAATCATAGGAAAGGGCACAGTTGGAGATCTAGGAGAAAGGCACATTGGGGCAGATGTATTAAGCCCGTCGAAGAGTAAACTGGATATAAACTGGAAGGAGTTAACGCACCAGCCAATCAGCTGTGTTTGAAATATGACAGTTGGGAATTGATTGGCTGGTGCATTATCTCCATCCACTTTATCTCCAGTTTATCTCTTCGACAGGGTTAATACATCTGCCCCATTAAGAGCTGTTTGTTGGCCCATTCAGAATGGTTAGCACAAGGTGCGAGTAAGACAATGCAGTTACAATGTTTCACACCGTACAATAACATTTCTACAAAGGTGGAAGCATGCAACATGGCTTATATAAAAAGCATCAAGTATTTAACATGTAGTTTAATTACATATTTTACTATATCACCTAATGTGTATGGGGCTGAAGAGACACCACACTTTTCTCCTTGGAGATTGTGGGGTGATTCGTCACCTCTCGCTAAGCAGCGGTCGCAAATACACCACCCGCAGAACGGCCAAACACCGCCACCTCCCGAATCCGATGCGAGGATGTGTAAGATCACACATACCTTCGCATGTGGCCTAACAGAACAAAAATAAACTTGATGGTCGCTTACCATTGAATGATTTTCTTCCCATTTGTAAATAAAAGTAATCTTGTACTTATTCTCATCCTGGCCGCACATCTCCAAAGCTCGGGCGGACACTGACATCCTGTGACATCAGCCTCCTGCCCCCGACAGGCACCGAAACAGGGCCAAATCAGCCCCATTCGGAGTGTTGTTGAATTAGGCCCTGCGTGTTTCCTTATTTAGCGACAGTATCCTTCTGGCTGGACATGAGTTAGATAGAGGAGCTCTGAGTGACCTGCTCAGGAAGACAAGCTCTTGCTGTAATGTATGACAGGTCGTTATGAGGTGTCACAAGCAGGGAATCTATAGAACTTTAGCTTGAACACTGGCGTGTGTGTGACACCTCATCATCAGCTGTGACATCTTATCACCAGACGTCTAGTACTGCATGCAAAACCCATGCAAATTTATGTCCGGGAAAGGGAATTATAGGATGACACGTCTGTACTTATAATAGAATGCATTTTGTATCTTCCGTCTGTCTTCTGTAGTAACGTTCTTGTCTATCTGCACTTGTTCCAACCACGTCATTAAACTGTTCCAAAGCACAAAGGTGACTCCTATTGTATAGACTTTGGGCCTTATTCTAGTTCACTCTTTCAAACAAAATCCTTCTTAGATGGACAAAACCATGTGCACTGCAGGGGGGGGGGGCAGATGTAAAATGTGCAGAGAGAATTAGATTTGGGTGAGTTATTTTGTTTCTGTGCAGGGTAAATACTGACTGCTTTATTTTTACACTGCAATATAGATCTCACTTTGAAATAACCCCCCCCCCCCCCAAATCTAATTCTCTCTGCACAAGTTACATCTGCCCCACCTGCAGTGCACATGGTTTTGTCCATCTAAGAAGGATTTTATCAGAAAGAGTGAACCAAAATAAGGCCCTAAGGCCGGTTTCACACATTCCGGCTCCTGCCGGACGGTGAAATCCCGCACGGCCAGGGAGCCGTGCCGCACACAGTAGTTTATCATGGAGGGGATGGCCACAGCCCGGCAGCCGTCCCTTCCAGTGGCAGGATCCAGCTGCAACCGTGCGGCCGGGCCGTGGCCTTCCCATGTGAATGGACACAATAGTGTCCATTCACAACTTATGTGTGCGGCATGGCTCCCTGGCCGTGCGGGATTTCGCCGTTCGGCAGGAGCCGGAATGTGTGAAACCGGCCTGAGTCCTCTGGCTCTATTGAGTAAATTAAGCCATTAGTGTGTTCTTATGGAAGAAAATGGAGGGAATGCTTCTATAGGGTTAATAAGTGACACCGACTTATACATTGTTTCGGTGTTTACACAAACCCACAGTAGATGGGACGAGAAAGCGTGAGTTGCCCGTTAAATTGCACAATGGGGCTTACGTGTGCCTGAATAGTATGGATCTTCCTTATTGTAAGTACGTAAATGATCTTTGACATCTCAGTGAAGGCTCTTTGAAGGCTTGAGCAATGATATATATAGATTGGTCTATCTCTTATTCCTACCTACAGTATGCTTCTCTTTTCTTCAGCAGTGTTGTTAGGTCCTCATAAAACTCAATGCATCCCATCCCACCATGCATAGTGGAGAGTTACAAGGCATTTTTCAATTTATTCATAACTATATGTACACTTGAGCCACATAAACACATGTGTGTGTGTGTGTACATGCTGTAGGGAATATAGATTGTAAGCACCACTAGGGCAGGGACTGGTGTGAATGTTGGGGGAAGGGGGGGCTGTTGTGAATGTTCAAATATTCTCTGTACAGCGCCGTGGAATATGTGTCCGCTATATAAATAACTGGTAATAAATAAAAAATAAACATGTAAAGTTACTATAAATCAATGTAATATTAAATAAGTTGGAATAATTACCTGGATCACTATGCTAGAGACTTGCAGTAGGGGTCTATGTACTAAGTCAATAAATGGTGATAAAGTACCAGCCAAACAGCTCCATACTGCCATATCAAATGCAGTGTTTGAAAAATGTCAGTTAGGAGCTGGTTGGTACTTTATCTCTGTCCACTTTGGGTGAGATTCTCTATCACAGAAATGCGGTAAAAACCCCGTTATCGGGGTTTTTACCGCATTTCTGTATTTTCTAACCTCCCTCCGCAGTGTCACCGCTGCGGAGGGAATCGCCAGCAAAAGCTGGCGGTTCCCTGCAGAAGCCTATGGGCTTCTTACCGCAGCGGTGTGTGAGGGATCCGTCACGGATCCCTCCCAGCATGCCCTGCGGCCGGCGCGTCAGTCTGCGCATGCGCAGACGGACTCCCGGGTCATAGACCCGGAAGTCCAGCAACGGCGCCGCATCGCAAGGGACAGCTCTTATCACAAGAGCTGTCCCTTGCGTTAATGACCGCATATTTTAGAGAATATGCGGTCATTAGAAATGCGATGCCGGGCGAAGAGGGCTGCGGATTTTAGAGAATCCCGCTCTTTGTCTTTGTCCGAGGCTTAGTACATAAGTCCCGACTGGGTACAGATCAGAACAATGTGTATCCCAGCCAACCAGAAGACCCATGGAATGATGGAAATGCTATGGTCCATACACACTGTAGGATCTGGTCGTACAATAAATTGGTACCCACTGAATTCGCCTACATACTTGCCTCAGCGCGGTCGGCCGATGTGCAGCACAATTGGGATGACCCTGTCTATGGCGACCGCGAGCTTGCAGTCGTGTGCACAGACTGAGTGATACTGTATGCCTGATCTATCATTCACATTAGAGCGATATATTGGACATTATATTATGCCTATTATATATCTGGCATTAGAGCCTGGTTCATAGGTGGAAGCTGCTGCTCTGCTTTAGCGCCCATTGCCAGTGTGACATGTGCGATAATACACAAATGCTAATTTTAGCCAAAACCTTGTGTCTGAAGGGGCGTGTCCTAAGATATCCATTTTTTGTGCCTCTGCACGCATACATTGCCTTTGGTTTTAGACAGGCCTCTATTGGTGCAATATTGTGTCCACCATCAACATATTTGCATTAGAGATGTGCAGGTTCTGATTTACTCTGATTTACTCTGATTTCAAAGCAGGATCTTTATGGCTATCAACTATCAACAACTGTCATGTAGTTTAAGATAGCCAATAAGATCCTGCTTTGAAATCAGAGTAAATCAGAAACTGCACATCTCTAATTTGCATGCACCCTATCCTCTAAGAATGCAGCCACTTACATTACCATGCCCACCAGGGGCGTAACCAGAGCAGGCCCTAGCCAATTTGATGCCCTAGGCAAGATTTTGGTTGGTGCTCCCTAGCACCGGTGTTAGTTCTACTCTACACTACTGACCCCGTTATACCAGTCAGCTGCGATCATGCTCACAACTACAATACTGACCCCTCTATACCTGCTTCTACTTTACTGACCCATCTATAGCCGCCTTTACACTACTGACCCCTCTATACACAGAACTACTATTACTGGCCCCTCTATACCTGCCTCTACACTAATGAACCCTACATACCCGCCACTACAATACCGACCTCTCTATACCCTACACTACTGACCCCTACATACCCGCCACTACAATACCGACCTCTCTATACCCTACACTACTGACCCCTACATACCCGCCACTACAATACCGACCTCTCTATACCCTACACTACTGACCCCTACATACCACTGATCCATCTATAGCCTACACGACTGACCCATCTATACCCTACCCTATATTACTGACCCTTCTACACCCTACATGACTGACGTGTCAATACCCTACACTACATTAGTGCTACAAGGGAGGATTGGGGGGGGGGGGGGGGGGTTAGTGCACCTATGGAGCCCCAGATGGGATTCTTAGTATTACGATGCCAGTGTCGGTCTTTTGACTGCCAGCACCCTGAACGATGTATGTATCCCCTGCTGACATCTCCCACTGATAGCTGACAGAACACATACTATATATGCAGACATCCTCCACTCCTCCCACATGACACTGAAAACCCCTTCTTCTAACACACAGCAACCAGACCCAACCAGACTATCCCCCCCCCCCTGACAGTGAGCTCACCATGATATCACAATGGCACGGCTCTCTAACAGAGGGTCCACACCCAGGTCTGGCACAGCGCAGCCGAGGTATTTACTCTTCTCCGACAGGCTGCAGCCCATGGCAGTTGAGGCTAGTCCCATCGCCGGAATCTGTCCTCTCCTCTGGCGGCTCCCAGTCTCACTACACACGCTGCTACAGCTCAGGCACTAGGAAGTGCTCGATAGCTGTAGCAGTGGCGGCTTCCGGCGATCAGCGTGAGAGACGCCAAGGGGGCTATGGGACCATCCCAGTAGTCCTATCTGCCCCTGTCTAATGCTACCGTACTTCCTATGGGAGGAGGTGCAGCTTCTGGGCATGCACAGCAGCCCTCCTCCGGGACCAGCGGCCATATTTGTTAGGGGCAGCCAACAGCCCCATTCCCCCACTCTGAGATACCCGGCACAGTGCAGGACCAGCAGTGCTGCCCTAGGCTGGATAAACCACTGGCGGCTTAGAAGTCTCAGCAGCAGCACTTACATTGGATGCCCCATGGACCACCAGTGTTAGCTTAGATCGCCCCTAGGCATAGGCTGCCACCCTAGGCATTTGCCTAATAGGCTTATGCCTAGGGCCGGCTCTGGGCTTAACTTTTATAGGTGCAACGGGTACAGCTGCTATGGGGCCCAGAGCTGAAGGGGGCCCAGCTTTACTGTATAAGTTGAATGTGTTATATACATTTATCATCATTAGCTGCCCTTGCAAACTTTTGCTATGGGGCCTAGAATATCGAGTTACGCCCCTGATGACCACGACACACCCAAATCATGCCCATGAGGTGGACATCAGGTTGCCTCTCAGTCTCCGCCCAGGAACACCAATCGCTTTGCCTGTTGAGTTCCGATGCCAGCGTGCACATACGTATTCAGTTCTGTATGGTGCAATAATCAATGTAACGCTCAGTCAGGGTAATGCACGCACCATAGGGGGTTCCACAACAATTTGCCCAGAAGCAAATAATCGTTCATCTGCGTCATCATTGGCATTGTGCGCAGATTGGGTGCACTTCTATAACAGGCCCTTAGCATAAATCCTGCCTTTTCCCATCATGTATTCCTACGCATGTATCCCGAGGCTACACCGTAACCTCTCTTCAATATTACACTATAAATAATGACAATATTGTAATTAGCTCATTTATACATTGTTTGCTAATTGTGTGTGCTCTCCGCTTGTCTAAAAACAAATTAATTGTTCATTTAAAAACGCTGTGCACACAATGTTACAGACCTTTTCTTTTTTATTTATGTGTTAACAAAATACTCAATATTTACATAATTATAATTTTGCATCATTACCTTTTTGGCAAATAATCATAGCAACATGTCAAATAATACTATACACTCATAAACTCTGTCATTTCCTGCAACAAGTTGCTCTGTTGCTTGTCACTGCTCTCTCTCTCTATATATATATATATATAGGATAATTACTGTGCGAGCTCGAAATCATTTGATGTCGCCGACCATCGACTGATTTCT
The DNA here is from genome assembly GCF_055691185.1 of Crinia signifera. Classification (NCBI taxonomy): domain Eukaryota; kingdom Metazoa; phylum Chordata; class Amphibia; order Anura; family Myobatrachidae; genus Crinia; species Crinia signifera. The sequence goes on from NC_139224.1 coordinate 148,350,935, forward strand.
ATAGTGCTCACAAATCCGAGTCAGTCTCTGTTGACTAAAGGCCCCCATACATCAAGGTGATTTGGTCCGATTTCGGCCGATTGCGACCGATCGGCCCGTTAAATCCGACCAAATCGCCTCTCCCTGACATGCCGTCGGGTCCGATGCGTGGTCCCGTGCGCATCAGACTCAACCATGTGGTTGGACTGGCAGGCCGTCCGACCACCCGTTCCTCCAGGCGGTGAGGCGGGTTGGAAGCAGGGATGTATGGGATCCATCACAACGGATTGCATGCGTCCCTGCAAGGTATCGGGTGTCCGTACACTGCTGCGAAACATCTCAGGCAGTGTATGGGCACCTTTAGACTTGCAGCTTCCTGTTCCAAGAATTGGGCGGATGGCTGACGTCCTGTGACAACAGCCACCCACCCCCCGGAAGCCAGGTGCCCACCCGCATTTGCATAGGGATGCCCACTGTTTTCCTGGGGCACCCAGTGTTTTGGTGGGTATGCCGACATGTGAACACCCCCTGCCTGCCTTCCTCCTGCCCCCTCTGTGCAAGCGCCACGGAGAGTATGCAAGACTCCAAAGTTGCCCGCACAGAAGCCCTGCACATGCGCATATGCAAATATATGCATGAGCAGGACAGAAATATCAGTCCCTGGTGCAAACACGCCGGGGACCGAATCAACCAGAAGGAGAGCCTATATCTTACTCCTCAAGGCGAGCTGCTAATAGCCCTGATCGCACGGTTGCAAATAGCGGTCCGATTATCGATGCACTGTGCATGCATACGGTTTGCAGAACCGCAATGAAAGTCTGCAAATATTTCTATATGCACGCTGTTTGCAAGGTGATTAACAGGAAGTTGGCATCTGTGGGCGGATGTCCTAAGAAAAACGCCGGGAGTGTCCAGGCGTGCCTGAGCGTTTTAGGGGAGGTGGTGTGATGTCAGCTCCAGCCCAGATATGCCCTTTTTCCATTGCAGCACCTAGTAAGTCCTGGGCTTATCATTCGATGGTGAGCCTGTTATGATGAGTTTTGGACACATTCGCTCATCTGCACATGGATTTGTAGCCGTACACAACCATTCACACAGCGTGCACAGTGATTTGCAAGGCAGGATTTCACTTTAGCGGGGTGACATCTTAACTGGACGCTGGCCGCCACGAATTCGTGGCCGTTCAATCACGGCTGAATCGGACCCATAGAGCGCAAGAATACAGTATGTAATTGGAATCCTTATGTGACTTGTCTGCCGCCGGCCAGGAACGCGAACAGTTAAAAGACGTATCATAACTAAGAATCCATTGTCATATTTAATTCACTGGTAAAATTAAAACCCATTTTAGACTTCCCTCTTGTCTTGGTGTAGGATAAAAAATGATAAGAAGAAAACAAAAAATAATTAGTTTTGGGGCCACTTGAGACTAGTCTGCGTTAAGCCTCTGATATCACTGGGAAAAAAAATCTGATGCTAAATTATGTACAAATGAATATTCCTGCATGTTTACAGTTTGTACTACTTAATTAGCATATACATGCCAATAAATGTTTAATCAAAAATATACAGACATTCTAAATTAATTAAGCTCCAATCAACAAGTATAAAAGTTGCTGAGTGGAACGGTTGCCCGTAACCTCCTGTTTTATGTAGAACTACATTCAACAAACAAGTGGTTGCATATTCAAGGTTATAGTGTTGCTGCATGATGACAATGTAATGTGGGGTAAAAAATAATGAATGCTGAAGTCATCTGAAATCCCAGCCCTGGTCTCCCAGCAGGCAGTGCTTTCTCTAAACAATATGGTGACTTGACAAGAGATGAATGAAATGCTTTTCGTGAGGTTCTAGACTAACTTTGCCTGGTCACATGACCTAAACACATTTTTTGGAGCGGAAGCATTTTCAACGTAGGTCTTTATACAGTCTTAAAACACCACATTACTACAACTTACTTTCCATATCTTTAAATAGCAAAATGTGAATGGTAAGAGCACAGGATCTCGAACGTGGTCCTTAGGACCCCGAACAGCTCATGGTGTCCAGGTCTCCTCATAAAATTGCAAGTTAAACGATTAACTTCACCTGTGGATCTTTTAGAATGTGTTGGTGAGTAATGAGTGCACCTGTGCATCTAATGGGTGAGCTGGAAAACATGAACTGTTTGGGTCCTGAGACTTGGTCGCTGCTTGGAGAATTTGCAGAGGTCTGTGTTCAGATAGTCACCACCTGACAATATTGAAATCCCGCACCGTGCAAGTCTAAAGGTGCCCATACACTAGTAAGATTTATCTTCAGATCTGGTTGGTTGGAACAAAAACATGGTTATGGATGAGTGACAGTTTGTCAGTTCTCCAGCATTTCCAAGCAAATGGTCAACTGTCATTTGCTCTCATCCATAACCATGTTTTTGTTCCAACCAGCCAGATCTGAAGATAAATCTGCATGTGTATGGCCACCTTAAGAATTTAAAATACAAGGATGTCAGGAAACTGAGATTTGCGAGGTGTCTCCTCAGAGTGCAGCGTGTGGCTCTTGCATAATAGATGGTGAAATATATGCACTTGCAGTAATTTACCAAAACTTTAGATTTCCCTTTGCCTACAGTATGTCAGGGGTGTAGCCACCATAGGTGCAGGGGGTGCAGCTATTATGAGGCCCAAAGCTGAGAGGGGCCACTTTCCCTGCCACAGTCACTTGTATTATATACAGGGTGTAGCTACCATAGGTGCAGGGAGTGCAGGTGCTATGGGGCCCAGAGATGAGGAGACCCACTTTCCCTGTCACAGTTGCATGTGTTATATACAAGGGTGTAGCTACCATAGGTGCAGGGAGTGCAGCTGCTATGGGGCCTAGAGATGAGGAAGCCCACTTTCCCTGTCACAGTCACTTGTGTTACTATATACAGGGGTGTAGTTACCATAGGTGCAGGGCAGCTGCTATGGGGCCCAGAGATGAGGAAGCCCACTTTCCCTGTCACAGTCACTTGTGTTACTATATACAGGGTGTAGCTACTATAGGTGCAGGGAATGCAGCTGCTATGGGGCCCAGAGCTGAGAGGGGCCACTTTCCCTGTCACAGTCACTTGTGTTACTATCTACAGGTTGTAGCTACTATAGGTGCAGGGGTGCAGCTGCTATGGGGCCCAGAGATGAGGAAGCCCACTTTCCCTGTCACAGTCACTTGTGTTCCTATATACAGGGTGTAGCTACCATAGGTGCAGGGCAGCTGCTATGGGGCCCAAAGATGAGGAAGCCCACTTTCCCTGTCACAGTCACTTGTGTTACTATCTACAGGTTGTAGCTACTATAGGTGCAGGGGTGCAGCTGCTATGGTGCCCAGTGCTTAGAGGGTCTCACCTCCCCAGCCCCAGTTGTTGATTCAGAGTGAATCACTTTTGTGTGAATTAGCAATCTGTTCGATTATCAAACAAATGCACATGTGTACAGATCATAGCGGGCAATTCTCTCACAGATTTGCACGGGGCAGGTTTTCGTTCTGTCTGGGCAGCGGCTAACTAACCGCAGTCACCTGCAACTTTTCAGAAGAGCAATCAAGTCTGAATCAGGCACAAGGTACACAATTTACACACACAGTGGCCAGGAAACATAGACAAATTGCATATAGGGAATGGAACAATGTGCATATATATCACTATATTTTTAAACCCCACTAATAAATATATCTGCATCCTTCCCCTTCCCAACCAGACCAAAACAAGCTGTTACACACACAGTACTGCAACAATGACAATTTTCCGGCATACCTATGGGATACAAAGAAAAATTGGCTATGTTTGTGCGCACGCAATGCCGCCATTCCCATTGCTCTGACGACGCTACATGTCACTAACTTGTCTGTAACATGTTTCCTTTTAGATGTCTGTTTAATGTTGAAAGGAATATTTGTAGGAATGGCGTGTTGATGTGTGCGTGGGCCAGGAAATCCATGTACGCTTTGTAGTGAGTAAATGACCCTCACAGTCTAGTATAAAGTACATGAAGATCTATACATACAAGCTGCAAGGATGAACCAGGGACATGAGGGAGTTAGGTACATCGTGTGTGTGTTATCGATGTACAGATCGGCTGAAGGGAAGGAACTGGTGCTTACAGCTATGGTGTTGAAAAGCTGCATTAAAATCATTGGAGTGTTATGCCAAGACCTTTATCAGCCTCATATCCCACAATATTGACAGGTTTTTCCCCAAGTGTGACATTGTGGAACAATACAAATCCGTTATGATGTTGGTCATGAGGAACACAAGGATTTAGGTCCATTGGGGAGACTGTAAATTACATTTTATATTCATTTTAGACGGCAAAGTCTTTCAGTGAACAGGCAATAAACGGCTCAGACTTTCCCCTTTGTTACCATTTAAACAACAAAGAGCCCTAATGTTCATCCCTGAATGTAACCCATACTTTCTGTAGTCTCCAATGTCTACTAGATTGTTATTACCACGGGAGACTTAAAAAGCGTATCAATAAGACAACTCATTGGTGTTCCTTCCCGTAGTACATACAATGTGCAAGTCTCACTTGTCTGAAAATCACAGTCATGCAATATTAAATAATAATGAAGGTATAATTGAAAGCTGCTTCATTACTGTGGAATGTACAGTGCTGCAGAATGCATTCTCCAAAATATTAAGGTTTTATAAACCATTGTGTGCAAAGCATTTATATTGTGAGAAATCAATTCTGTCTCTATCTTCTGATTTCAACTCCATTGAACTGGTTCAAGCACTTGCCTGCACTCAGACACCCAGTGTGGCAGGAGGACTTTATATATGTCCGGTAAAGGTAAAAGGAGGTGTGGCTTCACTGCCCAACCCCCATTTTCCTCACTCTGGGGATCTCGGGTGTGCAGCTGACCCCAGTGACTGTGTAGGCTGCGGTACCGGCTCCTGCATGATGATAGGAGCCAGATGCTGCACATAATGTTACATTGCAGCACCTTGCTCCAGTCACTAAGCAGGAGTCGGCACTTTAGTGCACCCTCTCAGTAGGTGGCACCTTGGTGCAGCCCACACCCCTGTAGTGACACCACTGCTTAACTGTACTAAAGCAGATCTTTATTATACTGTGAATGCATATAGATACTGTAGATGAGGGTCATATAACTGGCCGCATTATGCCAGATGGTGCAATACTGCGCATGCACAGGTGCTGTGATTGCCATACAGAACAGCGAATGCCTCTTTGTGGGCGAGATCGGACGGCGCTTCTGGAAACAGGTGCGTGTTGCTCCATCTGCACCACAAGGTTAGACTTACTCAGGCTGCAGTGGCAGAGGAGCATTGTGACAAATGGTTCAAGTTGTTCAATTTAAATGGCAATGCGATTGCATATGCAATCAGGAGGTGGTATGCACTTACTCCTTCATTTGCATTGCTAAAGGATCCCATATGCTAAGTGGTAGGGTGCTGGGAGGGATCCAATTAGATCCCTCTCAGAGGGAGAAGCCCATAAGAAAATGCCAACAAAAGCTTGCATAACCCATCACATACAAGCCCCGGAATACATCGTATTCTGGTGCTTAGTACATTTCGGAAATGTTGCTAGCGGTAATTTTCGCGGTTTGGCCACAATTTTTCTTTAGTAGATCCCACCTACAATTATAGATCCATCAGTTTGTGTAGTTCTCTAAACTAGGCCCACAATCATCAGTGCTGAAGGCCTGGATTTAATCTGAGTAGGAGGCTGAAATGTTTTGTGCCATGTTTAATTGGTTTTGTAGAGTATCCGATGAAAGGACAAGATCCACCTATGGCGATGTTTTTAAGGTGCCCAGCCTGTAGCAGTGACTGTTAATATGGACACACTCTGCCATACTGTCATATCATTTATACAGTATAAGCAGAAATGAAGTCACTGGCCTGTAATACGCATCATTCCTTATCGCTAAAACAAGTCTTATTGTGTAACTCCAGTCATATACACTATGTCTGAATGGGTGAATGATCGCTTAAGTGAGTATTGCACAAAATGCTTGAATTATAGAGTAGCGTCAGTAATGATGTGAGTGAATCGAGTATGATAACTGACTAATTTCCTTTGAAGAGCTCTCGAGTACTTTTTTCTGCATATTGCCTATGGCACTGGTATGCAAATGAGTAACAGGAAGCAGCACTTTAGTAAAGACAAAGCAGGTTAGAAATTCTAATAACAACATTATTGACATCTTTAATACACAGTTAACTAAGGAACTGTTACTTGTTGTTTCAAAGTTCATGAGTAGATTTAGAAGTTTTGAATATCACTGATGAGGTTAAATGACATAATGTAGCTTAAAAGGCAGATTGCATATGAAATGTAGATCACCTGTGGGTGTCCAGCTGTTGTAGAACTGCAAATCCCAGCGTGACCGGTTATTGAGCCATAGTACTGTACTTGTTTCTGCTTTCTGTATCATAATCAGTTTCAGAACCATGGACAGCAAATGGGAAATAACAGTAATATCCCTTTTACTCCAAGCTCATTTCCAGGGTTATTGCTAGGTCGACCCAGGTCGGGCATCAGTGTAAAAGGGCCCCTTAAATATAATCTGGTGGCGGTACGCATCCTCCGACCTTTTCATACCCCCACTATTCACGTCGGCGTGGAGTTGATTTTAGATAGTGTGGCGAGCGTAGCGAGCCCCGTGATTTTAATTCTATAAGCACCCCAATGGGTGCTTACAATGTTAAATGCACCCCACGTCACCCACACTATCAACGCCAACCTGAAGCGTGGCGAGCGCAGCGAGCCCGCAAGGTGCGGCGGTACGCGTCCTCCGACCTTTTCATACCCCCACTATCCACGTCGGCGTGGAGTTGATTTTAGATAGTGTGGCGAGCGTAGCGAGCCCCGTGATTTTAATTCTATAAGCACCCCAATGGGTGCTTACAATGTTAAATGCACCCCACGTCACCCACACTATCAACGCCAACCTGAAGCGTGGCGAGCGCAGCGAGCCCGCAAGGTGCGGCGGTACGCGTCCTCCGACCTTTTCATACCCCCACTATCCACGTCGGCGTGGAGTTGATTTTAGATAGTGTGGCGAGAGCAGCGAACCACCGAGCCCGAAGCGTGGCGAGCACAGCGAGCCCCACGAGGGGATGCGGAATACATGTAAAGTAATACGCGCCCCCTCGCGGGGCTTGCTGCACTTGCCACACTATATAATGTCAACTCCACGCCGACGTGGATAGTGGGGTTATGAAAAGGTCAGAGGACGCGTACCGCCGCACCTTGCGAGCTTGCTGCGCTCACCACGCTTCGGGTTAGCGTTGATAGTGTGGGTGGCGTGGGGGTGCATTTAACATTGTAAGCACCCATTAGGGTGCTTATACAATAAAAATTGTATAGGGGGGCCATTTACCATTGAAAAAAACCATTAGGATGCTTATTCAATTTAAAATCGCATCGTATCGCATGCGTGTATATGGTATGCGATACGATACAATGCATAAGATGCCATACGTCTGAATATCGTGGGCGCCGTGCTAGGAAACAAGTACCCAGGTGTTTTTTGGGGACACTGCATTGTATTGGATTCAGTACGGTCGGGATCCCGGCGTTCAAAATCCCGACGCCGGAATCCCGACCGCCGAAATCCCCGACAAGGGGGGGGGGGCGTGGATCGCCCCCCCCTTGCGGGCTCGCTGCGCTCGCCACGCAGCAGGCCCGGTGCCTTGCTACGCTCGGCACACTAATTTATTCTCCCTCCAGGGGTGTCGTGGAGGGATCCCGACCGCCGGGATTTAAACTGCATCCCCATTGTATTAGCTGTGTACAGTATAATGAGCGAATTAAGCCATTATCATTCCATCTTGCTTGGTTGAGATTTATCAAACCTTATACGTAAGAAAGTTAAAGCATTGCAGCCAATCAGATTCTGTTTATATTCTATAAAATAATAGCTTGAATCTGATTGGTTGAAATGCGCCATTCCTCCAGTTGTCCTCTGTAGAAGGTTTGCCATATCTCCTAGTGTCATAGTAGGCATCAAAAATGTTGGCTACACCCAATTATCAATGGGATTCTGGGCCTTGTAGTTCCACAGTGTTTGCAGAACCACAGTACATCTGAGCCTGCTTTCAATAAAAGTTGATCATGTTCTATCTACATCAAAGAAATCTCCACTTTCTTACTGAGACTCTTTTAATGAGCACTGTACTGTCACATACTGATACTCGGGACCCTCTGTGACCACAGCTTGAGTTGAGACGGAAGTTTGGAACATTTGCTAGCACGGGACGAGGACACCAGCCACTTCCAGTGACATTCCACTGCCTGGCGCTGCTCATGTGTGTAATGCCCCCGTCTCTTGCCCAAAACCTCCTGTGCTGATTTTGCCTGAAGGGAGATAGATAATGCCAGTCACTCACCCTGACACACAAAGGAAGATGGCGTTTCCCCAGGGTGAACTCGGGCAGTTATAAACACGACCCTCTGCTCAGCTTCCGACACCAGGTTCTCTAGAAGAAAGAGACAGACCTCATCAATTCAGTGCTGCAGATTGGAACATTAATATTAATATGTCCCCTTTTATTAAAATACGCCATAAATTATGAATTTCTTTGAATCCATTATTAAACAAATCGCCCGCACCCGCTCCTCTTGCGTTAGCGGGAGCAGAGAATGACAAGTTAACCCTTGTTTAAAGCATTCACTTTTCTCATAAGATTGTATTGGGGAAGCGGCTCATTACTTAAAAAAAAAAAAAAAAAAAAAAGCCAAGTTATCTCTATGTACTGTAATATTAGGAATGAAAACTCTCATGTGTGAATGCTGAGTCCCAGGCTGGAGCTGTATCTAAAATCTGAATAAATATGAAGCAGGCAGTGCTAAGATTAACACACCAGAATTTCCAATCAGCCTCCAATAAGAGTTTTATATTAAGCCGGCTCTGCAGGAAGGGAATATTCAACAGCCTGTGATGGGTAAACAGACCCTGTGGACATTTACATTGTATAATAGTAAGGGGGCGCAAACCTTTCCCCCCACACTGGACTGTCCATCACCCAGATGAGTTTAATAACTTTGTAGCAGAGGAAGTATTTAATGATGTGCGGTAAAATAAAAATGACACATTGCCGTGCCCGTTACTGGCCATACATCATACTTACCGTATATACTCGAGTATAAGTTGACCCGAATATAAGCCGAGGCACCTAATTTTACAACCAAAAAACTGGGAAAACGTATTGACTCAAGTGGGACCCTCACTCGAGTATAAGCCGAGGGGGCTTTTTCTGCATAAAAAATGTTCTGAAAAAGTAGGCTTATACTCGAGTATATATGGTACCTACTTTCTGACTGCCCTTTCCAGGAGAGGGCAGCCAGCTCAGGGAGGGAGGGGGGGGGGGGGAGGAAGTGAAAAGTGGTGGGGCGGGGTAGAGCCACATGTGTGGCTACTTGTATGAGGGCGTGGCCAGAGCGATTGTGCCGTTTTAGCCATGCCCCCGATGTGCAATGCCATTTTAAAGGCATGTAATGAAAACACATCCTCTTGCATGTCACCGACCATCGAATGTTGTCTCCTGCCTCCACAAATAAAAGACAGTGGAAACTGACTTTTATTTGTGAGCGTATGGACAAAGACTGGGAGGGCGGCTGATCCTGTGATGTCAACCGCCCCCCCCGACAGGCATTGGCCCATCCACATACCCATGGGAATGCCCAGCATTTTCATGGGGACACCCATAAACCGCTGGGCGTTCCCATGGGCGACCCCAGTCCCCACCCCTAGCTACCCTGATCATTGCGAACAGCTCAGCGACTATGCAAGGAACTTCTGTCCTCTATGACATCATGGCACCGGGTCTGTGTGTGTGTAGGGGGGGGGGGGGGCAACTATGGCACTGGGCTGTCAACAGATTCATAGATTCATAACACTTTCATCAAACTCTGGGGCAGATGTATTAAACTTTAACGAGATAAATCCAAGGGTGATAAGGAGAGATAAACGTCCAGCCAATCACCTGCTAACTGCCATGTTACAGGCTGTTTTTGGAAAAAAGTCAGTAAGGAGCTGATTGGCTGGACGTTTATCTCTCCTTATCACCCTCGCATTTATCTCTTGTTAAGGCTTAATATATCTGCCCCAACATCTGTTGCCCCCACCTGGTTACCACCAGGGACCCGCTGCCACATCACCGGCGTAACGCAAAGGGAAGCTCTTAACGCAAGAGCTGTCCTTTGCAATAATTATACAATAATTATCTATGCAGTAGCCAGCGATGTGCGGTGGATCTTAGTGCATCCTGACCAAAGTCTGATAGCAAAAACATACTCTGAATGTATTCAAATAAAAAAAAAGTTGCCATTAGTGGTTACATCATGTAAAAACAGGAATGTATCCTACATTCAGTAATGTGCACATTGGCCCCTGTATTCAGGGGGCCCCACACCCTGCAAAACATTTCATTACTTACCTCTGTAGCAGCAGCACTGCACAAATCACTGGGAAAACTGTAATTTCCCTGGCATTTTGCACATGTGCAGTAGGGAAAACACCAGGAAAATGGCTGTCACGCCATTATCCCAGAGACTTGCGCATGCTCTAGTGTTCAATGTACCAGAGACCTGAACGCCCGGCTAGAGAGGAGGGGGGCAAGGGTGCCATCTACTCTTAATACACCCCTTCCTACATTGTACCGCTCAAAACATTGTTACTGTGTTACAGTATGTGTCAAAAAAAGAGCCAAAGAGTAGATTACATGCCAGTTATCCTGTGTCCTTTCTCCCCAGCCACCGGGACAGTTTAGCCTCTGCCTCTGCAACGTGCTTGTAATAAAACACTATAAGAGTGTTTGGAAAAAGTTATTAATCATGTTCCGTTTGGTAAACAAGAATCAAAGACTACTCTTTAAAGGCTATTTTACAGCTTGTACATTACAGATATGACATTTGGGTTCAATACAGAAAAAAATTACAATTTCACTTCCAAAACTGCCTTCAGTTATCAACTGGAATACATCCAAGGAGTGGAACTTGCAGAAAGCTATAAGCGGATGGAACTTTCTGCGGTTATATTTCTACATTTCACATTTAGCAGATTTCTTGTGTGTTTGCAATAAGAGGAACTACTGTATATCCAAAACAGAAGTTACAGGTGAGCTACACTGTTGTGTGAAATATTTGCCTCTATGCATTTCACCATAATGTTGCACTCACTGTTGGAATGTGGTCATACGTGTCCTCAGTTCTACCGTAATCACAGAGCACAGTAGAATAACTACAGGGCCGCCATCAGGGGGGCTGCAGGGACAGGAGTCCCAGGTCTGGCTGCAGAAAAAGAGATGGGGAGGTCCACCCCTACTGCAGACCCAGCACTGCGGCTGCAGGCGCATAGCTAAGTGGGTGGGTGGTCGTTTAACTGCTGCAGTGACTCTTAGTAGTGGTATCAAAAGAGGATGGTAGTATTGGCAGGCGTGCAGTGGTGGTCGGAGATTATAGTGTGGGGACTGGAGGATATGATGCTTCTGCCAACAGCGTTGCAGTGATTGGAAATAATATGGTTGTGGACAGACAGACCGAAGAGAGGGAGGAGGGTGCGAGTGGAGTGAGCATAGAGATCTGCTCTTAGCACAATGTGTAAATGGGTCAGTAGAGGCAGAGTAAGTAGGATGAGGGGTGAGGAGTGGAATGATAGGTGCGGCCTTCCACCTCCCTGTAATGTGCACCCAGCAGCAGAGTGGATGGGATTGGAACTACTCTATATCAGCACTACAGGCTTACCCAAGGCCATCACACACTGACTGCAGAACTAGAAGCCACCAATGCTTGTGGTCCCTAGTGCAGCTCTACATGTAGTATTGTGGTCTGCCCGGATGCACTAGGTTATTTGTATATAATGGGGAGGGGGTTAATTTTGAGGTGGACAGGAGACAATGAGGGGGGGGGGGGGGGGGGATATTTGTCAGTCCTTGATCTAACAATTTCTGATACCAGCTTTACCTGACCAGTGTAAAGGAAATTCTATGGACTCAGTATATAGCGGACCTGACAAATATTCAGACAGACTTCAGACAACTTTAGTGTCGCTTACAGATTTATGTATACACAGAAGATGGCTACGCTGAATTACTGGACTGCCACTATCTTTCTTCTAAATCTTTTAATTGTATACAAATTGATCAAAACCCATTTATTAGATATCCAACTCATCGCCTTTCCACTTGCTATTGTAAAGAATGCTAGCACTAGATACTCAGGCCAAACACAGTAAACACAAAATTAGGAAATCTTATCCAAAGGCAGCAAATTAAATGCCCCCCCCCCCCCCTGTACTGAAAAAAATGGTGAAAAAAATGGTACATGTGAATTATCCGGGCTGCCGATTTTGTCCTTAAGTTTAGTTAACTTAAGGACACCCGACCGACGCGATGCCCGCGATTTACCCCCAAATCGCGGGCATCGCGTCGGTCACGGCCGTTAGTTCCCATAGACAGTAATGTTAAAATTACTGGACCCGATTTCCCATGTTAAATGTATGACAGTAATGTTAAATGATGTGCAAAATAAAATGACAATGTGAAATGGGCCAATATGGCCATTTCACATTGGATATGTTTAAAAAAAAAAAAATGTTTCATGGCCCCCCACCACCGTTAATGCCACAACACTATTGACGCCAACCCGAAGCGTGGCGAGCGCAGCGTGCCCAAGGGCCGGTGGTACGCGTCCTCCGACCTTTTCATACCGCTACTATCCACGTCGGCGTGGAGTTGAGAATAGAAAGTGTGGCGAGCGAAGCGAGCCACCGAGCCCGAAGCGTGGCGAGCGGACGCGGATACCTTCACAGGTATCCGCGTCCCCTCGCGGGCTTCACAGGTGTCCGCGTCCCCTCGCGGGGCTCGCTGCGCTCGCTACGCTTCGGGCTCGCCACACTTTCTATTCTCAACTCTACGCCGACGTGGATAGTAGGGGTATGAAAAGGTCGGAGGACGCGTACCGCCGCCCCTTGGGCTCGCTGCGCTCGCCACGCTTCGGGTTGGCGTCAATAGCGGGGTGGCGTTAACGGGGCCATGAAACATTTTTTTTTTAAAACATATCCAATGTGAAATGGCCATATTGGCCCATTTCACATTGTCATTTTATTTTGCACATCATTTAACATTACTGTAATAATTTTAACATTGCTGTCTATGGGAAATCGGGTCCATCGCGTCTTTTAACATTACTGTCTATGGGAAATCGCGGGCATCGCGTCGGTCGCGTTGCGGCCCCTTATAATGGCCGCGACCGATGCGATGCCCGCGATTTTTCGGGCGCGATGAAAAAATCGTCAGCCCGGATAACTCACAAGTACCAAAAAAATTGGTGAAAAGCACAGTAGAAATCCAGAAATATAAAGCAGTATGTTCGGTAACAGTTGCAGTAGGACATAGATCGATGAATTAATCCTGCACTGCCACCAATAGGAATGAAGCAAAGCATTAAAGCTCCTCCCCTCTGTGCAGCAATTGTATGATCCATGTTGACAATATGGACCAGGGGTGGCCAAACCTGTCCTCAAGATGTACCAACAGATCATGTGTCTCAGGCAACCTGTGGCTCTACAGTAGGAATGAATGCAGCAGGTTTGAAAATGTGACAGTTAGTAATGACTGCAGTTGTACACCAGCTAGGTGTGATTTGGAAAACGTGAACCATTGGTAGATCTCGAGGACCGGTTTAGCCACCCCTGTTATGGATAGTTTGGAGAATGAACCAATAAGAAGGACTATCACATTGTGGCTTCTTATTGGTGCTCCTGCAGACATACCTGTTATACAAGGTGGTGAATAAAAATGCTGATCAATATAGATGGTAATAGGTGGTGATTCCACTTTAAAGACCATTCAAGATTGTAAACTCGCAAGTAGAGCCCTCTTAATGCTTCCTTTGTCTGTAATACCTGTTTTATCACTGTGCATGTTCCCCAACAGAGAGCACTGCTCCATAGAATTAATTGTCCCAATGTAATAAAAAGGTTTAATAAATACAGTGAGAAGCCCCTTTAAATTATGAGGCTTTGGTTTGACTTTGAGGCTCCAGTCACCTGTTAATTATTTACACTGAACGTTTAACACCGCAGCTCTGAAAATCCTTCCCGTCTACATCTGGAGCTAAATTGTTTCATATATCTGCATAAACCTCCTAATCACTCAGGAACATTAAATGATGTGAAAATAAAGATTAACTCCAAGCCACCCCAACAGGCTCAGCATTAGCTGCTGCAATGAACCAACTGCTGTCAACCTGGGGGATATTTTAATGAAGGTACTGTAGAACAGTGTTTTAGTTTCAAGGTAACACATAGCTCTGGAGGCACAAGGGTTAAATAATATATTCCAATAAAAGAGAGAGACGGGCCATCAGACATGTTTCCGTGTTACGCAGGGAGGTGCTGCTGTCTCTCTGCAAGGCTGGTGGAATCTCTGTTTGAAAAGTTCTTTATCCTTTGGAGATCTTCATTGACTTGTATAAAAATACAGCTTTTAATCTCAAATCCCTGCTGACATTTACATATAAGCACCAAAAATGCTACTGGGCTTCGGAGATTTAATTTAACGAAAGAGAAAAGTATTCCTATTAAAGTGCGCTTTTTACATTAGCATCTTCTCATAGGTCAGAGAAACTGGATTATTTAAAAACAGTAACCTGTATTCCTCTTTACGATGGATGGAAAGGCTGAAAATAAAACGTCAGTGCGTCAATGACTGTTATTCGGGGGGAAAAAGACAGATGAATGACATTTAATGCGATACAATAACTTTGTATGTATTCCCCTCAAATACTGACAGCACAGGATAATACTTCTAAATACCTCCCAACATGACCCATTCCAGGAGGGACACAATGCTCTGTTCCTGGACTTCCCTCTTAATTTATGATTGCCATCACCTGTGTTAAGTGGTAAGAAAGGTGTTTCAACACAAGGGGATGGTAATCATACATTAAGTATGGAAGTCCAGGAGCAGAGCACTGTGTCCCTCCTGGAGAGGGTCATGTTGGGAGGTATGCGTCTAGAGCTAGGCTGGCCAAACTGGGGGGAGGAAAGGGGGGGGGGGGTGTCTCAGAGGCACAGAGCCGGGAGAGCACCTCTCCTGCCCTGATCAGATGCTATACATCGTGGATGCTAAAAAGCGCCTGCTATATGCCGCTGATGGGTCCGATCCGATAGATCATATGTGCTGCACATCGGGTCAGATCGGATGTATAAAAAAATCAGATATTGCGAGTTTTCATCCGATATATATCGGGCTAATCCATCCGAATCAGATGAAAACAGGCCAGATCAGACCTTAACACATAAATCAGTTTCAAATTACATGTACTGTAATATTCTTTTCTGATTAATGGTGTATAGTTATCAGACCTACAGTATTACCATAGGCGAATCTAGAATTATGGTAATGGATGGTCCCATATCTAGAAATAACAGCAGGGGGACCTTTGCGCGGCGTAGCTGCGCTGCAAAAAGGGGGCGTGGCCTCATGGGAAGGATGCATGGCATCACAAAAAGGGGTGTGGTATTACACTTTAGACCATACACAGTAATGCCCATTACACATTTTAGCAAACTCCGTAATAACCATTACACATAAAGCCACACGCCGTAATTCCAATTACACATAAGGCCACACACCATAATGCCCATTACACATTGTGCCACACATCATGATGCCCATTATACTATATAACAAACCGTAATGCCCTTTACATATTTGCCACATAAGTGCTGCTTACCTACATGCTCATTGCTAGGGGGTTCTTGCTTGATGGCACCATAGTACCCATTACACATGATGCCGCACACTATAGTACCCATTACACATGATGCCGCACACCATAGTACCCATTACATATGATGCCGCACACCATAGTACCCATTACACCTGATTCCGCGCACCATAGTACCCATTACACATGATGCTGCACACATAATGCCCCTTACACATGATGCTGCACACATAATGACCTTTACACATGATGCTGCACACCGTAATGGCCCTTACACATTAAGCCACACATTATGCGTAATGCCCCCACATACTGCCACTTGTAGTGTCCCTTAAGCAATGCCCCCAAAAGTGCCACTTACTGTAGATTTTTATATGAGCCTTCGCTGCTGGTGCTGCAGGGAGAGATGGAGAGCGGTGCAGCTGCTTCTATGGGGAGAGGAGCAGAGCGCAGCGCAGAGCACGCTCCCACTCCCCTCCTGGTGTCCTCTCTAACCGAGTGGACATTTGAAATATTGTGCGCGCTGTTGTTGTGTGTGACGTCGGGGGAGCACGCCGGGAGCCGGCACCACATGATTAAAGGGGGGGGCGGGCTGAGGTGAAAGTGGGGAGAAGAATTGGAGCGGAAGCTGCAGGGGTGACAGTCATTGACAGCTTGTCACGGCCGCGGTTAGGACGCGCCGCTCACCTGTTCATCTCCGGCGGCGGGGCCTGCGGGCCATCCGTCCGGGTGCAGGGCGGGGAGCGCGGCGTCTAGGTCTTCCGGCCGCGACCATCCTTCTGGGGCCTGCGGCACACGCGTCCAGCATGAGAGCTAGCCAAAGTTGTTTGTCTCCAGTCCGGGCGCCGCCATGTTGTCGTAGCCAGCCAATGGTTCAGAACCCCAGTTCAGCTCCTCCAATCAAGATCTGCCCTGGGGGATAAAGCAGAGCCCTCTGGGGCATACAAGCGCCAGTGCTTTGTTGTCAATCCCTGTGGAGGAAGCTTCAGCCTGTGCTCCTGTCCTTGCCCTGTGATATCCCTGATCCCTGTCTTCGTTACCTGCAGTTCAACACCTGATATCTGGATACCTGCATTTGCATTCTGCTCCCAGCCCTTACAGCGTCACACCTGTTCCCTGGACTTTGCAATTGCACTCTGCCTCCAGCCCTTTCAGGTTTGCTACAGTCTCTCAAGCCTCTGCACATGCTGCAGTCCTGCGTGTCTGTTGACACATCTCCACTCCTGCTGTCGACCAGCTGCACCTGTTGCCAGCCCTGCGTGTCTGTTGACACATCTCCACTCCTGCTGTCGACCAGCTGCACCTGTTGCCAGCCCTGCGTGTCTGTTGACACATCTCCACTCCTGCTGTCGACCAGCTGCACCTGCTGCCAGCCCTGCGTGTCTGTTGACACATCTCCACTCCTGCTGTCGACCAGCTGCACCTGCTGCCAGCCCTGCGTGTCTGTTGACACATCTCCACTCCTGCTGTCGACCAGTTGCACCTGCTGCCAGCCCTGCGTGCCTGTTGTCACATCTCCACTCCTGCTGTCGACCCGCTGCTCCTGTCGTCAGTCCTGCGTGTCTGTTGACACATCATCACGTCTGCCTGTGGTCCAAGTTGCACCTACTGCCAGTCTTCCGTGCCTGCGGACGCCTCACCATCCTGCTGTCTGCCTCCGCACCTACTGCCAGTCTTACGTGCCTGCGGACGCCTCACCATCCTGCTGTCTGCCTCCGCACCTACTGCCAGTCTTCCGTGCCTGCTGACGCCTCACCATCCTGCTGTCTGCCTCCGCACCTACTGCCAGTCTTCTGTGCCTGCTGACGCCCCACTATCCTGCTGTCAGCACCTGCATCTACTGCCAGCCCTCCGTGCCCGCTGACGCTTCTCCATCCTGCTGTCTGCATCTGCACCTGCTGTCAGTCATCGGATGTCGCTGACTTCCGGCGTCTCCTGCCCATTGCCGTCTGCCCCCACAGTCAGTCTTTGTGTTCCCCAGTAAGCTAACAGAGACTCTGGGATCTCTCCCATCATTCTGGACTTTCAGTTGTTGCCCAGGTACTTCACTGGGTTTTCCGATCTACAGTTTCATATATGGTCTTGCCTTCTCATGTTGGTGCTACAATAAAGAGTTATGTCAAACCTGCTATTCTCCAGTCTCCTTCAAGCCGCAAACACCCAACCTCCAGGCCTCAGACAGATCCACAAGGTACCCCTAGCGTGACAGTAAGCACTGGCCTAATGGATCCGTCCGCCAGCCAGGAGTTCTTCCAAAATGTGGTCGCTCGGCTGCGAGCACTGGAGGAATCCCAGCAGCAAGTTACTCAAGCCCTCCAAGGCATATCTCAAAGGCAATCCTCAAATCCTCCGTCACAGACTGTCTCCCCGTCTTTACGATTGTCTACCCCTTCTAAGTATAATGGTACCCCTCGTACCTGCCGGGGGTTTATCAATCAATGTGAAGTACATTTTTTCCTGCAACCAATGAACTTTCCTTCTGATCGTGTTAAAGTATCTTACATTGTCTCTTTATTATCAGATTCTGCATTGGACTGGGTCTCCCCACTTTGGGAAAGAAATGATCCTCTGCTCTCCAAGTACTCCGACTTTATTTCTCAATTCAGAAAAATTTTTGACGAACCGGGACGAGTATCTTCTGCTGCTTCAGAAATCCTGCGGATTCGTCAAGGCTCCCGCTCCGTTTCTCAATATGTTATCCACTTTCAAACTGTGGCATCTGAACTGAAATGGAATGAGGAGGCGCTAATTTCCACTTTCTTGGCACGGTTATCTGAACGCATGAAGGACGAGTTAGCCACCCGAGATCTTCCTACCTCGCTGGGTGAGGTCATATCGCTCTGCAATAGGTTGGACCTCCGTTTCCGTGAGCGTCAACTAGAGAGATCCCGGCAAGAGCGAGGCAAGTCTATTCCCGTTTCTCCTCGCCTAGGGCCTACTCCTCCTCCAAATTCTTCTGATGAGCCTATGCAGATCAATCATACTCGCCTAACTCCCGAAGAACGCCAGAGAAGACGGCGACAGAATTTATGCTTGTACTGTGGGGAATCTGGTCATCTATTAGCCAAATGTACCCGTCGTCCGTTAAACTCCCGGTCCTAGTTGGTTGCGGAGAGGCCAACCTAGGACGAGTAGAAACTTCTCCAATCAAGTCCGACTCTTTGCTGTCCATACAGGTGGTGTTACCCAACGGGTCACTCGCAGTATCTGCTTTACTGGACTCTGGGGCAGCCGCCAATTTTATTTCAGCCCAGTTTGTGTCCTATCATGGCCTGGACTCTCAGAAACTTTCGCAGCCACTCCATTTATCTGCCGTAGATGGGAGTCTTATTCCTCAAGCCTCCATTACTCATCGAACTCTACCCATCAAGATTCAAGTTGGGGTGTTGCATCAGGAAGAATTGTCTTTTTTCATTATTCCTAAAGCGAACCATCCTGTAGTGTTGGGGTTTCCTTGGCTCCAGCAGCATTCTCCAAAAATCAATTGGAGTACTATGGAGGTCCTGTCCTGGGGTACGAACTGCCGTCATACCTGTCTTCCCGAATTAGTGCGCATCCAGTCCACCTCGCCTACGTCTCCTGATCTTCTTCCTCAAGCCTATCAAGCCTTCTCCGACGTCTTCTGTAAAGGTTCAGCCGACAAATTACCTCCGCATCGGTGCTGGGACTGTCCCATCGACCTTATTCCAGGTAAAATGCCTCCAAAGGGCCGAACCTATCCGCTTTCTTTGCCAGAGACAGAAGCCATGTCCCAGTATATTAAAGAGAACTTATTAAAAGGCTTCATCCGGCCTTCCACGTCTCCAGCAGGAGCCGGATTCTTTTTCGTTAAAAAAAAAGATGGAGGTCTGAGGCCCTGTATTGATTATAGGGGACTGAATAACATAACAGTCAAAAATAAGTACCCGTTACCCTTGGTGACTGAGTTGTTTGACCGAATCAAAGGGGCTAAAGTCTTCACTAAATTGGATCTCAGAGGAGCCTATAACCTTATCCGTATCCGAGCAGGCGATGAGTGGAAGACAGCTTTTAATACTAGAGACGGCCACTACGAGTACCTTGTTATGCCGTTTGGTCTCAGCAATGCTCCAGCAGTATTCCAAGAATTCATGAACTAATTATTCCGTGATTTACTGTATTATTCCGTGGTTGTTTATCTCGATGACATTCTTATTTTTTCTCAGAATATTCCGGAACACCGTCAGCACGTGAAGGAAGTGTTACAGCGATTGCGATCCAACCAGCTATACTGTAAATTGGAGAAATGCGAATTTGAGAAATCTTCAGTTCCTTTTCTTGGTTACATCATTTCAGGTACCGGGTTAAGCATGGATCCTTCTAAAGTGCAAGCAGTTCTTGATTGGCCACAACCTCATACCCTAAAGGCGGTTCAACGCTTCATTGGCTTTTCCAATTATTATAGGAAATTCATCAAAAATTTTTCTTCCATCATTTGTCCCATCACAGCGTTGACTCACAAAGGAGCCAATCCTGACAAGTGGTCTCCCTAAGCGGTGGCTGCATTTCAGCAATTAAAAAGTGTATTTACTTCAGCTCCAATTCTTCTACAGCCTGATTGTTCTCGCCCGTTTATTCTGGAGGTAGATGCCTCTTCTGTTGGGGTTGGAGCTGTACTTTCACAGAAGTCTGAGGACGGTCACCTACACCCATGTGGGTTCTTCTCCAGGAAGTTTCTGCCAGCCGAGATGAACTACCCCATTGGTGAACAAGAATTACTAGCCATTAAATTGGCCTTTGAAGAATGGCGGTACTTGTTGGAAGGGGCTAAGTTTCCTATATCCGTCATCACAGACCATAAAAACTTGTTATATTTGCAGAACGCCCAGTGTCTGAACCCCAGACTAGCCCGATGGGCCTTATTCTTCACGAGGTTCGAGTTTGTGTTATCTTTCCGTCCTGGGTCTCAAAATGGCAAAGCGGACGCACTCTCCAGATCTTTCACGTCCTCTACAGAAGATCGTACCATAAGCCCAGTTCTCAGCCCTACAGTGTTTGCCAAGACTGCTGTAGTATGCATTCCTAGAGGAAAGACTTTTGTTGATCCTGGACTCAGATCATCTTTGCTTCAGTGGGCACACTCCTCTCGTTTTTCTGGTCATTGCGGTACAAAGAAAACTTTAGAATTCATTAAAAGAGCGTACTGGTGGCCGTCCATGAGGAAAGATGTCACTGACTTCATAGCATCCTGTACCCAGTGTTCTCGTCACAAATCTTCTCGTCAAGCACCAGCTGGTCTTTTACAACCATTATCCATACCTGAGTCACCCTGGTCACACATATCGATGGACTTTGTCACCGATCTGCCTCTTTCACAAGGGTTCAACACGATCTGGGTCGTCATCGACCGTTTCTCCAAGATGGCCCATTTCGTTCCATTGAAGGGCCTTCCGTCTGCTCCTAAATTGGCCCAAATATTCATAGCTGAAATATTTCGTCTACATGGTCTTCCGAGAGAGATTGTTTCTGACAGAGGGGTACAATTTGTATCAAAGTTTTGGAGAGCGTTGTGTAGTGCTTTACAGGTAAAGCTGAATTTTTCTTCATCTTATCATCCGCAGTCCAATGGTCAAACAGAAAGAGTAAATCAAGATTTGGAGGCCTTTTTACGCCTGTATCTGTCCTCCTCGCAAGACAATTGGAAGGAGCTTCTGCCTTGGGCCGAATTTGCACATAACAACTCTTATCATTCCTCCACCGAAAAGACTCCCTTCTTTATTGTGTATGGCCGTAATCCACGTGTTCCAGAATTCCAAAATCTTCCTGTTTTTGATATACCAGCAGTTAATTCGTCTGTCCAATTTTTCTCAAGCGTTTGGAGGAATGTTCATGCTTCATTAGAGAAAGCCTCCCAACGTTACAAGAAATTCTCTGATCGGCACAGACGGGCAGCTCCGAAACTCAAGGTGGGTGACAGAGTTTGGCTCTCCACCAAAAATATTAGACTCAAAGTTCCGTCTATGAAGTTTGCACCTCGATTCATTGGGCCATATACAGTAATTTCTGTGATCTCTCCATTGGCTTATAAATTACAGTTGCCTCGTTCTTTGAAAATTTCTAATACATTCCACATCTCTTTATTAAGACCATTGATATTAAATCGATTCCAGAATAAAGTACCCAAATCTCCTCAGCCTCAAGCTCATCATGATGTTGCTTTTGAAATTAAAAAAATTGTGGACTCTAAAGTTCGTTCAGGGCAAGTCCAGTATCTGGTAGACTGGAAAGGCTTCGGTCCAGAGGAACGATCCTGGGTGGATGCTGCTCGCGTCGATGCTCCCACTTTGGTCCGTAAGTTTCATCAACAATATCCAAGAAAACCATGGAAGTGTCCAGAGTCCACTTCAAAAGGGGGGGGTGCTGTCATGGCTGCGGTTAGGACGCGCCGCTCACCTGTTCATCTCCGGCGGCGGGGCCTGCGGGCCATCCGTCCGGGTGCAGGGCGGGGAGCGCGGCGTCTAGGTCTTCCGGCCGCGACCATCCTTCTGGGGCCTGCGGCACACGCGTCCAGCATGAGAGCTAGCCAAAGTTGTTTGTCTCCAGTCCGGGCGCCGCCATGTTGTCGTAGCCAGCCAATGGTTCAGAACCCCAGTTCAGCTCCTCCAATCAAGATCTGCCCTGGGGGATAAAGCAGAGCCCTCTGGGGCATACAAGCGCCAGTGCTTTGTTGTCAATCCCTGTGGAGGAAGCTTCAGCCTGTGCTCCTGTCCTTGCCCTGTGATATCCCTGATCCCTGTCTTCGTTACCTGCAGTTCAACACCTGATATCTGGATACCTGCATTTGCATTCTGCTCCCAGCCCTTACAGCGTCACACCTGTTCCCTGGACTTTGCAATTGCACTCTGCCTCCAGCCCTTTCAGGTTTGCTACAGTCTCTCAAGCCTCTGCACATGCTGCAGTCCTGCGTGTCTGTTGACACATCTCCACTCCTGCTGTCGACCAGCTGCACCTGTTGCCAGCCCTGCGTGTCTGTTGACACATCTCCACTCCTGCTGTCGACCAGCTGCACCTGTTGCCAGCCCTGCGTGTCTGTTGACACATCTCCACTCCTGCTGTCGACCAGCTGCACCTGCTGCCAGCCCTGCGTGTCTGTTGACACATCTCCACTCCTGCTGTCGACCAGCTGCACCTGCTGCCAGCCCTGCGTGTCTGTTGACACATCTCCACTCCTGCTGTCGACCAGTTGCACCTGCTGCCAGCCCTGCGTGCCTGTTGACACATCTCCACTCCTGCTGTCGACCAGTTGCACCTGCTGCCAGCCCTGCGTGCCTGTTGTCACATCTCCACTCCTGCTGTCGACCCGCTGCTCCTGTCGTCAGTCCTGCGTGTCTGTTGACACATCATCACGTCTGCCTGTGGTCCAAGTT
Organism: Crinia signifera; assembly: GCF_055691185.1. Classification (NCBI taxonomy): domain Eukaryota; kingdom Metazoa; phylum Chordata; class Amphibia; order Anura; family Myobatrachidae; genus Crinia; species Crinia signifera. Next base: position 148,374,021 of record NC_139224.1, read on the forward strand.
GCACCTACTGCCAGTCTTCCGTGCCTGCGGACGCCTCACCATCCTGCTGTCTGCCTCCGCACCTACTGCCAGTCTTCCGTGCCTGCGGACGCCTCACCATCCTGCTGTCTGCCTCCGCACCTACTGCCAGTCTTCTGTGCCTGCTGACGCCCCACTATCCTGCTGTCAGCACCTGCATCTACTGCCAGCCCTCCGTGCCCGCTGACGCTTCTCCATCCTGCTGTCTGCATCTGCACCTGCTGTCAGTCATCGGATGTCGCTGACTTCCGGCGTCTCCTGCCCATTGCCGTCTGCCCCCACAGTCAGTCTTTAAGTTCCCCAGTAAGCTAACAGAGACTCTGGGATCTCTCCCATCATTCTGGACTTTCAGTTGTTGCCCAGGTACTTCACTGGGTTTTCCGATCTACAGTTTCATATATGGTCTTGCCTTCTCATGTTGGTGCTACAATAAAGAGTTATATCAAACCTGCTATTCTCCAGTCTCCTTCAAGCCGCAAACACCCAACCTCCAGGCCTCAGACAGATCCACAAGGTACCCCTAGCGTGACACAGCTGGGCAGAGAGCAGGGGGCTGCCCGGCTGTATTCAGAGCACTGCAGGTCACGGCTGTTTGAAATAATACTACTTTCACAACAGAAAATGCAGGGATTTACCTGGAAATATGGTCCCAGGATCATTGGGGACATTCCCAGGCTGACCCCTTATACACCAGCCTAGTCCCTGCATTTTCTGGTGTGAGGGGGAGAGACAACCACTCCCCTCTCCCTACCCCTCTTTAACAAACCAGCTATATCTTCGGAACCAACTGATCCATTTACATGAGACCAGTATCATATTAAAGAACTTTTGAGTTGGCTTCGAATGATTTTGGTCCCGTGAAACTGGGCTGTTTTGTTCCAGAGAAATCTGCCCTCAAAGAACATAAACAGTCATGAAATTGCATTTAAGAAATTAAAAAAAAAAAAAAAACAGTTTAACCTCAATATCCCTGGAACCAATAATCCCATATGGATCCAGCCTGGTATCAGATTGAAGGCCCAGCGATTTGGGTTCGACTGAGATCAACCTCGAGCTTCAGTGATGCTGAAGGGGGAACTGGCAGCCGTTGAACTGGGTGGGGGTCGGAATTAGCGGGTCCCATGTTATCCTATAGGGAAAACTTTCCAGCTTTGCCTGGCAGTATCTCTGGTTCCCAGGGGGCTAGAGACAAGGGGCTGGGCTCGTTGGAAAGCCCCATCCCTCAGCTACAAAATGGGCTAATGGGTGGTCCGGTGCACCCCTGGACCACCCCCTAGATTCGCCTATGAGTATTACCCACATGCTTCCATACAGTAAATGGCTGTAAGCACTCTGATTGGAGAATAGTTACAGCCATCCACCAATCAGCAAGATGATGGACACTCACTGTCTGGCTGCAGGTTCAGAATGCTGCACTCTGATTGCTGGATAGCTCTAGTCATGCACCAATCAGCTTGTTGAAAGTGATTCACTGTCTGGCTCCAGTCCACTAAGCAAGTAGCGATTACTGCTAAACCAGTCTCACTGTGTGTAATTCACAGCCGCCATGCAGCACTCTTTATCTGCCTCCCAAGAAGAGATAAGACTCTTCCAGTAAGCCCTTACCTGATTTGAAGACTGTTATCCAGTCATGATTCTCCTTTGACAATAGAGTCAGCCTGATGACTAAAGGGAGCTTCAGTAAGCCGGCAGACATGAAAAATGGTCCGTGGCCTCACTCCTGCTGTATGTGGAAACATGCACTCCCAGCTATGGGTTTGCAGCAGCTCCCCCCCCCCCCTGCTGTCACAGGTGTTCCACCTCAAGGGGGTCCGGATATCAAGCCTTGTGGAGAGATTAAGTGGAGTAGTAGCCAAAAGCAGCACTAGACAAATTCCAGAAGCAGGGTTGGTTGCTTTGGGCAACTTCTCCACTTGTCCTTTGATACATCTCCCCCCACCCAAAAAAATACTCTAATGTGCATATGCAGTGGTGTAACAATGGCTTGGCAGCCCCAGCTGTGGCTTGGGGAGCCAGCGGTCTCGGGCGCACTGAAAAATACCTGCTGTCCAGCTGCATCAGACTCACTTCACACATACACATGTACAATTACATAGTTTAATGTCACTCAGTAGTAGTGGGCGGCAGTGGCTGTGTACTGCAGCTGCATACCATGGGTAACAGCATATATCGTATTCCTTGCCACCCCCCCTCCACAGTCTCTCTGCCTCCTCTGCGTCTGGGGGCAACCGGTGTCATTACCCGGGCTACACACACACCCGCTAGTATCCCCGGTCGTTCCTTGGAAGCCGAGTGAGTCTGGTGACAGAGGGCTACAGTATGTCAGCGGACGGGATGTCCTTCCTGTTATGCCGCATGGGCGCACGTCCCTCTTGGGGAGCTGCAGCACTACACATGGTGGGGCACAGTGGCCCAGGTAACCAGTCTGTACCATTTTCATGTTTTACTAAAGAAGGGGGGGAGCCACAATTTTTTTTGGCAGGGGGGAGCTAAATTTATAGTTCCGCCACTGAGCATATGGTGCATGCAGTAAGGATTTATGTTGTTTTTATCTATGTTTACACGCACAGCACAATGGTAACTGCTTCTGTCAGGGGAAGAAAAGGCATCTGATTGTGCGCTATAGAATAGAATAAAATACCAGCTTCCCTGTTTCCCCATTCCCGCTTCCATCCATTTGTGGCTGTCAGAACATACAATATGATAGAATGGAAGCCAGGCTGCAATTATTATATGATATCACATGTCCACAAAGACATTCGTCTGGCTTTGGTGCCCGGGGGGGGGGGGGGGGGGGGGATCTGATCTGTGATGACATCCTGTGTATTTATAAGCTTTTGGTCTCCACCTGCTGCTGGGTCGGTAATGAGACTCGGCAGGAATAAGTAAAAGATAGATTAAACAGATTACTTTATGCCGAAATCTATTTCAAGTGACTTTATAGACAGGTAACCTTCATGTCGCATCGGAATTGAGAAGTATATTGCTTTCTCAGCTGTAACATTGTCTTCAGCTGATTAGTGGTGACTGAATTAGGTTAATGACCCTTATTTATGGTCATATATATATATATATATATATATATATATATACATATATACACACACACAATGTATAAATGTATACAGGGGTGGATGTCAGCGGACGGGATGTCAGGGAGATTGGGTCACTTTAGACAGGGAGGCCCCCTCCCACTTGTCATTACTGGGGGCAACCTGCAAGGGAGAATATTACACTGTCAAAACACAGAGTAAACGCAGTATAAACTTGATCAATGGGTAACTGCAGGGTAACTGCCTCTAATTAAAAACCCTCCCATGACAAGGCCGCTGCTGCTGTCTTCCATGGGCCTGAGAGGTATGCGAAGGCGCCATCAATCGGAGCTCAGCACAAGCCTTCAGCCTCTGACCTCTTGTGCAAAGTCTCTCATAGATCAACTCCCAGTAATGCACTGCACACTTGTGCAGTCAGTGTGCCTTGGCTCCCAATGCTCAGCACCATTAATCATTGTCACATTCACATTGGCAGATAGGTGAAGTTGCAGCACTACCCCACTCCCATGCACAAAACATTTAGCTAAACAATAAAAATAGTTAGAGGAGGCTCCAGGGATTCTGAACCTGGGTTTATCGGGTAATAAATCTTTAAGTACAGGGTCAATTTTTAGAATGTACCAGTTTCTCCTGATGATTTTTTCCACCTGAACTGATGTTGAGTGTCAATCTCAGGTTTGTGAACTTTTTCCTTTAATAGGAGTTTTCTATCCTTATACTGTATATCCTCAATGATAGGCTCAAGATCTTCTTCCCTGTAGCCTCTATCAATTACATTATCTTTCATGGTGTGTAGCTGTTCTTGACAAACATCCTTTTTACTACAGATTCTCTTGACCCTCATAATCTGACTTTTAGGGATTCCTTGCAGCCGCGGGAGATAATGCTGACTGTCCACCGATATATAGGTGTTCACATCCATTGATTTGTTGTAGGTTTTTGTATGAATGATGTTTTCATCCACATAGATAGTTATGTCTAAGTCATTTATCTTCTGTTTACTTATGTCAAAATTGAGTATAATGTTAAACCCATTATCATTCAAGAAAGTGATTAAATCCTGGAGGGGTCCTTCTTCTCCCTCCCATATTATAAGGACATCATCTATGTACCTTTTCCAAAGTTTTAGATTGGTGCCCCAAGCTAAGCTATTATAAATGACCTGGTCCTCCCAATAGGATATAAACAGATTAGCGTAACTTGGGGCAAATATACCCTTTTTCTGCATAAAGTAATCTCCTTCAAAGTAAAAATTCCCCACCCCCCTTTATCACAGCGTTTTATAATAATCCTTATCCTCTTCTAAGGCTTTTATAGCTTATCTCTCCTTTTTTGTGAGGTTATGTCTTATTTTTTCTTCTTTTCCCCAAAATGATCAAACTCCTCTGCTACCATTTTGTTAAAGGTATCGACAAAATTGCCCTTAATGTGTGTGGGATAACATTTTGATTTCTTTTTCTTCTGTAAATGTTACCTCTCACCATCTCATCTGCTTCTAAATCTGTTTGAATTGTGTTTGTTCCATATGGTCCTTTCTATAGTTGTAACCATGGTTATCTTCTCTCCATCTATCATCTCCCCTTCATTGTCTTCTAAAATCTCTATAAGTTGGTTTATTTTTATACTCATATTCTCTGTTGTTATTGCTCCACATTTTGGTCCGATTTTTATATTGGCTGAATCTCCTCCAGTTTGGTCGGTAAATAAATTTTTTCTCTATGATATCTCTCCCTACATGGTGGTCTATTTGATTCCATTTCTTGATGTTTCTCTCCTTCTGGGTAGATCCTTGGGTGTATCTACAAAATCCATTGTTGATAGTCTTGAGTGTCTGAGGGGAATACCTTGGATTTTCAGTTTTTTTTTCTTCATCTTAGTGATATCAAATTTGTTGAAGGCATAATCCCTTTGTAATGTTTTGTTTCTTCTTCATTAGAAAATCTGTATTTCTTTTAACTCATTTGATGATTTCTTCTTCTAAAGACGAAAAATTCGGCTGGTTTCTAAAAGGTTAAATTAGATTTTCTAAGATCTCTGTTCTTTCATTCATCTCCTTTAATTTACCTCTCCTTTCTTTAAAAATGAGTTTCATTAGTGAGAATGAACATATATTGAGAATGTAAGTCAATTCAGTTGTGAAGCTCTCTGTGGCCTCTTGAAAAGATGGTAGTTTTTTCATTCTTAGACCTTTAGGGATACTATATTCTGCCATATACTTTTCTAAAGTTGCTACCTCCCACCAAAGTTTATTTTCTTGTATTAACCATTCACTCAGTTTGTCCATTGCTGTTTCTATTTTTTCTGTTTACACTCAACATCAGTTCAGTTTTATCACCAAAGTTGATGTCAAACACAAAGAGGAACTGGTACAGTCTAAAAAATGACCCTATACTTTTATTACCCAATAAACCCAGGTTAATTTACCGAAAGTCAGCAAATCTTAGAAATCGACGACTTCAGAGTTCTTTACCTTCAGAAAGTCCTAGAAGGCTATAAGGATAAAAACCAAAGGGTTTGATAGATGTGGCCTCTGCTTAGCTGGCAAACAGGTAAAAAGTGAATTTTCTAAAAGCTCTGAAGTAAATATCAATAGTATTTCTGTGAAGATCAATGAGTTTATAACTTGTCATACCAAGAATGTTATCTATGTTGTTGAGTGTGATTGTGTGGGGAGAACAACCCGTGATTATGTGGGGAGAACAACCCGTCTCCTGAAGATGAGGATAGCAGAACATGTGAGGAACATCAGAAAAGGAGTAACAACGCATCACTTGTCCAATCATTTTAAGGATGTTTATAATTGCTCAACACATCAGGAAATTTTTGGGCATCAAGGAAATCACTCCAACCTGGAAGGACATAAATGTTGAAAAAAATCTAGCAATAAGTGAGATGAAGGGAATCTACAAGTTTAACACTCTGGCCCCGAGAGGACTTAATCATGATTTCGAATTGAAATGTTTTTTTATAATGAATTTTTTTATAAAAAAAATTATTATAAATTTTTATTACTAATTATTATACATTTTTATTCATAAATTAATTCATTTTAATTACTCCTTTTTATACACCCCCTTTTTTATGAATTCAAGTGTTTTTTTTATAAGTATGATTGCAGGAAGATCGTAAAGTATAAGTATAAAAATAACCCATGCATATTACTTTGTTTGAGGAATCTATGAAATGAATATCGCCCCATAAGCTGGTCTGAACACGTGGTAACTGCAAGAAAGAACACTATAGCGATTCCCGTGGCTAGATGACGACTTCCGGTAACCAATGACCACTTCCGCTGGGGAACTTCCGGTAAAATAGCACACGGAGATTGGGAATCAATGTACACGTAGCGTTATGCTGCGTGTAAGGATAGCGGAACATGGGGACAGACACTGTGGAGCGCTGGTGGTGGACTATTACAACATTTATTCTTTGGATATACTACACATATGGAATTCCATTTTTTATTTACATGCCACCTTTGACCACATTGTGGAAGACGGTGATACTGCTGGCTCGAATGATGAAAGAAACCTCTACGGATGTCACAATCTACTTACATTCTGGTACAAAGTTGTTCTTCAATTAATCATCATACATCGGAGGGTGTTGATATTGATATTTGAGAAACTGTACAAGAAGAGTTTTTTATTTATTTTTATTCATTTTTTCGTACACCTACGGATCTGATCGTGCTAAAAACACCTGTGATGTACCACTGATGGGTCCAATTCCGACTCATCTTATATTTTGCAGGTCTGACCTTCGACTCAGATCTGATGCACACGGAATCGTGTATCGGATCCAATCTGACATCAAACATCTGTAATTTCGACGCTTTTCATCCGATTTCTTAGCCCAATCCGTCAGAATTGGAAGAAAAGAGACCAAAATCGCACAAGTGTATGGAGGTCTATGCAAAAACAGAAATTTAGACTGTAATTGACAATAAGCCACACTCTCACAAGGGAAAGTCTGCGATCACTGCGCAACCTCTAATCTCATTATTGCAGAGCGGGGTGGATCTACAATGATGTCTTTTTGTCCCTCCCCCATAACCTGTGCCACTCCCCCTTGGCAACGCGCTCTGTCCTGCCAAGTGGGCTGACTCCCCTTTACTGGATTCGTAAAACCTTTTCAGCTAAAAAACCACCAGAGAGTCCTCAGTAATGATCTGTATCAAATCAGAAAAAAACATCATTATCAAATATTACATGGGGAAAGAGCTTTGATGAGAAAAAAAAAAAGAACGGAAAAGAAATGGGTTTGCAATGGAAACGGTAACAGTCCTCAAATGGTGAAAAACTAATGACAGCACAGGAGTAAGAAACAAATCATTGTGAATGTACTGTAACAGGGCTGAGGGTAATGGGATATTGCCTGATGAATGGTACTATGTTATTTTGCATCTATTATGACTGGGGTTTTACAAGCTGGAGACTTTGATAAATAACCCTGTGGAAATCTCACTGATCTGTGAACACATTTACTGGTCTCTGCTGTTCCCCCTCAGGACTATACACCTGCTTACAGTGCATAGAGGTATCAGAATGCCAGCAAAGATGGATATTTGTCAGGCTCCTGAGTGTTGCTTAGCAACTGATTCTATGGATAAACAGAGGGATAAACAGAAATCAATATTTTCTCTGTGTTCAGCGAGACATAAAAATAGGAATATTTACCACAGTGTACTGTTTGTGCTAAAAAAATTCCAGAACCTAAAATACTGTAGTAACCCTTATCTGCCCAGCAAGCTAAATATGATTAACTATAACGGGTGAGTTTGATTATGCCATTCATTTATGAAAGGGATTTGCCCTGCTGCTGTTCTACATTACATATTAAAAATGGCTTTGTTTTAATCGTACAGCTTTAGAGACAGACACATCCAGGGGCGCTGAGAAGGAGGGGATACTGATTACCAGGCCCTTGGGCAGCTCCCAGTTTTGCTGGGGCCATGTACACTGATATTTCTGCCCCACCCCACCTACCCCTGCTTATATATACATACCCTCCAACATGACCCATTCCATTAGGTGCAAAATGCTCTGTTTCTGGACTTCCTTACCAGTGACAGTTACAGAGGTAGGATTGCAGCACAGTCCAATATTCAAAAAGGGGAGCCACACCTAATGCCACCCCAAACATCACAGTCCTGGACTCACTGGCAGTTGATGTGACCCCCCTCTTTGAATATTGGACTGTGCTGGAGTCCAACCTCTGTAACTGCAACTGGCAGGGAAGTCCAGGACAGAGCATTTTGTACCTAATGGAATGGGTCATGTTGGAGGGTATGCATATAATGCCCGGGCTGTGCTCTGCTGCTGGTCACTGCGAAGAGCGGAAAGCGCAGCCAATCACTGCAGCTGCTGATACGCGAGCTCTGATTGGCTGGCGGGTGGCGTTGCATTTGAAATGGCCGCCAGGAGCCAGAGGGGTGGGAGAAGCATACACAGAGATGCACCATGGAGGCAGTTGGTGTTGGCGGAGACAGTAGGCAGCGGCCTCGCGGGTATGACAAGTAGTAGTAAGTACACTGTGGCAGAGCGGCCGGTTCACAGAGAGCATCCCTAGCGAATAGGGGGAAAACACACAGAAGAGAGTCCCAGGTTGCTGCTGTGGCACTACTGGTCCCGGGATATTCAGGCATGTGCTGCAATGGAGTCAGCTGCCCCCAGTATTTTCTCTTATGGGGGCACATCTCCAGCTGCTCGCCAATTCACATTTATTCATTAGCAGACTGAGGAGCTAAGTCACGGCAAAAGCTTTCTCCTCTTCAGGCCCCCATACACTAGCCGATATTGGTCAGATTTCGGCCAGATCAGTCGGATCTGGCCGAAATCGGACCAAAATCGGCTAGTTTTGATGTCCCCTCAGATCCGATGCGCAGTTCCGTGCACATCGGATCTGCGTCGGGTGGTCGGACCTGCTGCACGTCCGACCACCCGACTTTGGACCTAGTGGGGCGGCACGGCGGTGGAGGGAGCAGGGGGGGCTGGGGACGCTGCGGGGGACACAGGCGGGCAGGGGGAGCCGGGAGCTGTCAGTACTGAATAAAAAAAAAGCCCATACAATGAATGGGTGGCCTGTGATTGGCTGAGCGCTCTCTCAGCCAGTCAGCAATTGGCTGAGAGAGCGCTCAGCCAATCACAGGCTGCCCATTCATTGTATAGGCTTTTTTTTCTAGCACTGACAGCTCCCGGCTCCCTCTGCCCGGCTCTATGCCGCCTGTGTCCCCCGCAGCGTCCCCAGCCCCCCCTGCTCCCACCAGCAGCCCTGCTCTGTAGCCCCCCCCCCCTGCTCCCCGGGTTTTTTATCACGATTTATCCAGGGCCGGTGCTAGGCACCGGAGCGCCCCAGGCGGGGGGGTCGCCCCGGCGCCCACATTCGCGCTGTTACGGGGGGGGGGGGGTGATGCGGCCGCTGCAGGAGGGAGGATGGAGGATGCAGTCGCTCCGGGGGGCAGAGCGGGAGCTGTGCGGCGGCAGCCATCGAGTTTACTGGGGGTAGTGGGGAGAACCCGCTCACCTGCCGGGTGCCGCGTCTCTCCACAGCGGCGTCTGGCAGGGGTCGGGTGGTGATGCGGCAGCCACTGAGCTTGCTGGGGGTAGAGGGGAGAACCCGCTCACCTGCTCTCCACAGCGGCGTTGGGCGGGTGGGTTGTCAGAAGTGAAATGACAGGGGGAGATGCATCGGCAGCCGACTAGGTTGCTGGGGGTGGCGGGGGAGCCTCTTAGCCGCTCACCTACATCCAGGGGGGTTCCCAGCTCCGGGCTACCGCCCTCCAGTGGCCGGCGCCCTAGGCAAATGCCTAGAGCTGCCTAGTGGTGGCGCCGGCCCTGGATTTATCACATGTAAAAAATGGCACATCAAGTGCCAATCTAATCAAGCTCCCCCGGGGAGCAGCCGGGGAAGCTCAGGGGGAAGTCGGGGGCGACTTGTCCTAAGGACAAGTCGCCCTAGTGTACAGTATGGGGGCCTTAACTCACATGGACAGAGATTGAGCTTGCAGCCGGCTGACATAAGGGGGAGCTGCTGCGCACAGTTCCTCCCAGGCTGTACAGTAACTGGCTGTCTAAAGTAATCTCCGGAACTGTGGGAAATAGCTACAGGTAAGCACTGACAGCACCTCATCTGCATCACGCTGCAGAGTGTGTGTGTGCGCATGGGGTGGCACGAGGCGGAGGAAGAAGGGTGCAGGGTTTGTCTTTATTTAATGTTGGCAGCAATGATTTTATGTGTTTGTATATTTTTAAGTGAGGTGTATGTGTGTCATTTTTTTTTGCTTGTTTTTTAGGGAATGTTGCATTTGCTAAGGGGATACGGTTAGGTCATTAGGTTAGGTCTACACCAACTAGGTCGACAAGCATTGGGTCGACACCACTAGGTCGACAGGCTGCAAGGTCGACATGTGTCTAGGTCGACATGTGTCTAGGTCGACAGGTCATTAGGTTGACACAAGCACTAGGTCGACAGTCAAAAAGGTTGACATGGGGTTTTTCACTGATTTTTGAGCTGACATGTGCCAAAAGGCGGCATTTCATGCCCCACCATTCAATAGGGCATGGTGGGAGAATAAAATAGTGTGCCAAATTTAGCGAGGCACCGTGCCCGAAGAGAGGGGATGCGGTGCACTTCAAACTGTATCCATGTCAACTATGTCGACATTTGGGTAAAAAAAAACAGTGGAAAACAAAACAGTGAAAAACCCACTGTGAAAAACCCCATGTCGACCTTTTGACATCTTTGTGGCTCTTGACAAATGCCTTGGGGCACCCATCTTCCTGGGCATCTTCCCCAGCCCAGCACCTTCATTCCACTTCTCCATTCCCCACTCAGGGCAATATTAACCCTTTGAGTGCCACATCTGTGAGAGATGTTCAAAATAAGCACAAAAAATGCCAGCGTCGCTCACATTTGCTGTATTTATTCAAATAAAAAATGTTGTGCAACAAAGATTAGACTGCTCAGCAGAACCTGTTGCTGTATGGGGGCTGCTGCAGCACTACACTCTACATGCACAAACTGCGAACAGAGCAGAGCCTCTCCCTATTTCCTAGTCACCTCAACGCCATGTGACACATCACATCCATGCGGTTGTTGAGGTGATCCACTCTGGTCTGTGTAGTCTGCATATGCAGTCCAAAACAGAGGATCATGACTTGGAAAGTCAATACGAGGGGGCACGCATGCCCGGCAAATGTGTGTGTGTGCCTGATCTTTGAACACGTGTACAAATGCCAGGGCCGATTCAGTGGCCCAGTCCATTGCTGGTTGGTTCCGAAGATATAGCTGGTTGTTTAAGGGGGGGGGGGGGGGGGGGGGTTTCTCGCCCCTCACACCAGAAAATGCAGGGACTAGGCTGGTGTAAAGGGGGAATTTTATGGTGTGAATGGGGTATTATTTCAAATAGCTGGGACCTGCAGTGCTCTGAATATAGCCGGGGAGCCCCCCGCACTCTGCCCGGCTGTCAATGGTTGTCATTTCTGCCCAGCGGCTGTCCCCCAGTTACCACAAGCATTTATTCCCCCTTGGCAATGAGCATGTAATGCCACATGGCAATGAGCATGGAACCCCTGGCAATGAGCATGGAGGTAAGCAGCACTTATGTAGCATAATTTTTAATAGGCAATATGGTGTTTGGCATAATACGTAATGGACATTATGGTGTGTGGCTAAACATGTAATGGGCATTATGTTGTAATTTTTTTATGCCCCTGTTTATGAAGCTTATTGTGCATTATTGCTCAATCTGTGTGGCATAACGTGAATTTTGACTCAATCCGTGTGCCATAGTGTGAATTTTGGCTCATTCGGTGTGAATTTTGGCTCATTTCATATGGCATAATGTGTAAGAGGCAAGTACAGTATAAGGGGGTTAATATTGTGTTGCATGATTTGTATAAGGAGTATATGGTGTGGTAAACTTAGGTGACCACATAAAAGGTGCTGAAATGTTGTTTACCAAGTTTCGGCTTTCAGTATTTTTTTTATGACTGGAGTGCCACCTCACCGCGCAAGTATCTTAGGACATCAGCATCCTGCGGGTGCACCTTTGGAGGGCACCCGCCAGTATATCTCCCTGCATTTTTCCTATGCCAGCCCCCTGCCTTTTCCAGGCATATATAATTTGTTGAAAGTATTTACACAAATAGAGACACACCCATGAGCAGACCACCCAACCAGAACACTGGTCACGCCTCCCACATTATTAAGTGCTGGCCCACAACCCCTATAATTGCGCATAAAAGGCCCTTGATAATTTTCTGCTCCAGGCCCTTTAGACCTTAATCTGGTACTGGCAAAATTATTGGAGGCGATCCCCACAATGTAGTTGCCCAAGTGTCCTCAAAAGCCTTAAGCACCTGCCATGTCTATTCCTCTCTCCAGTACATCTGTGGTACTGGTTGAAGGGGACAGAGTTCTGCCCACCTGTGATTACATTACAACTTGATGATGTCATTTTTATCAGCAGATGATTTCATTATATAGATTATGCCATGATATTGCGTAAATATACATCAACAAAGACAGAGAAAGGCACTGTACTCACGGAAGGGTATACGTGCATCAAATAATGTGATCACAAGTTTGTAAAAGTGATCCCGAGTTGTAAAGCCCCTTTAAAAGAATATAAAAGCAAATGAAAGGGAAAACAGCTGTAATGCAAAAATCCAATCAAAGTACACAAAATTGATTTGGAGACTGTTAATTAAGGGAAACAGGACTTCTTGAAAATCTGACTAAAGTTAAAAATGTTTTCATATTCAGATTAGCCAGTCTTGAGAACATGTCATACTTGGAATGTTGAGCCGGGGCAGCGTCAGAGTAATTGCACGGTCTAGTACTTGAGCCTTTTCTTTTATTGTCCTGCACACAAGAGGCTAATTTTATGCAAGCGTCTCTTAGTGAGCGGCATTTTATCCCTCACACCTACCGTCAAGAGCTCAACGTGCCAGTGACCTTCTCACTTCCTTCAAAGCCTGTGCTTCTAATTTTGGAGAGGGGCCTTTAATCAAAGTAAGTGTTATGGTATTGTGGAGATAGCCTGAAGGACCCTTTATATGACGAGCAGATACAAGGCCTGGAACATTTCTGACCTCTTGATGATCTGACCCTGGAATCTAATCAATTTCTAGCCTCGAGGTGGGTGATAAAAATGGGGGGGGGGGGGGGGGGGGGTGTGTATTATGTCCAGGCATTAACAGATTCCTGAAACAGCTCTTTCCAGACCATAAAAGAACGAGGAGTGAGACATGGGCTTGAACAAAGACGTGAGCGAGAACAATGAATTATGTACAGAGTTATGGTCGGTTGTCTTTTCTGACATGGATAAAAATTCTGCAGCTTCATTCCGCATCAGTATGAACTGTATTCCGGTAGGAACACAATCAGCAATATAATGCTGTTTTCCTTAAATTAACCCTTTGTAATCGCAGGCCAGCGAACAGGTAAACACAGCTGGTCGCCCAGCCAAACACCCACCCCCCGCAACACATCTCCACGTATGCAGCTGGATGGGAGAGAGATCATTCAGTGGTTGCTGACTATCGAATGATTTTTCTCCTTTTCAGTAATAAAAGTCAGTCTAGACCTCACCACACCTGCGTTCCCAGGGGAACGCCCATCGTAATTATGGGGGCTCCCATAAAATGCTGTGTGTTCTCCTGCTGCCGCCTCCAACCCTCACTTCCTGAAGGGAATGGTCCAGCCCACACTAATTCCTAATCTGCCTACGCTCCTGCATTCCGCAGGAGACTCCCTGACACAGCAGCAATCTCCCTCTCTCCCTCATTAGTCTAGCAATCTCCCTCATTTTACCTAGCCCACATTACGCTGTTACATTTTGGGCATAGTTACCTCCCCTCCTGTATTCTGCAGGAGACTCCCTGACACAGCAGCAATATCCCTCTCTCCCTCATTAGTCTAGCAATCTCCCTCATTTTACCTAGCCCACGTTACACTGTTACATCATAGTTACCTACCCTCCTGCATTCTGCAAGAGACTCCCTGAAATAGCAGCAATCTCCCTCTCTCCCTCATTAGTCTAGCAATCTCCCTCATGTCACCTAGCCCACATTACACTGTTACATTTTGAGGAAAAAAGGAATCAAAGACAGATACATTTACATTGCATCATCAGCACCATTTCCCAGCACTTTACCTCTTACTAACTGCTTTGGGGCTCATCTACATTTGGATCTAAGTCATTTTAAAAGATTCCTCTCAAATGTAGTAGTGCACACCCACGCTTCTAGGTGCCACGTTCACAATCTCTTTTCACAATCTCTCCATATATGGAACTAGACACGCCCTTTGGGTGGAGCATGACATACACCCTCAATGGCGCGCTGTGTAAAATTCTATTACCAGCTATAATCTCCCTGAAAACAGTTTTCAAAAGTAGGCAAGTACAGAATGTCTTCTGGGCTTCTGAACTTCACATGTGCCTGCTCCAGAAATTCCCCTGATGTAAGATGGTGAAATAGGGGCCCATTTACTATAGGATTGCATATATAATGAGATTTGGGTGGGATTTACCCAGGATCGCATTGCAATATGCAATCAAAATGGGCAAATTTATGTCTGGGCAGAGGTAGGGACAGGGACTGAGATAGGAACTGCTCAGCCAGGTCTCAGGGAGTTTGCGTAAATGCAATCAACACTGACCCACATTGACCGCACTGCACCGCCAGCAGTGCAATAAGTAGCCCATAAGCTACAATGGGCTACCGCCAGTGGTCGAAGTGGAAATTTTGAAGTGGGGGTATGCAAAAGTTAAGGTTGTATGTATGCTCTGGGGAAAGGGGTGTGGTCATGAAAAAGGGGTGTGTACACTAAAAAGGGGTGTGTCCTTAAGCGTAGTATACCTCACCATATAACCTTTATACACATTAGTAGAAACCCTTATACTATCTGGTACTGGTGACCGTTACAGAATATGCCATATGAAATGAGACAATTCACATTATGCCACAAGGAATGGCCCAAAATTCCCACAGAATGAGACAAAATTAAAATTATGGCAATGGCCGCTTCTATACATTATGCCAGGTACAGCCGTTTATACAAACTACACCAGGTACAGCCCCTTACACTCATTAAGCCAGGTAGAGTCGCATACACACTGTACACCAGGTACAGCCCCTTGCACATGTTACGTCAGATACAGCCCCTTGCACATGTTAGCCGGATATGTGCCCACAGTGCCAGATAAACGTGCCCCCACAGTGCCAGATAAGCGTGCCCCCACAGTGCCAGATAAACGTGCCCCCACAGTGCCAGATAAACGTGCTCCCACAGTGCCAGATACACGTGCCCCCACAGTGCCAGATAAACGTGCCCTCACAGTGCCAGATAAACATGCCCCCACAGTGCCAGATAAAGGTGCCCCCACATTTCCAGATACACGTGCCCCCACAGTGCCAGATACATGTGCCCCCACAGTGACAGATACACGTGCCCCCACAGTGACAGATACACATGACCTCACAGTGTCAGATACACATGCCCCTAAAGATTACCTGCCCACTTACGGATGTCAGGATTTAAAACCAAGAATGGCTCCTATATCATGTATCCCCCATATGTGCCGCCACTCACCAGCCTTCATCAGCAGGCTTCAAGATCAGTTTTGTCCCACGCCTTCTGGCAGGGAGCCCCGGAAGACAGTCCAGGCAGCCCATGCACCCCCCCCCCGCGCGCGCCCACCGCCGCACTCACTCCTGCATCGGCCCGGCGCACGCTAACAGCAACTGCCTGTCACTGACTGATGGCAGCTGCTCTCACTCCCCGTGCAGCTCTCACTCCCTGTGCTGCCTGTAGGGACTCTGGCGCTGCGGCTCCCCTGTCACAGCATTGCGGCACCCCAGGGAGCTGCGGCGCACAGTTCAGGAACCACTGCTTTAACTGCTTCTCCTTACAAAAAAAAAAATGCAGTCTGTGGCTAAGTGCCGGTATACCATACCATTGTATAAGGCCTACTTCGACCACTGGCTACCGCCATCTAAAACTGGCAGCTGCATGATCAACTACAGACAAGTTTCAAACCTTTCTTTTTTAGGAAAGGTTGTTGAGAAAGTGGTTGAAACTCAGCTAGAAACACACCTGTTAACCACTCATATCTATGATCCAATAGAGTCAGGACTCTTGAGAAGGCATAGAACCAAAACAGCCCTGATACTGTATGTGTGCTGAATGATCTTCTAATGGCAAGAGACATAGGTGACTGTTCAATATTAATTCTTCTGGACAATAATGGAAATCCCGCATTATGCGGGTCTCCGATGAGGGGGTGGGGTGAAATATGCATGATTTGCATATTTAGCACTGCCCCCTGCAACCGAAAATCCGCAAATCATGGCAATTTAAAGCTTCTGCCACCAGGGACATGCGGGGGGGGGGGTTCCTCCAGTATCCAGGAGGGTTGCCCACCTCTTCGGGGGTCCGGGAGGGGGACCCGATTTTCAGGAGCCTCCCAGCCATTCTGGAAGGGTTGGCAACCCTGTTTATAATAAATCCAAGAGGCAGAACTCATGTTCACTGGACACGACCACACACATATACTTTAAAAAAAATGAATGAATGTGCAAGGAAACTTTTTGACAGTTTCAAATGATCATGCATAAACCAAAACTATTCTTGTACAATTAAGAATATTCTCGATACCCTTCAATATAAAGCAGAAGATAGTGGCGGGGTGAACTTTCCTCTTTATCTATCTCCTTTTGTCCTCCGCATGCCGTTTTGATACAAAAATAAAACAATACAAAAGCTTTAACACAATTAAAACCATCCTTTGAACAAGATTTTCTAGACTCTATTTCTTTTTTCTTTGTTTCATTTCTGTGAAAAACGAAACTTTTATCTCTGATATACTGAGAAATAATCATAAATCTATTTTCGGTGGCATCTTTTCCTATAAGAAAAAAAAATGAAGAAAACAAATAGCGGTGATAAATAGATGCTCCGTCTTCAAAAGGCATCAAGCAGTACCCGTCCTCAGCCTTTGCTCTGCGTTTTAATTGCAATCCTATCTGAGAATCTGCAAATAATGACTCATCCATTGCTCATTAATCAGATGATGTTATCAAGCGAGATGTGGTTGAGACTGGGAGAAGAGATTAATGGTTTATATTTCCTATACTGCAAATTCACAATAAAACCGCAGTCCACCCCATTGCTGCTTTACATTTCAGAACATCTTGGAGAAGAACGCAGCTGGCGTCTCGCCTCTTCACTAGTTCCTCACACATGCAAAGCTGCACTTTGTGGGAACTGTAACAGTAAAATTCTTATTTATTATCTAGAACTGAGAGGTAACCCATTAGCTTCTTGTCTAGTGTGTCTCATCTACATAGGGAGAGGAAATTTTCAGCGTGAAGCTGATCATGTTCAATCCCCTGCTTCCACTCAAGGTGACTTCAAGGTCATGGTTCCCAAGAAGAGCATCCACCAGAGCGGATGCTTTTGGCTAAATTCATGGTCATCTTCAAAAACAAAGATTCAAAAGTACCTTGCGCTGCCAAGACGCAGAACCCAAGGGGCTAGTGCGAGGTTGAAAATAAGTCAGACATAATTGCTCCTCCATTGCATGCACAGAAGAAAATGGATATCCACGTGAATGACGATCTGTACATATCTTGATGTGCGCCAACAAAATGACGCTTGGCTGCAGAGCATGTGCCTGATTGAGACCCATTAGTAGAAGTGCTGAAATCGCTATTCGCTGGAGCGAATAGCATGCACAAGCCCTGAAACTGCAATCACGGTAGAGTGCAGTTTCAGTGGGGGTGGTGTTGACACGATGGGATGGCGGCTGACCGTTTTGTGGAAGCAGTGGGGAAAACACAGGTGTGTCTGGACCGCTTGGGAGGAGGGCTGCAGTGGCTGCATGATGTCACGCGCAGCCACTGCGCCTCCAAACATGGTCGGCCTGGCCTTGCAGGCCGACCAAATCATTTGGTTGGTTGCCGACCATCGAATTATTTCTCCCTGGCTGCAAATGGAGGACTATGCAAATCATCAATTTGCAGCCGTGTGGGGATTTGTGGGGGATCGCGTGTGTGAGGGGGGGTGCGGCACTGCGGGCGGCGTATGGTGGACTCACAAGGCTGCAAAATTCGCAGCCTTGCGAGTCAGCCAGAATAAGGTCCTATGTATAAATGGCACTATTGTTAGCATTTTGTATAAGCAGGACTACTGCTATGGGCATTATGTGTGTGAGTGTTGCTGCTACTGTCAGGCCCAGCAACAGGGCGGGTCAAGGGGGACAGCTGTCCCGGGCCCCAACGTCCTGAGGGACCCCAAGGCCTGCCAGCACCCCTCTCAGCCACCTGTTTAAAAACTAAGCAGGTCACCTGGGACGCGTTCTCCTGTAGCTATCCTCTGATGTCAAGCAGCAGGGAAGGAGGAGAACGCGCCTCGGGGAGCTGTAGATACTGTGTAGATGAAGAGCAGCAGCCCCGGCCGGGAAGAGAGTAGTGATGGGTCATTCACGAACGAAGCAGATCTTTTTGGACGGATCCAATAAAAGAATGAGTGAGCTGCCGATCCCAAAAAGGTAAACCGTCATTCTTTTACTTTCAGTTTCTTTTTTCATTACAATGCATTTGCCTGAGCTCAGCACTGCCACCTGTGGCAGCTGAGATGTACTGCCGATACTGAGTATGGTGCTGTGACTGCAAGTGAAAGAAAGAATAACAAGTCTGCTGCTGCTAGGGCAGGCCATCGGTGCAGATGCCATCGATGGTTGCCATCGATGGCGATTCTGCACCCACCCATCGATCAGTGTTTTACTCGGTCATGTATGTTCTTATTTGTTCAGCTCACTGTTAAAAAAAAAAAAAAAGTGTAAAAAAAGAATGTTGATTTTACCGTTTATGGCAATAAATGATTGTAAAACAAATTATGCTTTGTTATCCTTTTCTTCAAAGTGAGTCAATGTTCCGTCTGAAAGATCCGGATCTTTTCACAAAATGCTCACTTGATCCCAGCTCTTTATAGTGACCCATTTTACCCATCTCTAGAAGAGAGGGAGCAGCAGCACCCAGCCTGGGAGAGAAGGCGCAGCAGTGCCCCCTGGGGAGATAGAGAGCAGCGGCGCCTGGACGAGGAGGCGGTGAGCAGCGGTGCCCAGCCTGGGGGAGAGGGACAGCGGAGCCTGGCCAGAGAGATAGGGAGCAGCGGAGCCTCACCTGGGGGAGAGGGGCAACAGCGGGACCTGGCCAGGGAGAGAGGGAGACCTGCCTCCTCTCCCAACTATTAGTGTATGGTGCCCCAAAAATTCTGTCGCCGGCCCTGGCTACTGTAGGCATTATGAATAACCGCTGTCGCTACTTTGGGCATTATGGCTGTATGGTGCACTGCTACTACAGGCATTATGTGTAAACATCGCTACTACTGTAGGCATTATGCGTATAAGTCGCACTACTACTGTGGGCATTATTTGTTTAAGGGGCACTACTACTGTGAGTACTATGTAATAGGGGCACTACTACTGTGGGCATTATGTGTATAAGTGGCACTACAACTATGGTATTTGTTGTATAAGTGGTACTACTACTGTGGGAATTATGTATAAGGGGCACTATTATGTGGTATACTATGAATCATTGGCACTACATGTGGTCTAAGGTGAACAAATTTGTGCTACTGTGTTGCATATTTTGAATTGGGGTACTATTGTATGGCCATGCCCCTTCCTTGTGAGACCAAACCCCTTTCTTGCGGTCCCTTTGCAGTGTATAGTAGGGCGCATATTTATAGCTTGCAGGGGGGGTGCCAAACATAATAGCACCACTACTGACTACACTACACCTGCTCCCCACATGCATCATCTGCAGCCCGCTGTGTTAAAAAAAATCCCGCCTGTGGAATTTTGCCTGCAAAAAAATACCTTGTAAACCAATGTCTTTTCAATTGGATACTGTGGGTATCGGAAGAGCACATATGGAGTGTGCTGCGGAGCTGTCTCCATAATTCACCATAACTGAGGCATTTATCCCTTTCCATGATGGCTGCCACAAACTAGTCTTCCCATACACTGCACAATTTTGTCACTGTGTTTGATCGCCACAGTGCAACATGGCAAAAAATCTATGCTCCTGGGCTGATGTGTCTACGTGACTTCTTTCCGCCGGTGTCTACGTTTTAATAACTTTGTCATACTTTCCTACTTTGTCTGTCTCCTTCCTAGGAGGAGCCTGGAGAGAAAATGCTGCAGGCCTTTTCAGGGGGTGGGGCTGAACTGTCACATAATTAGGCCACGCCTCTTGTCCACAGACATGGGATTACAGCAATTTTCTTCCCATTCTGCCTGATTCTCTAGTAAGCCTACTCTTCAAGGGAGGTTGGGGACTCCCCCAAAAAAACTGGAGTCTCCCACAACTTCTGCAAGACTAGGCAAGTATGAACTGTGGGCCTTATTCAGTAAGGCTGGCTAAGCAGCTGTCATTCCCTGTTTAGCGAGTCCCTTAACGTCGCCCTCGTAGTATGACCTGATCCATTGCACAGCCATGTTTTGTGTGACTGCAAAGTGGCCATCTTTGAATGCCTAAACACGTACACAGTACAATAATTACAGCAAAGGAGCTGTTTCAAAGCATGCCCTTTGTAAATATCCCTGTACAAAGTGTACTTTCTGTGTTTCTAAAAGTTATTTTCTTTATAAAAAAAAATTCCTACTCATTGGCATTTTACATTATAATTCAGGGATGTCCAGTCACTCCAGCTGAGTCTAGCACATGAATATACTAACTGCAGTGAATCGTGATTGTTTGTGCCCTGTTGCACTAGTATAGCGGCCACTGAAGTCAATATTATAATCCCTGTTGGTAATGATATATTTGGAACTCAATCACATACTGTATTTGCAAGAAGGTGGCCATTGCCAACATTAAATGCTGCATCAATGGCAATTTGCACTCTTCACCCAGAATTGAATCCCCCCCCCCCCTCCATGTTTTAAGTGAGAGAAAAACATCAGGACTTTCCTGACTGATACATGCAGAATGGTGCAATTCAGGACTAGGCCCTGTGAATATGTGCTCGGCGCAGGAAGTGGTGGTCCCATTCCCGGAGACTTATGCCGTGTTCACACAGCGTGTGTGAACTACACAGCATTTACCCGGCATTTGAATGCCGGGAGCGGCGGCGACGGACCCCCGTTCTCACTGCTAGGCAAATTCCTGGGTGAAGCAGTTCTACCCAGTAATAACACAGGTTTTTTTTGCAGTGTGAACGGGTCAGCCATTGTCTGCATACCCGGATGTCAAACACGTTTAAAAAGAAGGGTTTTACCCATGTATGAGTATGCAGACAGTTCACACTGCAAAAAAAACCTGTGTTAAAAGGCAAATTACTGGGTCGACATGCTATACCCGGTAATTTGCCTTGCAGTGAGAATGGGGTAATACTGGGAGAAACATTTACCTGGACATCCAGGGCATTTTCTATGATGAAGCCTAACTGGCTGGAAACATGTGTGGTGAGTTACTGGAAGCCTTCAGCCATGGCTGGCTTGAATCTGTTACAGTTAGTTTTCAAAATCACTCAATGGCAGGCTGCAGCAGGGAGCAAATCACAGCTCCAGACCAGATTTTTTGGCAGTGAGCAAATAATAGCTCACCACATACAGATGGAGTGCCTGTCAGTCAGCCTGGCGGATCGCCAGATGTCCTGAGCTGGCGCAGGCTGGTGGACAAGAGTTCAATCTGCCGGGGATGCGCGAGCATCTCACAGGCTCCTGCGTCCCCGTCAGCAAGGCGGGGAGGAGCGGCTTTCCTGTCCATCTTTGCTTCAGGGAGATGGGTAGGGAGTGGGGGCAGACTGATGGGGCTGCGGCGGTGCTGCTAGAGGACGGCAGAGGCCTCTGATAGAACGGGGCGTAAGTGTCTCATGGGCGTGTTCCCTTCTGTCAGCTGGTGCGCGGCGGCGATTGGTGATACTATTGCCAGGAGTAGCTCCATTGAGAGCCACCCCAACTGTAATAGGTTCCAGGCATGAACCGCAGAGTGCTTGAGATCTGCTCGAAAAAAGGTGACCTTAACGTTGGTGGGCAGGTTCATATCTAAATATATGCTAACAACCACTTAATTAAATAATAAAAGCTATATATGTTAGCAGTAATGATTGTACAGTGCACCTGCACTCCCCCCTGTTTTGAATGAAACTATGAATCTTGGCAAAGTAGCACCTCTCATTGCCACCAGTTTTTGCAGTCTAGAGTCCCCTTTCTTATACAGGCCACAGAGAGTCAAGATCAAGAAGCAGGGAAAGTCAAAGCGAAGATCCCGTGACAAGTTGAGGATATTGATGAACAACGCATACCATTATTGGAAAGAACTGGCAATCTTGAAAAAGGGTGAATCTCTGTGACCACTGAGTAAGAAGGTACCAGTGGGAAACTTGTTATGTAGAAAGGGCTCCACTGGCCAACAAAGACTATTGGACAATAACCCCAGGTCCTGTACAGTACTCCTGTACTCCTCCTGGAATGGGTGAAGTTGGAAGGTATGCCTCTCAACATGACCCATTCCAGGAGGGACACATTGCTCTGTTCCTGGGCTTCCCTCTTAATTTATGTCTGCCATCACCCATTTTAAAACAGGTTAAATGGTTAGAAAGGTGTCTCAAAACATGTGATGGAGGGAAGTCCAGGAATAGAGCATTCTGTCCCTCCTGGAGAGGGTCATGTTGGGAGCTATGTTAGTAACACTGCTTGTACCTAACATACATTTCTGGTAACACCAAATCCCCTCTGGTTTTACAAATCATTTGCTATATTGTAGACATAAACCATACTGCACGCAATGCAGCCAAATGAATATTCATAATGTCCGTATGACCCAGCTATGGTAATGCATTTATTTTCTTCAAGCCATAAATTCAATTTAGCCCTAGAAATAAACTCGGTTAAATCATTTTGTTAATAACACAGGGCAAAATGACTCTTTGTAAAGTGAACTCCTCCATGACATCTCTTTCTCGCTCATAGGTGTTACCAATTAAGGTCAAATGCTGTTGTTAGGCAACAGATTGTTGAAAGTGTAATTATGTGCTAATGGTCATTTCATGATTGAAAACAACTCTTTAAGGTAATTAGAAGTACCGTACTTTCAGTTCCCAGCTAGAGAGATAACTGTAAACACATCTAGATGTCTCTTTGTCCTCTCAGAGGTGCCGCATTAACAGGTAAAGAAGAAGTACTGTATCTAGATTTAGACTGTGATAACATGAATCATGCGTTTCTCTTATATACAGTATATATATATATATATATATATATATATATGCCTCCGATCATAGGCAAACACAGGAGGGGGGGTCTGGTTTCCCGGTAACCCCCCCTCTTGGCATGTATGGCACTGGTATATAATATGATCAATAAAGCTGCCACCATACCATGCAGTGTAAGGGACACAGTGGAGCTACTGCACATGCCTAGTGCACCAGTTTCTTCTACCACATTTACTATATTTGTGGATCTGATACCTCACAATGGACCAGAGAGCAGCTGCCAGGGGGAAGAGACAGGAGCCTTATCATGAAGTGGGAGATTGTGAGCTGAGAAAGTGCAGTACTGGTTCTATTATGTTTGTTTATTTATTTATTATTATATGTTGAAACTTTTCCTGACCACTTCTCTTATTTAAATGTTTAAAATTGCCTATACTATAGACTATCTGTAGTGTTTTATATTAATAATTGATTCCATACAGTATCCAGTGTATAAAAAGACAAATTTTCAGGGCTGTTACCGCTCCCCCAGACTCCCGAACCTACTCCAATGTGCTGCAGAAACCCCCCTCTAAAAATCCTGCATTTGCCACTGTCCGATGGCTTCGTAATCAGACAGCGGCACTTGATGGTCTTTCGAAAGTAGTTTAGTAACAAATACAGGGTAAAAATCCGAGCCCGTTTTTAGGTGTACCTAAAAAGGGGTTTGCTGACCATGAAACGTCAGATTTTCACCCTGTATTTGTTACTAAACTACTTTTGAAAGAACATTGAGTGCCGCTGTCTGATTACAAAGACATCTACACATCGTTATATCCACATACGGAGAGTGCTGGACTGACCAGCTACTATATATATATATATATATATATATATATATATATATATATATATATATATATATACAGAAAAGGGGTTATCGGAGTGCGCTAAACACAGTACCACCTAGCCAATTAACACCTCTAGTATATTCCACTGATGCCGTTATCAGTTATTCTTTAAAAAACACACATAATTCTTCCATCCACTTTTCAAATCAGGAAACGACTCCTAGTCAGACAAATGGTCCTTTATTCATAAAACCCAATGCGTTTCGTCACAGAGGACTTTGTCAGGGGTATGGCAGTGGGCGAGTGTTTTCACACTATTGTATAAAATCTATAGGGTTTTGAGATTATAATTCAGGATTATCCTGTTACTGGTCGGTGTAGGAATGCTACTATGCTGCTATCAGAGGTATCTGGATGCTCAAACTGGGGACACACTCCAGCGTCTATATCTGTTAGCAGTGCCCTTTTAGGAATACAGCGGCTAAGGCGATTGGAATATATCCGGTCTAAAGTTAAATCACCCGCGGTCCGGCGGGCCTTATACAGAGATCATCCAAGTGGGAGGTGTTTACCCATGTACTATCATAACCATGGTTCTCTAACTCTCTAACTCTATGAAGATCTTCCTACACCGACCAGTAACAGGATATCCTGAATTATAATCTCAAAACCCTATAGATTTTATACAATAGTGTGAAAACACTCACCCACACGAACCTTGTTGTGAGGTTGATAAACTTCTGCCATACCCCTGACAAAGTCCTCTGTGACGAAACGCGTTGGGTTTTATGAATAAAGGACCATTTGTCTGACTAGGAGTCATTTCCTGATTTGAAAAGTGGATGGAAGAATTATGTGTGTTTTTTAAAGAATAACTGATAACGGCATCAGTGGAATATACTAGAGGTGTTAATTGGCTAGGTGGTACTGTGTTTAGCGCACTCCGATAACCCCTTTTCTGCATTTCTGTACTTCTTTGGTTCTCACTAACAGGAGAACCATATCGGAGGAGCTGCTGTTTAGGAATAGCGCACCACAGAGGTTAACCCATTTGTTGATATATATATATATATATATATATATGAACAAAGAGAGGGTACAGAGTGCGCTTATGATATACTAATATGCATATCATGTAAAAAATATTTATTTATATTATTTATAACATGTTTTACCTTTATAATATTTTGTATACAAAAGATAAAAACAAACAAATACAATTCAGTTCGTATCCTGTATGTGGTTCATTCACAGCATGTGATCAAAACATATGAATCTGTCCCAACGCGTTTCGTAAGCTAGGTGACTTCATCAGGGGCGAATAGTAGTTTCAAAATGAATGATACTAGTAAGATGTCAATATGGATATAACCATAAAGGTAGGTAGGAGCATCTCCTTCTTAGGAGTTAGTTAAACAAGAATCCAATATGAAATTCAAAACAGATCGATGATCATCAAAACTGTGAATTCCTTCATACAATCAGGAACAGATTAAACAGCCCAGCAGTAGTTTCTTAAAGGTTCAGACAACCACAAAGGAATAATGGTCCCAGGTAGGTGTGTTAGCTCTGAAGTCCAAAGCTGGAATATCTGCTCCAGCAGTAGGTCACTTAGAAGGGGAGGATAATGATAAGCTGCAGGACAGCTAGGTTTAGGCGGGGGGAGAGGTCAGGGTTGGAGTGGAGGGCAGGGGGAAGTTAAATATACTGTTGGGATACCCTCCATCGGGATGCCGGCATAGGTATTCTGACAGGTGCATCCCCACCCCAGTCATACGTATATTTATTAACAGTTTCTCATACAGCAAAGAAGGTTCCGTTGCCCTGACATGATATCTTATATACAACCCACCAACTCTGAGTCATTTTAATCACTTTATAGCAGCTTGATTTGAAATATGAGCGATGCCTTCAATGTATAACGGCATTTCCCTCATGGAACCTCGATATCTCCAGTAAACAAACAAACCTCGTCACTCCCTCTCCCTTTCTCTCTCTCTCTCTCTCTCTCACTCTCCCTTTCTCTCTTGCTCTCTCCCCTCCATCTTTCTCTCCCTCTATCTCTCCCTTTCACTTTTCCCTCTCTCCCCTCCATCTTTCTCTCCCTCTATCTCTCCCTTTCACTTTTCCCTCTCTCCCCCCTTCTTTCTCTCTCTCTCTCTCTCTCTCTCCCCCTCTCGGTTCACTTTTAGCTTGGGTGACTTCAGTGAAGAGTTTTTCAGAAAGCATGGAAAACATGTCAAGAGATACAGAGTGTGAGGTTTCACCTTGTCAGATTGTTTGGCATACACGGACTTTAAGAAACAAACAAAATCACCTTTTGCCATTTATTCCGAGAGATTTTACAATTGTTTTTGAGCCGCTACAGAGAGCTACCTTGTAATGTCAGAGCTGATGAGGATTGCTGGCAGAGAAGAGAGTTTGTTTACTGTTGTGTACTTTTACCATTTTATAAAGTAAAAGTTATTTGGGCATTTTCTATAGATGGTCACTAAAGCTCTGTGGTGAACTATAAACTATATACACTTTGCAGTGTAAGTGCCCTTCTGTGGCATCAAACGTCTACTTAGTCCTACAAAGTTTATGGATTTGCGTTCCAAGGTGGCAGTGTATGCTCTGGCATAGACATTTGCGCTGGTTGATGGAGGGCACTGTGCTGGTAGACTACATTCATTGCTAAGTGCCAATTGGGTGCACAGGTAACATCTTATATTTATGCAGGATGTGAATATTAAAATGAGATACAATGATGTCACAAGTGGATTTTGTTAGAGGGCACATGGCATACCATGCAGTAGTTTAGCAGGGAGCAATATATGTTCAACCTGTATAGAACACAACATATGGGCAGTAAAGCCCTGTTAAGTTCTATACTATCCCCATTCTATCACTGGGTGGAATAGTAAGGTACCATGACATGGTCTATCATGGCTATGAGGATGATACACAACTCCACTGAAACCTATTAAGAACCCTAAATGGCGGTTTAGCTGAGCTCCAGAAGTGGATGAGTGCCAGTTGGATGTGATTGAATCCTGATAAAACAGAGGTCTTTGTTATAAGACCTCTGACTCAAAGGACAAGACTGCAGCATAACCATCCAACTGGATTTACAATTGTGGATTCAGAATTGCAAAACACAGATCATGTGCGGATTGTTGGCGTGGTGCTGGATGGTGGCCTAACACTTAAACATCAGATATTAGCCACAAGTAAATCCTCATTCTTTCATATGTAGAACATAGTCAGAATTAAAAACTCAATCCCCTATGAAGATCTGAAGTCGTATGTGCATTTTTAACATCACGCCTAGACTACTGCAATGCCCTCTACCTTGATCTCAGAGCAAAAGAATAGAACCACTTGCAGATGGTCCAAAATGCAGCTGCCATGCTATTAAACAGCCCCCCTTCGAGCCACATTACACCCATTATCTACTCCCTCCACTGGCTACCTGTAAGATGACGAAATGTCTTTATGATTATCTTCAGTGGCGTAACTATAGCTCCGCAGACCCCGCGGTGGCGGGGGGGGGGGGTGCAAAGAAATTGGGGGCGCCGCCGGGGGGGCTTCGGGGCTATAGTTACCCGTGGTCTGCGTCTCGCCCGGCTCTCTGCCGGGACCTGCCTGACGTCACGGTCCCGGCCGGCTCCTGCTGCAATGAAAACTGACAATTAGAAAATGGCTGCCCCCATACTGCAGACAGTTTTCTGTCTGCAGTATGGGGCAGCCATTTTCTAAGAGTCAGTTTTCATTGTAGCAGCAGGAGCCGGCCGGGACCGTGACGGTCTGCAGTATGGGGCAGCCATTTTCTAAGAGTCAGTTTTCATTGTAGCAGCAGGAGCCGGCCGGGACCGTGACGGTCAGGCAGGTCCCGGCAGAGAGCCGGGCGAGACGCAGACCGTGGGTGCAGGGTGCAGGACAGGTACGGGTAAGAAGGTGGGGTGGGCAGATTAGGTGTGTGCGGGGGGGGGGGAGGGCGCTGAAAAACGTGCGGCGAGGGGGCGCAAAATAGTTAGTTACGCCCCTGATTATCTTACTGACTTCGAAAGCCCTACATGACCAGGGCTCAAGGTACCTGAAGCAGGTTCTAATTCCATACTGTCCCACTCACTTACTGCGATCTGTAAATAAAGGACTATTAGCAGTACAGGTTGAGAATCCCTTATCTGAAATGCTCGGGACCAGGAGCACCTCCCGTAATTAATCTGGGGGTCGAGCTTTTACCTTTGCAGCTCTAACTGAATGGAATGTGCAGTTCCAACAGTTACCACTTTAGAATGCTTCAAAGACAAACTCAAGACTTTCCTGTTTACTCAGAATTTCACTAATGTCATTTTAGTATCTTCATGTATTTGAGCCATGGGAGCCGCAACTGGGCATTTTCTGGGTGGTAACGTGACACTGAGGGGGCACGATCCGGACAGTCTAGGTGAGTCTGGTCCGTTTGCTGTCACTTCTAGTGAAATTTGTTATCATATCAATGATTCATTTCTGGTATATATCTTTTATCCAGCACCTTTTTTATGGTTATTTTAGTTCTCTTTCCTGTGAAGCTGCAACTCATAAATTATCAGTACTCGTTAAAGGGCAAAACTTCGTCAGCATCAGTTCTGATAATTTATCCTTAGTAAATTTAGTAAATTTTAGGTTTACCCACAAATTTTATGTCATTTATAGATTATTTCAGGGAGCGTATGAATACATATCGCATTGACTAAATAAATTCTGCATTTGCAGAATCTACATATATAAAGGAAATGAATTACAACGGCTGTCATTGATTATTATTGCAAATAATAAATACTTTTTAATCTACATGGAATTTTCTAATTATATTAAAATAATCTCCTAATGGCTTGCAAACAATAACCAATATCTATTACTATTACCGAGATCCCATAGAACATAGAATTGTAACATCAATTAAATTTCCAATATTTATTACTGACTAATTTATATGTATAGTCAATAATTCTTTATTTAAATGTTTCAGTATTAATTAAAATGGATTTATTAATGGCTGAACCACTTCTGAATAATAATGTTTTTGCAGGTACAGAAGTACATTGCTTATACTTCAAATTTGCATAGTTATTGAATGGGAACTATTTTTTTTTTAACCCTGTACACATCAGAAGCAGAAAATTCTATTATTTGATTGGACCATTTGGCAAAACAAAACAAAAAATGCATACAGTACATCGTATATTTTTTGTATCATGTTTGGTGCATTGAGCATTTATGGCAGTTTATTTGACCACAACATTATTTAAAAAAATTATACTTTTTTAAATTACATTTGGGATATTTAAATTAGGTAGGTATATTCTTTTCTCATATAGGTACAATATGCATAAAGCCAGGTTCTGTCCCAGTTCAGGCAAAGGTGACGTTAAATGTCCATCAGTAGACATTTTAGAACCAGTGGCGGCTCTACCTCAGTGCAGGAGGCCCTACTACCAACGCTGCTGGTCCCTGCTGCCACTGCTAGTGTTCCTGCCAGTCTGGGCCCGGCCTATGCACAGTAGCGTCCTAGGTACCGCACATTTGCTGACCCCCAGATTCTATGGGCTGCATTTATTCTTTTACATTTTTTTTTGTAAATTTCTATGGAGGAAGATATCACACCTCTGATGAAGTTGCGGGTTACCACAAAGAAACGCATAAGGTCCTTTGAGGTGAAAATCATTCAGACATTTGTTCATTGTTACAGATTTGTTTACATCACCAGACAATTGGGATTTTTTATCTAGATTCTATAGACCGGGAGTCTAGGCACTGGTTATCTGTAAATGATCTTCTTTACTTAGGGGATTTAGGACTGGTGACTTCTTTACAACTTCATTGCTGGACATTATTTACAATAATTCTTGATAGTGCTCCTTTGCATACACCTATTGAACAGTCTGAATTTTGGGGCCCCCATACATTGAATCATCTTATGTTGAGATAGCCGTACGCACTACAGGGACCAGACCAAGGGTAATCGGCTTAAAAATTAATAAGTGGTGCTGCAGCTCTGTATTTTGTGTCCCTGTTCCTTAGCATGTCCTCTTTGACCATCAGGGACCAGGACTGGTGTCCCTTTTGTCCCCCCCTGAGGCCAATCCTGGGAACAGTGAACGCACAACTTACAAGCAGTGGCGGCTGTTACCTATGGGCTGCAGGACTGCAGCTACCCCAGGTAAAAATCCAGCAATGTAGTGAAGCCAGATGCAGTCCGTGAGACTGCACTGGCTTCACTGTGACTGGCAGTAACTTTTTCCGGGGCTGCCTCTTTGGCTTCTATGGGCTTCAGCCGGTGCAGCTCGTAGAACCTGGGGTATGCATATGCGCAGTACCAAGGCCGATACTGCGAATGCACCAGTCCTGGTGCCTGTCATCTGCATTGTACAGGTGCCGGTGTGCTTCTATGGGCTGCAGCCGAAGCAGCCCATAGAAGCTGGGGGTATGCATATGCCCAGTATAGAGGACGATACTCTGCATGTGCCGATGCCGGTCACCTGTATTGTACAGGTGCCGGGACCACGGCAAGGAGCAGCGGGGGAGCAACAGCGCAGCAGGAGGGAGGCTGCCCCCCTCCTACAGTGAGGTAGGAGCCACCGCTGCCTACCAGGCTGAAAAATCAGCACAGTGGGCCAGATGTATTAAGCCTGCGAAGAGATAAACTGGAGATAAAGTGGAAGGAGATAACGCAGCAGCCAATCGGCTGTGTTTGAAATATGACACTTGGGAGCGGATTGGCTGCTGCGTTATCTCCTTCCACTTTATCTCCAGTTTATCTCTTTGCCAGGCTTAATACATCTGCCCCAATGTCTCTCATATCTGCTGCTTATAGAAATTATTTTATCTATTTTATTTACTACCGTGTGGATATGTTTTATTAACAATTGTCATTTATACTTTATCAATGTACCGCCATTCTCTTTTGTTTGAAGCTCCTGAACCTGTTTGTATCTGACCTGCTCAGTGGGGATTTATCACCCAATCTGGATAAAAAGATGGCCCCTGGACGCTGCATGGGGATTTACAAAATGGGAAAAAAGTAAAGTATCTGAGTGGGTGGCTGGAAAGCAGAAAATGGTACGGGATAATCGTGGAGATCGCAGATCTGCTGTGAGAGAACACCGCTCACAGTAAACAGAAGGATAATCAAACACAACCCAGAGGCCTTCGGGGCTTAGAAAATGCTTACAAAGCTTCAAGAACGAAATGAATCATTTTTGAGAACAAATACAATAACATCAAGTGAGGACAGGCAGGATGTATTCCACATCCATCTGTTCCCCTATGCGCTATGGAAATGCATTAAAATTAAAATGAAAAGTGGAAATACTAAAGGCTTGTTTAATGTCCACGGCAGATTTAGTAGTTGCTGGGAAAGAATCAGTACTTTAATAAAAATGCATTTTATGCGATGTTTCCATTTTTATGTGTATTTAACCATAGACCAGAACCTCCTACTGTACTTGCCCAGTTAGCCTGTCCAAGGGGGTAACTAGAACTTTATGGGCCCCATATACATATTGAAGGGCCCTTGTCCCAATGCTTCTTAGGCGACACCTCTCCGCAGAATTTGGTAATTTTATCCCCAATATTAGTGCCCACGGTTATTTTCCGTAGTTGTGCCCTAGTCAATATCATGTCCCATAGCAGTGACCTATTTTCTTTTCCAAACCATAGTTATGCCCTAGGTATTATCATGCCTCAAAGTAGTGACCTAGTTTATTTTGTGGACCATACTACTGCCCTAGTTTACATGATGCGACATTGAAGGGCTGCCAGTGGACATTATCCCACATACAGTAGTATTCCCAATTCACATTATGACATAGTTTCCCCAATTCAATTATGCCACATTACATTGCTCCTTGCTCATTTTATGCCACACTATACTGCCTTAATTTCATTCTGTTTTGCATTAAAGTGCCCCCAATCTTATTAGGTGACTTTATAGTGCCCTCCACATTACAGGTAAATCTGGGATATTGGTACGGACATTTATAACCAGGCCCCCCTATACATCTGGGCTCCATAGTGATTGTACGACTTGCACTCACTATAGTCACTCACTTGCACCCCACATCCAAGCCCTGGCCCATTCTTGCCGGTTCCAGTTATGCAACATTGCTCGCATCAGGCCCTTTCTCTCACAGAGTGCAACTAAGCTGATCATCCACTCATTGGTCATCTCACGGCTCGACTACTGAAATGTTCTCCTCACCGGCCTCGCTCAATCCCAACTGGCTCCTCTCCAATCTGTCCTCAATGCTGCAGCCAGGCTTATCTTCCTCTCCCGCCGCTCTAATTCTGCCACTCCCCTTCAACAAAATCTGCACTGGCTTCCATTCCCCTACAGAATCCTCTTCAAACACCTCACACTCACATACAGGGCCATCTCTAATTCCATTGCTCCATATATCTCTAACCTCATCTCCATTCATACACCCTCCCGCCCTCTACGGTCGGCTGACGACTGTCGTCTCTCCTCCACCCTGATCACTGCTTCCCATGCTAGAGTACAGGACTTTGCCTGTGCTGCACCCCTTCAGTGGAACGCACTCCCTCGCTCCATTAGACTCTCCCCGACCTTGCAAAGATTCAAACGGGCACTGAAAACTCACCTATTCATCAAAGCATACCCTTCCACTGCATAAACCAGATGGTTCTCCGACCCCTTGCCCGTTTACATCCTGCTATCTAACCACCACCCACTTGCTTGCACCTCTTGTAATCTGTCTGTCTCCCCTTCCTACTAGATTGTAAACTCCTTCGAGCAGGGCCCTCTTCCCTCCTGTTGTCAATGCCCACTTCTCTTCACATTTCACTCACAGCTCTCCTATACTCCAACACTCAGTGACCATCTTCGTCTGCATACTTATCTCCATCATTGGCATCTAGCCTCTAGTTGTATGTTGATTGAGTCCTCACTACTTATATCCAAGCATTCTGACATTCAGTATCTCCCAACTTTGCAGTACTCAAGGCTAGGCAATGTGGGCTATCCAACCAAGCCACAATGCAGCTGTGCTAGTCACAGCATTTACACAAGCACATACTCTCCCAATCCAGTATAAGCACACCCCAAATAAATCAGATTTCATTATCCAATGATGCTGCACAGTAGCAGATTAACTCAATTGTGGCGAGTGCAGCTGTTACAGGGGCCTGGCGGTTAGGAGGACCATGAATGCTTGACCAAATTTAGTCATAACACATGGCTTAGTTACGTTGCAGTATAGGGTCCAATTCTGAGGTAGTAGCAAAGCAACAAAGAGCCAGCAACTGTGAACAAACTATGTTGCAATGCAAGTCGTGCAAATGCATGTACTATGTTTGCATCTAGGATAAATACTGGCTATTTTAGCATAAAGCCCTCAAATTCACAGCCATCCGTGCGGATTACAATATGTTGGACAGACAAAAAGGAAAGCGAAAATCCAATTTTACCAACACATTTACATTATACAAAAAGAGGATTATTAACTCACATGTAATCCAGAAATGTGTAAGAAACTGGGGAGGCGGAGATGATTTCAATAAAATGGATCTTCGAACTACAAACTCTATATCCACAAGGACTTAACCCTTTGAGGGCCAAGTGACTATGTCAAAATAGGTGGAAAAATTGGCAAGCAATCATTTTTTTATTCATCATAATGACCTGTAATGTCTACCTTATATAGGAAATATAATCTTATTTTACACATTTTTTATTTGAATTGATATAACAAATGTGAGTGGCACTGGCATTTCTAGTGGACATCATATATATTTGCACTCAAAGGGTTAACATTGGAATTGATCTAAACGTCTTACTGTGATATTCTAAATATATATATATATATATATATATATATATATTTAATTGATTTTTTGAATGTTAAGGTGAGTAAGTGTGTTGTAGTGAGTGCCGGGCCCCCTGTATTTGTATTTACTATAGTGTGTGTTCACAGGCCACTGCACCCCAACCTGGGAAGTGTGGGTGCTGTTTGCACCCCATTCGTAGGAATGGCGATTGTGTTGGTACTTCCATATCTATCTACCTATCTATCTATATCTATGGATATATATATATATATATATGTTCCTAGCCTCCAAACCATCTCTTTAAGATAAGCACTTTATTACCAACTTCTTTATCCATGTCCAATTTGTTTTATTGTTAAAAGTTTTTTTTATTTTATTTATTTTATCTTATTGATTCAAATAAATATCCGTTTTTTATATGCTATTTAAACGCTTATATATCTATTTTTAACCCTATATCTCCGGTTCCAGATTGCTGCTTTTAAACAATTAGTCGCTGCTACTTTAACTACTGTACACACCCTCTCTACTAACCATGTGCCGATTATACGGCCTTGGTCGCATCTGGAACTAAAGAGAATAACAAACACATTAAGCTGCAGAAATCCTTTTCAATACTTATGCACCTATAGCTTGTATTCTACCCCTAAGAACGTCTATGAAATAGGGTTTATCTGCAAATGTTCTGCAGTAAATCATAGGATATCCATCTACAAAAGAACAATAAATCATAGGATATCCATCCAAAGAAGAACATTTGTAGTATCTGCCCGCCTCTCCCCAACTAGTAGTCATATGGTGTCCTCTACTAGGGAGCCTTGCAGTTTGAAAGAACCACCCCAATAATGTGGGAGATTTAAAAAAGTACTGTCTGTCAACAGTTCTATGCTTCTTTATAATAACAGTGCTGATTGGCTAGGGGCATATTTTACTTTATAACGGTACTGTTTGAATCAATGTCCAATCAGCTGTTCTGAAACTACACATCCCAGCAAGCCCTGCCACAGTTTTTGCACTCCCAAATAGCAAAACTGTAGCAGGGGATTCTGGGACTTTTAGTTTAACAACAGCTGGTGAGCAACAGGTTGGCCAAGCCTGATCTGGTGTAACGTAGGCATGGGATGAGTTCCCCCAAGTGGATGTGGGTGCTTGTGGCAGGTAACGCATTTTTTGGGTGGGTCTAGCCTTTCAATAAGTAGAATGTACAAGCCATCCATCTAAATCATTTAAAATGTAGGGGTAGATGTATGAAGAAGTGATAATGGAGGAGAAGTGATAAAGTGGCTGGTACTTTATCACCGCCAATCAGCTCCTGACTATTAAGTTGCAGGCTGGGTTCAAAAAGGGACAGTTAGGAGCTGATTGGTCAGTGATAAAGTACCAGGCACCTTATTACTTCTTCTCCCTTATCACTGCTTCATACATCTACCCCATAATTTGAAATGTTAAAATAAGAGGTACATATAACTGTATCATGCACACGGTGGACACATTTATCTTCCTTATATGGCTGTGTAAGTAGAACGAGTAATCCCCCTAGAAAATAGTTAATTTGCAAAGAATCATTAAAATGTATTTGCAGAATCACACCTTTAATTAAAAGACTTGCAATCCCTCTAAGCATCAGCTTATGCACTATGTGTGATTCATGTTAAGACACCCCAAGCTGTCTAAGAATATTAGCCGAGGACCTCAGACTGGCAGAGCATCTTGTCATATTCTACTGGTCCTGGAGGTGACCAAGAGCTTTGTGGCAGTACATTAACATAAGCCTCACACATCTGGCTGTGTCAACAGCAGCGTCTGATAACAGCTCCTAAAAATGTGCTCATTGGACGAGAGATGATGCCAGTCCCTGGAGCCACTTGCTAGCGTGTGTGGAGATGCCATGTTCTGCAGAGATTCTGTCTGGCATCTTGATGGCTTGCAAATCATCGTGAGAACATACTTGGAATTTGTTGTGACACTGCCTAATAAGAACTATCCTGTGTCTTCTTCAGAAACATTTTTTTTTTGCTCAAAACTATCACGTGATATAAAGCGATGGATAAGCTCACAGAAAGAATACTTAGAATTAACGGTGGAATGTTGGCATGTTCACATTCATCATATCAATTGGGAAGAAATTACAACATGATTAGAATGTCGACAAATGTCCCTGATGATCTAGTGTTGACATACAGTACCTAGTCTGGTGGCTCCAACAGTGTTTTAGGAGTTCAGCAGTGACGTTAGCATGTGACGTCTTGGGCTTCAGGAACCTGAGGCTGGACTGATGAAGATATTAAGAACTGTAATGGTTGTATATAACTCCTGCGCATTAAACAGTGAGGACCAATAGGTAAAAAAGAGTCAGGCCACTAACTGAACCAGGGAAATAGAACTCACCAGCCAGTCCCTGGAACCTAGTGAGAAGAACTCAACTTCAGGCCTAAACCCCAGAGCTGTAAAGCTGGAACCATAAGCTAGGAACTCAGGGAGCGGAACTGGTGGAACTCAGTGACATGTAACCAGACTGGAACTTGGCTAGAACTTCACTTCCCAGGTGCTCAGGCTAAGCATCAGGGATTTGCCTCCTATTCTAGGAACACATCCCAGAACTCTACACCTCAGCACCCGGGGCTATCTCAGCCACCTAGAGCTCAGCACAGACCTTGACACCCAACCAAAAGTGCTGTTCACACTACTATTAATGGTGCCGCCATGGTTGGAGGCTATCTCATAAGCAGGTAGAGGTTCCGATACATAACTACTGATGCTCAGTACCGATTTAATGGGTAGCAAGGCAACTGCAGGGAGCTTTAATCAGCAGCTGACATGACAAAACTGGGAGTAATGAGGGACACAAGTTACTGAGCACTACTTGCAGGCTGGTGTTAGAGACACTGGAATACGAGTAGTGCTGAGGTGCTGTAGACTAGTGTCCCTAGCTCAGCTACAATTAGGAATGCTGCGACCATGGGCGTCGCTTGCCTCTATGACACCTGATATGGAAACTATACGTTCACCAGGGGTGTGGTTTTGTGGAAAGGGGACCCGAACCGCTGTTTTTCATCACTTCAGGGGTCCAGGAGGTGTGGGCTGGGATTCGGTATGAAATACCGATGGTCAAAATACCGACAGCTATTGACCGACGGTCAAAATCCCGACAAGGTCAAAATCCCGACATGGACAAAATACTGACATTTAAAATACCAACAAGGTCAAAATACCGAAGGGTCAAAATACCGACATTTAAAATCCCGACAAGGTCAATACCGACATATAGAATGTAGACAGGTGAAAAATTCAACATGACTTTCGGTTGACAAGGTCGACATGGGTTCTTTCACTGTTTTTTTACCCGAATGTCGACACAGTTGACATGGACACAGTTGGAAGTCAACCGCAGCCCCTCGCATCGCTCGCGATGCTTCGGGCACACTATTTTATTCTCCCACGATGCCCTAGTGGATGGTAGGGCATGAAATACCGCCTTTTTCACCTGTCTACATTCTATATGTTGGGATTTTAAATGTCTGTATTTTGACCTTGTCGGGATTTTGACCTTGTCGGGATTTTGAATGTCGGGATTTTGACCTTGTCTGGATTTTGACCGTTGGTCAATGGTTGTCGGTATTTTGACCGTCGGGATTTTGACTGCATCCCGTGGGCTGCCCTCGGAGAATGCTCTGGTTGCAGTGGCCACTCCTGCACAGTAAAAGGAGCCAGGTGCTGCATGTAATGTTACAGAGCAGCACCCGGCTCCTGGCACTGAGCAGGGCTTGCCATGTAACCAGCGCCGCAATCAGGAATGTGTGGTAGGACTGTAGCCCCAGCATGGATAGAGAGGCGGGGCCATCCCTCAGTAGTGAATATCTGTACTGGACTGCCAGAGGGGAGCCCAGGTGAGTCCAGCATTCTCTACCTGCCTCCCAACCTGCAGCCAAACATTGGATGGCTGTCAGCATGCTGAATTGTGGATGGCTGGAGGTATCCACCAGTCAGAGTGCTGAAGCCAATCACTGTATGGAAGCTAGTGGAGAGATGGCATGGGACCACAGAGGGACATGTTATTTTTTTTTCTTTCCCGTGGAGAGACCCCAAATGCATTACTTTGCTCAGTGCCTACAATGCTGTTAAGATGGGCCTAAGAGTTTGCCATTCTTGAATCACTTATTTTTTACAAGGTTTTTCTTAGAAGTTGTAATCGAAAGAGGAGGTGGTTACAAAAATGATGCTAGGAACTGTGGTGTTTTTACTTTGCCTGACATACGGTCTACATGTAATTGCCTCCGAGTCCTGGTGTTACAGGACTTTTGTGATAGTGTGCCCATTTATTTTTAAAGCAGCAATCATTTATAAGGCAAAACCCGGTTGGTTTTAATCTTGTAAATGGATGCTGCTTTAAAAAAAATGGGCAGATGTGCACAAAAGTCCAGCTAATGGTATCTAAAGCATTTATTAATTTATAACCACATGCAGTTTAACATTTGCAACGGCTGTTGTGCACCTCTGTCGGTGCATTTGTCCTGTCATCTAATAAAGTTATTGTACAATTTGTTTTTATCTGTAGACTGCTAAACTTTAAAACCTAAAATACAGTACAAGTTTTTTGTTAAATATAATTTTCCAGCTTGTCATATCACATAATCTCATATTATGTACAATCTGACGGTAACAGCAGGGAGCTGACCACTGTGTTCCTCACACACCACTGGACCGGGTCTGGGCAAGGAAAGCCGACAAGACTGGGAGGATAAACAAGGCTGAGGCAGCTGCTTTTGCAGACAAACATGTGAGGGGCTGAGACTGTTCCTGTCACTGCTGATCACACTAAAAAAACACGCACAACTTTGGAAGGGGCCACTGCAATGATTACTATAATGTACTTTTCTACACCCGGTAGAGTTTTTTTTAGGATTTCTAATAGATAGATAAATAGATAGATTGATAGATAGATAGATAGATATGTCAATAATTCAGTGTTTTGGGGGCCTTGAACCACTGGTGCCCTAGGCAGCCACCTTTGACTTTCCTATTGTTAGCACTGGCCCTATGACCAGCGGCGTAGCTACGTTTTGGACGCCCCTCGCCGCCCATTCAAACCCCCCCAATCCCCCGCAGCCTTACCTTTCACGCTGGTCCCGGCGGCTCCGTTCTTCTGCTGAGGACCACCACAAAATGGCCGCCCCCATACAGCAGACAGTTTCAGAGAACTGTGTGCTATATGGGGGCGGCCATTTTGTGGTTGACCTCAGCAGAAGAACGGAGCCGCCGGGACCAGCGAAATAGGTAAGCCTGCGGGGGATTGGGGGGAGGTGTAACTATAGCACCGCAGCCCCCGGCGCCCCCATATGCACAGCGCCCCCCCCGCGCGGTGGCGGGGGCTGTGGTGCTATAGTTACGCCAGTGCCTATGACCAAACCTATCCTCAAGATCTACCACCAGTTCATGTATTCAGGCAACCTGTGGCTCTGTAGTACAAATGAATGCATCATGTTTAAAAATGTGACAGTTAGTAATGACTACAGCTGTGCACCAGCTAGTTGATTTGGGGAACGTGACAGTTAGTAATGACTACAGCTATGCACCAGCTAGGTGATTTGGAAAACGTGGGCCGTTGGTAGAATTCGAGGACCGGTTTGGCCACTCCTGGTTTAATAGGTTTGTCTACATGATTTGAAATGACAAATACATTCTACATGCGCAGTGCCGTGTGCATCGGATCAGAGTTGGAGGGTAGAAGGGCAGCACATATGATAAATTGTTGTCAGCAGACCATCGTGGGTGCCTTTTATAGCACCCCCTATGTATAACATACGATTCCCGAGCAGTAGAATTAAAAAAAAAAAAAACATTTAAAAGAATGTTCAGCTCCCCAGGAGTATTACATGCAAAAAATCGCATGCGATTTGTTGCATGTAAAAAATGGCACATAAAGTCCCAGATCGCATGTGAGCCTCCCAGGGAGCTGCCGGGGGAGTTCAGGGGAAATTGAGTCCGACTTGTCCTTACGACCTGATGGTGAGAGGGTGCAGCACCAGGTAAGTAGTCCAGCAGCTACATCTGCATAGCAGCAGGCACCACACCGCACTGCCTACCCACCTCTCACTCCCCAGACAAATTCACAAGGTTAGGGCATTATCCACCACTTTGTTAACCTCTAAAACAGGCAGCGATGGAACAATACAGGTATCTGCCCCAAATGCCAGG
The DNA here is from genome assembly GCF_055691185.1 of Crinia signifera. Taxonomy (NCBI): domain Eukaryota; kingdom Metazoa; phylum Chordata; class Amphibia; order Anura; family Myobatrachidae; genus Crinia; species Crinia signifera. The sequence continues at coordinate 148,414,165 of NC_139224.1, forward strand.
GCCAGATGTACTAAGCTTGAAAAGCGATGAACCAACCAGCCCCTAACTGTCATTCCCCAAACACCGTCTGTAACATGGCAGTTTTTACGAGCTGATTGGCTGGTACTGTATCACTCTCTGTTTTATCAGTTTTCAAGGCTTAGTACATCTGGCCCTCGGTGACACGCAGCTCCCCGCCGCCAGGACGCTGCTGCCTCTCAAACGCCCTATAAAAATGCCGGTTGTTTCTTAAACTAACAGCTCAGACAAACCCCCTGCGCACATAACCGGGTATGGAGCCCAACATCCGCCAACAGAAGAGTAGCTGGCTGTAGTCTGTGATTTATCTTGCAGGCAGATAATCCATCATGCTGTTATGTGTACTATGGGTAACAGAGCATGGCTCATATTGTGGACTGATTTATATCTGGCCAAGACAGCATCTAAAACTCAACAGAAATGAAGGACATCAGATAAGAGAAGATGCGTATGAATACAGCCTTCAGTAATCAATAATGACAAGAGAATGAATTTCTGTTACCTCAGAGCAATGTGCCCTTCACCCTGCGCGATAATGTATTGGCAGCTCTTCAGACGTACGATACTGTACCTCAGTGCGCTTAATTCTAAATCAACTCTCTGCCTTAACGTCTATTTACTCATTCTTTCATTTAGATGTACACCAGAGAGAATCCATTACAAAAAGATAAATATGTATGGAGCCGGAGCTTTGGGCTCTGCCATACACAGTATGCAGCGCACGTGCGGAATCCGCAGCGTTAAACTACTTGTTCTGACAGAAATCTTCACATGTCAGTATTAGTCAGTCACTTCCAGAGTCTCAGTTAATGCAAAACAATGGTGCGCTGTGACACGAGGAGAGCCTGGACCTCGTATGTCACCTCTGACAGAGATGCAAAGTCTCTGGCACAAGGAAGACACCTGAGAGTTGTCCTGTCAAATGTCAGCCATCTTATTCACTAGGCGGCCCACTCCACCAAGCAGGCCCACCGGCAGAGGTCACGGGGTTACAGAGAAGGCTATAGCATTAAAACATATGACGTTTAATAAATGCATGGTATTAGGGAAAAAGCAGGCATATGTATATTTTATTGCTAAGTGTTCACATTAACCTGAATCTTTATAAAATGTACTGATTATAATAATATGATAGGGGCCGATTCAGTCCTGTTCTCACAGGTCTGAATTCGGCCCTATCCCCAATGGTGGGGGTCTGTGCATGCACAATTAAGCGCATGTCCAAACCCCAACACTGAGCAAGTCGGGGTGCTTGCTGTCTGAGTGACAGGCAGGCGTCGTTCTGACGGTGCGGGGGACTCGCCCATGGGAACCCCACCGTTTCATGGGCGCTCCCATGAAAACACTGGGGGTTCCCATGGAAATCGTTCAGAATCATCCTTCAGAATGCCCATGCATTACCTCTATGCAACCTTAGATGTATGTGTGCCTCCCACCTCATTCGATGATCGGCGACCATCGAATGATGTGGGTGTTCCACCTCAGCCTTTATGTTAAACATCCATTCGCATGCGAACACATGCTGCAAGGTGGGGGGGGGGGCAGGGGCGGCCCGGGATTCGCCGGGCAGGGTTTGGTGGACTCGCAAGGCTGCAAATTCTCAGCCTTGGAATTAACCACAATAACCCCCTTAAAACACTTATGTTTAGATTTTTGTGTGTTTCTGTATTTGTCACTGACTTTGTGACTGAGATACCCTGGGGTACAACAATTAGAACATTTTATTGAGTCCATGTTGCTTCAGGTAGAAGACAAAAGTGGAAAATTCGAGACAAACATATTAATAGAGGAGTTCACTACTGCGAAGAGACTCCAGTCTTTCTGTTCTCTAGGGAGGCTTCAAGTCCTATCCCAAGATGGCCACATACATCTCTACTGAGCATGTGCAGGGGCAATCTTGTCTTGAGACTATGTAAATGTAGTACAGTATGTGGATCAGTGGGCAATGGATGTCTCAAGCTAAGCTCCTAGGAGAAAACCAAATAAAGCTGTTCCAGATCCCTGAACTTCTAACCAATTGCATTATATATGCTCATCGTTGCTATACCAATCCCTGAGTGCGACTCTGGTGGTGATAGGTGCAATCCCATCGCCATGCGTGTGCATCTAATTCACTCCCACGGCTGATAGAAATGTATTCAGTGGTGATATCACAACAAGGCGATTTCATGCCACAGGTGCAAATTTAGCATGACAAACAAGCACAAGCAGCCGGATCGCCACAACAATGAGCGTGCCCACATCTGTATATACAATCACTGGACAGTGAGCTGTATGAAACCCCACTCTAAGCTCTATTACAGTGTACATGTAACAGTGAGTACAGCTGTACATGCAGGGCAATTTACTAGGAAGTAGTAACATCACTGAGGCAGCCATTTTGTGTATTGAACAACATACAGTAAAGGAATGCAGCTAATCAACTTACTAGGTCCCAGTGAGGTACATTATAAATTAATTAGTATTTCCCCATTAAGATATTTAAATTGGCACATAATTGAAGGAATATATTAGCGTCGACCTTCCTTTGTTATTCTGTTATAAATGTATTGCTCTGCAGGATCTAGATTGTATCATTTTCTTTCAGATGGAAGTGTCAATTTGATATCACAGAATCTCTGAATGTACAATTCTGCTGCCTGACACAGATAGAACGGGGTGGAATTATCACCTTCCATATGACAGCGCAGCATCTCTGTGGTATTAAAAATCTTCTGTCTATCCAGGGCTGTATTTATAATGCATGCAGTGTGCGCGGAGCACAGGGCCCCTCAGTTTCAGGGGGACCCACACCATGTACACTGCACACATTTTTCCAATACTTAGCCCTTGGTGTACAGCAATGGTGGCAGAAGTGCTGCCAAAATCACTGGGAAAATTGCGCAGCGGGCAATGAAAAGTTTTGTACATCCTGCTTTGAACATAACAGTAAGTGGTCTCCTTTTATTTGTGTCCAGGCAATGGATAAATAGTATCAAGTTACACAGACTGTAAGTCATAGCTGCCTCCCCTCCTGCATTCTGCAGGAGACTCCCTGAAATAGCAGCAATCTCCCTCTCTCCCTGATCAGTCTACCAATCTCCCTCATGTTACTTAGCCCATATTATGTAGCTGTTACATTTTTTGGAAAAAAAAGTAATGAGAGATACAGTAGATACATTTACATTGAATCATCAGCACCATTTCCCAGTATTGGTGATAAAACACAATGATCCATATGGCTACATGCATATCTTGTGGCCATTTACATGGAACCACGTGTAAAATACAATAGGTGAACAATCCCTGACACATATCAGTGACTTCTCTTTACCAAGTATAGTAGCTCTTACTGACTGCTTTGGGGCTCATCTACATTTGGATATAAGTCATTTTAAAACATTCGGTACTTGTTTCCTAGCACGGCCACAATCGCATTGATCTTGTGCCCTTAATAGTGGTATGAGATGGCCCCCGACGCGATGGACCCGATTTCCCATTGAAATGCATTGAAAAGTTAAAAAATCGCGTCGGTCGCGTCGCATGCGGCTAAATAAGCATTAAACGGTCCCGACGCGATGCCCCCGATTTCCCATAGGGAACAATGTTAAATGGCTCAATTTACCCAAATCAACAGGGAACAATGTTAAATGGTCCAGAAACCCCCCAAAACACCCCTGAACAGTGAAATGGACCCCCGAAATTAGTTAACGCCACCCCACGATCAACGTGAACCCGAAGCGTGGCAATCGCAGCGAGCCCGCGAGGGGCGGCGGTACGCGTCCTCCGACCTTTTCATACCCCCACTATCCACGTCGGCGTGGAGTTGAGAATAGAATAGTGTGGCGAGCGCAGCAAGCCACCGAGCCCGAAGCGTCCCCTCGCGGGCTTCACTGGTGTCCGCGTCGCCACGGACACCTGTAAAGCCCGCGAGGGGACGCGTATAACTGTGAAGGTATCCGCGTCCGCTCGCCCCGCTTCGGGCTCGGTGGCTCGCTGCGCTCGCCACACTATTCTATTCTCAACTCCACGCCGACGTGGATAGTGGGGGTATGAAAAGGTCGGAGGACGCGTACCGCCGCCGCTCGCCACGCTTCGGGTTCACGTTGATCGTGGGGTGGCGTTAACTAATTTTGGGGGGCCATTTCACTGTTCTGGGGTGTTTTTGGGGGTTTCTGGACCATTTAACATTCTTCCCTGTTCATTTGGGTAAATTGAGGCATTTAACATTGTTCCCAATGGGAAATCGGGGGCATCGCGTCGGGACCATCGCATGCGATTTTTTAGCACGCATGCTATGCGACCGATCAGATTTTTTTACCTGCGATGCCCCCGATTAGAATCGGTGTGGCCGTGCTAGGAAACAAGTACCAAACATTCCTCTCAGATGTAGCAGTACACACCCACGCTTCTAGGTGCCACGTTCACAATCTCTTTTCACAATCTCTCCATATATTGAACTAGATACTCCCTTTGGGTGGAGCGTGACATGCATGGGGCTCTGTGCAAAATTCTATTTCCAACTATAATCTCCCTGAAACTAGATTTCAAAAGTTGGCAAGTATGCTATAGGTCTACCACATATGCTCGACATACAATATGTCACCATAGTTGAAGGTTTTAGCATTGATTACCTGTTGCGGATGGTTCGTTGAGATGCCTGATCACTATTATATTCTCATTCTATGCCCACTTGGTTAGTAAACACCAGAAAACGTGAAAAATTTGTGTTTCGCTTTTGAGTCCATGTCGATCTTAAGCTTGTGTCGACCAACCTATGGTATGTCAACCATTTCCAGGTGTCAACCTAGTCACTGTCGAACTAGACATTGTCAACTGAGGGACCACATTCCAAATAAAAGATGTGCCGGATGACTGCCCGACAGGGTATCCAGACGGCCAGTATCCCAACATCGGAATCCCGACTGCCAGTGCTACAACAGGGGGGATCCCGACTGACAGGGGCTTTTCTCCCTTGTGGGCCACCGAGCCCTAAGGGGCTTCTTTGCGCTTGCCTCCCTGTCGGAGCACCAGCAGTCAGGATTACAAGTTTACAACGTCGGGATACTGACCGTCAGGACTCCCCCTCTCAGACCGCCATACCACACCCAAATAAAAGTGCCTATTTAAACTAAAGAAAGTGCGATTTGCTTTGGAACACGATAAATCCCGATAAGACCAACAAATAATGAAAATGAACTTGGAAACCTAGGTGCCTATTTGCAAATAAAGGCACATGTCACGTCCAAAAAGGACCATGTTCCGTATCTGAGGTTTCATAAATGAGTCCGTATTAACTTTCAAACAAACAGTTCAGAATAAAATAATAATGCTCATTTTTAAAATACAAAGAAAAGAACATATAAGCAATCATTTCTTCTCCCTTTATGTAGTTGGAGACGGAGAGAATTGCCAGACGTGTGATGTTTGCAAACGCTGCTGAAATGCACCCGCAGAAAGTGCTGCCTACAATGCGTCCACTGCTTATTTTCTTGGCCTTAATATAGGACGCGTTGGGTTTGAGCCGGCAGAGAGAAAATGAAGAGTTTCTTTGTAGCGTGATTGATAAATTCTTCTCATTTGAGCATCAAACAGCTTTCTGCTGTACGAATTGAAAGGGAGAGTATTTATCAGAAGCAAACACAAGGCTGACAGTTTTGTTGCTGTTATCTCAAAGATGTTTCTGCCTGACACTGTCTCACTTATTTTTGGAAGACTTTTTATGTAAATAGAAACATTGCCGGGTATAAATATGCAATTTATCTCCCGCACATATGGTTTTACGTGTAATGCAGTCTTGGTGGAATATACTTGTCAATGCATGAGAACTTGACCAGATGATGTGTATATTTTGTATTAAACCTTGAAACACAACAAAATATATCTTCATTTATCCCTGACTTATGCTTGCAGACAAGGCTTTACCTCGTGTTCTGCACTTCTAGATTGTCAGCTCTTTAGAGAGATGTCCCGGTTTGCAGCATGTGTAGGACTGCAGTAGAAAATAGGACTACAGCAAATAAAGAATTGGTTGTAGCTTTGAGGTGAGTTCTCTTGCCACTAAAAGGAAATGGTATACGCACAGGGACCAATCAGTGGTGTAGCTACATATGTGGCAGACCCTGCGGTGGCTTGGGGGAGCAGCGCCAGCATGGTTTGTGGTGGACGCCGCTGGCTGAACTGACAGGTGACCCAAGAAGCAGTGAGCCCTGAGCTGGTCCCGCCCTGTACATATCTAATGAGCGGGACCAAATGCAGTGCATATTTAATGAGTGGGTCCCCGTCCGTGCATATGTAACTACGGCTCCCGTAGTCCATCGCCTCACCCCTTCTTGGGGGCGCGCTGGAATTTTTTTGGGTAGGGGGGAGAAAAATGTATAGCTACGCCACTGGGACTAATGTTGTCTTATTGCGCTTGCGGATTTTTGCGTAGAAAGCGTGCACCCATGGTGTGTTTGCCAGGTGCATGCACCCAGGACAGCAGGCAGGGGGCGCAGAGGGGCGTGGGGAGACGGGTGGAACCATTAGCATATGGGAATGCCCAGAGTTTCGTGGGCGTTTTCATGCTAATGAGGCCATGATGCGGGTGTGGGGGAGGGCAGCTGACATCACCGGATGTCAGCTGCCCGCCCATTTCCTTCCCCGCGTGCACGCATATGTAAGGTTGCTCAGCGCAACCTTACATATGCGTGCACCTTCCACAAATTTCCAAATTTAGCGCTCCCGAGTCCCACCGCTGCTGATCTCCCAGCCGCCGCCGCTGATGACCTCCCAGCCGCTGCCGCTGATGACCTCCCAGCCTCCGCTGCTGATGACCTCCCAGCCTCCGCCGCTGATGACCTCCCAGCCGCCGCTGATGACCTCCCAGCCGCCCCCGCTATACTTCCTGCCACCTTTGATCTTCCTGCTGCACTGGCTCCTCACTTGCGGTGCGCGGGCGATGTCATGATGCCACCCGCACACTGCATCACTGGGAATGCTGAAGCTTCTGAGAACTTCTCAGAGGCTTCAGCTTACATGGGGCACTACTTGATCACAATCTACCGGCAGGAGCTAGACAATCAACCGGTAGATCACTATCGACCTTTTGGCCATGCCTGGTGTAGTGCATACACCTGCATGGCCTCATAATGCTTCAAGATGTGAATTAGACTTCACATGTGATGTTGCTATGGCAACCAATCAGATCCTGTCTACTGTCTTCTAGAGGGTGCTAAATAAATAAGAAGTAGATTCTGATTGGTTGCCCATAGCAACATCACATGTGAAGTCTAATTCCCATCTTAGTAAATTTCCCCCACAGTGTCCATATTACATATGATGCCACATTGATAGTGCTCCAAGTCCATACTGTATATTGCCACACTTATAGTGCCTCCACTTCACATTATATTTTGCCACATTACAGTGCCCTAGTCCATATTATGTAACATTATAATGCCCTCCAATTAATTGTATACCACATTACATCGAACAGGACCAGGGGCATAACTAGATATATTGTAGGTCCCAAGTCAAAAAATTGTATGGGCCCCTGTATACTGTACCACGCAATAGTGAAAAATTTATATGACACTTTACTTTGACAGGGAAGGTGGGCCCCTTTAAGCTCTGGGCCCCATAGCAGCTGCACTCCCTGCACCTATGATAGCGAGATGTTTGGTGGTAGCTGCGTAGTAACTTAGCTCACCATTGACACTGACAGGCAGCGGTAAGGTCTTTAACTTTGCTCATTCAGACATAAGTACTTGCTGGAAGACACGTTTGGGCTTCCAGGTTCACTTTGCGCCCAAAATATTTAAACATTTTGAAAATGGTGATAGGAATATTGTGGTGGTATGAGATCCTTCTCAAATAGGTTTCCTCCTGGCTACCCTCTGTTATGGGGGTTGTTAAGGACAGACAAGCCCTATCTCCAATGAATTAACACTGTCAGTGTTTTCCTCTAGTTAGACCATTCCTCTAAATTACTGAAATCTTCCAGTGTGCATTGCTATTAAGAGTATACAGTATATACGAGGGTGGACCAATAAGTACCAGTCTTTGAAGACAGGTGGCTTTGCTGAGGAAAGTTGGCGTTAATATTGTGTACTACCATCTTTCAAACAACGCCATTCCCAATTACATATTGATTCATACAGTAGGTTTGTATTTTTTCCACCGGGATGCAGTTTAATTCCCGGCGGTCGGGATCCCGGCGTTCAGAATCCCGACGCTGGAATCCCGATCACCGAAATTCCAACACTTTCTCCCTCCGTGGGTGTCCACGACACCCCTGGAGGGAGAATAAATTAGCGTGGCGAGCGTAGCGTCCCTCCATTGTCGGGATTTCGGCGGTCGGGATTCCAAACCCCGGGATCCCAACCGCCGGGATTTCATACTGAATCCTTTTCCACCACGCACCAGCTCCCTCATCCGGAATATATTTTTTTTTCCTGCGAGCCATGTTTTCAGGTTATGGAACAGAAAGAAGTCACAGGGAGCCAAGTCAGTATGGTGGATGCGGCAACAATTCCGGATGAGGGAGCTGGTCTATTGTCGTGATGGGAAAAAAAAAACGAACCTATGAATCAATCTGAAATTTGGTAAGGCGTTGTTTGAAACTCGTATATGAGATATGAGCTGCACTGAGCAAAAATAAGGAAGGTGGAAAACTTAGTTATTCTATTATCCGCAATGTGTGGCGGCAAGACATGGCTGTTCACGTCACCACGGTCATCTTGTGGAGGGGGAGCGGGTACTAATTATATAGTCTTATGTTTATTAAAGGAGTACAGTTAGGGCACAGGGTTAAACCCCTCACCCCTCCCTTCCCTACGTCGTATCCGGGGAGGCTGTTTGCTTGCAATGATCTCCTTTTCCACACAAAACACCTACCCACCCAATACATCTGCCCTGGCTGGAGGGCACAAAGCATCCCTCTGTTCAGTGCATGCAAAACCATTTTAAAATATTTTCTGGAGTACAAGGATGGGCTTCACTATAGGCCACACCCCCTTCAGTACCAAGGCCCTACTAAACACTCTACAGTCCTGCCAGGAGTGGATTGGAGTGGAAAACCAGCCAGAGAAATTTCTGGAAGCAGCCCTCATGAAGATGGCATCTGTTGAGGGGGTGAGGTCTGCTAAACGGGTGGGATCCCCCCTCATAGGGTCTGATTCTGAGTTGGACACAGTTGCAACCGTCCTTGTGTCTTTCCCTGCAGTTATATCTACAATATTATGCTAATTCCACTACAATGCGTCAGCCCAACGGGAGCTAATCTGCGGTTACAGTGGGCCTTATTCTAGTTCACTTTTTCTGACAAAATCCTTCTTAGATGGACAAAACCATGTGCACTGCAGGTGGGCAGATGTAACTTGTGCAGAGAGAATTAGATTTGGGTGGGGTTTTACTTCAAAGTAAGATCTATATTGCAGTGTAAAAATAAAGCAGCCAGTATTTACCCTGCACAGAAACAAAATAACTCACCCAAATCTAATTCTCTCTGTACATTTTACATCTGCCCCCCCTGCAGTGCACATGGTTTTGTCCATCTAAGAAGGATTTTGTCAGAAAGAGTGAACTAGAATAAGGCCCTGTGTCCCACATCATTCCAATAATGGCACATCACCAGCATCACAATTAATTGAATTGTCCCCCTAAGATCCCAGGCAACAGAAAATCATTATGCACAAGCACAATTATGATAGCACAAAACTAGTATAATTATCGTTTGTATATAAGGCAGCAAAAAAATCTGCAGCGCTGCACAGTGGGGGTTTGGCACTTATCACAAAGGCATTGAAAACCAACAGGCAAATACAGGACAATCAAAAGGCATGAATGCAAGAACACTGGAAAATTAAGCAATGGGACGCATACACAGATGAGCTAGGAGCATAGCAGAGGACCGGTGGAAGAAGGCCCACGGTATGCTGTAAAATAATGCATCAATAGTGTACTGTAGTTTGTTTGCATGATTTAGATTGTATAGGGGGGAGGGGTGGAATGAAAGGTTGCGGTACAGTAATTACGCACCAACACAGTACGATACGTGGACATAGCTGATCTTGCTGCTGGTGACAGCACTGAGCCCAGTCTTGGTGAAGTAATTTAGATTACTTGTAGAATACATGCATTTGTTTTATTCGCACAATCTGGAAAATGTTTTGGAGACCAACCATGGATCTCTGCAGTGATAAAGAGTGGGATGAGGGAGTAAACCCCAGTGTCGGTTTTTACCTATGGGCTGCAGCCAAGGCTTAAAGTGGTTTCTGGAGAGGTGGTGGAACTCCTTTCCCCTAACACTGACCCCCCCTCCCCCTCATTAGGCAGAGCCTACACCAGTGCCAGGGAATTTGTGCCCTATCTCCCATAAAGGGATAATGGTCGTACAAGGAAGGGGTGTGGTCACACAATAGTAACTCCAAATAAATTACAACTCACAGTAGCACAATCATATACAGGGCCGGTGCAAGGCACCGGAGCGCCCCAGGCGAGGGGGGGAGGTGCCCCGGTGCCCACCAGGGGGGGGGGTGGGGTGGGTGCAGTGGCCTAAAGGGGTACCTGCTGCGCTGTCTGGAAGGAGCTGGCAGGGGGGTCCGTGCCCCTGGGGTACCTACGGCGCTGTGTATTAAGCTGGCAGCAGTGGCGGGGTCCCTGCAGTGATTAGGAAATGAATCTCAGCCAATCTGCATGCGGCAAGTGTTTTCAAACCCAGCAGCGCTTCCCACGCCGCCCAGCGGATAGCGATAGTTATTTCCTAATCACTGGAGGGACCCCGCTGCCGCCAGCTTAATACACAGCGCCGCAGGTACCCCCGCAGAACACGGACCCCCCTACCTGCTCCTGCTAGCTCCAGTCTCTGCACCTCCGCTCACCTCCATCCGGGAGGGCGAACTGCCGCCCTCCAGTGGCCGGTGCCCTAGGCAAATGCCTAGAGCTGCCTAGTTGTGGCGCCGGCCCTGATCCCTAGAGATAAGATTCTGTATTACATCAATAAATTACCAAAAATTTACATCCACACAACTGAAAAATAAAAGCAACCACAAATGGCAGACAGAACCTGTGGGTTGGATTGCTTATGTGAGTCAAACTGAATAACCCTCATCGCACGCTCAAGCGGAAAACTGCAATGAAGAGCCTGCAATTGGCCAATCCGAAGTGTCTAGCTCATGGTCATGTGTTTCCATCAGCTGATAGCCACCTGCCAATCACAGGGCCACCTGCAAGTTTATGTGTTTTCATTTGTGGCTGTCTCCATTTTGCAATAAAGTGTGGGGTGCACACAGGAATCTGGGTTCAGGGTGGGGCCACACTTCACACCATGCACTCATATTCTACACTTATCTTTCTGGAGACCCGCATCGGCAGTGGCGGGAAGGTACAAATCACTGGGAAAATAGCACAGCGCCAGAGGGGGGTTAGGGCTGGGATATGGGGTGGTAGGGTCAGGGTGCAGGGTAGCAAGGCTAGGGTTAGGCATTAACAGGGAGGGTTAGGATGCAGTGAAGGGTTAGGGTTAGGCCAGTGGCGTGCAGTGGGGTGAGGCAGGTGAGGCACAGCCTTTCCTGTGATACAGTACTAGAGTATATGTCAGAGTTTTGAATTTATAAAGTATGTCAAAAATACAAAGAATATTTTAAATAATTCTTATTTTTATTTATAACAATTTTTATAGTCAAAACGCTGGAGTAAAAAGTCTATGGCAGGTGAGGCAGTGCCTCACCTGGCTACCTTTTCTGCACATCTCTTATCAAAACTCAGTGAATCTCCAGTAGTGTACACTGCTGCTCCTGTGTATAATGCCGGCATGTACCCTATGTCTCATATATTGTGTGCAAATCTGGCTCTGGTACTTGCCAGGGACTCTTGAGCCATTTACCTCACCGCACGTCCCTGGGTTAGGCTAGTGGAAGGGAGGTTTAGGCCTAGGCTATGGGGTGGGAGGGTTAGGAAGCAGGGTACAAAGGTTTGGCTTAGGCTGCGGTGGAGGGTTAAGGTTAGACTGGTGAAAAGGAGGGTTAGGGTTTGGGGGCAGGGAGAAGGTAATCATACTTTGTTGTGGACTCCAATCAGGATTACCTCCATCAGGATGCTGGTTTCGGGATGCTGACTGCCAACATCCTGTTCTCCGACCATCCCAGTGGCGTAACTATAGCTCCGCAGCCCCTGCGGTGGCGGGGGGGCGCAGAGAAATTGGGGGCGCCACCGGGGGGGCTGCGGGGCTATAGTTACCAGCAGCCTGTGTCTCGCCGGCTCTCTGTCGGGACCTTCCTGACGTCACGGTCCCGGCCGGCTCCTGCTGCAATGAAAACTGACAATTAGAAAATGGCTGCCCCCATACTGCAGACAGTTTTCTGTCTGCAGTATGGGGGCAGCCATTTTCTAAGAGTCCGTTTTCATTGTAGCAGCAGGAGCCGGCCGGGACCGTGACGTCAGGAAGGTCCCGACAGAGAGCCGGGCGAGACGCAGACCGCGGGTAAGAAGGGGGGGCAGGTTAGGTGCGGCGGGGGGGGGCCAAATAGTTAGTTACGCCCCTGGACCATCCGTATTCCATATACCCCTAGCAGCATACTTTAACCATAATCCTAGAATCATAATTGCTACTTTTCTGATGGCAATCGTTACACACAATAATGAATGGATGTTGGAAATGTACAGTACATCTGAACATCACTGTCTCTATAGGGTTAATGTAACTTCACTGCTGACAATAAAAAATGATTCCTGAGTGAGATAATTTCCATGGTATTTGACTGAAATGTCAGTTGATTTTAATAATCGCAGATCCAATGAATCATGGCTCATACCTCCTACTTATTAACTTTAATGTAAATGGCACCAGTGAAGTGTGGGTAGTATCTTTTAGTAATATATAAGGAGGGGTGGGGGATGGAAACCCTATTAAGGGCATATCCACACAACATCTCTATTTGTGCTGGGGGTAACTATTATAAAACAAATACAAACTTCCGTGGTCCAACAGTGGATCCAGCATCAGGTAGCGTCTGACCTTACACTATGTACACGTGCCTGGCATCTGAGAAGAAGAATTTACTACTAACTGTGCAACCAGAGTAGCATTTGGCGGCAGTATTACAGTCATTGGTGGAGGGCACTGATCATCCACCAATCAGAATGCATATTCACCAATGAGCACAGGTCACGAGAAAATGCTAGGTGGTGCCATAGGCAAAGATCAGATTGTCCGCATTGGTGAGTCAATATTTTGCTTGGCAAAGCAAGGATATTGATAGAGCACAATTTGAGGAGCTTTTCTTGCTGAGCAGAAGGAGGCATGACCAATTACACTGTGCTAACATACAGATAGAGCCATCCTCATCTATCCCTTTAATAGGGCCAGATCTGTCGGACTTAATCCTATGCTAATCTCCTACTGTATTGTTCTATGTATTGTATTGCAGCTGAGAACAATAGATAATAAGCCTTGGTGAGCCGTGGCTCACCCATAACTCTCCAGAGAAGGCTAGTTGAAGAAGGCTTCATCTGTATTTGCATTGTATAACACTTCAGAGTTGGTGGCCTCTGGGTCTTTATTCTAAAAACGGACTCACTTCAAACTTCTGTGAGAATCACTAGGCAAACTGAGCAACAAAACAGAACTGGAGAGGGAGGGGGAGCATGGTCATTGGAGAAATGCAATTATGTCCTATCTGATAATATATTCCTATGGTGCGGAAGGTCATCTTATCATGGTAAAAGGACATACTGTAGTTATACACCCTTACAGAAGCATAGGACATTTATACCCAATTCCCCACAATCTCATCGCCACTGATTGGTTATAAGAGTGGTAGGCAGTTTACTAGTTTACCACCACTCTGCAAATGTAGTTCATGGAACATCTGCTGGCTTCTTGAATTGTGCTGTGAAGACCAATCAGGTGCACCCTTGCAACAATATGCAATGGCAACGTAAGGGTAAAAACCAATCGTTTCTCCCCGCGGCTTTCACAGTGAAACATTTCAGTTTTTGTATTGTTCGGGTACGCATGCAACGAAGGAACACAGACTTCTAAGATGAAATGTGTGAAAACTCCCTATCCAAGATGGACTTAGCTGCTTTCCATGGCTGGATCTGGTACTAATGGGCACCCACACCCAGAATGTGGGGGGGTCACAATTGAATTGCTCCAGTGGGTGCCCACTATGTTTGGGCACCCATAAAACAATTACATTTCCCCAGAAAAGTTATAATCCTTAAGGCAAATTGCATGACTTTACCCAACACAGTTTATTCAGTCCTAGCTCTTAAGTGGGTAACACAGTTAGACGACATTTGAAACTATGTGGACAATTATGACGGATTTATTTAAATTGTCCAGGGAATATCCTCTATCCCATTGCCGATGATCATTTGTGGCTTCTTATGACCTTTTAAATTTGCAGGAGGATGTGTAAATATTGCTAATGACATCATACTCCTGGATGTGGCCACTGATGATATATTTGGCAAGATTTTACAGTATGTACAATATCTTTTTGCAGGAGCTCCTGGGAGTTTAAGGGTAATCGTTGATGACATTCCATCATTTGCAAGTCATCTAATTAGTACCCTGCATTATTTAGCCACGGGCTCACATGCAATTATTTTCCCTCCCACTAATGGTACTTGTCTGCTATTGGTGCCATCTTTCTTTTCTAGCGATGTCTTCTTGAATATGGCGCCTACACAGATGATAGCAAAGACTCTGGCACAGTACCAAAGTCTTTGCTATGTTTTGTACCGGCACCATGTAAGATAAAGGAAGGTGTTGCTGGCAAGAGTATTGTAACAGGTTCACCATTCAGATAGGGCACTGCAGGCAGTTTTTAGTATGTGTGCATGTATTTAATGACATACAAGCCACAAATCCACTTTCAGCAAACCAAACTTCATATTAACAAACACAAAGATCCGTGTGCATGGTGCCTCAGTGCCTCTGGGCACAGGCAGTCCAAAGCACTACAATACTATGCCTACTAACTGGCCCCTATCAGGCATCAGTGTCAAGAACAGCAAACTTACTTTAGTAAGGTTTGTATCCCTTCTACTGCAATTATCCCAGTTCCCACCTGTGACTATGCAGGTCTGAAAACCTGGACAGGAACCGTGTGCTTGAGAGCCCACCGTCTATCCCTCAAGCACACCTCAGAGACCCATTCTTGACTTTGCAGTGAACCAGTGCACTCCATGTGACCATCACAGAAAACACCACTTGCATCCGTTTGATGAGCTGCTGCAAAAGCACTAGCATTAAAGCACCCGGTCTGACAACTACCCTTCTACTCCGTGCCTTGATTGCTGCCTGCTGCTTCACATAATTGTAACATGAATGGCAGGAAGCCCTCTAATGAAAATTGGGCAGTGTGAACCACCAATCACTGATTCACACCTGCAAATCAAAGTTTCACTGGTAAAATTTGGGAAAACTTAAAAAAAATATGATTGGCCAAGTTGAAGACGAAATTCTTCCGGAATTCATTGCAATAAATTCCCAACCAAAACAGCACCTTTAAGGGCCTACAGGCGCTGAAATGTTATTGAAAAAGTGACAATACTTGAATAATTGAAGTTTGCTTTTTGGCACCACAGAGCGTTTCTGTTACTCAAGCTGCAGCCGGTTTCTTCTAGAAAAGAAGATTAATTCCAGGGGGCTGATTAAAAATTATACAAGATAAAAATTAGCGGAGCTATTTACAATTTCACTAAGATAAGTGCTGCTCAGAAGGTTCACATCAAAAGGATTTCCTGCTGCAGGCTAATCAGGACCTTCTAAATACCTAAATACCTGCGGAATGCATCGTTTTGACTATTTCACATGTTCATTTACAGCCATGTAACTCACTCACTGCCAGCACAGTAGAAGCAAGTACTGAGCAGGGAAAGTATCACTAAGGGCATATTCAATTAGCTGCAGGATTTATTCAATTAGGTCCTACATCCTTCACACCGTAAAAGTAGGTTTTTCCTCGTAGCCTCAAGAGCTGTGAGGAAAAATTGGTGTTAAATACAGCCACTGGAGATTAATGCATTGGGAAACCTATTGATTCCATGATTTAGGACCTACTGTAATTCAGAGGTGGTTGGAGTATCTATCGCAGCTGGGATAGTGCTGTAGGCATACCTCCCAACTTCAGGTGCTGCGGCCCTGGGACAAATAGGGTGCGTGGCTTTGCACTCAGGGGGCATGGCCTATGGTCATGGCGCACCCGTAAGGCCACACCCCTGTTTTTGTTGTGTGGGCTAACTCACTGAATAGACTCTCACTGAATAGGTCTATTACCCCCTGTTCTGCTCAGCAGAGATGGGGAGGGGGACTACCAACTGCCCCCACCGAGGAACACTTCAGGCCCTTGAGTGGACGTGGGACAGAACAAAAAAACATACTCTCTCACGAAAATTGAGGTATAATAAATAAGTAAGTTTTATTTACCGTATATACTCAAGTATAAGTCGAATATAAGCCGAGGCACCTAATTTTACAACAAAAAAACTGGGAAAACTTATTGACTCAAGTGGGACCCTCACTCGAGTATAAGCCGAGGGGGGCTTTTTCAACATAAAAAATGTTCTGAAAAAGTAGGCTTATACTCGAGTATATATATATACTCGCACATATATATATATAGCGCACTTTCTCCGGCAGGACTCAAGGCGCTCAAGGTATGTGTATGGTAATGCAGCCGAAGGCTTCTACCACAAGCAAATGACCTGTGCCCTAGTATGCAGTATCTGATATATCACTCATTAACGAGAGCGGCTTACAGCACCCATATTGCTGCGCAAGCTGCCTGACGCAGTGACGGGGAACCCTGACCTCTTTCCTTCTCCTAAACGTGGTGACGAGCTTCTGTTTTTTACAGAGGCCCCCAGACGGCACCAGACTGTCAATCACTGACAGTGTGCACTGTCCTGCATCCGGGACCTGTTTGCAAATGCACAGAACGGGTCATGCGCAAGGACAGATAACTGGTACTTTGCAGTACACGGCGCAACACCAGTCACATCTGAATTAGGCCCCTCCTGAGGAATCTATGGATTATTGTTTGTTATCTGCAGTAGAGATGTGCGGGCTCGGATTTCAGAGATCCGAGCCCCCACGGACGTCATCATTCCGAGCCCGATTCCGAGCAGCGCTCGGAGATTCCCGCCTGACTCGGTCCGTCCGCGTGATTAGAACGTCATCTCCCGGCGTCGGATTTCGCGAGGCTTTATAAGCAGCTGCCGCGCCCCGCCATCTTCACTCCAGTCAAGTAGTGGGTTGGGAGAGGGTGTGTTGGTGCTGCTGCTGGGGCTTAAACTTGAGCTTGACCTTGAGCTTTTGCAATCGCTGGTGCTGTCTCTCAGTGCTGCTGTGTAGTAGTCTAACTGTGTACTTGTAGTACTACTGTCTCCTCTGTGCGGTCTACCTCTGGTGTGCTGTGCTGCCTGTAATTGATTATTTTATTTGCTGGGGCTGTCTCCCTCAGTGCTGCTGTGTACTCTGTTCTCAGCTTAGGACAACAGTCTAACTGTGTACTTGTAGTACTACTGTCTCCTCTGTGCGGTCTACCTCTGGTGAGCTGTGCTGTAATTAATTATTTTATTTGTTAGGGCTGTCTCCCTCAGTGCTGCTGTGTACTATGTTCTCCTCTGCTTAGGAGAACAGTCTAACTGTGTACCTGCCTGTAGTACTACTGTCTCCTCTGTGCTGGGGCATACCTCTGGTGCTGTGCTGTGCCATTTATTATATATATATAATTATTAATTATATTAAAATATAAATATATATAGTCCACTGGTGCTGCACTGCTGCCTGCACTGAATCTGCCAGTCTGGCGGTCTGTGGTCTGGGGCTCACTGGCTAATAAATAATTAAATACTGCCTGCCTAATAAATAATTAAATACTGCCGTATATCTCTACCTTTGTGGTCTGGGGCTCACTGGCTATACTGCCGTATGTACCGTCTGGTCTGGGGCTCACTGGCTAATAAATAATTAAATACTGCCGTATATCTCTACCTTTGTGGTCTGGGGCTCACTGGCTATACTGCCGTATGTACCGTCTGGTCTGGGGCTCACTGGCTAATAAATAATTAAATACTGCCTGCCTAATAAATAATTAAATACTGCCGTATATCTCTACCTTTGTGGTCTGGGGCTCACTGGCTATACTGCCGTATGTACCGTCTGGTCTGGGGCTCACTGGCTAATAAATAATTAAATACTGCCATATATCTCTACCTTTGTGGTCTGGGGCTCACTGGCTATACTGCCGTATGTACCGTCTGGTCTGGGGCTCACTGCCTAATACTGCTGTACCTGTCTGGTCAGGGGCTCACTGCCTAATTTTTTTTGGAGCCTTGAGACTTTTAGGGATGCTGTACTAGCCGACACCTTTAGGTGGACTCTGGTCTGTCTTGTATCAAGCACAGTGGTCTCATGTGCATGAGATTGTTCTCTGTCCTCTTTTAAAATTGTGTCACCATCACCATCTTCATGGGTGAGAATGTGATCTCCCTGACTTGGGGGAGTCAGGGCTGGGGCAGGAAGGGTACAGGCTGAGTGGGGGTAGGGCACCCTTGTACTCTGCTGCTTTTGCCGGCTCCGGCCGGTAGCGTCTCCCTGGTGTCACGGCTGGCACTCTGCAGGGCCTCCCTCTTGCCTTCCTCATGATGCTGGCTGCTGGCTCTCTCTGTGTGCGCCGCTGTCCATCACCGCCGGGTCTCCTGCACGGAAACACTGCCCGGCTCTCTCCTCTCTAGCGGGTCTCACTTCTGCACGCTTCCAGGCTGCGCACTCTGCTGCTCTCCTCTCTGTGGATCTTTAGGGTGCCCAGCCTGTCTTCTCTCTCTAAGCACGTGTCATCCTCTCTCACGCTGCAAACCCTCCTCTGTCACGCTGCACAGTTTCATTTCACCTCTGACCTCTCCTTTTGCGCTCCCTGGGCAGCCAATCAGGGGGGTGTCAGGCTCCCTGCACGTGGACTGAGCTGGGGCTGTTTAACCCCTCACATCCCTGCAGTTTTCCTCTGAGCAGCATTGGCTGCAATTAAACTTCTTTGGGGGCACTCCAGGGGCACAGGGGGTATCCTGTAGTGGGCTGCCACACAAGCCCATTCACATTTTTTTAAATATGGCTATCCACAGGTTGTTCAGTCTGCCATTTGAGATTGGGATCTTTCAGCACAGAGACAAACTGCACATCAGGGTCAGGATCAGCCAGGTTGTTAAACGGGGTTTCGACCATGAACCAATCACATCAAAAAATTAATTAATAATCAATCAATCATAATCACAATCAAGCCAGATAGGGGTCTTGTTAAATATTAAACTGACCAAAACAGATACACACACAACTAATACTGCCTCATCTACCTGTCTGGTCTAGTGCCCACTGCCTAGTACTACCGTATCTACCGTCTGGTGCCTAGTACTTCCTAGTACTGCCTTATCTACCGGTCTTGTGCCTAGTACTGACTTATCTACCGTGTGGTGTCTAGTACTGCTTCATCTACCTGTCTGGTCTGGTGCCCACTGCTGAGAGTCATTCGTATGAGGGACTTGTCTTTTAAATGCATACAACTGATTGCATTCCACTAATGAGAGTAATTGATTGCTGCACCAATCGCCCACTGCTCCTCGGCTGCACTGTGTAAACAGTGCACAATCAAGCCAGATAGGGGTCTTGGTGCTTGTTTTGAGGTTGTAGCAGGGGAGTGCAGCTACGAGTCGTAACACCTTGAGAGAAGATCAGTACTTCTCTACCGGCAAAGGACATCCTCCTCGACAGAGCGCACAGCTTCACGAGGGACGCATGTGAAGCAGTGAGCAAAGGGAACACCCGCCTAGCGAGCCAGATCACCTGAATCCACCCTAGCGATCAATAGAGTTACAGAAGTTGCAGCCAGATAGAACTCTTCCAGCTGCCACCTAGTCATTGATTAGCCCCCTCCCCTCCACCCATTAGGCAATGATTGACGAGACGAATGGTAATAATAAATAATAAATGAATAATATTACTAATCACCAAATTAAAAATCAGATGAAATTAATTATAAATAATCATAATCACAATCAAGACAGATAGGGGTCTTATGAAATATTAAACTGACCAAAACAGATACACACTCTGCACCATCGAGCAGGTGATCACTGACATGCCAGGTGCAACGGTCTTTAGCACCCTGAATGCCAAGTGTGGGTTTTGGCAGATCCCTCTGGACAGAGCCTCTTCCATGCTTACTGCCTTCATGACCCCTATTGGGTGCTACGTCTTCCTACGCATGCCCTATGGCATCACCACGGGCAGAGAAGTTTTCCAGCGCTGCATGGAGCAACAGTTCGCTGGCTCTCCCTTTGACATCATCGCTGTCAGCATCCTCCTTATCTGCACAGCCGGGTCCATCAGTTACTCCCACTGCTGCAACCAATGCTAGTGATGGTTACGCATGCCCTATGGCATCACCATGGGCAGCGAAGTTTTCCAGCGCTGCATGGAGCAACAGTTCGCTGGCTCTCCCTTTGACATCATCGCTGTCAGCATCCTCCTTATCTGCACAGCCGGGTCCATCAGTTACTGCCACTGCTGCAACCAATGCTAGTGATGGTTTACATTACATTACATCTTCCATCTGCCACCTTAAAATTGATTAGCCCACTCCCCTACACCCATTAGGCAATGATTTAAGAGACGACTGGTAATAATAAATGAATAATAATCACAAAATTAAACAATCAGATTACATTATCACACAATCAAGCCAGATAGGGGTCTTGTTGGATGTTAAAGTGATCGAAACAGTTACACACTTGCAGACAAACTCTGTGCTGCACAAAATGCCCACCGCTCCTTGGCTGCACATGGTAAACAGTGCATGATCAAGCCAGATAGGTATCTTTTATGGGCCTATTTTTTTAAACTGCCATCATGTCTGCCGCTGCAGTGCCACTCTTACATGAGCCACGTGTTTGTGCCGCACACTTGTGTGGCTTAGCATAGTTATCCAGCTACCTCAGTGCAAACTTTGGCAATAAAAACAATATTGTGAGGTGTGAGGTGTTCAGAATACACTGGAAATGAGTGTAAATGAATGTTATTGAGGTCAATATAGCGTAGGAGCAAAAAAAACACCAAATTCTGCAATTTTAGCTGTTTTTAGGCTTTTTTTAACAAAAAAATCAGAACCCAAAACCCAAATAAATCCAAACACAAAACACTTAGGAGGTGTTTTGCCAAAACCCATTAGAACCCAAAACCTCAAGGTAATCAGAACCCAAAACCTGAAAAGTGGCCGGTGCGCATCTCTAATCTGCAGAGGTAAAATGCAGAATTGAATAGCTCTGGATGTTAACCTGAAGCTTTCCCTGCGCAGTGAACCTTGCTGTTAATGGGATATACCCCTAACGTGCACTATTGTACTGCAGGTAGCTAACTACAATAACTTGTTTGTGCACTTTTGTAATGCCTGGGTGAAGTGGTGGCACCTGGGGCACCAAAGAAGAGACCCTTTGATCTCAGCCATGACAGATAATATGTGATGGTGCATTATAACATACAGTAATGTATCAGTTTTTATGGTAATCCCTTCATTCTAACGCATATAGCCAGAGTTCTAGGGGTTTTATAATTCAATATTCTTGGTATTCTAGATAGTAACAGCTTAAAGTTATAGAAACCATCCTTTTGTCTTTCCATAAAGCCAACAGTTGGCTGGCAGATGCCCAGACACAGTTATGGGCGTGAACCAAGAGGACTAAAGAGCTAGCGCTATTCAGTACTGCTAAACAGATCATCTCCATGTGGTCAATATTCCTACCTGCCTACTCTGCAAGTTGGGGTCAGAAGATGAAATGTTGGCACATCCATGTGAAAGTCATGGACCACGTTGGTGGTGGGGAGTGAAGAGGCTCTACCAAAGTGCTAGAATAGGCACCACCTCTCCATCCCCTTTCCCTTTGACAAAGATGCAGTATATATACCATGTTATAGTGGGTGGTGTGTTGGGGGGGGGGGGGATGTTAGTATGACCTTACAGCATTTGGAATCACAGTTATCAGAAGAGCAGGACAGAGCCCCCAATTCGAAGATGACCAACTAAATCAGTACTGTTAGGATGCATGAAAACTAAAGAAAAGCTATGAAAGACCCTTTTCAAATATGCTTCCTGTTAATTCACTTCCCAAATATGTTTGATCTAAAAAATTATTGATAGTGTTGTGAGTTTCAAAATTGTAACCATACCAGGAGTCATCGAGATACCACATGACCAATATTAATGGTTCAACTGCAACATGGCTGCCAACGCGACTTGAGCTCCTTAAACGAGAAGTGTAGCAATAATTGGTCTCGTACACAAAAGTCTGAAACTTTCTGTTTTTTGTCTTGCTTTTTTTTTGAACAATAAAGTTCTATTTTTCAAAATGTTTACTCTGGTTGCAGAGGAAACGATCCTGTGATTAAGTTAAAATGTAGATAAAACATCACTTATAAAGAAATGTTATTAGGTACGAATAGCCCTCAAGAACAAAATAAGCTTGACATGAAAATAAACGTATACAGTATAGATATAATGGCAGCTTCCTCAGTCTGCCGATTTCTTTGAAACCATAAGGGACATCCTGAAACAAACACACCTCCAGTCATACAACGTTTTCTCTCATTATGCCACATTTCCGAAACGTCTAAACAATACTCTCCTTTCCCTGGTAGTGTTTTCCAAGCTGTCTGTGATGAGCGCGCCACATTCCCACACAAATGGCAGTATGACAAAGGGGGCGACGCGGTACGCAAGCTGCTGTTTTCAATTTAGAGACTATGCATTATTTACACTGCCATTATTCCACTCAATTTGAGTTTGCGCTGTAGCCCTAATTTCACTATAATCAAAGTCAATGAATATTTAATCAGCATAGCTTCCAGAAATGGAGTAATGTCATTAACATAATGTCCCCAGGACTTCAGCGCCGTGTTCCCCCTAGAGTTTGGGACATTCCTCTCTTTGGAATAGCAAGCAGGAAACAGCGTCTCAGGGATAAATAATGTGGGACGAGTCATTAGACAGAAAGTGGCCCCAACAGGTTCACACATGTAGCAGTGTGAGCGATTCGCCACAAGTGCTACTTCCTAAGTTATTATTACTTATCCTTTGCTGGTATTAACCTTATTATTTAATTTCAGTTTTTTTTTTCTAAATATCTTTATTGAACACTGTAACAAATGCAAAATCAGAACAAACCATTAAAGTCCTGTACAGAAAAAATTACATGAGCGGGGGCATGCAAAACAGTCCGAGTTCCGGCATACAGTCCGAGTTCCGGCTGAACACTGACCTTTTTTAAAGCAGCAAAACCATACCTTGTCATTTATTGCCGCTTTAAAACACATACAATTTATCACAGCTTCATACATCTAGCCCTGTATTACATCTCCCGCCAGAGGTATCCATCCAGGTGATGCTCATTCTGAATTCTATGTGAAAAAGTTGAGATCTAATAAATTAGTCTTTCACTTCAGATACAAAAGCTGAACTTTATATAGGGGGTTATTCCGATGTGGTTGATGTGCTCTCTGCTCTGCAAAGTACCAATTATCGGCACCACTGGTTTAAAAGGGAAGGTGGGGGTAGTGGGTGTGTACCCACCTCTCCCCCCCCCCCCCCCCCGGCCCCCCTCACAGCAACACTCTTTTGCTGAAGCTGCTGTACAGGGACTATTATACCCGTATCCTGGCTTCTCTGTCAGCAGCAGACTCTCAGCAGCAGAGACAGCTGCTGGTACAGCTGCTGCAGATGGAGCAGCCTGGACAGAAATAGAATTGTGCCTGCAACAAGTCTGATCCTGTCCAGGCGCGGTGCTGCTTGCAATGCTACTACTTCTGCAGTGCCAGAGGCTACTAGTAGATGCCAGCACCAGTGGTGGCTCTTAACCTTTTGGAGGAGGGGGACTGTCTCAACACAGGGCCCACCCCCTCTGCCGCAGCCGCCACCGTGCTCCCTGCTTCTGGTCCCGGGCACCGGTCCCCTGCACGGGGCCAGTGCATGCGCAGTAACTTCATACATACTGCGCATGCCCTGGCCCAAGCCTCCATAGGCTGCCTTTACAGCAGCCACGGAGGCTTAATCAGTTTCCCGGGCCCGGTGCATGCGCAGTATGGTCCACAGTACTGTGCATGAGCAGAACCCGTATTGGGGGCTGCCGCGCATTTGCGCACAGAGAGGCATCCGGGAGGGAGGAAACACCTCCCAATGGGACTGCCTTGATTGAATGGCAGGTCAAACTTCCAATAGGAAGTCACTGCCAGTCACATTGAAGCCAAAGCTGTCTCACAGACTGCATCTAGCTTCACTTCAGGCAGAGACAGTGGTGGGTTTTACCTGGAGGCACTGCAGCGCTGCAGCCCATAGGTAAGAACGCCACTGGCCGGCACTAACATAGGAGCTGTGCTGGGCCAGTGCAAGAATTTTAAGCACCATAAGTGAAACTTCAGCTTACTGCCCCCACCCACTGCCCCCACCCACACACCATTACTGAGTATCCAGAACCTCAGGTGAATGTATGGAGTAGGGAAGCCAATCCCACAGCATTTTTTCTATTCCCGCACAAACCGGCCACCCCGCATATACTTACATGGTGCGGCCAGAAGCGGTGGTGCGGACGATCGGCAGTGCAGCTGGGTTGCTGGAGCAGAGGCCGATTGGAAGTGCAGCGGGTTTCTGGGAGTGCGGATGATCGGCGGAAGATCAGCAGTGCATCAGGGTGTCGTCAAGCGGGATGCAGTGGGGTTCCAGGAGCGGCCGCTGATCAGATGCCTGGCAGCGTGACCACGTCACGCTGCGCACAGCTGTACGCCGGGGACGGAAGCAGTCAAGCAACATCTGAGCTGGTGCTCAGATGCTACCAGGCATTAGACTATGCATGCGCTGTCTAATCCCAAAATCCCGGGATTGAAAACTCCAATACCAATCCCTCCATAGAGGGAGAACAGAACCTGTGCGAGCCTGCAAAGAGCTTCGTAGTGCTCGCCCCTGTCAGAGTCGCAGCAGTGGGGATTCTGATATTTAACTAATAACCTTCGGAATCTTGACTGTTTGAGCCTCATACCACATAAATCCCACCAACTGCCGCTCCCAACTGCCTCATTGGCAGTTGAAACGGTTCCCCTTTTTGAATTTTGGACTCTTCTGCAGCCGCTCCTCTGGAGCCATCACCGCCCATGTCTATTAAACTACTGTACACTGTAATATTTTGCTAAAAGCATTTTTTTTTTTAGATTTGGTGACAAAAAAAGGTGGTATTAAACGAGTAACTATATTTTTACCCAGAAACTCCTGGAAGTGGCCTGGTGACAATTTATAGGATCACATTAATAAAATCTAACTGTATTACATTTATTATATGTATTCATAAAATTCGCAAAACTCAGTTATTCTGCCGTGTTGCCATATTAACTCCCAGCATGCTTTGCGGACTAATATCTAACTCCCACTTGCCTCAGATCAATACAAAATAATTTTTCTTCAACTTTTTCTGTTTTCCAGCATTAACCTTATTAATCTTTAAGCTTGGCAGTGTGTCAGGCTTAAACATGTATGATTAAAGATCTGGAATGTGTTTATCCAATAACTACAGAAAAGGAGCGAGCAGCTCGGTTTCCTGCGCTGCCTGGAGAATAAGCCGAGAGTAATAAATAGGCCCTTTCACACACAGGCTCTGATGGGGGCAACGGGGAATTATTCTATTCTATTTATTTTGGTCACAGTGCGTGTACAATTGATCCGGTTGACTATTTCTACCGAAATTGCTGCATTTTGCTCCCTCGCTCACCCAAAGCTGGCAAAATGTTCTGTAAAACATGTTAGCTGCTGCCCATAAGCTCCGCATCTACCTAAGGTTCTGTGGACAAGTGCATAGCCCTGTACACACACATCGATTTGCTTTTGATTCGATGTTAGATTCGATTTTCTATTAGATCTGGCGTTAGATCTTTCCATTTGATTTGGCATTAGATCTGTACTTTTGCATTAGATATCGAATTCAATATCGAATTCGATATACATTCATGGTACATTGTACACATTCGATTTACTAGAACGAATTTGATATTTCCTTGGCTGCACAGTAGATTTTTCTGTTCGATTTTGTGAAAACGGGAGCGCGAATCGAATCGAATGTAGATCGAAAGTGACACAAAAACCATTAGTTTGTTTAGGATTTGATTCGATTTTGCTTCTATAAGCAAAATCGAATTGAATATCGGGAAAAATCGATGCATGTGTACAGGGCTTTAAACCGTTTAGGGTTCGGTTCGATTTTGCTTCTATAAGCAAAATTGAAAATCTGGAAAAATCAATGCATGTGTACAGGGCTTTAAGCTGATCTTTAATATATATGGTCTAAACAATGTCTATGTGACTTCAAAATATTGCCCTCTGTTGGCAGCACGTGAAACTACACCTACTAGCTTTGGAAGCATTGCCTTCGAGCGGGCTAACACTGCCATCTGTTGGCAACCAGTGAAACTACATCTACTAGCTTTCGAAGCATTAGCTTCAAGCCAGCTTACTAGTAGCTAATATAATGCTGGCATGAGGAAGCTTGATTCTTTCCTCATAGATACCTACACAAAGTAGAAAGGTAGACATGACAATTATACCAATTATACTGTAAAATTAATTTATGGGGGGGGGGGGGGGGGGGGGGGCTTGGACTGCAATATAACATAGAGGTGATTAGCATAATTTTGGACAAAGATATGGACTCTCCAACTGCATTCAGTTGACCTCATCCATAGTTGCCAACCCTCCTGCATCATACGGGAGGCTCCCATTTCATTCATAAAACTCCCGCTGTCCTGCATTACTCTCCTAAGGGAAAATTGACCAAGATCAAATGGGTACGAATGCAATCATTCCATCTAAAATACATCAGGTACCCTAAACTACATCCGGGACTAACAGACGAATTCGGTTGATTTGCCATTTTTTACAAGCGGCAACTTCAGCCCAATTCATGTGTTCGGATGAGTACACCCTTGATAGAACTTGGCCGTATAAGGCCATGAGTTCTATGGTGGTCGGCTCATTTACTAACAGTCATAGTGCTGAATTCTGCTATGAACTCAGCAGAGAATACGAATGGAAAATGCGTATTTAGCTGAAGCCTGCAGGGATTACTCAGATCCATACAGGCTTCTGTGTGTAAAAAATAAACAAAATAAATAGATCATTTAAAAAAACTGTGTGCCTCCCCCCCATGAGCATAACCATCACCGGGCTCTTGAACCGGTCCTGGTTACACACCCATCTGTCTTCCAAAGGTCATTTTTGCTCATTCTGGGCCATATGTACTAAGCATCAAAAGCGATAAAATGGAGAGTGATAAACAGCCAGCCAATCAGCTCCTACCTGCCATGTCACAGACCTTGTTTGAAAAAATGTCAGACAGGGGCTGATTGGTTGGTTATCACTCTCCATTTTATCAATTTTCAAGCTTAGTTTATCTGGCCCACTGTATGACATTTTACAGGGGGGGGATTGGCCTGGCGGGGAAACCGGGCCATTTTCCAGTGGGCTGGTCCAGATTTGGCCACGTCCCCCCCATGGCTGGGCCACCGGTTTCCCCCCTGGCAATTAATGGCTGCCCAAAGTTAATATGACGGCTTTGACCGCTGTGAAGATGGGCGCGGGTCACTCTTGGGTGACCCGGGACTGAGCGGCTTCAGAGTGGCAGTGGGCGGAAGTGGCTGCAGCGTGGCAGGGGACGGAAGCGGCTGCAGCATGGATGGAAGCAGCTGCAGTGTAGCGTTGGGTGGACTCACCAAAGCCAGGTAAGTGGTGGTACACCCCCCCCCCCCCCCCCACACACACACTACCAAAGCCACCCGGGCTGCTTCAAAATTTCCTGGGCTGCATTTAGGGGGTTATTCTAATCCACTCTTTCTGACAAAATCCTTCTTAGACGGACAAAACCATGTGCACTGCAGGGGGGGGCAGATGTAACATGTGCAGAGAGAATTAGATTTGGGTGAGTTATTTTGTTTCTGTGCAGGGAAAATACTGACTGTTTTATTTTTACACTGCAATATAGATCTCACTTTGAACTAAAACCCCACCAAAATCTAATTATCTCTGCACAAGTAACATCTGCCTCACCTGCAGTGCACATGGTTTTGCCCATCTAAGAAGGATTTTGTCAGAAAGAGTGGATTAGAATAAGGCCCTTAGTTACCAATCCGTCCCTGTATTTTACACAAGGTTAATTGAACCACGTTTCAAGCATCAGACCACCATTACTTTACCTCAGGTTGGACATAACAATAACATGAATATCTGTATCTCTGCGTACATCTTATACGCTAGAGAATAAAATCTAATTTAATGCCGGATATACATTCTGACTCACGGAAACAACGTGCACAATATGTGATTTGTTTATGCCACAAATACGTTTCCCATATTGCAGAAATATGCTAAAATAATCTATATTTACAATTTGATTATGAAATTCACCCATCTCTGCAGCAAGAAACTTTCTCATCACGAACAATGAAGTCACACTCAGTATTCAGGACTAGCACCTCATGAACTAAAGCAGAATCTATTATGTCTTAACTAATTGGTTCACGTCAAGTAACAGTTCAGGGATGGCAGCTACAAACCACCGAGGGGTGTTTCTACAATGCTCAGTATTCAGATTAAGTTCTGTAAACAGGTGTTTAATAGGACTATACGGTGTTGATTGCAACCTTGTGCATTAAATGATTTGTCACTTTCCCCAACTGCCCTTTGTAAATCTCATCTGTAGCTCGCTGCTTAGATCTGAATGCTAATCTAATATTAGATGTGTGTGCTCCAAAAATCTCTCATGGAATCACAATACAGTCAGGAAACACCATTGCAGAGATAATTAGTTGTTGCAACGTATGCTGCTAAACTACAAGAATAAGTAGCTGTTACCTCTTTAGGGTGGCAGAAGGGTAGCAACCAGATCTGACTATTAGGGTTCCCGAAAAGAACATCATTTTTTGCATGAATAAACTATAATCACTTATATGAAAAAAATGGTACTTCCTCATCTTTGCGGCCACCGCTTAAGCTACGGAACTTACGTACTGTAAGGCGAGCCACTACTACCCTGGGTCCACGCCTCCACCAAGGGTCCATGCCACACTCCTGTATCCATGCCACCATCTATTACCTTTAGTAAAGTTACGGCGAGTAAAGTTGTGGTGCTGAAAATCCTTACGTAGCGGTTGAGTAGCTGCTAACGGAACTGGTGTAGCGGTGACCGCAAAGATGAGGAAGTACCGACAAAAATATATGAATCAGTTACGCTAGCTGATGTGCAGGCAAAGGTTCCTCTGCAGAACATTTCACCCCTTTTCTCCCACTTAGGAGTCAAATTTCAAAAAATCCCGCTTAGTGGCTTCAAATAACTGTCATAGACCACAAAGAAGGTCACAAGTTCCAGTTCACCTATCAGTTGCACAGGGAGAGTTCATCAAATGTCAAATCTTCCAGAGTGGTGATGTGTTGAAAATGTCAGGCAGACATTTTTCGCCCCTATCACCCCTCCCTTACTCCAGCCCTGCTAGTCAATGCTGGTAACTAGGGGCGCGGAGAGGGGGGGGGGGGGAACGGGTACCGATTACCCAGGCACATGTTGGGAGGGTCAAATATTCCTTAGTTTTGTAACCCCCCCCTCCCCCCAGGACCAGAGTAGCCATTGATCTCTCAATAGAACCGATTAAAAAAATTGTTTAAAAAAAAATTGATAGTGAGATCTCATATTTATCGAGAAATCAATTCCCATCTCAACAACATTGTAAAAGAAGGTAATTATCAATACATTAATCTAACCATAAAAAAAATTTCCTCTGCCACAGTCGGATCCAACATGCATTTTGCAGCTTGCAGTTGTGTCAATCCACCAGCCCTACTGCATACTGACTGCACTGTTATTAGCCAAGAGCTGTATTAGAAGCACACCGGGGAGGTAGTCACAGGCTAAGGAGCCCATTATAATGTACTGTAAGTGTCCAGACCACTCTACATATGCTCTCAAGGGAGCACATAAGCTATTGGTCAGTCCTGGCCTTATTGGTGCTACACTATTCCAAAGCTCTGGGCAAGAGGAGCTGAGACTTCTATTCTCGGTTCCGGGCATATTCAGCCTTTCCTTATTACTGATATTTTTCGACTTGAAAATAGCAGTGGAGGAAAGCAAGGCATGTCAGAGAGCCACTCGCCGCCCTTAAAGTGTCTGGCTTGGGAATTCTCCCAGTGCTCCACTTTTTATGCTGAACTGTTTGACTTGCAAATCAGTATATAATGGTGTGTGATTCACTCTGGGCTTATCTCTCAATCCACAGCTTAGCACTGGGGAAAGCATCTCCCGAACGCCAGGTACACACTTCATTTCTAAATGCTGGAGAATCCTACGCTCCTGATGTATAATACATGGCTCACCTGCCATAAGGGTATATTTATGTGACAGACAGGATACAAATAACATGCCACCGCTGAAAAGGAGATAATAAGAGCTACCTGTTGCACAGATTATGCGTGGAAAGCCATAAGGCATCATACGCTAGCAGGGCGTACAGCGCCCCAGGGGTATAAAGGGCCCACTTAGTCAAGTCCAATTAAGTCCAAATTCTAGGTTTTATTTTTAGCTTTTGTTTGTTCTTCCTGCAATGTGTAAAGGCACCATACACTACTGTGACTTGTTTGAATGGCAAGTCGCATCCAATTTCTGTTGAAACCCCCGCCCCCTGCCCAGGTGCCCCCCCAATTTTTCTCTCTATATACAAATATATATATATATATTCATATTATAATATTTCATATTCTACGTCTCTCAAACACACTCATTACTCGCTCACATTCTGGATTGCAGGACTTTCTCTGCGCTGCACCTACTCTGTGGAATGCCCTCCCAAGCACAAATAGACTCTCCTCAAGTCTCCAAACCTACAAGCGTTCCCTGAAAACTCACCTGTTAAGGCAAGATCCAGAACCAGCCACTTAACCTTCATATACCCTTTCTATCTAATCACATCCCCACTGTACAGTACACACATATCCACTCTTTTCTTTTTCACATTTTCCATCCTCCTGACTGATGGCCAAAGTGCTGGGTCACAATATCATACAGCACACCAGGAACCTTGCATTCTGGTGGAACTAATGCAATAAAGAATATCTATCCTTGTGTGTCAATGCCTATTTTCCTATAGATTGTAAGCTTGCGAGCAGGGCCCTCTTACCTTTGACTGTGTAAATACCAAGTTTGTTGTATCACTGTCTCCTATTGTAAAGTGCAATGGAAAATGTTGTGCTAACATAAGAAACTTAATAAATAAATAAAGTTTTATTTAAAAAAAAAATAACAGTGTGTATCTTTACCAAGTCTTTATTCCCCTCTATTTTTTTTAAACAAGCTTTATTAAACCATTGTTGAAATATTCATGATTGCAATTGATTATAGAGCTATTGGCCAATCAAAACATTAATCAACCGACTGTAACAACTGTACATTAGAAAAACAGGAATGGAGGAAGATCTGAAACCCAAAAGTGATGAAGGGATGCACGACCTTGATTTATCCTTGAAGAAAAAAAACGACGCAAAATATAAATCCGACAGATGGGATGAATGAAATAATTCTCTGCATTATGTAACCTGGATCTCATCCTGGGATGGAATGGTTTGGCCCAATCCTGATAAGAGTCCTCAAAAGCATTCCCCTCGCACTGTTCTGCAATAACTAACTCCCTGTTATGTTATTGCTGACACTAATGGTCGGCTTTGGAGATGCTCTTAACGATTGCTCAGCAGGGACCATTAAATCACATTGCAGCATCATAAATTTCAGGGTTTTAAATACACAACCTCAGCATCTACAACAAGTTTGGGAAAGCACTCGCCTGCACAGTATAATGCTGATGTATTGGATAACATACAGTATAAGGACTATTAGCACATATGTACTGTGACTCACTTCTTCTCTGTACACAAAATATAGTCATGAGCAGTGGCGTAGCTACCGTACGGCAGCCACCGCGGCTGCTTGGGGGAGCAAGCGCCAGTGGGGCGCCAACGGTGCTCATTAGGGCAGACAGTCTCGCAGCGCCTGCTGAGAGCCGCCCGTGCCACCGCCGCAGCATTCCAGGTCCGGCACCACATATGTCCTCCTGTCTCCGTCTCCTGCAGTTCTAATTAAAAAAATTACACAACAAAATGGCTGCCCCATACAGCAGACAGTTTTTTAGGAATGTTAGAGGAGGCGGCGACGGCCTCCTCTAGCATCCTTAAAAACTGTCTGCTATTAGGGGGCTGCCATTTTGTTGTGTAATGTTTCATTAGAACTGCAGGAGATGGAGCCAGGAGGATGTCTGCAGTGCCGGAACAGGAATGCGGCGGCGGCGGCATGCAGAGGGGGGAGCGGGTGGTGGGGGGGGGGGCATGGGGGGGGCAGCGATGTCAATATCGGCGGGGGGGGGGGGGGGCGGGCGCAAAAATGTTAGTTATGCCACTGGTCATGAGGTCATAGAATTCCAATATAAAGCAAGAGATGGATATTTTGCCTTATTTACGGCATGATGCAAATTTTTAGTCTTGCCATTAATGTATAATGAACCAACTATTAATTTTACAATTTGTACTTCTCCTTTTTGCTAAATTAGGTTTATAGGTACAAACAGCTCTATGCTTCATCATTACGCAAGATTACTACATTTATATTTTGAGGCATTCACTTTTATGAAGATTTTATCAATTTTTTATTAGTTTTGGACTATGACAGATCAATAAAGAAGATTATTTTTTTTAGATTTAATACAGTGGCAAATAAAGGGAAGCATATTTAATTATTTAATTAATACCATATAAATTTTTGGCAGGTTTTCAAGACGCTTCGAGAAATTACATTTTTCAAGATGATACCCAAAAAAGAAAGAAAGCCATGTCCTTTTTATACTTTTGAGATACCATTCTATCCAAGAAGGAGAGTGAAAGGAGTATTGGTTCCATAGTGACGAGCAGGGGCGTAACTATAGCACCGCAGCCCCCGCCACCGCGGGGGGGCGCTGTGCATGTGGGGGCGCCGGGGGCTGCGGTGCTATAGTTACCCCCCCCCCAATCCCCCGCAGACTTACGTATCTCGCTGGTCCCGGCGGCTCCGTTCTTCTGATGAGGACCACCACAAAATGGCCGCCCCCATATAGCACACTGTTCTCTGAAACTGTCTGCTGTATGGGGGCGGCCATTTTGTGGTGGTCCTCAGCAGAAGAACGGAGCCGCCGGGACCAGCGCAGCGCGATAGGTAAGACTGCGGGGGAGGGGGTTAGCATAGGCAACGGGGCGACGGGGCGGCCGGGGGGGTGCTTGAAGGGGCGGCGGCGGCGGGGGTGGATATGGGCGCCCCCCCCTCTGTGCGCTGTTTTGTACTTCACATGTAGACCACACCATCGGGTACGAGTCAACACTATAATAACTTAAAGACATTATATTGTCAAACAATATCACATTATTGTCGCTTACTTTCTTTCTTTTTTGGGTATCATCTTCAAAAATGTCATTTCTCTAAGCGCCTTGAAAACCTGCCAAAAATCTATATGGTATTGTATGTAATCTTCTTTAGAGTGGTTCTCCAAATCTTTGGAAGTGGTTATTAGGGCTGCTGATTTAGCGCACGATATTTTAGCCCGAATCTTCTGTTTTACTCTGTAAATTATTTCATTAAGAATTTGGGAATGTATCAAGTGGTAGGGAGGGAGAGAGCCTCTCTGGATTTGCTTCGGTTGAGGGGCAGGATAGTGCCTCCCAAATCTGCACTCAATACTTTACAAAAAAAAACTATTTACACATTACAATAGAAACACAATTAGAAAATACATAGAAATAGTCATTTACACTAAGGCCCAATATGTCCAAGTCAAATATGTAGTAAAAAATACAAAAAAGTTATTGAGTATCACGTTTAGAGAATATTTTAAAACATCCCAGGAGGCATATAAGACAAGTATACAAATGTACATAGCTTGACAGATTGTCAAATTACAATACTTATCAAGAGCAATGTCAAGTGAGGTGCACAATACAGATAATACTGAATAAGGAGCACCAAATCCATTATCCAAAAAGTCCAGTGTCACTGAGGCCCTTATTCTGGCTCACTCACAAAGGCAAATTCCTTCTCAAATGGACAAAACCATGTGCACTGCAGGTGGGGCAGATGTAACATGTGCAGAGAGAATTAGATTTGGGTGGGGTTTTTCTACAAAGTGAGATCTACATTGCAGTGTAAAAATAAAACAGTCAGTATTTACCCTGCACAGAAACAAAATAACTCACACAAATCTAATTCTCTCTGAACATGTTACATCTGCCCCACCTGCAGTGCACATGGTTTTGTCCATTTGAAAAGGAATTTGCCTTTGTAGGTGAACCAGAATAATGGCCTGAGAGTGCAGGAAAGTAGTCTCTGGGGGCAGCCCGGCATCTCCAGGGATGCTGGACATGCCACCCTACAGTGATTTAATAATAATTCTCTGGTAGGCCACACTCCTTTTCAATGATGGGGGTACACAGCGAACACTAAGTCAGTTTAGACTGACTTTTATTTGCGAACTGGGGAATAAATCATTCGACAGTCGGTGGCCATCGAATGATTTTTTCCCCCGTATGCTCGCTTGCGAATGGATGTGTCAGCATATGCATGCTTCCGGGGGGTATTCATTTTTCTGGCAGGCCGGCGTTAAGTCGCTTGCTAAGCAGTGAATGCACACAGCTTAGCGAGTGGTACTGAATTAGGCCCCAAGTGTCACCAGACTGCCTCTGAGTAAAGGATGGTCCAGTTCCACCCCTGAATAGAACCCAGTGACATCACTGACACCTCGCTGTGTCTCAAGCCTTAGCTACCACCAGAGTGTGGTTTAAATGGAAGGTCATTTTCTGAGAAGTACAAGCATCAACAGGAGAACGGTGTCCTCTGTACCTATCTCATACACCAGTGATGGCTAACCTTGCCACTCCAGCTGTTGTTGAAACATACCTCCAAACTGTCCTGGTTACGGCGGGAACGTCACGGTATTTGGGGATGTTCCCGCGGCCCGCCCGGGGCCATGAGTGTCCCGCGGACAGTGGCAGAAATGGGGGCGTGGCCTCACTGACGCTATGTGCCTATCGGCCACGTCCCTTTTGGGTAGGCCACGCCCCCAAAATGTTCGTCACGCGTGCCACCGTCCCTCTTCCGGCTGCTGCAAAGTTGGGAGATATGATTGAACTACACATCCCAGCATGCCCTGTATCAGTTTTGGCATGGCCAAATTGTAAATCTGTAGCAGGGCATGCTGGGATGTGTAGTTCAACAACAGCTGGAGTGGCAAGATCACTGGAGTATGAGATAGGTACAGAGGACACCGTTCTCCTGTTGATGCTTGTACTTCTCAGAAAATGACCTTCCATTTAAACCATAGCTCCCCCTTCCCCCATCATAGCTCTCATTTATACATCTGTTACTGAAATTTGCCTTCAAACTTTTGCTTGTTACAGTCATTACGGACTATTCTAATTTTCCTTATCTTCATCAGCCATGAAATGACATAAGTAACGCGGATTCTTTTACATCCTTTTATATGTCGAATATTTTAACACACGCATTTTCTTTTTGCTCGGAGGCATAGCAATTTATTTAAATATCTTTGTGCCAATCTGTGAGATCTGCATTCATTTGGCTGGGAGCAGTAATAGACAATCTCTTTGCACTGTGGTGTATGGGGTCTGTGCTTTTATTGCCTCTCTTGAAGTAAATGACATTTTTAATAAACAAAGTTCTCAAAACAACATGTATGACACGGTCACGCAAAGCCATAAGTGAGAGATGGGATATTATGTAGAAAGAAGATTTTTGCTGCTTTCCCTCCATGAGCGTAATTTGCTTTCATGGTTGTTAGCATTTTATCTGTGATAGGAAAGGATGAGTTTTATTAACTGGTTTTAAGATATAAATGTTAAGGAAAATGTCTATTTTATATGGGCTTGCACCACATGGCTGTAACTGCATATACATACTTATTGGGGCCATAACTAGGGGTAATATAATCAGGGCCAGATTAACAATGGTAACCGGTAACAGTGGACCTACTTTTTTTTACAATGAAAAGGACACAAATAAATTCAATGCAACATTAATACGCTATAATATGATAAATGCATAATAAAGTCCGCAGTGGCTCCCAGCATGCAGGGCCCACTCCACCACCGGCCTGCCCAAATCACGCTACGGGGTCTGCGTCCCGCTGAACGAATATGCCGAGCACTGTGCAGTCGGCCTGGGCAGGGGCGCTGAGTTATGTTTTTGCCGGTGGGTGATCAAGGGGTGTGGCCCACAGACACCCCGCCTCCCAGATCTGGATGGAGGTAAGCGGGGATCCTGGCAGCGCCGCAGCGGGGTCCCAGCAGCGGATATGCCATCAGCAGCAGCAGGGGTATCTGCAGAAGATGGGTACTAGCAGCGGTATTAATACTGCTACTAGTTCCCATCCGCCACAGGGACCCCCACTGCTGACGGTATATCCGCTGCTGGGACGGCGCTGCCAGGATCCCCGACGGCGAGCAGCGGTGAGCTCTGGCAGTGGACTGTGGGTGCTCCTCACTTTCCATGGGTGCTCGGGCCCCGGAGCACACATGGTTTCATCGCCTATGGGCCGGGGGGCTGTCTGCAATTACCAACATCTGAGCAGGGGGGGTTTAAATCTGTATGGTCCCGTAAAATGTCGGCCATGCATCAGGGGAAAGGCATATGAAAATAATAACATTTCTGAACACTTCTCATGCAGCCCACACAGACCTTCCCCAGCTTCCAGTTGACCACATGGCCTCTTCTCCGCTATGCACGTCTTCTCCGCAAGATGCAGCAATGAGGTCTAAATGGGTGGGGCAAGGCGGGCCTAAACAGGGGGAGGACAGAGCTAACAAATCCACTTTTTGCGTGCTGCACTCTCTCAAAGTCTCATAATCGCATCTCGTTGCACTGAACCGAGCCTTGACGAATCGTCATATCAAATACGGAATTTTCACACACAACAGATCTGATCAGCATCAATCAAATACAGGGATTTACAGATTACTCTTCAAATATCGAAAAAGAGGACATATAGGAGGACGCTGTCCGAGAGAGGACAGAACTTACAAAAGAAGGACTGTCCTGCCTAAAGAAGGCTAATTGGTTACTTTACCAATGGGGCAGATGGAGCTGCAGCTCCAGAGCTCCACATAAAACTAGACCCATCACCGTGACAGCATGATGATCATATGGCAGACACCACACAGCCACATGCTCGGCCATAAATCATAGTTATTGCAATTGCATTTCAATTTTACAGACAATTAAGCAATGTAGGGAGACATTGGGGCATATAGTTTATGGGGTCTACTTGCCTACATGGCCTTGGCCTGACCTCCTTCACTTCTCATAATAGGTGCTTGAACATTTACAGCTCCAGACCCATGAGGCTCTGATTCCGGCCCTGTATATAATAACTGTCTATACATAGTGATCAGGGCCATAATATGGGGTCCGTAGATGGCACTGCTGCCTAACGGCTCCTGTATTTGGCAAATAGAGTGCATAGAATCGGGTTACTCTGGACAACGCAGTGGCGTAACTATAGCACCGCAGACCCGCGGTGGGGGGGGGGGCGCTGTGCATATGGGGGCGCCGGGGGGGCTGCGGTGCTATAGTAATCCCCCCGCCCCCCATCCCCCGCATGCTTACCTGTCCGCGCATCCCGGCTCCCCTCCTGGCTTCAATCAATGCTATGGAGACGGACCACGATAAAATGGCCGCCCCATAAAGCAGACTGTCTGTGGTATGGGGGCGGCCACTTTATCGTGGTCCGTCTGCATAGAATTTATTGAAGCCAGGAGGGGAGCCGGGACGAGCGGACAGGTAAGCATGCGGCAATGGGGGGAGGGGGCACAGGGGGCAGGCACGGGGGGCACGGGGGGCGGGCCGGACGGGGAGGGGGGGCACCCCCCATTAACGGCGGGGGCGCCCCAAACAAAGCTACTCCGCTGGACAACGGTAATTAAGAACGGCGTCCGGAGTCCTGAATGGGTGTCTGGAAATAGGCATCTACTCAGGGTCGCCGACAGGGGATGGGTACAGCTGTCTCAGGCCCCGGCCTCTGGAAGGGCCCGGGCAGCTCATATTGCCCACTGCAACCCTCCCCCCCAACTGCCTCTACTATGCTGCCTGCTTGTTCAATGCAGTACACCAGCGGCCAATTAAAATGCTGCACCGGCTTTTGAGCCAATCAGAGTCGCTGCCGGTACACAAGCTCTGATTGGCTCACCAGCCGGTGTTGCATTTTAATTGGCAGTCGGCGTCCTGCATTGAAGAAGCTTAGGGCAGTAAGTGCAGTGAGAGGGGAGGGGTGGGGGGACCCATCCTGGAAATCAGTCCCGGACCCAAAATTCCTAGTGGCAGCACTGCATTTACTACAAAACATACCGTAATGTTCCAAATATCTTGCATAATATAAAGAATAGTACAATAAATTGGATTAGGCAATTATCTATTAATCCATTACTTATTTTCTTGGAATGCATCAATGAATCTTTGATGCATTCATTCTAAAGGTGCATACACACTGTACAATTTTTTTTGACCAACTTTTTTGACCATTCTGAATAAAATTGGACAAAATATCTTTCAGTGCGTTTGCGACGAACAACAAATGATGATGCCCATACCCGCCAGTTGTTCATCAAGGTTGTTTGTCAACTGTGCATTCATCGCAATTTGGATATCTTTCAAAAAGAGCCTATAAACGGTGTATTTCATCTTTCCTCAACATCTTTCGTCCAGGACACTGGGTTCAAGGGAAATGTTTTTCAACGAAATTGGTCAAAAAAATTGTACAGCGTGTATGCACCTTTAGAAAATACAAATAACATAAGTAATGGATAAACAAAAACATGATGAAAACGGGACTCTAAATACATTTGTTAAAATTAAATGACATATACATAAAAATGGACATCATAAGATTTCGAAAGGTAGCTCACAAAATATTAGTAGTTAAATAGAGTTACCTAATGGAAAATAGTATATAGTGCTGTTGCTTATGACTAATTCACAATAATTGATAGTCTGGCGCCACACAGCACAAAGCCTGCTGCCAGCCAGCCAGTCACACACTGCCGGCACCACTGGGGGAGGAGCTGAGACTGAGTGACTGCCTCTGTTGTCTCTCCTTGGATAATGCTATGATGACAGCAAAGCTGCTAACAATTGGGGATATTTTGGTTCACTCTTTCTGACAGATTCCTTCTTAGATGGACAAAACCATGTGCACTGCAGGGGGGCAGATGTAAAATGTGCAGAGAGAATTAGATTTGGGTGAGTTATTTTGTTTCTGTGCAGGGAAAATACGGACTGCTTTATTTTTACACTGCAATATAGATCTCACTGTGAAGTAAAACCCCACCCAAATCTAATTATCTCTGCACAAGTAACATCTGCCCCACCTGCAGTGCACATGGTTTTGTCCATCTAAGAAGGAATTTGTCAGAAAGAGTGAACCAAAATAACCCCCATTGACTGGAACTAATTGGTTGTAACTGAAAGATACACACCCATTTATTCAAATTAAGAAAAGCAGCTGGAGAAACGAACACTTTAAAAAATATTTTTTTTTACAAAGAAAGAAAAAAACGATTTGGGAAACGGAAAGTCTGCACATATATTATTCAGATGCCCAAAGCCACGTAGATACATATTAGTTGCAGTCTGACCATTAACATCCATATATTTCTATTGTCACATACTGTAGGTAAGACATTTTTAAAATAAAAAATAAAAATCACGAACTGAGCTTTAATTTCGGACTGACTCTGAATCAGGCCCAAAGAGTCTGATTCAGATTGGCTCGCTAGGCAGTGTACATTCACCCCAAAGTCTGCAATGCAGCATATTCTACCTGCCATAGTAACAAGCAATGTGTGGACTGGAGCAGTAACAGGACACAGCAAGCTGGAAAGTGCCCTCTGATCCATAGCCTTGGTTAACAGAGGTAATGGTACAAACAGCGAAGTGCAGGGAAATCCAATTAACCCTAATTAGATCAGAAATAGGTTACGATGGACCCAATTAGCTTATGGCAATTCCAAGCAGAGTAAGAACTAACACAAAAGCAGCACAATATCTTTTCTCATTGCATTATAATGAAACCTGTGTAGGACATTGGTGTATGATACTAATAAATGTTTCCTCTGTCTTTTCCCTTTACTGCAGAATAAATGAAATACATATAAAGCACCAGGGCGCACACCAGGGCGCACACTGGCTGCTCTCTGTAGTGGGGTTTCTGTTGTGCATTTTGCCTACAGGCTGAGAATAGAATCTTTCCAAGGATTTCGCAGTCACTGGAGCCTAATAACCTACATACAACTGACCTCGGTGCAGAGACCTAAATTGGTGTTTTCGCCGAGTCTCACTTTCAAGGAATATTTGTATTATGGCAACAATTACTTGTAGACAGCAGGTTCCACATTTAAGACCTGATTCAGATCCGCTTACGAAGCAGCATTCTTTCGCTGCCTAGTTAGCAGATAAGCTCCGCTCACCTCCCTGACGAACATTCACCCACCGCCAGAGCCGCCTGCATCCTCATGCATGCGGCCGAATGGGTAATTTCGGAAATAAAATTCAGGCTGAACTGACTTTTAATTCCGCCGCTGATCGCAGAAGATGGGGCGGGGCAATGACTTCATGTCAGCCACCCACCCCGAGCAGGGAACCAGGGCAACTGCATTACCAGGGCAACTCCCAGCATTGTCATGGGGACGCCCATAAAATGCTTTCCGTTCCCCTCTAGCCGCCCCCCCTCCCCCCCTACCCATGCAAATGCCTCGATGAGTGTGATACTCACCGAAGGATTCACACAGGGGGTCTGCACATGGGCAAATACACGCATGAGACCCCTTACCATTGGAACGGGGCCAAATCCACTCCGTTCCGAACAAACCTGAATCACCCCATTTATCATTAAACACAAATCAATGTCAATCAAAAACAATAGGCCAAGAAGGAATATGAGCAGTGCGGCTGGTTTTGGGTTAGAAAGCAAAGCATATGATTGGACATGAGTCTGTCAATCAAAAACAGTCACATGTAACTGTCTGTCTTGCTATTCATGCCCCATTTTTAACCTAATTCACCTGGAACAATTTTTTAGTACTAAGGTTCTAGAGATCCCTTTAAAATATGTACACTGAACAAAACACATGAAAAATAACTAAGAATACAAAAAATATGTGTTAGTGCCGTTCAGAGCATCTTTAGGATGGGGTGGCCGTCGGCCATCGATGGCTCAAAACCACCAATACCTTAAGGGCCTAACTCAGCCTGAATCATTAATCAGAATTTGCAGCGGACTGCGAGGAGACAGCCACCACCCATCTGTGCAAATATGAGTAGGTCTGAGGCTTCCACTTATCTGCGACCTCTAAACCGTTTGGGCACTTTTTTCAAACACACCCAGAAAACCTCAGGTTTCCGCCTCCAAATGACAGCTTCCTGTCATGTGCAATGTATACAGTACACATGTGCAGTCATTCGTAATCATCCAATATGCAAATTCTCTGCAGATATCATACAGTTTAGCCCTCCACATGGAATTTGAGGAAACCAGCCATCCAAAAATGAAAGCCGCCTTGGAGGAGACAGATGCTAAAGGTCCTACTGGACCATCTGTCAGGGCAGCACAGCATGTACAGCACCCAAAAGATCCGGATTACGGGAACGCTAGGGCACCTGTCAGCACTACACCCCTGGCAAAGAGCATGTAACTCCTTGGGTTCCAGAAACAGTTTTTGGCAGGGGGTACAAAATTTCTTATTATGCCACTGGATGGAAACTTACATTGTAACATCCAGACAGTTGGAACCCTGGCCCATTTTCGCTCTGCCGACAGATGCTCGACAGGTGGAATTCAATGTTTCATCTGTCTATTGCAAAAAAATAGGCGAAAACAGCCATGGAATGTTGAGAAACGGTTGTGAATTCTTCAATGCATGGCCGTTTCTGACTAAACAGATCCGACTTGTTTTAAAGTCGGATCTGTTTTGTTGAAATCCGTCTTCAATGCTGTCGGAAAATGGAAGCATTGAATAGGCGACGGGCGATATTTCCCCTTCGGAAGCAGTGGCCGACATTGAAAACACCCTTAGACTATCCTATTACAAGTTGAATGCTTAGATCTTGCAGGCAATTTAAGGTGTTAGAACTGGGACAGAAGCAATAGGGGAAATAACGAAAAACTTCACAAATGTAAGAATTCCCAAGAAATTAAGCTAATATGCAACAACGGGCCTTTTCGTTCCCCCCGCTTCATTTTACATGCCGCTCGTACAACTTTCTTCCTACATTTTCAATCCTCCGCTCATGTTTCTTTCCAATATTCCTACACGCACGTCCCCAACCTGCTGGAGATTCAATTGACACAGTTTACATGGGTCAATGTTATTATTGATTAGGTCACTGGCCAAGTACGTGGCGCAATGTTTTCTCAAACAGCAATTACAGCCAGGGAGGGTTTGGTATGTTTTAAAAGGAAAACTAATGAAATGCATCAGTGAGAAAATCAATTGGAGATTTTCTGCTGACTTTTCACATGACCTATCTGCATTTACCCAACCAGAAAATCATGCATTGTTTTATATAGAGTGCTGGGATAGTCGCTAAATAAAGTGTTCTGTATCGTGCCATTCTAGAACATGGGAATTTCGAAAGTTTTATTTGAAAAAAGATCTTCTAGATTCTCCACAGTGGACCAGATTTAGCGATGACCGCAAACCTCAATAAATTGTGTTCATCTCCAATGTATACTGATCTGTTTTGGTGCATTTCCAAATGCATTAAAGAAGCCCATCTGGCAGGGTTCCGTTGTGGAGGGTAACACCAGATATAGCTGGTATAACCCCTCAGAAGCCTATGGCCTTCTCCCCATAGCGATGAGTGAGGGAACCGAGATGGAACCCTCCCAGCATGCCCCGCGGCTGCCAGGGCCACAAGCCCAGAATTCCAGGCACCGTCACTGATCATGAGGGGCAGCTCTTATCAGATCTGCCCTTTGTGATGCTGTTAGTGCATGTGATTATCATTTACGCAATCAGCGGCAGGATGTATCACATATGCTTGGTGCATTCCGTCTGCTACCTGTACAGAGCACATGCAGATCTCACTCATGTTGCAGCAGGGCAGGAATGGGGCAGTGGCGGCCATCCTCCCAGAAAAAGTAAGACATTTAAGAGGAGTGGGAATACGGACAGTGGAATCCCGGTGGTAAGTTCAGGGGTTAGGCACTATGGGGGAGGGTTTGAGTCAGGCTGCGGGGATGGGGATGTGGGAAGGTTAGTGTTAGGCTGTGGGGCGGGAAGTTAGTGGTAGGCTTCAGGAGGGGTGGCTTTAGTGTAGGGATAAAATACTTCCCGGGATCCATTAAGATTATAATCATCGGGGTGCCCCTTCCAGCATCCTGATCGTTGGCATTGTGACTGCCAGGATTTTGTACCCAACCATGAGGAAAAATAAGGCACTGGTAACCTTAGAAAAAAATGCTATTGATAAATTGCTACCAATCAGTTTTACATTTTTTTAAATGTACTAGAGAAAAAAAATAGAACAGAACAGAACGTCACTATTATCATTGTTACAGTATTTTGTTTTTTAAAAATGTACTCTTACTATAATCAACTAATATCTGAATAAATGGTGAGTTCTGATGTCATTTGCATGCCATAAAATGTGGGTATTATAGATAATGACCCATGACCTACTCTGCATTACATTGGAGAATATTTCCTGCCCTTCACATAGAACGAGGCTTTCACTCTGGGGCATACAGTATGCAGGATTCCTGTATGGCGGTGCCTGAATGCTAGACTTGGCAGGATTCCTGTGTGGCGGTGCCTGAATGCTAGACTTGGCAGGATTCCTGTATGGCGGTGCCTGAATGCTAGACTTGGCAGGATTCCTGTATGGCGGTGCCTGAATGCTAGACTTGGCAGGATTCCTGTATGGCGGTGCCTGAATGCAAGACTTGGCAGGATTCCTGTATGGCGGTGCCTGAATGCTAGACTTGGCAACAGAGGAAAGAAAGAACGCTGCTGCAACAAGCCTATAGCAGATACTATTTATAGTTAAATTGGTTCATATATATCTGATTGTCTTGCACAGTCTTATCTAGAATAATAGTACATTACATTTAAAAGGGTCAAATGTGTTTTTCACACTATAAAATGATTTTCTTACTGCAGAGACATCGGCTGCATCCACCAGACAGTGTATGTTTCAGGTACAATAAGGATGGCAATAAAGTACAGTATGTGCCTTTACGCACATGAGAGACAGCTACATACACCATCTGGTCAGTGCTGCTACATGGACTGCAAATACAATGCTATTACTTTACGTTTTACATGGATACCAAGTTTGTTTCAGCCGTTAGAATAAACTCTGTAATACAAATAGACAGTGACAGCCAATACTACACATATGGACGGATACCTGGTAATAGACTAACACTGGGCCTCATCCAGATGT
The DNA here is from genome assembly GCF_055691185.1 of Crinia signifera. NCBI lineage: Eukaryota > Metazoa > Chordata > Amphibia > Anura > Myobatrachidae > Crinia > Crinia signifera. The sequence goes on from NC_139224.1 coordinate 148,458,742, forward strand.
GGGAGCAGTGTGCATTGCTGCTGCGTACGAGGAAGCAGCAACAATGCACAGATTCAGATTTGGAAATACAGCAGGAGCTGTCTGGTATAAATAGACACCTTCTGCAAAAATCTGTCCAAGAGAAGCAGCATCAGACCACTTTCGACTCCTCCGACTGGCTGAGTGGCCCATAGGCCGATTAGAACCTGAGGGTGGGGCTTCACCGGTATTAGGGTGAGAAGAACCATTGGGTGGTTCTATACCATTAATGGCTGGAAACTGGTTCTAGCCCATACTTACCCTCCCGGAATGGCAGGGAGAGTCCTGAAAATCAGACTCACCTACCAGAAGAGTGGGTAAACCCCCGCATTGGCCCCTACACCCCCTCTATATACTGGTTAAATACTGGCATTTGCAGCTGTTTGGCATCTCGTCATTTAGTACCACCCCCTCCCTGAAGAGCCTCGAATCACAGCATTTAGAGGAATGGGGCTGGGGGATTAATGATGACAAGCCCTGCCCCGGAAAAGCTGCAGAGAGTCTCCACTCCAGGGTTCTCCCAGAGAGGAGACACTTAAGTTTGGCAAGTTCGTTCTAGCCATCGATGGTAAAAGTATTCAACATCGGTTATAAATCATCAATGATTTGGAATTATCGATGGCCATTATTACTCGCCTTTTTCTCCAACAGATCAGGTATCTTTAGTCTTCTATGAGCTGTGTGATGAATGCTAGCCCCCCTCTTAAGAACAACCCTGGTTCAGAATGAGAATCAGTGATAAAAGGGAGCTTACTAGTTAATTCTTTTGTATCTTGAAATAGTCAGACATATATATTTTTTAGAAAGTTGCTAAAAGCAAATAGTTGACAAAAGTTAGCACTGACTTTTTTTTCGCAACTAGAAATGATTGGCACGAAAAACAGACAGCATGCAAGGTACATGGGTTAAATTGATTTTTTTATACAGCCATTCAGTACTTGATTTGATGATCTCCTTTCGTGAGACAGGTGTTGAGCCTGGCAATAACGGAGAAAGATTCTCATACTGCAAAGAACACTTTGGAATGTATCAATTTAGGTACATTGTTCACCCTTCCCCTCCACTGTCCTCCCATAGCTCTGTGCAACAAAAATTTATCTGTACCAACTGTCGTCCTATGTTATATTATAGCGGACTGCATAATATAGTGCAGCTGCACTGCAGATGGGGCAGAAGTAATATGCGCAGAGAGAGTTAGATTTGGGTGGGTTGTGTTCAATCTGACATCTAAACTGCAGTGTAAAAATAAAGTAACTGGTATTTACCCTGCAATAGAAAACATATAAACTATCCAAGTCTAAATTTCTCTGCACATGTTACATCAGCCCCACCTGCAGTGCAGCATGGTTTGGGATTGTCTTTACTGGCAAAATTATCGCCAGCCGCCGCCAGCCCCCCCCCCCCAACAGAGCTCCCCGCCGGTGTAGGCCGTCTTCCCTGCCGGTCCCCCTCGCCACCCAACTACATATGGAATGACAAAATACATTTCAATTTAAATAACTCCTGTGCTAAATCCTTCTGATAATAGTATTTTGTTGAGGATCACTGCCCTGTAACACGCGTGCTATTTAACAAGGTATTGGCCTTCACATATAACTGGGTCCTCTCTCAATCACATTTGCAGCTACTCAGTATTTCACTGTGTCATGAAAATACAGGAATGCCGCAACCCCCAGAACTCAGGTGAAAGGTAAATACGAATATTGGCAAGAGACAGGATCTAGTATAGACAAGACGAGGAGAGCAAGAAGAAACTAGCACTGCTACTGGTCAGGAAGTGCCTTCATCTGACCAATAAACACGTTCTCCAGTGAGTGGAAATTAGGGGCCTGACTTGTTTGCTGTGCTACGTATTCCCACAGTACGAGAACACATTCTCTCTCCTTCGTCCACAAGTGAGGGGATGTGTTCTTGTACTGCGAGATGGTCGCTGACCATTAAATGATTTTTCTCCCCTTCGATAGTAATGGTCAGCCTGAACTGACTTTGATAACTGATGGATGCCCATAGAACACTGGGCATTCCCCTTGCTCCTGCCCCCTGTCTGCCCCCACTAGAGCGAATGGCCTGGCGAGTGTGAAGACGATAGCTCCCGCGGCTTGTGTATGCACATATTCGCGTTTGCACATGCGCAAAACCCCCATCAGACACGGGGCCGAGTTCGGACCTGAACAACCCACCCACCTCTACCAAATGGAAAGGCTACATGCACATACTGTAAAAAGATGGAGCCCCTCTCATTCTTGCTCGGCTCTCGCCAGAACTGGCAAGAGCCGGCGGAAAGGGACTATCAGACTGGGACGCACGCGCATCGCTGGTGGCGGTGGCAGGGAGCTCCGTCGCGATTGGGCATCTTGTGCGCGTGCGCCTCCTGGCGGAATCTCCCGCCCCTGCAAAGGTAAAATGCGCTCCATCTGTACACACTTTAATTCAACAAATCTGTTCCCTCTACTTTGGGTAGGCAATAGGTACCCTTTTAGCGCCAAGTGACTGTTAAAATAGGTGTTAAAATTGCCCACCAAACATTTTTATTCATCATAATGCCCTGTCCTTATATAGGAAATAACATCTTTTTACATCTTTTTTTATTTGAATTTATATAACAAATGTGAGCGACAATGGTAATTTTAGTGGATATTTTGCACATCCCTCAGAGATGACACACAAAGGGCTAAAAATGCTGAGACAATCTATACTACAAAATGAACTAGAAGACACACAACTACATAAACTGATGTTGCTTTTATTCTGAAGCCAATTTTGCTTCAGATTAGCGAAAATGTTTAGTTAAGACGTAGCTAAAATATGAACGTCTCCTCATAGGTGACACTACAAATACAGGTTAGCGCCAAAATAATTAATAAAAAAACCAACCCAAACGATTGGCAAGAATTTGCGCTACATCCAGCAAACAGCCAACCGCTTCACTTCAATCTAACGCACCTTGGAAAGTACAGCAAAACTTTCACTTTCAGCCTAGGTAATGGACTGCGAAGCCAGGGCTGCCCATATTGTACACAAGGTTAGCGCAGGTTATCACGTCTCGAAGAAATCCATTAAGTCTCCATTGTCTCATTAAATGTATGCAGTCCGAAAACTCAACACTCATTAGGGAAGCTATTTTTGTAGAGTAATGATTCCTCTGTCTTCGCTATACGAATGAATGTCAAAAGGGCCTTAAAAAACACAGGGTGAATGCTTCAATAATTACACAAGAACTTTGTTTCAAAACTTGATAATGCTATACCTCAGATAATTAATGATCTTAATATTGTGAGGCATAAAGCAATAATGGCTATGCTTAAACACAACACATTGGTCTAGATTCAACTGCAGAAAAGTTTCGCTCTTGAAACGAAGGGTCGGTACCAAAGGCGGATCCAGAAATTCAGGTAACACCAGGAAATGGATGACAGGGTGGCAGTGGATGATGCCAGGGGGGAAGCAGTGGATGAGGCCAGGGAATGGATGAAAGAGAGAGGTAGTGGGTGACTGGGAGAGGGTGAATGAAAGGAGGCATAGTGAGAGACAGCGAGGCACTGAGTGACAGGAAAAGGTGAAAGGGAGAGGCAGTAGGTGACAGGGGGAAGGGGAGTGGGAGAGGCAGTGAGTGTCAGGATAAAGGTGAGAGGGTGATTCCTTGGAGCAGCAGAAAGTGACAAAAGAGAGATGGTGATGGGGAGAGATAGGGGAGAGGCAGGTTAAAAGGGAGAGCCAGTGGGTGACAGGGAGAGGCAATGGGTGATATGAAGAGAAGAGGGTCATATATAGTGCTGGACTGCAGTGGATGGGAAGGGGGCAGTATAGTAGTGGGAGGAGGAACACTAGGCTGGAGAAGGGGTACACTGGGTTAAATGAGGGGTCCTCTGCTACTGGACTGGCTGAGGCAGGTTCTGGCTGAAGGCAGTGGGCTGGTTTGGTGAAGCAAGGTGGAAACAATGGGCTGGTAGGGTGGAAGACACTGGGATGGGGTGGTTCAGTGAGATTGTGCGGGACACTTTGAAAGATGGGTGGAATGGAAGTCACTGGGCAGGATAAGAAGGGGTAGTAAAATAGGGGTGGGATGGGAAAAAACTGTACTGAATGAGGCGGGATCACTGTGATTGGACTGGCTGCTCGGATTCTAGGTAGGTTAAAGTGACATTCTCCCAACATTAGAATTACACCTACCAACTGATATAACCCACTGAACCCCCTCCCTCCCCACAAACACTACAGAGGTGACTGCTCCTGCCCTTTACTGAGGATGGAACCTTCCCCAGCGGTTGCTATGGGAATGACTACCGTGTACTGTGACAAGCGTGTTGAGGGTAGACGTTTAGGGTAATAAGCGGGCACTATGCCTGAGAACATAGAGCTCTGGGTGTCAGCAGGGTGCCGCAGGACACGGCCGCTGTCACAGGCACATAATAGCCGGACAGGGAGGAAGATCCATCCGCACAAGTGTAAGTAAGGGTCATTCCACATCAAATCAACACAGCCATTTTCATGACCGATTTCATTGAAATTTTCTGTGCTTGTTAGGTCTGACGAGAAAGTAATCTACACCAGATTTCAAAATCATAGGTTGGATTTTTTTGGAGGTAGAGCCATCAAAAAAATTAACAAAATAAGCAAATTTACTGCCGCGGAGGTCTTTTCGTTTGCCTAATTAAGACAGATAGATGAAATTAGTGTCATTTTGAAGCTTATGACTAAATCTTTTCACTTCAATTTTAATTCAGTAAGGTAGTTCTAAAAAAAGTTTAATAATCTTTGACCTCAGGCAAACGAATAGACCCTCATGGCAGTAAATTTGTATATTTTGTTCATTTTTAAATGGCTCCACCTTCAAAAATATCCAATCTATTATGTTGACATTTGGGGTAGATTAGTTTTCCCCCCATCCTACTAGTACACCAAATTTCATAAAAATCGGAGAGGATTATTAAAAATGTTATGTTTATTTTTAGTTGATTTGATATGGAATGACCCATAAACAAAATCCAGCCACTGAACACCGACAAAAGGCAACTGAGTGCCAGTATATTTAGCAACAAAGTCGTACCATCTCACACCACACTGTAGGGAAGTCCGAATTTACTTTTACCACATAAAAGGGTGCAGGGCCTGTGTGTCACTGTACACACTGTGTTGTGCAAAATAAAAGTTTCCTTAACAAGGGGGAGCACGTGCTTTGGTCCCCCCCTCCTGAATCTGCCACTGATGGGTACACGCTAGAATCATAGCCAATCGTCCTGATGGTCGGGCTGAATTCCCTCCAGCCCATACCATGTAAGACTGGCCTGCACACTGGCTGATATAATGACATTTCATTCTGTCCTTTGTAACAATGCACAGGTTCACACAAGTTACCTTCTTGGCGGCCAGGTAGTGCGGTCAATCCAAAGATGCCATGTGACTTTTTACACTACTGTTCTATCTCCATATTATTCAAATTCATCCTTACTGCTCTACACTTTTTTCCCCAGCCTATGCCTATCACACCAGCTGAAGATATGGACACTCAGTCATGTCTTTCAACAACCAGGCACACCACAATTTTACAAACAATCCTAATTTTCCAGTCATGCTATAATGCCAGCAGCCTTGGTTGCTTGCCAGCCAAGTGCTGGTTGCACTTTTAGGGGCTTTCTATAAATTATATGTAAAATCCGGGCTGATTATAATCATCAACACAGATTTTGAAATAATGGTCAAGCACCTGCAAGTGGTCCATCTCCAACACACAAGATAAAATATTAACTAATCAGCTTTTGTAATGTTACATGCTGTGTTTGAAAATGACAGATGCTGATTGGTTAATATGGATATAAAAAAAACCCATAAGAAACATTTTTACATAAGTAGTATTGACAGCCATCATAACTATACTTGCTGCCATAGCAATAATAAGCAAGCATAAATATACTACAGAATACTGTATATTAAAACAATACAAATACGAGTTCCACCTACCCTGAAGGATTTTAATTAGATATAAGCAGTTACTAAAGTTTTGAAATGTCTAATTGTTCTGTTTGTTATGTGTAACAGATGACTTTTTTATTTTTTATTTATGTACCCTTCGATGGAGCATTTCTTAATATACTGTCTTCGAACAGAAAAAGCTAGGGGCCATTTTGTAAATCTCTGTAATTGAATCCATACATTAATCCTGACAAAAGCTAAACTGTGCCCAGAGACACTGTGTCACCACAGCGCAGATCAAACATCCCATTAGCTTCAAGTACTGCAACTTTCGCTAGTCTGTTACCACAAAAAATACATTTTCACTCAGTACAGTGACCCTGACAAAGGGATAAACATATTTCTGTGTGTAAAAAACATTTCTCCGCCATTTTTTGTAACCTTAGAAAGAAAATACGAAATCCAAGGTCCTGTTTTAGTATTTAATAATAACCAAGTTAAAAGTTTCTTCAGTAAAAAATACAATTTATTTCGTCAAAATAAATAAAAAGTGTCGCGAACCACAATAAGCAAGAAACATTGTCAGAGTTTGGTGCAAAGTGCACTTGTCTCTTACACACAGTGGGGTCCATTTTGTGGATTGATTCAGTCCCGGATACAATAGGCGCATCGGTTGCTAATGACCGATGTTTAGTCGTCTATGCTGCGGTGTACATGTGCTGCTATACTGCTGCATCTCCTGGCGCAGGGTGAGGTAAGAATCAAGCTGCAACTGTTTGGGAGAGGAGATGGGGATGCCACACAAAATGGAGGCATGTTACCTCCATTTTGTGGAAGTGGCCAGTGACTGCATCTTTCAATGTACATTTACTGACAATTAGCAGAGATGTGGTAGCCAATCTGAGAAGCCATATGATTGCTCAGATCGTTAAAGCCTCCCTGATAGCTTTTGCAGCAGTGATTGCACTATTAGAGTACACTTCGGAATCAGGCCATGAATACATTTTCAGGAACACGACATCTGTTCACATTAACTTGGAACTAGCGACATGAAGTGGGCCCAACCAATGTGGATGCCGCCTAGGCACCAGGGATGTCAGAGAGACACAAAGCCTTGCCCAATCTTAGGAACACTCACAAAATGGCTTCCTGTGCTGTAAGAGACAGGGTCACTTCCGCTGGTCACCTTATTGCACAAATAAACACACTTTTAGTTTTTTTTAAAGAGAGATTACAATAGTGCAAAAAAAGCTGCGTACTATTATTCCAAAAACTTTTCTGTACGTAAACAAAATGAAATGTTGATTTCAATATTATTCACGGATTTACGTTTGTTAAAAAAAAAAAAAAACTTTAATAAAAAAAAAAATCTACATAAAAGGTCTTGGCAGCAAATACATTAAGGTCAGACAGTTCAATATAACCACACATAACGAGACATTCAGTATTTCTGTGCATTTATCATCAGATTCGTTGCTTTATCTATTTTTGCACCAGTTTTCTCAAACACCAGCGACAGGACGGGATGTACGAAGGCCAGAAATGCGTCCAAAACAAGAGTTTTGTTCGAATTCCCATATGTAACAAGCTCTGGAATGCAATACATTCTGGAGCCTGGACCGCTGTAACAAAATGGGGAGTGATAAACAGCCAGCCAATCAGCTTCTAACTGCCATGTTACAGGATGGGTTTGAAAAATGAGGTAGGAGCCGATTGGCTGGTTGTTTATCATTCTCCTTTTCATCACTTTTTGAAGCTTGATACATCTGACCCTGAGAGAGATATCCAGTCAGAGATCCCCAGCTGGGTTCGCAACTCAGGAGTTCTAAACCCGTAAGTCCAAGGATCGCAAAGGACAGCTCTTATCAGGGAAGCCATCCTTTGTACTACTCATTGCAATTCTAGGCACATACCAGCTTTATTAACGCTTATATGTACACAGTACATCCTGTCTTTATTATTGTGCATTGGAATGAGTTTATTACTGTGTATATTCTCTCCGTACTTGCGTCGGTTTCCTCCGGGTACTCCGGTTTCCTCCCACATTCCAAAAAAATACTGGTAAGCCAATTGGCTCCCAACAAAATTAACTCTAGAATGTTTGTGAGTCCATGTACATGTGGTACGGAACATAGATTGTAAGCTCCACTGAGACAGGGACTGATATGAATGTTCAAATGTAAAGTTCTGCGGAATATGTGTGCGCTATATAAATAACTATTAATATATAAATAAATGGTCTAAAAAAATGTATGTGAATCCGATACCACAAAAACGTACAATACTGTGTAAAAAAAAGGCAAAAATGGAGACATAATACTGCCACTAGGGGCCACAAATGAACTAGACAGACACTTTGCAAAACAAAAATGTGGTTTAAGATATTACTGCAGCTATTACTGTCTATCCTACTGTCAGACCTTTTTATCACACGCTGCGGGACTTGCTTACTTTACTTACTTCAAATATAGCTTAGCCTGAAGCAGAACACTATACAAAGCTGTGCTGTAGTACAGTACAGAAATAAAAATACACTCTATACATTAGCACGGTAATACAAATATCATGAAAGATTCCCTAGACACTGGAAGAGGACACATTTAGACACATTTGTAAGAGCAAAAATTGTAAACAATATTGTGTGCCAGATTATTTAGAATCACTTTGAAAAGAAAAAAATATAGACTTAAAAAACAGACAAAAAACCCCATACAAAAACAGACAAAATAAATATAGGCATAAAAGCACACAAATAATACATACATAAAAACCAGACATAAATAATACAGGCATACAAAACACACAAAAAATATAGGCATAAAAGACAAATAAAATAGACATAAAAAAATAAATAACAAGAATTGCTTATTACATCATATTTTGGCAATGTTTGTGTATAGCAAGCATCGCAGTGCAACAATAACGCTCTTGTACAGCTAGGCGCCGGTCTGGAGCACACAGGAAGTGCAGCAAATGCAAGAAACTAATGAAACGAGAGTTGGGACAGCCCCAGGCCGATTATTAGACAGCCAAATCTTCTTGTCCAGTTCCCTTGAATACAACGCATATTCACAACTCTTGGGAACTGTATTTGGCATGCAAAATCCGAAACAGCATTCGAGCGGGTAACACGCATTTTGGTTCACGCTCCGAAATGTAAAACTCTGGTTCCAGAGACTAGCCGGATGTGTGTCATCCGAATGACGAGGAAAAAAAACCCACCAACCAGAACTTACAAAACATCAAAGGTTTATTGTACACTGTATTTTGCCTCTCGTCGTTCCTCGTTTTTGCATGACTTGTTGATGTCCATGATCTTTTCGCAGATGTATTTGTTGACTTTGGAGAGCCGTTGTGCAATTTCATTCTCGTCCATTGTCTCTTGTGCTATTCTGTCATACATACATTCTAAAAGAAACACATAAAGCAGGCAGGGAATTACAGGTGGATCTCGGAGAACGGTAATTCTTAACCAACAAAGACTCATGGCGGACAGTTACCTCTACAGCGCGAGTGATGTCTTTTGGCCCAACTCAACTTTTACCATAATTTGTTAAAGAGAAACCCTGCAGCAGATTTTGAACCCTTCATTTTATTGAACAGCTTGTCAATCAAAGGCAACCATCTGACACCAGCCCAAGGCAGGTTTGCACCAGATCCATACTAGTAAATCTAAGGGAATTCAATATGTTGCTGGACTTACAGCGGTAAGAAATAGCTCCCTGGTTAAGCCACTGATGGTATGAAATTACTGGCAGCGATAAGTCTGTAAATAACCCTGGATGCACAAATCTTTGCGGGTTTCTGATACAAACTCAGAAGATCATTAAATGCTCGTAGACTAGTTCCGGGTTACCCCAGGTAATAACTGAATCCAGGCATGCAACCCAGGAACTAAAACATGTTGAGTCCCGTGGCTAATTGAATATCCACATAAGGGTTTTGTTTCTGCGCATGCGGGGGGCGGAGAAGGGTGGGGGGCGCTGGGCTACCCCATTCCCCTATGGGAACGCCCAGCGTTTCATGGGCGTTCCCATGAGATCGCCCACCGGAAGTCAGCTGCCCGCCCATATCCGTCCCAGCGTGCACGCATATGGAAGTGACTTGAAAGTCACTTTTATATGCGTGTACCTTCCACATCCTGCACTGCGAGGGGGGGGGGGGGGGGGGGCGGTTGGGCCTACATTCGCCGGGTGCGGTTTGGTAGATTTGCAAGGCTGCGAATTCGCAGCCTTGCGAATCAACTAGAATCACCGCCCTTGTGTGTGTGTGTTTGCACTGCACATGGTGCAGAACTGGGTGTACACCAGTACTTGCAATGCGGCGTTATATGAATTTCAGTCATACCTCCAAAGGGGCGGAACTAGTCTATTACTGTTGGTCTCACGTGGGCACATATGTACACTAGTACGCCCGCGCAAAGCAAATTGCTTAGAAAGCTAGTCTGCTACCTTGAGATTGCCTCTGTGTTTGTGCATGTGTGAGAGAAAGATATGTAGTTTCACTCGTTGCCAACAGATGGAAGTGTTTCAGAGACACACAATCAGACACTAGACATATATATATATATATATATATATATATATATATATCTATATTTATATATATCTATATCTATCTATATATATATATAGATACAGTATGGAAGTGGTGGCACTCAGAGGTCTTGTAATAAATAACGAGGGACAACAGTGTGTCAAGCGACGTTTCGGTCTATTTATTTCAGACCTTTTTCAAGCTCAAAGCTTGAAAAAGGTCTGAAATAAATAGACCGAAACGTCGCTTGACACACTGTTGTCCCTCGTTATTTATTACAAGACCTCTGAGTGCCACCACTTCCATACTGTATATTTGGTGTCCCCTACACCTAGGAAGGCACCGAGGCAATTACTCACGGATTACCCCAAGGAGTGCCGATTCAACTGTTTGTTATATATATAGATATATATATATGCAAAGGGATGCCGACACTGCAATCCTCTTAGTTGAAGGTGCCTGGTGCCCTCACCGAGCGGGCAGATGGAGCTGGACACAAGGTTGTCTTCCTGCACCTTGAAAACGGGGCTATGCCCAGAAACGTCGGACACTGTTTGCACCGTTTTATTTGATGTGATATAAATTGAGTTTTTCACTACAAGCCTGCAAGTGCCGCCTTTGTTCTTCCCTAACTACCAATTGTATAGGAAGGCACTCTAGGAGGGACAGAGTGCAGGTCCGCCCCACCAAGCTATATATATATATATATATATATATATATATATATATATATATATATATATATATATATATATATATATATATATATATATATATATATATATATATATATATATATATATATATATATATATATATATATATATATATATATATATATATATATATGTATATATACACACACTTCTTTTTTTTTTTTGCACAAAAGAGGAGGTTGGTGCAAGTGCTCACACACGGTGATGACGTATCAAACCAATCATACAGATAGGGGAGGCCTGATCTTAAAGTTTTTCTTTTATTTAGTGGGTCAACATTCATAATTTCGACATGAGACACAGTCATCATTTTGACATTCATTATGACAATGCTGATGAAATGTTTTTTTAAGGTAAGCCTAACCCTAATGTCGGCATTTTCAAAATGTTGACATTCTGTCTATGTCAAAAATTTCCAGATGCGGACACTATTATTTTAACTTGGTGTAGACGATTTTATGGCTGGGCACTTATTTATTAGTTTATGTCTAGGTGCCCCAGGGTGGCTAGTACAGCTTCCTGGAAGCTGTGGGTCCAACCCGACTAGAGTGCAATATGTGGTACTTGTGTATTATCAGGGCGCCCACTAAGCAAATAGCGTAGTGCCCTATTCTGCGTAGTGAGATCGCATCCCTTCGCATGCAATTTTGCGTACTATGCGATGGTACTAGTTCATTTTCACTGCACCCCTGGCCGTGGATCGCATGCAAATCGCATGTGATTTTATCGTGTGCAATGCGATTTAGCACCCCCCCGCTATCCACGTTGATGCCATGCAATGCGATTTAGCACACCTCCACTATCCACATCACCCCGAAGCGTGGCGAGCGCAGCGAGACCCGCGAGGGGACGCGGATTACTTTGCATGTATTCCGCATCTGCTCGCCACGCTTCGGGCTCGCTGCGTTCGCAGCGGAAATTGGGCGGCGTGATAATACACAAGTACTCAATATGTGTTTAGTTTGTATTCTCTCCCTGTGTACTGTATATATAGTACTACAATAAGTGGCATTGAAATATATGGTAAAGCTTGTATACACAATGTACTGTTCTGCACACATGGCCCCTTATCTATGTGCCAACAGCATCCATTGATCACGTGTAGTAAATCTCCTTTGAATATGGATCAATGACCACTGCACAGCACAGCTTGGATGCAGAATATACCAGCAGTACATATAGTAAGGACTTGCTCTAATCATGTGTTCAGCCTCCGGCAACAAGTAACTATTGAACTGCAGAGTAAATTCATGTAGTAATACAAAGTACAAGGTATCTATATTTCAGCAACTACCTGGTCATATCTTCTTTCTCAGCAGACTAGCATTATACTGAGAGACCCTCTGTACTCTGCTGGAATCCCCCCTTGAGCCTGTCTCCTTGGTGACACTCATCAGAGAGTGCTCTGTACAGATCAGTGCTGGAAGGAGCTGAGCTGACGGCGAGAACAGTAAGACGCATCATTGTACCGATCACTGAAACTATCTTCTAATGTTTTCAACATCAATTTAACTTCTTCCTGCAGAGATTGGTGCACCAAGAGCTATGCTCACTGTGACAGATGTCGCTAGGGGAATAATTGGTCTTTTAACAACCTAAAGTACTCTACTTCTGCCACACAAGCGTCTGTGCATCATCATATATGAACTAGTCCTGTATATTTTCAATGCACGCTAAGCCTCATTTGTTCAAACAGGCAATGCCATGATAAGCCCATTTAAATGAAGCCATTTTTTTGAAGCCCTCAACTCTGACCATAGTACAGAAAGGACACATCAGTGGGATGATCATTCATTTAATAACAAGCATCAGCTTCTACACTCTCCTGTATCTCTTAAGGCCCATACACACTAGTAGACTTTCATTTCAAAAGACTTTGCCAAATCTTTGATAGATAAATCTTTCACCAAAGTAGTGCTTACACACTGGACTATTTTCCTCAAAGCGCAAGAGATTTTCAGGAGGCGAAAGACTTTGCTGAAAATCTTTCATATACAAGGCTATTTACATAATGGGCTGGGTTTGAATTCCAAGGGTGGGAGCAGGGGCCATTTTAAGCAGTACATTCCTGTTCTTGGTGCCTGATTCAGAACTGATTTCTTGGCTGCGTATATTCGGAGCCCAGCAATCAGGTAAACTCCACCCGCACCGCCCGGGTGATAGTGACAAATTGTGGGTGACGGCAGCGTAAGGGTGGCCAGTGATGGTGACGTATAGTGGGTAACAGCAGCGTGAGGGTGATGGGCAGTGGGTGATAGTGACGGATTGTGGGTGATGGCAGCGTAAGGGTGGCCGGTGATGGTGACGTATAGTGGGTGACAGCAGTGTGAGGGTGATAGTGACGGGTAATAGGTGAAAGCTGCTTATGTACGGAGTGTCACCTGGTGGTCCCGCAGTTGTAGAGTTGTACTGGCTCGGGGGGGCACATGCCATCCTGCCACCTGACACAGTCCGCCACTGGAACTTGGGCCCCTAGAATTAAGACGGCCCAGAATATATGCATTGCTGGCCTGTGCCAGCAATGTATATATTACTAGCTAATACGTAATCATTGGTGCCCAGTGGTACCAATAATATATACATTGCTGGTCTGTGCCAGCAATGTATATATTACTAGGTAATACGTCATCATTGGTGCCCAGTGGTACCAGTAATTACTGGCTTATTAATAACATTGGTGCCCAGTGGTGCCAGTAATATATACATTGCTGGCATGTGCCAGTAATGTATATATTACTGCATTATAAACATTATTGGTGGCCAGTGGTGCCATCAATATATACATTGCTGGCATGTGCCAGCAATGTATATTAATGGCTTGTTAATAACATTGGTGCCCAGTGGTGCCAGTAATATATACATTGCTGGCCTGTGCCAGCAATGTATATATTACTGCATTATAAATATCATTGGTGGCCAGTGGTGCCAGAAATATATACATTGCTGGCATGTGCCAGCAATGTATATATTACTGCCTTTAAACATTGGTGGTCAGCGGCTGCGTGTGCATACATATACGCACTGTGTTGAGCAGGGGGAAGAAGATGCGGAAAGTGAGCCGGGGGCGGGGCGTTCGGATGGGGGCGGGGCGCTCCGGCGTGCCGTGTAGCCGGGAGGGGGAGAGGAGTCTGTGCTGCGTGCAGCAGGTCTGCAGCTTGTGCCGTGTGAGCCGGGCAGCGTGGGAGCGAGGAGGGGTGAGTATAAGCAGGGGGAGGGTGCGGGCGGTCAGCTGTGCTGAAAGTCTGTGATCTTTCAGCCCGGCTGCCGTACACATTTAGCGATGATGGCTAAAAAAACAGCCATCATCGCTAGATGTGCTGGTAAAACCAGCAGACTGCCCACCTCGCTAGCGATGATGCGCGCTCCCGCATCTCTGGCCCATACACACTAGGCGATGCTGAAAATCGGTCAAAATACCCGTTTTGACCGATTTTCAGCTCAAAACCGTCAAATGTGTATGGGCCTTTACAGACAGAGAACATCCCTTTAGGCATCACCTGCGCTGTCCAGCTGTATTGGTGCTGAATCATACTGCACAGAGTCAGGTTGGTTGCACACGACTCAAAGAGTTCTCTTGTTAAAGGTATAGTTTGCATTTCCGCTTAGATGTGTTCCTGCCTTAGCATCAAATACTGATATATGTCACTAGGTCGACATGGGGAAGGTCAACATTCATTAGGTTGACCACTGAAGGTTGAGAGGCCTTAGGTTGACACCCTCAAAAGTCGACATGGCTGCAGGTCGACAGGTTGACACAAGTATTAGGTCAACATGGGGAAAGATCGACAGTCAAAAGGTTGACATGGGGTTTTCACGTTTTATTTTAACCAACATACAGATGTAGCGTCTTTCATCTTTGCAGAGGCTGGGGGTGGATTCGCCATGGGCCAGCCGCCGGTCCCCGCACCTCCCCCTAACCCTGCCCATCTCCCTGAAGAGGAGATGGGCAGGGTTCCCATCCCATTGCTGACGGGAAAATGGGACGCTTGCACGTCCCAGTCAGATGTAGCGCCGCTCGCCAGTGGGAGTGGTCTGGTGAGCCCCGGTGCTGGATGAGCGGCGCTACATCTGTATGCTGACAGGCGGTATTTGCCCTACCATCCACTAGGGGGGAGAATAGAATAGTGTGCCAAGTGTAGCGGGGCACCGTGTCTGAAGCATGGCGAGCGCAGGGAGCCATGCGAGGGGGCGCGGTGCACCGATACAGTGTCCATGTCGACATTTGGGACAAAAACCCACGTCGACCTTTCACATACCTAAAGCTATGTCGACCTTTTGAGGGTGTCGACCTAAGGCTTGTTGACCTTCAGTGGTCAACCTAATGAATGTCTGCCGAACTTCCTGTGGTCGACCAAATGATCCCAACCCCAAGTACTATAGACACAGGCACTAGAAGAAGCTCCAACAAATAGGAATGGAGGACAACTTTTGCAATAGTTGCATACACAAATGATGCAATAGTTGACATCAGTTACCCCCGTTGTGCTACACAAATGTACAAGTACAACAAGCTCTACCTCTGATAACATTAAGCTTGTGGGGTGATAGTGGAGGTTTCGGACTTGCATCCTTTTTCTTCTTTGTAGCCACGCCGGTGACGCTGCGGTTCTTCAGGATATCCGTGCCCCAGATCATAACAGCCAGATTCTTGGTGTACTTGGAATCTCCCTGCGTTGCCTGCAGCTGGTGCCATTTCTCCTCGTTCACCCAGACACCACTGCCCAGGTGCACCTGCATAGAAGAAGCAGAGAAATAAGCACCTTATGGGATGGTGATATAAGTAGAACGTATTGTCGATGATATATACTGACTTTTTGGTAACAATCTGCGGTTTCTGATGCCGTAAAATACTGTACATTTTCAGCAGGAAAACTTCTTATGCGAAATAATGCATCCCCCAAATTATTACAGATATCAGAAATCACTTCTGATTCCCGTGACCTACATCTGTGGCCTATGGCCACATATTTCCATTATATCATAGAACGACTACAGTTCATTCTAACACCCGCCATCTTTGAAATCCCATGCAGTTCCTCTTCCCTGCCTGGGGTGTCGCTGTCTGCTGTAGTGCTTCTAGCAAAGTGTGGTCTGTATATCAGCACTGATATGCAAACCAAACCTGTGCTAGAAACACCACAGCAGACAGCGACACCCCAGGCAGGGAACAGGAACTGCATGGGATTTCAAAGATGGCGGGTGCTAGAATGAACACTAGGACTACTGCTGTAGATCACCAATATTTCAAATACCAAAAAAAAATTGCAGATTAAGGACCTGATTCAGGTTGGCTGGTACGGGGCCAAACGCGACCCCGTTTCCAACGGTGGGGGTCTGTGCATGCGTAGACCCCTTGTGCGAACACCTTTGGAGAGTATCATGCTCGCCGAGGCGTTGGCATGGGAAGGGGGCGGGCAGGGGAACGCCCAGCGTTTTATAGGGTGCCCTCATAAAACCGCTGGCTGTTCCCCTGGGAGAACAGGTGGGTCCATACCTGCTAAGGGCCGACCGCCTACCTCACATGACATCAGTGCCCGCCCTCTTTTTGGCCACCTCTGTCGGAAATAACAGTTTAGTTTATTTGCGGATAGGGAAAAAATGTTTTTGATGGTCACCGACCATTGAATGACTTTTCCATTGTGCGGCCACCTGCGAGGGGATGAGTAAGCGCACACATCCCCTTTTGCATGCAAATATGGGGATTCGCGCGGACATTTGTATGGCATTCACCTGTTTGCTAGGCTGTTAAAATACGCAGCTTAGTGATCAGGTCTGAATAAGCACACACCAACGTATTTTAAACCACATCGTAAAAAAAATAACAAATGCACGCTTTTGATGTGTTCAACAGCAACAGCAAAATGAAGCCTCGACAGGTGGATACGCAGATTACGGACCATAAAACTTCTGCATCTGTATTGTGTAGGTACAGGCAAGTTACATTGTGAATACGGCATTGCAAACCACTTCACAAGCAGACTGATGTGCACAAGCCTAATAGTGTCATATGTTGGGATGAGGTGGGTGATGCTAGAATGACTGGCAGCCAATCAGATTACTGTGTTCACAATCAGCATATTTCACCAGCAATGACCTTATCGGAGGCAGTGATCTGTCCACTCGAGTGAGTGTATTTGTAATGAAGGGGCAATGTAAAGATAGGTGTAGAGAAACAAAAGGTAAGTAGGAAAGTCAAAGGCTGAAAACTAGATAGATGAAGAAGCAGGGTCTTCCAACAGCACATGCTCCTGATGTGAAACTTTTGTAGTATCAATTGCACTCCCATTCTAAGAGTACACATACACACAAACATTAAGAGGTCCTTACTTGGCCATTCTCTAGAATGTACTTATCCAGAGCAGGGCCTGAAGTGGGGTAGAACGCGGATGTGTTTGCCTCCTCATTGCTCGCCTTCTGCACCCCCGGCTCAGGCTCGCTCATTTCCAGACTGTCTGTCTTCAGCTCAATGGAGAATTCTGGGAACACAATAAAAGAACAAGTTACAAACAGAAAACCCATCAAGCATCCAATTACTGAGTAATAACTTCATCATTTCTTCAGTATATTTAACAAATACTGCGTGAAAATGACCGTGGTCGCTGTAAAGTTCCATACATACATTCAACACTATAATGTCACGATGAACCCTACCAGTACTTTAGCAGTGGGTGACAAAAAAAAGGCATTCTGCTAATGAAAAGAACAGTCTGTGGTCAGCCTGAACCCAAACTAAGGCCACAATAACTAGGAGGATACGGATACAGTCTCGTACACACTACACCATATGGAGAACCACCGATATTGTTGATGATATTGGCAGTGCCACGAAACAAACAATATTGATGGCGTCACCAGGACCCCCGCCGAACATGCAGTAACTGACAATATGGGAAGATTTGATGCATGTTCAGATGATAGGAGTTATCATCAATGATAGAACGGGTACACGTTAACCCTAATCACACAATTAAAATCGCAACAAGCAGTCCTGACAAGGTTGCGGTATTGGAAGTGTTTCACTGGTTGTTCCAGGAACCATCATTTGACTTCTACTCATTCCCTTAATGCTCCACTTTATGACTCCCCGCACCTTTATCTCCTGTGCTTCCTGTCCTATCCATGGGCCTTATTTTGGTTCACTCTTAGAGGCAAATTCCTTCTTAGATGGGTAAAACCATGTGCACTGCAGGTGGGGCAGATATAACATGTGCAGATAGAATTAGATTTGGGTGGGGTTTTTCTTCAAAGTGAGATATATATTGCAGTGTAGAAATAAAGCAGTCAGTATTTTCCCTGCACAGAAACAAAATACTCACCCAAATCTAATTCTCTCTGCACATGTTACATCTGCCCCCCTGCAGCGCACATGGTTTTACCCATCTAAGAAGGAATTTGCCTCTAATAAGGCCCCATAAGTGCAACGTATACCTTTATCACCCCTCATGCCACAGTCCCCTATACTTGATGTATACTTTTACTGTTTTACTGACATTGTCCATTGTTATTCTGAACAATGCCATATCAATGCCTTGGACATGCCCCCACTATAACCACTTCCCTTTCATATGACATGACATGCGTGGCAAGGAGTAAGCCAAAGGCAGGAAGCTTATCCAGTTGACCCCGATATGCCCCCCTTTGCCTTGAGCTCTGGGTGGCGGACATGGGGGATATTCAATCTTCCGCTGCCATTCCTGACAGGGCAAATGGCCGCGGGGCCCTATTCAATGCTGTCTTCCCCTAAAGCATTGAACAGGGTTTTCAGCAGAAAGTGCTCGACTTCACAAGCAGTCGGGCAAGTTCTGCCGAGAACGGCCGGGAATTGACGATCTCTCGGCCGCAGCTCGCCGATTCCCGGCCATTTCTCGCGGCCACACCCCCATCTCGGCGCTCGGCAGGCGGGACATTTAATCCTACCTGCGGAATCAGCGTTGAGCTGACCAAGAACGGGATAGGGTCACGGCTGTCGGGCCAGCCCAACCCCCCATGGACTTCTAAAAGCAGATTTCAGCTATACAACAAGCTTTTCAGTTATTTTACTACACTTCTCCCTTACAAAAGATCTGTGGCTTACAGTGAGGAGAACAGAAAAACATTCTCTGCTGTCAGACGGATTTAAACTCGAGTTTCCACTGCTGAAATAGCAATCCTACCAGCAAATGGTTTTATTGCACGGGCCTTGAAAAGTCAAACAGGCAAATAAAACGCAGCAGCAAAGAAAAGTAGAAAGTAGGAGAGAGTATGCTCCGACCACAGGCTGGAAAGAGAGTT
The DNA here is from genome assembly GCF_055691185.1 of Crinia signifera. Lineage (NCBI taxonomy): Eukaryota > Metazoa > Chordata > Amphibia > Anura > Myobatrachidae > Crinia > Crinia signifera. The sequence continues at coordinate 148,478,193 of NC_139224.1, forward strand.
CTCCATCCTGCTAATAGGGCCACGCACATCTCAGTCCCTCACAATGAGTTTGCCGTCCCAGACCTCAGATGAACCAAGGCTGCAGACTAAATTGGAGTCAGAATGAGACCAGTAACTACATGTAGGAAACGGTTCCTGGACAATCACCTGTTGCTAGATCCTGACCGCAGGAGAGGAACTGCACTGATAAACAAGCCGGATTTGTACTTCCACATTCTGTACAATTGTGTTTGTTCTTGTGGTGTTTATCATCGGGTTTTATCTTCCCGTTTCATAAAAGGCTCATGCAGCAGGTTTCTACATAGCTGCTATGGAACGTTGACTTCCGCATTAAACTACAGACTCCGACACAATATAATGCTAGCAAATGAATAACGGTAAACCAATCTTCATGGTATTGCTCTAGGATCTGCTCTTAGGTTGGCGGGCGTCAGGAATACCTCTGTGGCAGCAGGGGACCAATGGTTGTTTCTGCTTTCATTCTTTGGGCAGTATTCAATGAACATAATCGCGGCGTGCAGCGAATCCTGTTTAGGATTCGCTGCACTGTCGCCACGTTCCGGAGGGCTGGAGCCTTCGCTGCCAGCCCTCCCTGTCCCCGTATTCAATGCCGCAGGGTCTCACTGCCCCTGACGGCAAATCTTAACCCCTGCGGCGTCCAGCAGGGAGCCGGGGGACTGCAGCAGGCAGGGAGATGGAAGTCTCCCTGCCTGCCCCAGAATGTATGTGGAGGGGAGGAGGGCTTCCCGGGACCCAGGTAGCACAAGCTGCCCCCCCCCGGGAGAGCCAGCAGGGGACCGGGTATTCACTGCTCCTGATTCTGCATATGTAAAGATCGGGAGCAGTGAATATATGAATATCTAATGAGCGGCTCTCGGCCCCCTGCTGGCTGTTATATGTAAAAAAAAAAGGTTTTTTTTAATAGCATAGATTGTATAGATAAAACTTTAAAAAACTGTTATGGTGATTTTATATCTGTGCTACTTCAAGAACTAAGAACTACAGTGTTAGCTAAACCCATTTCACCCCGCACTTATAACCTGGGTTATTGCTGGGTTGAGGTGCAGTGTAAACTGAATAACTGGGACAACCAACCCGGCAATTCGACCTGGGTTATAAGAAGGGCTAAACCCGGGTTGCCGTATGTATAATGGGAGACCCGGGTGTAGTGTGAAAGGGTCCGACCCGGCATAGCGATCTGAAAGCGGTATAACTGACTTAAATTTGTTTGATTTGATTAAAGGTGCCCATACACATTACAATTATTGTATACAATATCGCATCTCATTGCAGCTTGGTTTTGCGATGAGATGATATCTTAGTACAAAAAGTATGTGCAGCACATACTTTTTGTACTAGATCTCATCTCATCGCAAAACCAAGCTGCGATAAGATGTAATATTGTATACAATATTGTATACAATAATTGTAACGTGTATGGGCACCTTCACAACTTTTTGCTGAAGGGGGAGGTAATCAGGATGAACACATGTTTATGTAGCCTTATTAATTCAGTAAAGTGCAGCGGTCCTTTAGGACACTAAGGGCTCTAGTATATGAAGGGTCTAGTTATAAAGGGTCAGCTTAAAATCAATAGCAGTGTTATACTGGCATTAAACCAAAGGAAAACAAACAATCCAACATTATGTTGCCTTCTCCTCTGCCAGGAAAACACCAGGAACATGCCCACTACCCCTCTGGCTAAACATATCAGGCACCCTTATGGTGAGCAGGGAGCTGTGGGGAAGGGGCACCAGGGTGAGCCTCAGCAGAAATATTTCCAACAGACTTAAATGTGCTTCCCACTTTCTCACACCCACCTGTACTGCTCCCACGAGACCAAGATATTTATAATTTTTTTCCAACCAACTGTATGCTATTAGTGTATTGTGTACCCCCACCGATTGTACACCCTGCTAGCGGTGACCTACACAGTACACCCAAGATGGTTGCCTCGGATGGTTCCTCTGCGGGCAGACTGTGGATGTTTCTGTGCAGGGTATATCATACTATTAAATAAGTGTCAGTTTCCCCATATAGGCATTGGGCCTTTTTATGGCCTCCTACAGCATTACCTTCGTAGTGCACTTGTACACTTGTGGAGGTGATGAAAAATATTTGAATCCGAGTACTTTGTTGGGATGCTACTATGTGCTGCAATCACCCATTTTGTGTCATTTCTTTAAGGGGTAACCTGTTCCACCCATTCCCTATGCAGTGTGCCCAAGATGGCTACCTCACCTGATACCTTGCGAGAGTGCAATACTTGACCTATGGGAGTTATTATTCAAAATGCTTGCACCAATTCTGTATTACAGATAGAGCGCCTCTCATAATTGCGCCGGGATTGCCAGAATCTGTCCGCCGGTGGAGAGGCGCTCTATCTGAGACGCGCGTGCGTCTCACACGCACGCGCGCCTCAGTTTCCCGTCGGCGGGGGGATGGGAACCCTGTCCGTCTCCGCTTCAGGGAGACGGACAGGGTTGGGGGGGGGGGTGCGGCAAGGTGGCGTCCGCGTCCCCTTTACGGCGGCTGGCTAATCTTCCGCCATCCCCTGCAAAGATGGGACCCGCTACATCTGTATGCTTACTGTGCGCCCTAGCTTTTCTTATTATGTCTGTGTGGTATATATATAATTACCTCTAATGAAATGACTATAACCAATCGAGAGTTGCATTAAACTGTTCCAGGATTAGCCAACCTGCGGGTCCCTGACAGTTGTAAAACTATCTGTCCAATCAAGCCCCCTGCCACAAGCTTTGCTATTAGGGAATGTAAAAATCAGTGGCAGGGCATGCTGGGATGTGTAGTTTCCCCACAGCTCGAGAGCCATATGACCGCAATAAACCCAAGAAAGACTCTGGACAATATTTTGAAGAAAAAAAGGGCTTTACAAACCTTTTCTGTTTATATGTGTTACAGATATATAAAACTAGCATAAAAAATGATCATAGCTGCCGAGCAATATAAGAACAGGGTTATAATACAAAGTGTGGGGGCTGCATCAAATCAGTCCCTCAGAAGGAACAATTGGAGACTAAAAGAATAGGGGGTGGCTGGGCCCCTACATATGAATTCATATGCTTGGTTGTGAACTGTGAAACTCATTTTACATTCCCACTTAACAAATGACTGTCTCAGTATAATGGTTATGAATAAATATGTAAAAATATCACTCCACTGAGTGTGCATAAAAAACATTTATGCATTCTGCATAAAACAGAAATGTCATCTTTCAATACCGTGCAGAATTTGCTGCATGCATTCTGATGATGTGCTTTTATTATTTATTCATATAAAAGGCGTCTGACCTTCATTTGTTCCAGCCATGTCTGCATTTTCTGGTCCTATTGCCACCGGAGAAGCACCGTGGACTCCGTTTGATCTGTAATTCCAGGGAGAGACTATAAAAACATAGAGCAATATAAGGTCAGGGAAATGGAGTCACTCGAATGTACTTATGGTCTACAACAGAGGTTACCAAACTCGGCCATTACAGTGCAGGTTTTACGGATATCCACATTTGAGTCCAGATGGGTAACTTTAAATTGACTGAGGTAGTGGGTAAGTCACCCAGGCTCATGCATGGATATTCTTAAAACCTGGACTGTTATGGTGAAGTTTGTTAAACTCTGGCCTACAAGCAGCCATTTTAGGGGCTACAATGAAATGCTGTGTAAGCTCTAACGAGCAGGGCCCTCTATCCTCATGTGCTTTTCTTAGAATATATCTCTGCCACTGTTATAATTGCATCAGTGTTCACTGTTGCAACTGTCTTTTTTTATTAAACATTTACTTGTCCTAATTTGTATTTGTACTGTAAATCACAATCTTTCTTGTATTGTTCTTTGCTCATCTATGTATTGCCAGGCGCTGCGGAACCCTTGTGGCGCCATATAAATAAACGATAATAATAATAATATGAGCCAATATCAATGTAACAGGAAGTTTAGTGAGGTATTCAGTAAAAAGAGGCTCATGCCTCCGGGATGTCACTTCTTTCTCATGAAATTCTAAGCCACATTCTCATCATATTAGTTCAGCCTCAAAATGGCTGCCTCCAATTTGTGTCGGAATCAAGCCAGAAACACACATCAGTCCTCACGTTGTATGCATAATGTGAGGCATCGTATGAGGTAAAAAAAATAAACAAAAATTAAAATAGACCTGGTGCCACAAATTATTGAGATTAATTAACAAAAGATTACAAAACAAGAATAAGAACTGAGCCGCTAGAAAGTGAAAATGTACTAATGTGTGAGGCGATAAGGTGACGAGTGAATTATGGGCCAGATTCAGTAAAGCACTAAGAAAGCAAGTAGCGTGTCAGAAACAAACATGGCCCCATTCAGGTAGATGTACACCGCTTACTGAGCCATTAGATGCCATGCAGCCGAACGGGCGTCGATTTCCCGCCACCGCCGATTTCACTCGGTACCATGCGAAGGGATGTATCCGCTAACACATCCCTTTGCATGTGGCCGTAGGGGAGAGAATTCATTTGATGGTCGCCGACCATCGAATGATTTCTCTCCCCCTTCGGAAATAAAAGTCAGTCTAAACTGACTTTTATTTCGCACAGGTTACGCTGAAGAGGGGAGGGCACTGAGGTCATGTGACGTCAGCCGCCTGCGCCTGGCTGACATCGACATGCTTGTGTCCCCAGGGGAATGCCATAACATACTGGGAGTTCCCCTGCCCGGGGTCGATGTCCGCCCTCACCCCATCCCTCCCACTCCCCGAGTGAACGCCTTGACGACTTTGATAGTCGCCGAAGGCGTTCATTCAGCAGCCCTGCACAAATAGGCGCATGGGCAGAGCTGCACCATCGGTCCCCGGCGCTTATATGCAGAGGACCGATCGAACCCAAATCGGGCCCCATGTTGCTATGCAAGGGGAGAAAATACCTTTATATTGTTTCTCTGCAGGGTAAATAATGGCTGCATTTGCATGCAGCCCACAGATGATAAGACAACTTTTTTATTACACTGCAATTTAGATTCCAGTTTGAAGACAATCTGCCTTAACCAAAATCACTTTTCACATTATATGTTTTTTCCCATTTGCAGGCTTTTTTGCTTTGCTAAGAAACCTTAAATCAGTCCCTATGTCTGCATTAGTCACATAGCCAGTCCAGGTAACAATAAGTCATGTAAATACCAGGTTTTACCTCAAAGCAACAGATGAACAAGGGCTGAATGGGTTATTTTATGATGTACTAATATATTCTTTGGTAGTAAATTCCCCTGATTTAGGATGCCCTCCAGCATGGAAGGACAAGCTTAATGCTAAACTGGAGGACAGGTATATCAATTCACTAATGGAACCCTGCTACAATCTTGTAACATTTACCATTTCACTATTTCACATTGTTGTGTCCGCCCCCCTCCCCCCCCCCAACCAATAATGCTCCCCAGTCTTACAAGTGCCCTGATCTCTGAATTGTTCACCATCTTATACTGCAGACAGAACATATACAATTAACAAAAATTTACAAAAAAGTAATATATATAAAATATACGGCACAAAATAGAATGCATTCCTTTCGTCAACAGTCACTATGTCGACAGCGACTATGCAGATGGTATAACCCTGACATGATTGTAATGTTACTTAAATTGTATCTGTGTTGACAGTGGATGCCGTTATGCTGCCACAGATCAGGTTGAAATCCCAGTGCCGAACCCTGGCCGGCGGCCACAACACCGGGGCCGTAATCCCGACAGTAGTGGAAATGCCAATGCCAGAATCCTGGCAACTGCCATCCCAATCGTAAGTATGCCAGGGTGTCATAGTATTAGGCCAGGTTAGGTTTAGGCAACAGGGGAACTTATTGTTAGGGTTGGGGGTAGGAGGTTACGGTTAGGCTGCGAGGAGGGGGAGGGTTAGGGGTAGACTCTAAATAGAGGGGTTTGGTACTAACGAGGAGGGTTAGCATTAGGCTGCCGGTAGGGATGGTTAGTATTAGGGTGGGTAGGTAAGTATACTTACCCAGCATCTGTCAGGATTCTGTCCAGCAGTATTCAGCTGTCAGTCTTTTGACTGCCGACATCCCATCCGCTGGTCACGTATACGGAATCCGTTGGCAGTATTATCTATAAACATGATTGTATAGCATCATGTTCAGCCTTATAATGCAAACATGGCTTAAAATGCGTTACATAACACTACAACCATGTCGGCATTGTGCTGACGGCATCCTTCCGTCAGCATATCCACTGTCGACAATATGACTACCTCCTGCACACTATTATATCTCCAAAACTTGCAACGATTTGGGAAATGAACAAGGCAATCAGAGAGGCATATAGAGGCATACAGCTGGTAATGCTGAAGTTCTATGCCCCGCTATACAAAAACCGTGGTTATCACACGGGTTAATTCAATTAGGGGTGATGCGCCATCATACACCGTCTCAATGTATCTTGTAATCTTATCTGCTGATTATGATACTGTATACATTCTATGGAGGAAAAATAGGTTATGTCGTAATGGAATGACACATTATAGGCATCGCCCATAACGCAATTAACCAAATACATCTACAAGGAGAATTATTCTATTTGAAGTCGCTGTAAAATTAGCATAATACTTAAAAGGTACAAAGTCAAATTCTAAAAAAAAATGATTTTGATAATTAAGAGCAGATAGGACTTCAGAAAAATATACTGTAGTCAACACTACAGTTTATCATGCACAATTCCAGTACAGCAGAGCATGCTGGGAGTCGTGTCTGAGAGACATTAGCTAGGAGTCGTAACCAGGTTGCCTATCGTTGCTCTTCTTCGTGTGATTTACAGCAAATGTTACATATGAATTAATGTTCCCAGCGGAATCTGCTTGTGAAAAACAACTGAGGCTGGAATGGAGTCAATGAAAGATTACACATTTTGGCAGGCTGGGAAATAATTTAATGAACAGATTTTGTAAGGTTGCTTTAAAGAGCGACCACTCAGTCGTCTGCTTCAGAAGTACAGTAGCAGGTACATCAAAGCGGTAGAAGTGAGCTGGGCCGCAAGCAGTCTCAGACTTCATCTGATTAGACGGTGAGGTTGATAAAGCCAGCGTTATAAGTTACATGAGTCCTGGGGAAAATCATTGTAATTAGAGAAACAGAGCATTGCTCTCAGTGAGTCAGCTGTGAAGTTCTTCTACAGAAATTGGCATGAACCCTGTCACTAACGAAACAAAATAAAAAAAATAAACTGCACGTCTATCGTAATGAAATTACGTTGAAAAACATAACTGGCATTCTATTGCTGAGCGCAAACACCTTTTTTATAGTATTTTCGCATTATTTCGAACCAAGGCCAGGCAACGGCAGGGTTGGAGATATCTGCTGACGTCCCTCTTTTGCCATGCAAAAGCAGCATCCATAACTTTCTATGGGGACTTTGAAAAAAGACCAGTTTACTAAGTGCTGAAAGGTTTAGCTTAATACCTGGTAGCTGCTGTGGCCCACAGGGTACTGTTTGGCCCAATTTTAGCCGGAGGTTCATCTTTTGATCCAACGACCATGCATTCTCCTAGCGGTCAGAATCTTAATGCTCGTAATGTGAGTTTAAAGGGTTAGTCAATGGGGGATGGTTAGGGCAGACGGCGTAGATGGTGTTTTATTAGGGATAGGCTTTTGGGGAAGGGGGTTCAGGGCTGATATACTCACTGCAATCCGTCAGCAATCTCTGTGTCGAAATTCGGCTGTCGGGATCCTATCCGCTGGGATTTCAATACCAACACCACAAATGAAGTTAACATGGCAAATCACCGGATCCCCTTGCAGTAAAAGCCACATTACAGATGGTATGGCTCATAGGGTCGATGGTGTCTAGGTGAACACCAAAAGGATGAAATGCACAATGTTCACACAGGAAAAGGTAAACATAGAAAAGATCAACACATGAAAAGGTTGATAGGAGTTTTTCACTTATTATATTGTGTCAATATGGACACCTGAATTCGTGGACCCCAATTATGATACCGGTCACCATGGTTTGGGACAGGTTTACCGTTCCCAACTGTAATCCATGCGGGTAACAAAAGGTACGAAAAGGTTCAAAAAAGGAAACCGGCAAAAACTAACACAAATCTTTTCGTGCGCCGATATTTGCCAAGTCAACATTTTGTTTCCACCGACCTTGACTATCAATCTAGAAACTGTTGACCTATCATCCGGGTCCCTTACAGTCGAATGAACTCTTAACATCCTGATGCTGTACGATGGAAGCAAGCTCGCAGTGTATGCTTACGCTCAGGTGGCACAAATCACCTATATGTGTAAGCTTTATAGCAACAGTGGTGCTTATTTCTCTACAATACTTGCTGACATTGAAATATTTGCAAACCAGACGGTCAAAATCTTATTATAATTTTTTTTTTGGTGATATAAACACTTTTTTTTTTATGAGATAACAAAACTATACAGCATGCTGTTTTATGGTCTGCGGTGTTTAAAACACAATATTTAACATTTTATAAGTGTTTCAAGGACTTCCAGAGAGGCATTTATTCCAACAAATCTGAACCCAGTAATAATTGATGGCTGAAATTATCTTCTCCGTGTGAGTCCAATGATAAGTCTATGCCCGTAACTTTGTTTAACAAATTTTAATAGTATTTCACTCTAATTTTTGCCTTAGTAACAGCTTATCAAAATTAATGTTTTGCTGACTTGTTCGGCCCCTTTGGCTGGGTACGAATCAGGCCGAGCGTCAATGACATCGCATGCGACCTGCGGGAGCGCGCAATCAGTCATCATGCTGGTGGATATGCACGATCTGTCATGAAAGTATCAGTCTAAATCAGTGGTTCTCAACCTCGGTCCTCAGGACCCTCACACAGCGCACATTTTCAATGTCTCCGCACAAAATGACAAGTGATATAATTAGCTCCACCTGTGGATCTTTTAAAATGTGTCAGTGAGTAATGAGTGCTTCTGTGCATGTGCTGGGTGACCTAGAAAACATGAACTGTGCGGGGGTTTTGAGGACTGAGGTCGAGAACCACTGGTCTAGACAAAGGACCTTGTTCCGAAGCAAATGTTCCAAACCCCACCTAGCGAATGGATCGCCGGCAACGCCCATCCGCACGCCGAATTCAGCCAGACAGCATGCGAACATATGTTTTATGTGAACATCCATTCGGATGCCTGTGGGAACCTCCCCCATCTTTCAAATGGTTCTGCACATGCGCACAACATTGGAACACTGGCCAAATTTGTGTACGAGCGAAGCGATCAGAATAAGGGCCAGAGTGTACCCAACCTTCGATAAAGTCATCACCGGAGCGCAGAAGTCATGCGCTGTATGTTTAGCATCTTAAGGACTTGTAAATAGTTGTGTGATGTTCTGTCTGACTAATGTGCTGGTCCGTCACATATTCTGTCTGGCTAATTTGCTGGTCCGTCACATGTTCTGTCTGGCTAATGTGCTGGTCCGTCACATGTTCTGTCTGGCTAATGTGCTGGTCCTTCACATGTTCTGTCTGGCTAATGTGCTGGTCCTTCACATGTTCTGTCTGGCTAATGTGCTGGTCCGTCACATGTTCTGTCTGGCTAATGTGCTGGTCCGTCACATGTTCTGTCTGGCTAATGTGCTGGTCCGTCACATGTTCTGTCTGGCTAATGTGCTGGTCCGTCACATGTTCTTTCTGGCTAATGTGCTGGTCCGTCACATGTTCTGTCTGGCTAATGTGCTGGTCCGTCACATGTTCTGTCTGGTTAATGTGCTGGTCTGTCACATATTCTGTCTGGCTAATGTGCTGGTCCGTCACATGTTCTGTCTGGCTAATGTGCTGGTCCGTCACATGTTCTGTCTGACTAATGTACTGGTCCGTCACATGTTCTGTCTTGCTAATGTGCTGGTCCGTCACATGTTCTGTCTGGCTAATGTGCTGGTCCGTCACATGTTCTGTCTGGCTAATGTGCTGGTCTGTCACATGTTCTGTCTGGCTAATGTGCTGGTCCGTCACATGTTCTGTCTGGCTAATGTGCTGGTCCGTCACATGTTCTGTCTGGCTAATGTGCTGGTCCGTCACATGTTCTGTCTGGCTAATGTGCTGGTCTGTCACATGTTCTGTCTGGCTAATGTGCTGGTCTGTCACATGTTCTGTCTGGCTAATGTGCTGGTCCATCACATGTTCTGTCTGGCTAATGTGCTGGTCCGTCACATGTTCTGTCTGGCTAATGTGCTGGTCCGTCACATGTTCTGTCTGGCTAATGTGCTGATCCGTCACATGTTCTGTCTGGCTAATGTGCTGGTCTGTCACATGTTCTGTCTGGCTAATGTGTAGGTCCGTCACATGGCCAGTTCTTATTGGGCTTTATAGTGTATCAATGTGAACTGTCCGCGTACCACGGGAATCTGCACACCTGTGCTGTGGGTGTGTCATATTAGAAATCTGCTGGTCGTGGATGCCAGCAATAGGCAGACATAGGTTATAGACATGTCCACTGATAGGGCGAAACGTGTTAGAGGTTCACCCAGCATACAGCCTTCAATTGAGAAGAATATCATTCGCTTGGATTTGGAAAAATCTCCTGCATTTACCAATACCAGCACAAGTTTTTTTGGGAGAAAATACAAACCAAGCCCTACGTCATCACGTCCATCAAGCTGCTAGGAGAACTCCGGTGAGAAACAGGTGATACAGCGGCGCAGGTGAGAGCAGCGCCCGCTGTTGGATTCCAACTACGGGTGAGTGAGACGCCAGCTAACAACATCCACGCGGCGTCCTCCCCGACCACCCCGCTCACCGGAGGGACACTCCACAACTAGCGCAGACACCGAAGCGCAGTGTGTGCAGCGAGACGTCCCGCTGCTGGGACAATTATCTACACAGCCCGTGCAGACATCTGAGCGCGGTATATGCAGCGAGATATCCCGCTGCTGGGACAAGTATCTACGCACAACTTGTGCAGGTGAGAGACGCACTGCTGTGCACTTTACTTTTGTCCAAAAGGCTTATATCGCCAAGTCATCTAAAAGTTACAAGTGTATGCATACAAATTAACCTACGTATTAATTCATCTTTAATTGGAAAAAGACTGTTTCTTTAACCAAGGACAAAAAAGTTCTATATGGAATGTGATTCGCTCATTTCAGTTTTTCTTCAAAATATATAATATCAGTCCAGAATTCTAGATACCTGGACTGGCTATACAATTTTCGCTATCCTGGGGCTATAAGTTACAAAGCTTACTGTTATATATATTTTTTATTTTTATTCTTTTGAAAATATATATTTTTATTATATATATATATCTTTTCCCTTTAAATGTGATTAATTTTATATGTGAAATCAAAGTTTTTTATATAAACATTTACGTGTATATACCGATTGCATGACAAACAATATTTATGCAATCGCTATAATACCTTCTTCTATATCTGTAGGTGGCCGCCTATAAAAATTGTAATGTATTTTATATGATAAAATCTTTTTTATACAAATAAATAAAAATAAATATTCATAAACAGATAAAGATTGTGTATGTGAAGTGACTTCATCCATGGTGCAAATTATTAAATAAATAATAAAAAACAGCGCAGATACTCCATTTCTCGTTCTTGTAATTATCTTTATATATCTGTCTAGAACCTGTACCCTAAAAAGTCGGGTGATAAACAGATTGGGTGTATCCACACTGGTACACATGGGAGAACTGCAAGCTAAAATACAGAACAACTAGACTTCAAACTATTATAGGTCAATTATTTATCATTTGTACAATTGTTACCAATTAGCGCCTAATATTCCACTAATTTAGTGGTTCCCCCTTTTCTTTAATGTGTAGGTCCGTCACATGGCCAGTTCTTATTGGGCTTTATAGTGTATCAATGTGAACTGTCCGCGTACCACGGGAATCTGCACACCTGTGCTGTGGGTGTGTCATATTAGAAATCTGCTGGTCGTGGATGCCAGCAATAGGCAGACATAGGTTATAGACATGTCCACATATATATCTATCCTCCATGCGATACAAGACGTGTTATACATAACGCATGACCTCCACGTGACTCTGTAGCGACCTTGATTCAGAGTTGGTCGATGATCTGCAAATTTGCAGATCACTGCGAGTAGATAGCCGCTGCCCAGACGGAGAGAAAACCCGCCCCGTGCAAGTCTGCAAGATAATTGCAAATAGATCGCTATTCTTTGCAAATCCATACACAACTCAGTCACCAGCAATTGATTTTCCCCAGTCTGTGTAAATGTAAGTCTGACCCTTTCACAACTGAATTAGGCTGATCGAGGCTAAAGCTGACCTCACAGACCCTCCTTTAAAACGCCTGCATTTTATCTGACACTCCCTGGAAATGGCCGTTGACCACCCCCAAACGCCGGCTTCCTGTCAGCTGAATTGCGGGGGTATTGTGCCATTTCTTTGGCTACTTGTGCTTGCGCATGCACGTTACGACCTGTACCCATGCACAGTATTTAGATTATCGAACGGATTGCGAATTTGCACAACAGCGATCAACTCTGAATCGGGCCCCTTGTCCGTTAAAAATGCATCTTATTTTCAAAATGGAATATGATGCATAAGCAGCTTCTGCTTATTAAAATATGCAGTGTGCCTATATTGTGTGTGTGACTGCTGCGGTTTAGGCATACGGAATGGAATGTTACAATGTCTCCCTGGAAAAAACATCCCAACTGGCTGAACCAACTGAGTGACCATTTGATAATGCTGATCAAATTGGGTGCTCAATCGGCGGATTAAGGCGGCAAAGTTTACCTAGTCTGACAGTAAAATTGCCACCCATGAGTGTAAGGTCAATAGAAAGGTATTTTTCACTTTTGGTAGAAAATAAAAAGGTATCAGCAAAAACATTTACAAAGATTGTAAAATAAATATAGATATTACTACTGTACTAATCGATCTTACTGCCTTAAGTGCACTTGTCCGTGGTCAGTAGATCAATAATGTGACCAGCCCAGAAGCTGAACAGTGAGCATACCATGGACCACTCTGAAAGGGTCACGTCCCTAGATTGCAACCACAAAATCGTTTCATCCTCCGAACTTTGAAAGAGGATTCATTTTAATAAATAAAATTCAGTCAGTTTACTGGCAGTCATGGATTGTGGCTTCTAACTTATGCACGGAATAAAACAGAAAATATATTTACATTTCATTAACTTAATAACTAATATAGGCGTGCTTCAGGTTACATTACCACCTATCAGCAATCCGGTAACTGTCTCACTCGTTGTGGTTATGCTCCAGAGAAGGGCTTTTGTCTGCTGGTTCTCTCTCATAAATAGGCCATTTCATATTAATGTTGTATCGCTAGGTTCATATATGATGGCTATTTGTCACCGATATGACCAGCGCTTAAGGTGTCAATTACACAATGTGTTTGTGTATCTGTGAATTACGGTTCTGTTTATCAGGACATAGGGCGGTATTCCATGCTCTGACGGTGAGTTATGACGGCAAACAGTACTGACAGCTCACTGTCACAGGTATTCAGCTGCCCCCCGTTCACTTGCCATTTCCACCTCGCTGGTTCTTTTCAGCGAGGTGGAAAAGGCGAGTGTGCCCATTAAAATGGTTCGCCACAAAATGCAGCGGTCTGGCTGTATTTGCGATGAACATCGCAGTTTAAGAGGATTTCTCCCAAACATTGACTACGGCGAGGGGGTAGGGCCGCGAGAATGACTTTTCCTCACCGTACAACCCCCCCTCGCCGCTGCATTGAATACACCCCATGAAGAGAGCCATTGGAGGGTACGTGCTATACTAATTAATGGTCCACATTGACATCGCACAAAAAAACCCTGTAAAAAAAAAGCATGTCAACATTTTAAAGTAATGTCAACCTTTTGCTTGCAATGACCTTTTGTCTAGGTCAACCTATTGACTGTTTGTCCAGGTCAACCTATTGACCTATTGACTGTTGACCCTTTGAGCCACACCCCATGCTTGCACTGCAAGCCTTGGTAAATAAGTTATTGCGGTTATTGCGGTAGGCTTGGTCAATGGATTTTGTAGCTCTCCTTGCACTGATGGGAATGATACAGAATGTACAGGGATAACTGCTATTCACTGTAGACTCCAGACTGCTCTGACAGTAAGACATACAGTAATACCAGCAGCCTATGATGGATCTTCCTGATTTGTCCTGGCACTATCGGTAATGGGTACTACACATGGGGCGATTTCAGGGCATTTTCTAAGCCAGTGATGGCTAATCTTGACACTCCAGCTGCTTATGGACTACACATCCCAGAATGCCTTGCAACAGTTTTAGCATGGTCAAATAGCAAAACTGTAGCAGGGCATGCTGGGATGTGTAGTTCTACAAAAGCTGGAGTGTCAAGGATAGCCATCACTGTTCTAAGCGATCTCACTAGATAAATCTAAATCACTGGAGAACATTGGCCCTGACAAATTGCTCAGCACACAGCGCTGACGCATCACTGTATGCTGAGCGTTCCGAGTGATCGTTCGGAACGCTCAGCAAAACTCCCCGTGTGTAGGCCCCATTACACTACAGTAACTGAGCCCATCATAACTGCTACAGGGAGCAGAGGAAAGGTGGAACCGGGAGTCTCAGAGAGGCCACTCGTACTGCGCTGCAGACTTATGTGGTGGCATATAGCTAAAAGATGATAATAACCAGCAGAAGTAGTAAGAGATGAACAACGATTATAAGGAACATGTAGGTACGGTCAGGTTATTAGGGAGTACAGATAAATACTGCAAGCTACAGTATGTGTTATTCTGTAAGCTCCCTCTGACGTGTGTCTCAGTTCCAGGGAACAGATGAATCCAGGCAGTACGTAATGACAGTCGTATCTCAGAAATGACTATTCATGTGAATTCTGCATCATCGCCATTAGAAGGACCATTAATAACTTCTCTCTTACACGCCATTTAATATTCTACTGGAATTTGCTTACTGCTCCAGCAATCACGTGCGGTAAATTGGCCTTAGAATTATTACTGTATTGATTTTTTTTTTAAATAATTATTTAGATTGATGCAGCTTTTCAATACATTGCTTACGCCGCTGAAATTGAAGGACGGTCTATAATGACGACTGTGTAACCTCGGAACTGCATACATGTTCCAGGAGAGGCAGCGAGTGCTTCGGAGACCACCTGGGAAAAGAGGAAGATCGCAGAAACATCCTAAACTATCCGCCTTTTACACATCAAACGCTGAGCCGGCAGAAGAGCGCTACAGAAAAATCTGCTGAAGGTCAGTGGAAGGTGAGGAGTTTGGCATGAACAAGAAACACTAACTATGGGAAAGGATGGGGAAAGAGGGGGCTGAAAGGTTTCCTGCGAGCAACTGCACCAGGAGAGGAAACGTGCGAGCAGAGTATTCTCTTTAAGAGACTGTCATGGAACATTAGTTTATTCTGTATTCCTAATATGTTATTCTATCGGCGGTAGCTATTAATAATGGCAGCTTCGGTGCTTAGTTAGCAGTTAAGTTAGTATAGACTGGGGCTTAATTCGGAGTTGTACACAAACTCAATGTTTTTTTACAGGTTGGTGATTATCGGTGCTCTGCACATACCTCTACGTTGTGCATTCGCAGTGATGGTCTTGCTTTAGCGGTTGTGGACAGAATTTTTTGTAAAGTGATTGACAGGCAAGGACCGCTAGGAAGAGGAAAAAGGCGGCAAAAATGCAGGTGCGTCGCTACCATTTTCGGACACAGTAGAAATGTCTCAGGCATCTTACTTTCAGAAGCCATGCTCTGCGGCTCCGGGGCTACACTGGTAATCAATGCTTGCCTGATGTGCATCCGAAGGCTACAGTACGTCTTGATGCGCAAGCAGTAGATCAGAGATGCCAATTGTGGGCATTTAGCACAGTATCCGGTCAACAATGTTACGGTCGACCCCGCTTAGTCGAACCCATCTAGTTAGACCCCTAAAGATAGTGGACCGCGTCTAGATCGACAGTAACAGAAGTTGTATAGCGTTAGACGGGAGCATGATCAACAGTCACGTTTTTTTGGTGCCGAATGTCGCCTTGGTTCCTACTTTGCTATCCAAGTGGACATACCGAGCTAGATTATAATAGTGTACCCGAAACATGGCGAGCGGTCACTGTGCACATATTGGCCCATATTCTGATTGAGTTGGACAGCTCTGTGTGCGGTCGGACGGCCGATGTTTGGTATCTGCACATGTGCGAACCCCTCGCACCTCCGAACACGGCGTGAGTTCCGTGCAGAAAATGATCTGTCGAAACCATCCGAGCAGGGGGTGGAGAGGGGCGTGAAGGGATGTTTGGGCTCATTATCATATGCGTACGCCCTGCATTTCATGGGCGTTCCCATGAAAACGCTGGGCGTACGTATGGTAATTCGGCCGTGACGCACGTGTGGGGGGTGGACATCTGACATAGCCGGATGCCAGCTGCCCGCCCATATCCCTGCTTTCACACGGAAACATGTCCGAGTGGTCTGGAGCATTCAGTGCTGCCTGAGCGATCGGTCCATCTTTCAATGGCCGGCGACCATCGGAGAATGGCGGAGGTTCCCACAGATGGGGACGGTGTTCGCATGAAACATCCACTCACGGTCCATTCGCTCGGCGTCTTACTGCATTCGGACGGTGTGAGCGATCCGTACGGTAGGCGGAGCTAATAACACTCGGTGCCCGTCCAAAATACGCATACATCCGATTCAACCAGAATAAGGGCCACAGTGTCCACGGGGACCCTTGTGACATTCGGCACCAAAAAGACGTGAAAATAACATAACGTGGTTGAACTAGACAGCTTCGATCCACTATACCATAACCATTAAGCACAGTCGCTGCATACTAATTTGCAGCTGTGAATATGTTTGCCTGCATCTTTGAATCAGGCCCTTAATCATATGTCTTCTACTTACTTCAAAATCTGTTAAATAAAAAAAAAATCTGTAGATATATCTCAAATAGGTGATAGTTGTATGTAATGGGAGGGACAGAGGTATACCAGAGCAGAGATGGCTTTCAATAAAACTTATATGGCCCCTGTCCAGCCATTGTATAGCCTCCCTAATGCTGTGATTGGTTCAGCCGAACGATCATTGCTCACCACACGCCCCAGTATTTCCCACTGATTGGCTGGAACTGTTGCAGAAGAAAAAATTGAGCACTGTGAACCAATCACAGAGCTAAAGACTGCTGTCTCCCCAGAACCATAGGACACAGTGACTTATAACCTACATATTGGTTACGTTATTAGCTGCATTAAAGCAATAATATCACCAATAATAGCTTACATCATCATTACTCAGGGTTTATTTAAACATTACTAGTATATAGAGAATAAAATAGAGATCTACTCTCACAGGCAATGACTAATCTTTCAGAAACGTGGCTCCATCGAGTTTCAGAAAGCCTTCTATACAACTGCTATAACATATCCCTTAGTCTTCAAAGGTATGGGGGGGGGGGGGGAGTTATGAATGATGTCTTTATGTGAAAAGAGTGCAAGTGACAGCCGTGCCAGTGTGCAGACGGGAATAAAACATATCATTGCAGCTGGAAATGAGGTAAGCAGCCCCCTTTGCTCTGTTGAGAAGAGGCACGCAATGTACTGAAGTCAGCAGGATTTCCAGGTTGTGCGGGGACACAGCCACTGACGCCGCGCACAGATTTGTTAGTAGCCGACAGGGTTTCAAATCAGTTTATAGATTACAGGTTTCACCTGGAGTTCTGTGCTCGAAATGAGAGTAATAAATTGTGGAAAGAGGGGGTACTAAAATGGTTTAAGGTTCTTATGATGTAGATAAATCAGAGCACATTTAAATGCCTTAACGTGATTAATGTGTGAGACCAGTGAGGGCATAACAAAAGACAAGCTACAGATTCGGGACAGATCCGCAGGAAATACTAACTCAAAGTGAGAAAGTTGTCCAGACAAACTTTATAGTGATAATACGCGGTACTGACGGCCGGATAGAGCTTTAGGTTATCTAACTATAATGTGAGCTGGAGCTCTGGTGCCTGCAATTGTGCTGCATCAATAACAGCAACCAGTTACTAATATACCTGTATATGCTGCACCTGTGTGCAGTACCTGTAGTGAGTACATGCAGTGACTATAAGCCGCGCCTGTAGCGGTGACTATATGCCGCACCTGTAGCGGTGACTATATGCCACGCCTGTAGCGGTGACTATAAGCCGCGCCTGTAGCAGTGACTATAAGCCGCGCCTGTAGCAGTGACTATAAGCCGCGCCTGTAGCGGTGACTGTAAGCCGCGCCTGTAGCGGTGACTGTAAGCCGCGCCTGTAGCGGTGACTGTAAGCCGCGCCTGTAGCGGTGACTGTAAGCCGCGCCTGTAGCGGTGACTGTAAGCCGCGCCTGTAGCGGTGACTGTAAGCCGCGCCTGTAGCGGTGACTTTAAGCCGCGCCTGTAGCGGTGACTATAAGCCGCGCCTGTAGCGGTGACTATAAGCCGCGCCTGTAGCGGTGACTATAAGCCGCGCCTGTAGCGGTGACTATAAGCCGCGCCTGTAGCGGTGACTATAAGCCGCGCCTGTAGCGGTGACTATAAGCCGCGCCTGTAGCGGTGACTATAAGCCGCGCCTGTAGCGGTGACTATAAGCCGCGCCTGTAGCGGTGACTATAAGCCGCGCCTGTAGCGGTGACTGTAAGCCGCGCCTGTAGCGGTGACTGTAAGCCGCGCCTGTAGCAGTGACTGTAAGCCGCGCCTGTAGCAGTGACTGTAAGCCGCGCCTGTAGCAGTGACTGTAAGCCGCGCCTGTAGCAGTGACTGTAAGCCGCGCCTGTAGCAGTGACTGTAAGCCGCGCCTGTAGCAGTGACGGTATGCCGCGCCTGTAGCTGTGACTGTAAGCCGCGCCTGTAGCGGTGACTGTAAGCCGCGCCTGTAGCGGTGACTGAAAGCCGCACCTGTAGCAGTGACTATAAGCCGCGCCTGTAGCAGTGACTAAAAGCCGCGCCTGTAGCAGTGACTGAAAGCCGCGCCTGTAGCAGTGACTGAAAGCCGCGCCTGTAGCGGTGACTGAAAGCCGCACCTGTAGCGGTGACTGAAAGCCGCGCCTGTAGCGGTGACTGAAAGCCGCGCCTGTAGCGGTGACTGAAAGCCGCGCCTGTAGCGGTGACTGAAAGCCGCGCCTGTAGCGGTGACTGAAAGCCGCGCCTGTAGCGGTGACTGAAAGCCGCGCCTGTAGCGGTGACTGAAAGCCACTCCTGTAGCAGTGACTATAAACCACGCCTGTAGCGGTGTCTATAAGATACACCTGTAGCGGTGACTATGGGCCTTATTCTAGTTCACTCTTAGAGGCAAATTCCTTCTCAAATGGACAAAACCATGTGCACTGCAGGTGGGGCAGATGTAACTTGTGCAGAGAGTTCTACATTTGGGTGGGGTTTTTCTTCAAAGTGAGATCTATATTGCAGTGTAAAAATAAAGCAGTCAGTATTTTCCCTGCACAGAAACAAAATAACTCACCCAAATCTAATTCTATCTGCACCTGTTACATCTTCCCCCCTGCAGTGCACATGCACATGGTTTTGTCCATCTGAGAAGGAATTTGCCTCTAAGAGTGAACTAGAATAAGGCCCTATAAGCCGCACCTGTAGTTGACAGAATTCTATGCTTCATGCACATGGTAATTCTTGCTGCACATGTTCCCTACCACTACACACTGATCATAAAGACCAGTCTAGCTTTATAATTAACCACTCACCTGTCTAAAATAGAACGGAGTTTCCAGCGGCCAAACTGCTTCATTTATAAGATATATGTAAACAGACCTATAGTGTCCATGAGTCTCTGAAACACTGCCATCAGCTGGCAGAGAGTAACACTACATCTATTTCTCACATATGCACAAACATAGAAGGTAGCAAACTAGCTTTCGAAGCTTTAGCTTTGAGTGGGCTTACTAGTCTATCCAGCTGCCTACAAAGCTCCACCAGGCTGGATAGTCACGGGCTGCCTAAGCCTGAGTAATATACAGGTGTACAGCTCAGTCACTTACCGCTGCCCAGTCTCAGCAGTAGCACATCTTGGAGCCGCCTGTTAAGGACCCGAAGTTCCTTCACTTCTGTGACTAAAGTCCCATAATCTTTCAGCTTCTTTGCCTGCTGCACAAGCTGCCTCCGAGTCCTTTCCAGCTCATGCTGGATGTGCCTCATTTCCACCTGTTGCTGCTGGTAACTCCTCAGTAACTCCTCATATAAAACTCTGGGAATCAGAGCACCGTCCAGTCTGTCCATGTTCCCGGCCACGTGGCAGGAATCCAGGAAGGTTTCCTCGCAGCTGGAGATGTGACTGGGCCCCACGCCATTCTGCTTCTCCAGGCGGGCCACAACCGCTTCAATGCTCTTGCGAGTTCCTTCCACTTGTTTCCTTCCATCTGGTCTCTAAATAAGTGGTGGAGAAAATAATGCAGAAATCATATCTGGCAGAGAAGACATGCACCCATGGGCAGCGAGAGAACAGCAGCAGTAATTCTATTAAGGCGCATTATCTGCCTTTCTCCTAGGACTGTTCCACCTGCTCTAGATACACAAGTACAGTATGGCGCCCGTCACAACAACTAATTATAGTTCCCAAGCTCCACCATTACAGTCCACGTTTTAAGTAAATCCATGCTTTAGCACAGGTGACTTACACCACGTTCACACTGCCAGTGTGAAGAACACAGGTTTTACCCGGCATTTATATGCCAGGAACTGCAGTGCCGGACCACCAGTTTTCACTGCTAGGCAAATTCCCGGGTGAAGCAGTTCTACCCAGTAATTTGCCTATTAACACAGTTTTTTTTTGCAGAGTGAACGGGTCAACCAGTTTCTTTTTACCCGTCTCCAACCCTGGTAAAAAGCAGGGTTGGAGACCCGGGAATTTCGACAAGGGTTGAACCATTCACACTGAAGAAAAAAACGTTGTTAAAAAGCAAATTACCGGGTAGAACTGCTTCACCCGGGAATTTGCCTAGCAGTGAGAACGGGGTATAAATTAGTACCTCAGTCAGTTTGATTTAACCGTCTGGGCTCAACCATGGAAATAGTTAAAACCTGGACTATAATGGCATTTTGGGATACTGGCTGATCGTATAGCCCAACTACTACCTGTAGATTGTAAGCTGGGCACTCTTACCTCCATCCAGAGGTTACCAAACCTAGCGCAATTTTGTTCCCAACAACCCAAGGTGAAACGCGTCTTACATAGAAATTCAGGGAAACAAAATCACATTAAATCACAGGTTCCCAGACTTGGTCCTCATGACCCCAAACAGTGCATGTTTTCCATGCCTCCTCACAGAAACACAAGTGAAAAAAATTACCTCCACCTGTGAATCTTTTATTGTGTCAGTGTGTAATGAGTGCACCTGCCAGGTGACCTGGAAACCATGAACTGCATGGGGTGCCGAGGATGATTAAGAACCACTGCATTAAGCAAATTATACTTACTTCCCTGCCCCTATTAGTATAAGTTATATATGGCGGACAGGGTGGTGCTTGTGTTTTTCCACATAGTTTATGATTGGAAGCCACCACACTGGTATTGCCTATTATTTATTGACCATAATTAATTTGATTTAGCCCCGGACCACCAGCCCATGGCACCCGTGAAAGCACCTCAGGGCACCTAGTTTGGGAAATACTGTTTTTTTTTTTTTTTTTTAAACCCAGTCTTTTAATACAGTGTTTGTATGTAACTGTATATCAGTGTCTGCTCACTTGGTTCTGCAGGGATAGTAACATTTGTGACCGCACCGAATAAGACTGCGGGAGTGGGGTAATCTACAGGGGTCACATCTGAGGATGCTAATTAATCTACTGCCTCTCTTCTCTCTGGTTCTAGGTGTAACAGACTACAGACCTGATTGCTCAGGTCCGAATTTGCCCCCCCCCCCCCCCCTCCAAATTGTGGGGCATTGCGCATGCGCAAACCTAGGGTGTTCGCAAGAGGGTGGGTGGACAAGTGCAGACACAAGGGTCTGACCAGTGTTTTATGGGCGTACCCTCAAAAAAAACAGTGGGTGCGCCCACAGAAAAGCTGGGCGTACGAAGGGGTGACATGACGCTAGCGCCCGCCCTGAATTCAGCCTGCTCCAGCCAGAATAAAACTCAGTCTATGCTATTGGGTGTGTAAGAGAACGCATCTGCTCGTATACTAGTGAGGGGATCTCGGCAGCAGGGGGCGCTGTTTTCTGGCTCACCAGGCAGCGAATATATGCTGTGTAGCAAGCAGGTCCGAATTAGGCCCTTTATGCTGTCAAAGAGCAAATCTACAGCAGACGTCCTAAAGGTGTCCCACATGATGAATGTATTTGTAGTGTAAGACACCAACTAAATAATCTCAGGCCACCGTCACTACTGCACCATCCTCAGTAAAGGGGACGAGCCACAAGGATTAGGCGCCATGAGTTGCATGCCGCTCATATGCGTGTATTTTGATAACGGAATGCTAATGTCTTCATAGGCATAAATCACACACGATTAGTTATTGGAATTACACCAACTCTATCTCCGTATAGGCCCATACACACTGAAAGCAACTCAAACTTGGTGTTTCGAGCAGCATTCAGCTCAAAGCCACCCAGTGTGTACGGCCCGGCGATGAGCGGTGCAGCGCGCTCGCCGGGAAAGCCGCTCATCTGCTGGCATTACTAGTAGATGAGCGGGTTTGTGGACCCCCCCCCCCCCCCTGACAGCGTTGGGCAGGGGGGAACGCTGCTCAGTGTGTATGCACTGAGCGGCTTTCGCCCCAGCGATGACAGCGATCATCAATGTCCATACACACTGGGCAAAATAGCCAAGTGTGTATGGACCTTAAAAGATCTGTCTGAAATAGGTGTCCGCTTGGCCTATGCAGGACTCAGAACAGAATGCAATCTGTCTCCAGCAACTCTCCTAAGATACAGTTCTCTTCCCTGTGACCACCTATACGGGCAACACCCAGAAGCTCCCATTTCACATACATACCCCCTACTGAGAATCTACATCAGATAAGATGTTGGCTACAGTGCCTGCTCAGTTTGCCAGGTGCAGCCACATACATACCAAGGTGCTACTCACATAACTTAACAATGTAGTCAATCTGCACCAGCTAAAGTCTGGTTGGTGGGGGGGAGGGGGGGAGATGTTGGCACATCCTTCACCAACATGTGTGAGCTACATGTAAAAGCAGAAAGTATTTACCCTGCATGCGGAAAAAAAAATATTGGCATGCCTTGAAGTGCAACATGGTTTGATACAATACTACTTGCTTGTTTTGCTTTTTCCCAACTGAAAACAAGTCTGATTGTAGATGTCCATATGAAAGCTGTAAACCATGGTAAGATCACACAGATTTGGGTAGCCATCAGGTCTAGGGGAGGGAATAGCGACCCTTGACGAAACAACCAAGCACCTCTGATAGTTGTTGCTCGCCTTTCGGTTATCAGACGAGTTTAATTAAAATGGTTTAGAAACCAAAATATAAGGCTTCCTCACTTAAGAATCAGAACGGATCTTGTGACCGAGCGCCTGCCCACCCTGACTGATCCGATCGTGTCACCACCAAGGTGCTGTCAGACAGGATTCTGATATTAGTATATCAGCTATATCTATAGAACAGGGTAGAGCACACAAAGCATCACTGCGATACCTGCAGTATTTGCAGCCATAGCACCCTGCACCTTTCAATACCCACGCAGTTCCTCTTTCCTGCCTGGGGTGTCGCTGTCTCCTTGGTGCTTCTAGTAAAGTCTGGTCTGTATTGAAAAACAGACCAGACTGTGCTAAAACACCACAGCAGACAGCGACACCCTAGGCGGGTAAGAGGAAGTGCATGGGTTTTGAAAGGTGCAGGGTTCTAGAATGAACAGTAATATTTGCAGCCATATTGGGTGCAGTCACAATGCACTGTATCAAGACTTCTGTCGGAGAGCGGGGGAGAAATCCAGGACACGCTCATTGCTAAACATTAGAATAGATTACATTGTAGGACCTAGAGAGTTGTCTCAGTAACAGCGTTCTCCTTCTTGGATAACACTTTGTCCATTTTATATGTGACAGCGTGAGAAAAGCAGCTGATCACACTTCCAAATCAGAGATATATATGGCTGACAGATACAATCAGTGTCACCGAGTGGAGCCATATTCCTGCAGGAATGAGCGCTACGAATGAATTCCACAGAATGAATTTACACAATCCAGCCCAAATAATAGCTTCTATAATCATTTTCTCTGCTTTCCCGTCGGCAGGCAATTCACCCGAGCCTGAAGTATTGTACTCATTAGCATCTCTCTGATAATTATGCATCGGAGCACCATATATAATGTGACACATTCACAGGAGAACTAGACATGACTACGTCCCAGCGACATGTACTCGGATTTGATAGAGACGAGCTCACGTCTGGTATAGGGAGAAATGTATACGATCCGACTGTAACATATAAACCGATAAACCGTACTGTGCGCCTGATTCAGACTTGTTCCCTAGACTGAGTGTAATCGCAGCCTAGCAAACAGGTAAGCGCCTAACACCTGCAGCTATTGATGTCACCTGGGCGCTGCGGCCGCTGGGCTCCAGGCTGCACAGGAGATCTTGCGGGTATGGGTCATTGGATAGACAGCAACTAGGTCGACACCACTAGGTCGACATGACTGAAGGTCATTATACAGGAAGGTCGACAGGGTCATTAGGTCGACAATCTTTGGGTCGACATTGGTTTTTATTTACTTTTTTTTCTCCCAAATATCGACACAATCGACATGGACACTGAAACGGAGCACCACGTCCCCTCGCATGGCTCACTGCGCATGCCTTGCTTCGGGCACAGTGCCTCACTACGCTTGGCACAATATTTTATTCTCTCACCATGCCCTAGTGGATGATAGGGCATGAAATACCGCCTGTCGGCACATGTCGGCTCAAAAAAAAAAGTGAAAAACCCCATGTCGACCTTTTGCCTGTCGACCTTACCCATGTCGACCTAATGCTTGTAGACCTAGTGACCGTATCCCGATCTTGCGAGACTTGGGAGATCTCACACTGGCCCAGTGCAGCCAGCAGGGAGAAGAGACACTGCCGAGCGCTGGCAGAAATAACCAAAGGGGAGGAGTTTCAGTGCTGCGGCTGGTAGATGAGATGTTAATACTTCTTGTTGCTAGTTCTTCCTGCTTTGGCTTGGTAAAGAGATAAAGCAAAACAGCTAAAGTGGCACGATAGGTCTACCCCTCCATGGTATTCCGGATGTGAACTCAGCATTCTTATAGAACCATTCTGACTCGTGGGAGTGTCAGGGGTGTGTATAAAAAAATCTGTGTGATTGGGCTGTCTGTGCGGGATGGTAACCCTGCTTCTGATAGATGTCTTGCACCTAGCATGGGGCTGGAGCATTTGCCAATACCAATGATGACAATGTTTTGGTGGCCGGCGTAAATCCACTGGGTGGAACGTGTTTTGACTTGCACTAATCCCCACATTGGTTGAATGGAATCGGGCATAAGCATAAGGTACTAAATCTGTCTTCCACTGTTTTCGGCATCTCCAGCCACTATGCTTACAACTTAGATACAACCCTTAGGTAACTGGAGCTCCATACTCAAAACCCTTCTTGGCTCAGTACCAGCAAAAGTGCCACTTGCTCTGCAGAGTGCCCTTGGAGGACATGTACCTTCTGACTTCCGTCCTCCTCACCGCAGCGAATTTGCTAAAGTGACCAATGGCCTGTTTGCAGCCAAGTCAAATGACCACTTCTTTCTCACACTAAACTTCTATGCTACTTTCAACAGTATTGATCTCGCCTCTTCATCACACTCTTCGATAACTTGGCACTCATAACATTGCCCTCATCTGATTAACCTCCTACCTCTAAAGTCATTCCTTCCGTGGCTCTAGTTCTGACTCTTGTGTCCCTATGGAGGGGAGTGCGTCATAGCTTGTTCTTAGGCCCTGCTGTTCTCCCTCTACATCTCCTGCCTAGATGAACTCAGATGATCTCGTCCCCAACAACGACCCACAGCTCCCTTCCAATTAAATACATTATGCTCATCCTCGTTTCCCATGGCTATTAGCATGGAATGAATCAATGACTTTGACCTAAGCATCACTACCTAAATCAATCCCTCCCGCAGAGCTGTCCCATCCTACCTGTAACATTATCAATGTATGTTTTCTTCTTAAAGCCCCATACGCTGATGTTGGCGGTGGCGGGACCCGGCAGGGGGGGGAACGGCATCGGCAAGTGCATACACACTTGCTGATGCCGCACACGACGGGGCCGACTGCGGGGGGAACAACGGTCATGCTGCAGCATGGTTGTCATTGGCGATGTCCTCCCTTGTCCGAACATGCTGAACGAGAGAGGGGGTGATTAATGACGCGCATTGTTAACGATGCACAGCGGACACACTGTACGATATTGTTCACAATATCGTTCAGAAAGCCCTTTCTAGTCTAGTGTGTATGGGCCTTTACTTCTATGAATCTCTATTCTTATCATGAGATACACCCAGCTCATCCTCTCTATACATCCTTATACATCTGCTGAGCTCTCATAGCCTCCAAGCCTTCCCCTGTGTTGCTCATCACCTCACGTTTCCACACTCTTCCCCAGTGATGTGATCAGGATCATAGCATTCGGGATCCTTACAGTTGGACCTCGATGGTACGTAATGGAGTCAGGGTTAGAGGTACCTTAAGGTGCCAATACACAACTACTTTTTGCAGCAGTGTATGGCACTCCAATCCCTCCTTGAGCCGCCCGGGAAGGTCCTTTGACATGTGATGTATCGCATGTGACCCACTCCCCTCTGCCGCTAGGTCAGACGTGCAAGGATAGACATATGTGAACACATCTACATACTGGAGAACCATACCTGTCCTAACCTCTTTACAACAGGACAAGCCAGAAACTGCATCCTTATTGGTGGAGATTTCGGAGTTATGATGGGAACCAGGAACCGATGCTTCACCCCATCGGTAACACCCAGGTCCAGTTCCAATATTGACTTTTGTTTCCAAATTCGTTTCCATTGCGAACCTCAGATCCTTTTCCTACCAGGCACATCCTTCACAGTGAAGACACCAAACCCCTCACTGGATGATGGGTCCAACAAGACAAGTCTGTGTCCATTTATACAGTAACTATAATCATGTACTGACCAGATGGATTACTAAAGCATATGACTATCAGCACCAATCTTGCAATGAATAGTTTTAAATGAGAAATCACTGATCACAAGTTCTATTTAAGTGACAGAACAAATAAATCATGATTCATTATGGCGTACTAGTTAGAGCAATATTTTATGTGCAAGTCATCAAGTTTCCGAGATTTTCTGCTTGAATACATCATTAACCTTCTCTCAGGCAGATGTACAGTGGTGTGAAATATGGGGTAATAAAGATTTTGGGTCTCAGTGCTGACACTTGATTAGTTCAGAACTTTCTTCTTGTCTGTTGCCCAATTAATGTTACCAAACAAAGAAGGCAGTTAACTGCTTTAGCGTCATGGACCAGTTTTAAGGCAAAGATCACTGGAAAATTGCATTCGAGCGATTGCTTTTCTTGTGTTGCCAGATTGCGTTTGTCAGCAGCACAGAGAAGTGTTTACAGAACGCAATCTGGCAACACAGAAAAAAAACAAAAACCAACAATCTGTCTATACATCACTGTAACTGCTTTATTAGCAACTAGGCCGTTGCGTTTAACATGCCACTATAATTATATACCGAGGACTATCTTCTATTAAAAAAAATGCAGTTTTAGTTTAGGTTCAGTTCCGTATGTTAAACATTATTGCAGAGTATAACATGCCTGGGGTCTTGCGTTCCACCTGATCTGGTGCTCCCCGTGATGCCTGTAGTGAGGAACGGGAGGATGCAACATTAATGTTTAACCCTTTGAGTGCCAAGTGAATTTGTCAGAATAGGTGTGAAAATTGCCAAGTAAACATTTGTATTCATCATAATGACCTGTAATGTTACCTTCTATGGGAAATATAATATTTTTTTTACACAACATTTTTTATATGAATTTATAGAACATATGTGAGAGACGCTGGATTCGTTAGCGGATATTTTGAACATCTCTCACAGAGGGTAAAATTTTACTATTTATGCCAAGAAGCATCTTATGGCTTAGTCTAGAAGGGGACCGTAGTGAGGCCATAACGGCTGCATGAGACCCCGAATGTCGACAAGAAAAAAAAGTCTGCAAAACACTGACATAATTAAAATATTGACATTTAGCATGTCAGCAGCAGAATGTCAATAGTGGATTTTTTTTTTTTACTTCGTTTTTGGGTTAAGTTTACATTTAAGGTTAGAACAAAACATGTAAAAAACTCTGGGGTAGATGTATGAAGCAGCGATAATGTAAGGGAAGTGATAAAGTGCCTCATACCTTTTTACCGGCCAATCAGCTCCTGACTGTTAAGTTTAAAAAGGGACAGTAAGGAGCTGATTGGCCGGTGACAAAGTGCCAGACACTTTATCACTTCTTCTCGCTTATTACTGCTTCATACATCTACCAATCTGTTTCATTATGGTAAATGTCATTTTAACCATGTCTCTTTTGTTGAATGCTGGCATATTGCTTGTCGACCTCATGTTCCTGCTATCATTCTGTCGACATTCAGAACCTGTCAACAAACTGGTGTTGACATTTCATACTTCACCCATTGGAACAGAGAAGAGCAGAAAAAGAAGTAACACAAGATTGCCAAAAGTGCTAATATCTTCCACCTATGAGCGTGTGAACACGTAGCCCCCTCACCTCAAGCAGAAGGTACCTCATGACCCGGTGATGTCACTAGTTTACAGTAAACAGACAGATTGTATACCTGTGTATGTTATAAAAGTACACAAATGGCTGTCGCCACTGAGTACAGGTGACCCGTACACATATGGGCCGATTCAGACCAGTTCGTTAGGGTCCGAATTTGGCCCCGTCCCTGATGCACAAACCCCTTGTTAGGCCATTCGGCAGAAGGTAGCAGCAGGGGAACACCCAGCGTTTTATGGGCCTCCCCATAAAAATGCTGGGCGTTCCCCTGCTGGCATGGCGATGCCTGCTTGGAGCGGGCTGCTGACATCACACGGTGTCTGCCCCGCCCCAAATTTGGAGGCGGGGCAGACAGCAGGCGCTAGAGAAGTCTGTCTAGGCTGAATTTTCTGGAGAAATCATTTGATGGTGAGCGGCCATCCTCCTTATGGCCGGGGTCGAGGGGAGGTGTTACCGTACACATCCCCGCTTACGTTAGAGAGGGGAATCGCGTAGCCGGAGGAAGGGGGGGGGGGGGGTGATGTGCCAGCTTTCCAATCACTCCCCTCTGAAGGCACTTTGCGGACATTGCAGAGAACTAAATACCACCTTATGAATGTTTCTAGCATGGAAGCCTACCCCCGTGTTTCTTGGTCACTTCCGGCCATTTTTCAGGAACTGTGCAGAGAAACTGAGGAGTTTGGCCGATATTGCACCACATTTTGTGAGTTCTGAGATGAAAAGTTAATGTCTATACCTTGCTGTGTCGACGCTCGCCGTCCTCCTCCTCTTCACACTCTTTAAACTCCCAAGACCCTTCCAAAGAGTTCAGACACAGCTTGGGGATTTTGATTTTTTTCTGCATTACGCAGTTTTCCAGATCCGTTTTGTTTTCTTTAAAAAAAAAAAAGGAAAGTACATTAAACAGATTAGACTTGGCTTCTCTTGAAGATCAAAATATGCTTTGTGCTGCACACATTAAAAAGATGCAGCTTCTAGAAGGTGAATATTTTCTGAGAATGTGCAGATACTATTTTATAGCACTACAATGGAAACGGAACAAAGGACGATTCGGCTCTAGCTGCATATCATTTCAGAATACTAGTCTTCCAAAAACTTACTTTTAGGCCGACTATTCTCTCTTACTTCCAACGAAAACTGTATCATTGCATCAGCTTTCAAGCGGTGAATGGCACGATACCATAAAGACATTGTATTCGAACTGATCGGGATTGGTCCATAGGACCAGAACTTGGCCAAGTTGTAAGTATTTAAATAATGTGACAGATGGGACTTACAAAGTACTAACTGGGGGAAACTATACGAAGTGAGAGATTGCCTAATATTGCATGACAAAGGCCCTTATTGAAATCGCTTTGCTCGGACGCGAATTCGGGCAGCGTACCGATGTTGTGCGTATACGAACCACTTCTGCGCATGTCTGTACACAGGGAATGTGCGAACTTGGCGAGAAGTCCGCTCGCTCCTGGCCTTCCGAGCACGGGGGGAGAGGGCGTTGCGGCCTGATCAGGGTCATTACCGTATGCACACACCCTGCGGATCATGGGCATGAAAACGCAGGGCGTGCATATGGAAGTGCGGTCGTGACGTGCGTGCAGGGGGCGGACAGCTGACTTAACCGGATGTCAGCTGCCCACCCATATCCCTGCTTTTCTTTGCTCATATGTACGAGTGGTCTAGACCAATGGTTCTCAACCTCGGTGCCCAAGGACCCCAACAGTGCATGTTTTCCAGGTCTCCACACAGAATCACAGGTGAACTAATTAGCTCCACCTGTGATCTTTTAAAATGTGCCAGTGAATAATGAGAGCACCTGCCAGGTGACCTGGAAAACATGCACTGTTGGGGGTCCTTGAGGACCAAGGTTGAGAACCACTGGTCTAGACCACTCGTGCATGGGCGAGCGCTCTCCACATCATTCGATGGTTGGCGACCACGCTAGACGGGGTTTGGTACATTCGCTTTGTGCAGCGATCAGCGATTATGCTTGGTATATGATGGTACATGTATTGTAGCTGCAATTGGGTCGGCAATACTGGACTTAACCGATAACAGTTCATTAGTGGTGAATGCAAACAAATGGGCCATGCAGGGTCTAATGAAAAACGTACTGTATTCTAGGCATTAAGGTATTTCTGCAATCTGGTCTGCCTACAAAGGCCATAGGACAGTGTTTTTTAACCACTGTGCCGTGGCACACTCCTGTGCCTTGAGCTGTTCTCAAGTGTGCCCCCAGATCTAGAGATGCCCAAACCAGTTTCCAGACACCATCAGTTCAACTGTTATTTACTGGTCTCTTCTTTTCATGTAAAGGACCAAAGTATTTTATTTTTGTTACCTGTGGGGACCACTGTGATTGTTTTTATATGAAGCCAATAGTTTTTTTTTTTTCCTGTGGGGGCCAATGTGTTTTGCCCTGTTGGTATCTCATGGTGTGGCTTGGCAATTTTAAAATCTTTAGTGTGCCGCAAGGTAAAAAGGTTGAAAATCACTGCCCTAGGGTAATAAGATATGGTATATTTTGTCAACATACAGAATAGACGGCATACCGTCGACATGTTCTGAATGCCAACATGTCAAATAGTGTCATTTACAATGTCGAAACATAATGTCGACATTGCCAGATACCATGTACTACTAATCCTATCCACAGGCTAACCCTAATCTAACCATAACCCTAAAACAAACATTCTGGTAATGCTGACGCCAGTGCCGACATTCAGTACAAGTTGAAATTCTGAATGTTGATAAATTGACTACATGCTGGAAAACCTATATGTACCTCTCAGCGTGGTATTTTAATTTTCTTCACTTTCATCTATTCTGTCCTTGTTGTGGGGGAAACTTTTGGTACTTGTGTAGTTTCACGGCGGCAGCTTACGCTACGTTTGAAGCTACGTTATCAGCGTAGCCCAACGGCTGCCTAGCGTAGTCAGCGTAGTGTCCCCGTGAGGCAGCTACTCACCGTACTGTTGCTGGGAACTGCATCTCTGTTCCTGGCGTCCCTGGCAAGCCTAGTGAGCGCCTCACGCACAGCGCCGCATGATAATGCGCGGCGCCAGCGGAGTGGCGCTCCATCTGTCTGAGATGCAGAAGCGTCTGATACGCTTCTGCTTCTGAGTAACTATTGCGGCAGGGTACAGCAACCCTGCCAACAGGGTTAGGGATTAGGTAGCGCGTGCGTCTCCTGCACAAAGAGGGGGTGCGGACGCAAGTGCGTCTCATACACAATAAAGGAGCCATTTGCCACTGCTCCATGTTACATACTGGAAAATGCCTCCATTTGAAACCCACACTATCCACGCCAGCCCAAAGCGTGGCGAGCACACCGAGCCCCGCGAGGGGGCGCCTTACGCGTCCTCCCGACCTTTTCATACCCCCACTATCCACGTCGGTGTGGAATTGATTTTATAAAGTGTGGCGAGCGCAGCGAGCCCCACGAGGGGACACGGAATACATGTAAAGTAATCCGCGTCCCCTTGCCGGGCTCACTGCGCTCGCCATGCTTCGGGCTGGCGTGGATAGTGGGGGTGTTTCAGGAACATATTCACACCTACCGTATCATCCGCAGCCATAACTGATACAATGTACTGCTGACTGACTACGCTGGCCGCGGGAACAGTACACTGGCTCTGACAGGGATGCTGGCTACGTTAAGCGGCCACGGGAACACTAAGCTACGCTGATTCTGACAGGGACGGTCGTGGAAACACTACGCTACTTTTAACTACGCTGGCCGCAGGAACACTACGCTCATTCTGACAGGGACGGTACGCTGACTACGTAATTGCCGCCGTGAAACTACACAAGTACCAAACTTTTTTTTTTTTTTTTTTACTTTTTCTCATTTAAAGAGCAAGTGGTGAAGGCCCTCAAGTTATATAGCGGATAGGGAGGAATTCCTAGGTCTCATTAGACAAAGGGCTCTTATTAGTCATGTGATGGTTTCATTGGGGTTTACCCAATTCCCGAAGTGCTGAAGCCTCACTGAGCAGGGAGGTTTCTTGTGTCTGGAGAACTAGAAGCCACAATTTAAATTAATTTGTTCACTGAGGATTCGTTATACTGGGAAACTGGATAACATGACGTACAGTATGCCAGCAAATGTTTTATCGTACGGTATAAAACTAAATGTTGTATGTACAGATGGTGTAATGGTTAGCATTACTGCCTCACAGTACTGAGGTCATGGGTTTGATACTGCACTAACTGTGCAGAGTTTGTATGTTCTCCCCATACTTGCGTGGGTTTCCTCTGGGTACTCCGGTTTCCTCCCACATTCCAAAAATATACTGGTAGGTCAATTGGCTCCCAACAAAATGAACCCTAGAATGTCTGTGTGTGCGTGTACATGTGGTAGGGAATATAGATTGTAAGCTCCACTGGTGCAGGGACTGATGTTAATGGGCAACTATACTCTGTAAAGCGCTGCGGAATCTGTGTGTGCGATATAAATAACTGGTAATAAATAAATAAATGAAATAAATGTAAATATTTTAGCATTTGCCTGTGATCAATTGTTTCGGTACTTGTTTCCTAGCTTGGCGCCCGTCGTTACAGGTCGTGTACCTTAAGTTAAGGTACACGACCAACGCGATGGACTCGATTTCCTTTGAAATCAGGTCCATTTTGCCGGCAAAGGCAAAATCGCGTTGATCGCGTCCTCCGACCTTTTCATACCCCCATTATCCACGTCGGCGCGGAGTCAGGAATAGATTAGTGTGGCGAGCGCAGCGAGCCACCGAGCCCCGCGAGGGGACGTGTATACCTGTGAAGTTATGCGCGTCCGCTCGCCACGCTTCGGGCTCGGTGGCTCGCTGCGCTCGCCACACTAATCTATTCCCGACTCCACGCCGACGTGGATAATGGGGGTATGAAAAGGTCGGAGGACACGTACCACTGCGCTCGCCACGCTTCGGGCTCGGTGGCTCGCTGCGCTCGCCACACTAATCTATTCTCAACTCCATGCTGACGTGAATAGTGGGGGTATGAAAAGGTCGGAGGACACATACCGCTGCCCCTCGCGGGCTCACCACACTTCGGGTTGGCGTCAATCGTGGGGTGCCGTTCACAATGGGGGCATTTGACCCATCAGGGGGGTTCAAATTGGGGTCTGGGGACAATTTTACATTAATTCCAATGTAAAATAGGGTCCCAGGGACCATTTTACATTGGATCCAATGTAAAAATCGGGTGGGTCGCATCGCATGCGATTTGGTCGCATGCGATGCGACCGACCCGATCAAAATCGGTGGCGCCGTGCTAGGAAACAAGTACCATTGTTTCAGCTAATTTTAGGTGTATATTATTACTCACAAGCAAAAGTTGTGCAGTCCATTTACTTTGAACGAATGCAATGATATTTACTTTCCATAGCTAGGAGTAGTTTCAGTGACTTGAAGAATATCATCCTTAAAAGTTTTCACCAATCTAGGTCAAATTCTGTCGTCATTCGCATTTACTCAAAGATTTACAAGGGCAAACTGAAGGCAATGCACCCTTAAACGCTGGCAGTGGTTCCCTGAATTGCCCCAATTTCCACCTAAATCACTCGTTATAATTTGCAGCCTCACAGGGTTGCTTATTAAAGTATGTGATTTAATGGCTGCGACTCAATGTGCACAATACAAAGACCTACTCTGGCTGCAATCAGTTAGTGTGGTCTCCACAATTGCTGCCTTACAGTAGCTCCTCATCCTGCCGCAGTATCTTCAGACTGGTCCTACCACCCTGCACTCATCCTGCCACCTGTGTCCTCACACTGGTCCTACCACCCTGCACTCATCCTGCCACCTGTATCCTCAGACTGGTCCTACCACCCTGCACTCATCCTACTACTTGTATCCTCAGACTGGTCCTACCACCCTGTGTCCTCAGACGGGTCCTACCACCCTGCACTCCTCCTGCCACCTGTATCATCAGACTGGTCCTACCATCCTGCCACCTGTATCCTCAGACTGGCCCTACCACCCTGCACTCATCCTGCCCCGTGTCCTCAGACTGGTCCTACCACCCTGCACTCCTCCTGCCACCTGTATCCTCAGACTGGCCCTACCACCTTGCACTCATCCTGCCACCTGTATCCTCAGACTGGTCCTGCCACCCTGCACTCATCCTGCCAACTGCATCCTCAGACTGGTCCTACTACCGTCACCTGTATGATCAGACTGGTCCTATCACCATGCCCCCATCCTGCCACCTGTATCCTCAGACTGGCCCTACCACCCTGCACTCATCCTGCCCCCTGTGTCCTCAGACTGGTCCTACCACCCTGCACTCCTCCTGCCACCTGTATCCTCAGACTGGTGCTACCATCCTGCACTCATCCTGCCACCTGTATCCTCAGACTGGCCCTACCACCTTGCACTCATCCTGCCACCTGTATCCTCAGACTGGCCCTACAACATTGCACTCATCCTGCCACCTGTATCCTCAGACTGGCCCTACCACCTTGCACTCATCCTGCCACCTGTATCCTCAGACTGGTCCTGCCACCCTGCACTCATCCTGCCAACTGCATCCTCAGACTGGTCCTACTACCGTCACCTGTATGATCAGACTGGTCCTATCACCATGCCCCCATCCTGCCACCTGTATCCTCAGACTGGTCCTGCCACCCTGCACTCATCCTGCCAACTGTATCCTCAGACTGGTCCTACCACCCTGCGCTCATCCTGCCACCTGTATCCTCAGACTGGTCCTACCACCGTCACCTGTATAATCAGACTGGTCCTACTATCACCACGCCCCCATCCCAACACCTTCGCCTCCAGACTGGTCCTACCATCTTGCCTTCATCCTGCACCCCCAGGCTGGTCCTACCACCTTGCCACCTGCACCCTCATTATTCCATCTCGTTCTCAAGGTGTCTAGCATGACATGGGGGAAGGAGCTGGGTGCATTCATAGTGCCATCACCAAACCTCTGCCCCCAGCCTAAAAGGTGCCCATGCCATGCCCGGTAGAGAGCCTAGAACGCTGCCATCATCTGTATAAAGCACCCGTCACCCTCATCCTCCCTCCACCTCAGCTCCTCACCTGCCAGAGCCAGAATCTGTGCATGCTGCGGGGCGGCGCTGTCCTCGGCCTCCTCCTCCGGGCTCCGGTACACGGTGTACACCTTCCGGTTATCGAAGTCCTCCGGAGAGCTGGGGTGGAAGCCCAGGAAGCGGGCGGCGGGTAACGTGTAGCAGACATTATCTTCCAGAAAGCGGACTAAGGCGTACATGATCCTCCGCCCGCTCCCGGGCCCGGGGTCCGCCGCCGCCGCTACCGGTGACTCGACGATCGGCAGGACGCGGCTGCCCTGGCAACGGAGGATCCGGCGGCCAGGCTAGAGCAATAGATTCACGAGACATAGAACAGCTGCCAGCACTGGGCACCCAGCACACGGTGTGAAGTACCTGGGAATAGTTATGTCAGAAAAGGTTTGTCACTGCACAATAATATGTGTGCATGTCAGGTTATGTTGTAAGTTTCATTCAAACAAACATTGTTTTATATGGAAAAAGTACATTATTATTATTATCACATCCAGCATGCATGACACTATAGGGATTCATTGCAAACCTCCAACCATCTCCCACGCCTGGAACTTGTCTTGTTTTTCACGTTCATCAGCAAAATGATGCCTGGAAACTGATTATAAATGTTGAAAATACTAAACGTGCCTGTACACTACAGAGATATGGCCCATTTTCACACAATATCAACCATCGGCTAGATAAATTGTGTGAAAAGTGTCATATCGCATGTGAATTACTTCCTATCCAATACGTGGTATTATGCGTATCTGATCATATCTGATCACGCGGTATTGTGCGTCATAGCTGCCACAAGGATCCGTTATATCCCGTAGCCATAACTAGGATCGCATACAATACATTGGAGCCAATTCAGACCTAGACCCTGCTAATTCACAACCCTGAACGATTATCGAACGACCCTGAATGCACAGGGTACACCTGCGCATGTGTGAGCTGTGTGCCCGAAGGCAGCAAGCCCACTGCTCACTGGGTGACACACGCTGACGGTCAGAGGGCTGAATGATTTGGCCAGGGGGACTTGTATAAAAAGTCTCCCCCCCCCGGCTGTGGCATTACCCTGCTGGCTGGTTATTAAAATACGGGGGACCCCTAGTCATTTTGTCCCCCTGTATTTTGGGAACCAGCCCCGGCCCTGGAGCCTGGGGCTGGTTTTAAAAAATCAGAGGAGCCCCTTTTTGCCGGGTTTCCTGATTTTTTTTTAATACCATCCCAGGCTCTTTCAGCCTGGTGCTGTTTATGGCAGTGGGAGGGACCCCACGCCGTTTTATAAAAAAAAAAAAAAAAACTTTACTATGGGTTTAAACGGGTTTTTAAACGGGTATATGTCAATGTGACTTACCCATTTAAAGACCCATTTACAAATAACAGGTCATTACCCGTTTAGGCATAGGGAAAGCAGCATTACAGACACACACATAGCATACATACACACAGGAGACACACAAACAAACATTATCATACATACACACAGCAGGTGCACACATCAATTTTATTTCATGGAAATGCCAGCAACAGTACCTTATCGCACGTCCCAATCTCACCTGGGACCACAAAGTTTTGTGCGCTACCCTAACAGGCCTGAAAGCAAAAATCAGTAAAGTGAGCAACAGGACCAAAAACGCCCCCCAAATTATTACGGGTGCTGATATCCCTAGTTCAGTGGTTCCCAAACTTTATTGAATCACAGTGAACTAGACTAGCAGCATTTTTTTTTATCATGGCAGGCATTTATTATTGAGATAATCAGCATAAATTAAGTAAAATTGTGCTTACATGTCACCTTTAGGTTTGGCTGTATGGTGGTGGGCAGGGTGTGCTTCTGTTTGCTTCTGTTTGCCAATATATTATGCCACCAGCACTGGATTTAATTATCATATTGACCCTACAGAATATGGTTTCAACCCTACACCAGCAACCTGTGACACCCCTGGCAGCACCCCTCAGCACTGCAGCACCCTGTTAGTTAATAGGGTGATTAGGATTGCCTTCACTGTGTGATAAAGTCATTAAAATAATATGGAAATTTCAGATAAAGAAGGATTTCACTTCTTACTGTCGTGTGACTCTAGACCTTGTCCAAACTGGTTGGTAAGAGTGGAGTCACCTGTCGAAAGCAGTTTACACATCTTGTGAAATAGGATTAATTGATCTCAATTGGGAATTACAAACGGATCACAGGAAAGAACATTAACAGCCAGAAAATACTCCTAGGGATAATGTGTAATGCACCACAGAGATCAATTAAACCTATGTCACACAAGGTATAGCTGCAAGAGGGTTAAACAAAACCTCTGTGTGCTGCAAATGCTGAGGCAGCACTGTGCAAAATACCCTACAAAACTTACTCAGATGTGAGCTTCTTCATGACTAGACCAAGATCAGACCGGCAGTGAGCATCCTCACAGGTTCTGACTATATACGAGCGTATTCTCTTGGCGTTACTAGTTTCCACTACTGTATGTTTATAGAAGAAGAATTTAAAGTT
Organism: Crinia signifera; assembly: GCF_055691185.1. NCBI lineage: Eukaryota > Metazoa > Chordata > Amphibia > Anura > Myobatrachidae > Crinia > Crinia signifera. The sequence continues at coordinate 148,516,434 of NC_139224.1, forward strand.
TACTGTAAAGACTTTATAACCAGATCCACCATGGTGGAAATTGTCACAGTGCCACAGAGAGGGTGCATAGTTACACTAAAGTCCCATACACACACACACACACACACACATACGATTTTGAGCTGAAACCAGCTCAGTTTTGCTGTTTGAGCAGCTTTCAGCTCAAAAACCTCCCAATGTGTACAGTACAGCTCAGGTCTCCATACCTCCCAACTGTCCCGCTTACCACGGGAACATCCCAATATTCGGGGACGTTCCCGCGTCCCGCCCAGGTTGGTCATTGTCCTGCGGTGGGGGGGACAGTTGGGAGTTCCCCCCAGCCTGCCAAGAATAGACGCTGTGCGCATGTGCACAGCGTCTATTCAGCACCGACGAGCGACGAAAAACGGGGGCACGGCCGGAGGCCACGCCCCTTTCCGCGAGGCCGCGCCCTCTTTTCGGGAGCGCGCGCAGCTTTGCTGCGCGAGAGTCCCGACCTCCCAACTGCAGAAGTTGGAAGGTATGGGTCTCCCTCATCCATGTATTCCAAAAACCAAAATATTCAGAAAACCGTGGTCTGTTTTTTTCCCCTGCCCCTTTTTTTCATACTTACCTTATTCACTGATCCCCCGACATCCACGGCAGCCTCCGGGATCCTCTTCAGCAGCATCTCCGGTCCCAGTGGTGCATTGCGCAGGCATGCCAGTGATGTCACTGGCGCGCCCACACACTCGCGCAGCAATGCACCCCTGGGACCGGAGATGCCGCTGAAGAGGACCCTGAAGGCCACTGTGGATGTCGGGGGACCATCGGGGCAGCAGCAGAGGACCAGGTAAGTATGAGGAAAAAAATATTCCAAAATCCGAAAAAATCCCTTATCCAAAATGCTCGTGATCCCAAAGGAATACTCAACCTGTATTATCCAGCAGATGAGCATATTATCCTGCTATGGAAAGCCATCCACCCCCAGGGAAAATCACTGAGATGGGCGAAAATCACTCAGTATGTATGCACTGAGCGATTATCAGCCCAGCGATTTTCCCCATCAAAATTGCTCCCACACCTTTACTCAGCAGAAAATCTCCCTAAACGGTAAACATGTTGGCAAGTGGCCTCTGTGGCTGGCAGCCGTTACTCATGATAACATTTGCTAAACTAATATACTGTATGTATTGCCACCCAAAGCATCAAATAACTCAGAATCCCTATGAATAATCCTCCATACACCACTATAACAACTACAGTTTCAGAGAAATACATCAATATGTTTACAAAAAGGAAATTAGAAATGATAAGTTACAACGTGGTGCTGCCTTAAATTCCTCCTCAGCGGATTGGCCCGTTCTTCTGATATCGGGAGAATGAGACAATAATTGTGTTGGGTGTGTATCCACCTTCAATGTACATATCATGGAGAAAATTCCTTTGTCATTGGACAGTAAGAATTGTGTTTATTCCCAGAGTACATAGGAGATTCTATAGATCCTAATCATTGGGCATTCCTCCCAAAGTCTTGAAACACATACTCCCCTAAAAAGGAAAATCGGAAGCCACGCCCCCATTTTCCATCACTGTTGGGAGCATGAGAAGGCAGCCATTTTGGATTAAGGATTGGAAGCCTCCTTGTTGGCTGGGTTGAAGGCACTTCAAGAACCAGTAACTTCTTTTCCCTCACTTCCCATTAATTTCAATTAAAAATGCTTTATAAAATAAATAACCCAATAGCTGTTTCTAACAATCTTCTTAGTGTGCTGCACAAATCAGAAAGTTAAGGTACTAAATTGTGTTACATTTTGCTGCAGCATCCAACCTCGGGGATGATGGAAAAACACCAGGTTAGTCAGTTAGGAGCACATATAACAACCTGTGAAATCCTGTGTGACTGCAGTATTTGCATTTGGATCTTTCAATCCTTCTTCATGTTTTCTATAACTAATTCTATTTCACACATGAACTTCACCAACCTCTGATCAATACAGTTCACTGTCAGCCACGTAAATCTGAAGACTCAACAGGAAATTGACTTGCAGCAGTCTGTTACATCTCCAAATAATCTCTCCTTGCTGCATTATAATTCTAATTATTTATTTTTTACATTTTTTTTTATAAAAAAAAAAATTAGAATTGTTATTTTATTTATAATTTTAAATACAATTATATTGTTATAGAGCAGGGGTGTCCAAACTTTTTGCGACGAGAGCCAGATTTGGTGAGGTGTAAATGTGTGGGAGCCGACTATTCAGCCTGACATTCTTTGAATTATTAATCACATCAGAATGGTCCCCCACTCTGCCCCCTTCACTGTATGTCCCCCAGCCTGCCCCTCCTTCACTGTATGTCCCCCATTCACTGTATGTTCCCCACTCTGCACCCAATCACTCTGTCCCCCAGCCTGCTCCCTTCTCTTAATGTCTATCAGTGCCTCCATTCATTGTATGTCCCCAAGCCTGACCCTCCTTCATTGTATGACCCCCATTCACTGTATATCCCCCAACCTGCCCCTGCCCCCCCTTCTCTGAATGGCCATCACTGCCTCCATTCACTGTATGTCCCCCAGCTTGACCCTCCTTCACTGTATATCCCCCACTCTGCCCCCTCCCTTCTCTGTATGTTTCCCAGCCCCTTGTGTGAGCCAGAGGAAGGAGAGGCAAAGCAGGCACTGCAAGGACAGGAGATGCTTGGGCTCCCGCTGCTGCCCTCCTCCGCTCTGCATGTTATGGGAGCAAGCTTCCCCTTGCTGCCCCCTCCCCAATCACTGCGATCACTGTGATTGTGGAGTAGGGTGATATACGATTGCAGCAGCAGGGGTAGGACGCCAAACACATCTGACTGTGGTGGCCGGCACCTCCTCACTGCAGCAGACAGCGAGGTAAAGGTGCGCTCCCTGGGGCCCCACCTTTAGTGTGCTGTGCTTACCACATCTGCTGCTCTGCCCGCTTCCAGCTGGAGGCTGCGGGTCGCTTGAAATGACAGCACGGGCCGCAATTGGCCCCCGGGCCTGACTTTGGACATGCCTGTTATAGAGGGATGGAGAAATAAAAAAAAAAAACTGTGCCGTAAAAATGGATTTCATGCGAGCCTGCCCCAGTGTAGACACTACAGCAGTGGCGTCAAACTATGATCCACAGGTGGCTTATGATGCCAGGAGCTGCCCAGCACATGGCCATGTCTCCCCACCGAGTACCGCCCTGAGATGTGGCCACAATTTTTTTAGGCACATCGCTACTGTGGGAACGCTTTGCTCTATAGCGGAACAGTTGTACATCACCGACTGCCCCCGTGGCGATGCAGTCTTGCTGCAAAGCCAGACACAGACCGCCCATGTTTTGGGTCTGGTAGCCACTGTGCCCCTCACAAAAAGTCTGAATGCACCTGGGTGTCTGGGAAAGGCGCCGTAGTGGTCTGTTGCCTCCCACTGTTGCATCAGTTGGCTCCGAGCAGCCAGCCAGCGTGACACTGCAGTCTTCAGCAGCCAGTGAAAATGTAAAAAGGGAGTGCAGGCTGTAGCACAGACATTGACACCACTGACAGGACAGGCCCCAGCACCAGCAGACCAAGCCAGCCCAGGCCATTGTCGCCTCACCCGGCTGTCGCCCACAGAATCGCAGAGGAGCCCGGCAGCCGCACACACAGAACACCAGTCCGCCAGCCTGCACCAGCTCAGGACATCTGGCCATCCTGCAGACTGGCTGACAGGCACTCTGTATCACTGATAATGTACTACATTAGGCATTTCTTAAATGGCAGCAGTAAAAATGATCTTGTGGGTTTAGCTAAAACTGACCATACATTGGAACAATATCAGGCCTCAACTCACGATTTCGACGGGTTGCGCAATCGATTGTGTGCACACCGTGAGGTATTTCGGTGCGATGCGTGGTCCCACGGGTCGAGCTGTCGCTTAACTGATCATATATGCTGCACATATGATCAGTCGGGATGGCCTGCGGTCGTAAAGCTGATCAAATGTCTTTTAAAGCACATACGATCATAAGGGATCGATATTACGACCTGCATACGATCTGCATCGTATGCATGTCGTTCTAGTAGTGTATGGCCATCTTAAGCCAGAAAATCAAACATAAGGTCCTCACTGTACTGTACTGCTGTTAGGGCAAATCCCTGGAAGAGGAGAACAGTTCTATATATTGCCACATTCATAACCATCCGCTGTGCTTGCATATTAGAAAAAGGAGTGTCCACGAGGTTTTAGGCTTCATAATAGCACAATACATTGTTACAATTGTTTCCATAAATACTGCGCCTGGCATAGAACACATCAAAGGCTAAGTACGTAGTCAGCCACAAAGGAACAGCATAAGGATAAATACCGAAGCAAGCATATGGTGGTGTTGCTAAAATTATATAAGGCAAAAATAATATGTTCAATATTTTTTTGTTTCTTTGCACAATGCAGCTGTTTTTGAATAGTTTTAATGATATCACTTCTAATGTGAAAAACAATGTTCATTGTAAATGTAGATTAGATGAGAACTTTGAATGAATACAACGAGAGGCGGGGACTGCACACCCTAATTCTTATCATAATGACAGTTGATACCATTCTGAGATAGGTAGTTCCACACAAAATAAAAAGAGAAAATATAACGTAGGGTAAATATGAAGTACCTAGCATTAGTTTGTCCAAAAATATGGGCCCACCAACCGCAACAAGGTCACCTCATGTCGTGGGTCGCTAACGCTAAGCTTCAAATCCAGGGCGCCAGGCCAGTAGAAGCCAACCGCCTCAAGGAATCACAATTTCAAAGAACTATCAACATTTTTTGACTTGCATGTACAGTATCTGTGCGACACCATCCAGCAAAGAAATCCTGCTACATTTTTTGATTGCTAGCTGATTGTGAGGTGATTGACAGGAAATCACATGATGGCCGGGCATCTGACATCGAATCATTCGACACCTTGGTCCTGTGGCGACACTTGTGAGTGGTTGGCCCAGGTGCAAAAAATATAATTTGGGCCCTCCTCCTCTACTCCAAACCAAGGGAGTTGTTCTGGTTCTTTCAGATGTTTTCCGTCTGCGCATGCGTATTTCTGCACATGTGGGTGTGAGCAGGCACGGCGATCTGCTAGTTTTCCATCCCGTTTGCACCTAGCAGTGCGGGCGAGGGGCGTGGAGCTGCTGCACCCATGGGAACACCCAGCATTTCATGAGCATTCCCATGCAAATGCAGGGTGTTCCCATGAAAATGGCGCTGGGACGCGGCTGCCAGGGGCGGGCAGCTGACATCACCGGATGTCAGCTGCCCGCCCTCTTCCTCTACAGGGAGCATGCAAAGCTAAGGCGCCAGAGAGGGCGGTATTCAATGAGAATACCTGCGAGGTGCAGCGAATCCTTTCCGGTATTCAACGTGTCAGGGGCTCGCTGCCCCTGACTGGCGAATATGAGCTCCTGCGGTGAATGACGCTGGGAGCCTGAGGACGGTGGCAGGCAGAGAGATGGAAGTCTCTCTGCCTGCCCCAGAACTTTGTGGGGGGTAGGTGGGCTCCCCGGGTGCCAGGCAGCACAGGCTGCCCCCCGGGGGTGCCAGCAGGGGACCGTATATTCACTATACCCGATCGTAACGATCGGGTGCAGTGAATATATGAATATGTAATGAGCGGTTCGGCTCCGGCGCCCCCTGCTGGCTGCTGTGTAAAAAAATATATATATCTTTTTTTTTTAATTAAATATATATTCATGTGCTTACAGCACATGAATAAAAATAGCATGCCCCTCTTTAGAATAAAATTCCTGATTTTTTGACACCAAATGTAAAAAACAAAACACTTTATTTTAAAAGTTCACATTCCACTTCTCCATAAAAAGATAGCGATTGCTACTCGGTGAATCATGGCGAAAAAAACCTTCAAATGTATTCGCCATGTGGTCATTGAATAGGGTGATTCACCGTTTTAGTCAAAAATTCGCCAAACAGCACAAATTCGCCATAAAAACATGGCGAATCAGGCTCATTGAATACCGCCCATTGTGTCTTCGTTTTGTGTGCACCTTCTAAATCATTCGATGGTCAGCGACCTTAGAATGATTTGGCCCCCACACCCAAGGCGGTGGATGGATGGTTATGCAAAACATCCATTCGCAGCTGTGCAGGGAAATTCGCAAGGGGGGGTGGCTGTGCGAGCGGCGGGCAGTGTTTCATCCACACGCAACCTTCACAGCGTTGCGTGTGGACCAGAATAAGGCCCCAACTTCACAATATGCCACCCAGCAGTGAGTGGCAGCAGTGCACCCCTTAGTTCTCACGGGCCCCGGTGCAATTCACCTGCTACACTGATGGTAGTTCTCCTCTATGCTGGTTACTGACCATCGCATCAAAATAATTCAATAGAAAAAATACTCACGATTTGCGCATGCACAAAAATTACTTTTTTGCAAATGCACAAACATCTTCAGCATGCCTGAGGGGGGAGCAAAAGCACTGCTGCTTGGCTGGGTGGGGGGGCGGGACCATTGGAACATCAATAAATGTTTACCATGCTATGGCGACAAACATTGGAATGCCGCTATATCGAATGGTAAAACTATTACCATTGGAAAAAAAAACATGGATAGTTGTAAAACAACACGATGTGATGTCCATTCCTAATGTGCGGAGAGCTACTTGGCCCTTCAGGGCGGCTCTGCACACAGCAGGGGGTGTCTGGATTGTCTTTTGGATGCTCTTAACAGCGCTGAAGCTGCACTGCTGCCATTCCAGGGACCCAGCTAGCACAGATGCAGAGTTCATTTGGGAAGCACAGGTGCTGCGTCCTCGGTAGGGTGGCCAATCCCGGGATCGGGATCGGCGGGATCCCGGGATTTGGCCCCCAAAACACCGGGATTTCAATCCCGGGATTGGTGTATCCAATCCCGGGATTTTGGGATTAGACTGCGCATGCGCAGTCTAATGCCGGGCAGCATCTGAGCATCGCTCAGATGCTGCCCGACTTCCCCTGTACCCAGCAGTGCGGCCCTGCGCAGCGTGACGAGGTCATAGGTCACGCTGCGCAGAGACCCCGCCTACCCACCTGGCTCACGGAAAACACTCTCCCCCACCCGGCTTGCTCCGGTCCGAGACCCCGTCTACCCACCCTGCTCCCGGCGACCCCTCCTGGCTCCATGCCCACCCTCCCGACGACCTCACCCAGCAACGCCCTGCGCAGCGTGACGAGGTCATATGTCACGCTGCGCAGGCCGCACAGACAGCTAAGAAGCATACTGATTCTGAAGAATGTGCTGGCTCCCGGAGACCCCGCCTACCCACCCGGCTCACGGAAAACACTCTCCCCCACCCGGCTTGCTCCGGTCCGAGACCCCGTCTACCCACCCTGCACCCGGCGACCCCTCCTGGCTCCATGCCCACCCACCCTCACCCAGCAACATCACCATGCCCAAGTAAGTAAACATGCGGGGCATTTTTTTTTTTTTTTAGGGAAGCCAATTCCGGGATCCCAGGAATCCCGGGATTGAGCATTTTTCAATCCCGAATCCCGGGATTGATAAAATGCCCCGGGATTGGCTTCCCTAGTCCTCGGCCATGTGCCCCAGGCAACAGAACCTCATTCACTCATAGACAGATATGAATCAGGCCCAACATGTACAAAATGTTCTGGCTTTAGTACAAAATGCCCAAAAATATACATTGAAGACTTTATTCTTCACATCATGGTATAAATGCGTAATAACTACACAATGAGAAATTAAGTTCCAGCAGAGTGGAGATCAAGTAAAGTTTACTTGAAAAAGTTCTTCAAATGTAATATTGATTTCCTGCCTGCGGCATAACTTGCGTTTATTCTTTCCTTTTGTCCCACAAGTAGCCTTATTATGAGCGCGTGGATTTCATTGCTTGCAGGCATATTGAATTTCCATGGATTTATCATTTTAATTGATGTAGGTTCCTTTTTGTCACTAACTTGAGCCTAGAAATTTTGAGGTTTATCTGATTCTATTGGAAAACAGAATCAATAACAAGTATTGGCTGGGTATTCAGTGCGAAACCCAGTGGCTGTAAAGAGGCCAAGTTTGTTTATTGTATTCTGTAACTAATATTGTACTCACCTCTGTTCTTGTTAAGCATTGGGCATTGTTCAGTCTTCCAGACATGACTAATTATATGCAGGTCTATACGGAACAATTGTGTTTCCAGCTATATTACCCTCATCTTGGTCTTTGTCTTGGTCTGCCTATTAACATATTGGTTAACAGTGCCTCCCTAGTGGACAAGGAAGCCAGCTTAGCATCGTAATAAGGCCCTGAATATTTTTAGATACAAATTCTCTTTACTTTGGATCTTTCATCCAGGTCACACACACAGTCCCCATCCATCGCTCTGCAAAATATTGAAGCAAATTTGAACCGCTATGAATTTTTATTAATTCTTACATATAATTTTTTTTTACAGCGCTGCATAATTAGGGTCAAAACAATCTGTGGACATTTCAAAGCACGGGTTGATCAGGCTTGTGCTGTCCTATCTTCTGTTTATGATCTTAACCCATATTATACCAGTCTTGAACTGAATGGCTATACTGCGCTAGACTAGACTTGATAACATTCAGTATTCAGAATCCAATGGGTACTATTTGGTCTGCTCCAGTTGCCTCGTAAATATACTGTGGGTGGCTACGTCCCAAATACACCTGCTAACCTTAATCCTTCAGTCCATACCCTCACTGAAATTTAGTAGTCCCACTGCTGCCTGAAATCTATAACCCAAATAACGCAAGTATAGCTGACTCTACAAAAGCCACACACAGTACAGCTAACTTTCTAAAGCAGTGATGTTCAAACTTTTATAACATGCGGCACACCAAATAAGATATTAAAATTGCCAAGGTACACCATCAGACCCCACAGGGAAAAATACATATTGGCCCCCACAGAAAAAAAAAAAAAAACATTGGCCCATATATGAAAAAACAATCACACTGGTCCCCCAGAGGTAACAAAAATAAAATACATTGACCCTCACATGAAAACAAGAGACCAGTGAATAACAGGTGAACTGATGGTGGAGGCTAGAAACTGGTGTGGTAATCTCTTGCTCTGGTGGCACACCTGAAAACGGCATAAGAGTGTGCTATGGCACAGTGGTTGAAAAACACTGTTCTAAAGTATACAAAATACTGTACTATGGGTCTAATCCAGTTATACTTTTGCAAAAGGCTGTGGGGGGGCTGCCCAGCAGAGGGCAAGGCCGTACCACTCGCCGGGTCCTTCACTGCGATGTGCCCACAATATTTTGCAGGCACACTGCTAAAGTTCAAGTGCTTCTTTCCATAGTGAAAAGCGAGGATTCCAGGCAGCTCCTAGGAAACACAGCATCCCGCCAAAACTTCCCGCTCCCATAATTACACCATTGTCACACCCCCCCCTCTTCGGTACTTAAACAGCGATCCGTGGCCTGTGCAACTCAGAGATGGTTGATAATGCATAGTGGTAGCGGAAATGTGGAAACGCTAATCTCAGCCTTGCCTCTGAGATCCACCAGTCCATTGGAGTGGACTAAGTTGCTCACTTTCTGGCTCCATCACTAATGCAACATCGTTCACACCATTAACATTCTCCTCTAGCTACTCTACCAAAAGACAATGAAATATGGCCTCGGAATTTTCCCTACCATCGACCCCCCCATTAGGAACCTGGGAAAGTTCCAGGGTTTTTGTCACCCCCTTCTGCAAATGATAAGTTTATGCCTTACCTCCCATACTTTAAAAAAGGGACAGTGGTCATACAATTGTACTCCCAATTAAAATAATTTCACACAGTACCACAAACACATTCACATTGCACCACATGTAGTGCCCCTTACGTTATGACACTCAGTAGTGCCCCTTTTTCATGTTATGCTACACAGTAGCACTCTATACATGTATGCAACACAGTAGCATTGCTTATACACAATGCCCACAGTAGTACTGCCCATACACATAATGCCCACAGCAATAATACCTTGTGACAACTTGAAATCACATACGCTGTGTCAGAAAAAAAATCTGCCGGGACAGTGTTTTCGGTTTGAATTACTATGCAGGGTTGTGGTGGAGGGCCCTATTAGGTGGTGGAAATCCGTTCTCCCCAGTTCCCCCCCACTTTAACTCCTTTGTCACAGAATGACTAATTCCACTTAAAACAATGCAAAAAATGAAGTTATTGTTTCCTGGTGTATTTTGAAAATTGATTTATCCACTAAGAATCATATAACTGACCCATTGCCCTGTCAATCACAACACGGTCCTGTACAAAAGTGTCTGTCCTTAGATTTGACTGCTCAATAGCATTTTGGCAGCGGGCTGACAGAGAGTTCATTTGTATTTACAAGGGCACAGTGAAGATTATTTGCATGGGTGCAGTGTTAAGGACTCGCCAGCAATGTTTATCAAGGTTACATTAGATCAGAGAAAATAATGACAAGCCCAGGAACACGCAGATGGGTTACATATTTTATACTCGCCTATTTTATGCACAGGAAAAGGGATTTTTTTTCCAGGTCTTCTATATTAGTTGTGTTTTTATTCATGAATTACTGTTCAGGTGGTTATATAGCCTGCAGCTTAAATTTCCTACAAATATCAAAACTGGGCACCTGAGTAAAAAATTTAATACATCCATTTTTATTCTGTTCCATATTCTCTCGAGTCTCCCGTTTGGAATAAATATTCCGACAGATGATTGCATGGAAACACACCATGCGGACTGTGAATTGCAATGTGCACGGAGATATTTAAGATTAGTTTTTCCGTTTAATCAAATTCAAATGTTTGATGGTTCTGCAGGAATTTGGTAGAGAGTGAGAGCGCCTTTAGTAGCCATGTATAGGTTCAGGCAGAAATGTGTCTGTGCAGATAGGAAGTCGCTGGATAATTAAATACAGTACATAGGAGAAAATGGCTTCATGAAAACTAGTCTTGTATAGAGACATACTGATTTAAACATCCTATCATCCAACCATATACTGGAAAAGCAACAGCTAATGGACTTACTTTAAAAAAGAAATGGAAAATATTTTTTGACATACACAGATCTACAGAATAATCTATAGTTCAGAGTACTAGTTGTTTTTTTTATATGTAGAGGCTAGGGGGCCTGTTCACTCATAGATTTAAAAATCTAACTCACGTTGGTGGTTGGTTGCGGCGGTGGATACATAATTACCAGAGCAACTAAATATTTCTCTGGTGCCTGGACAATTGCTCCGCGAAGCAGCCATTCCCATAATTAGTACTACGCTTCGTAGTGCGCATGTGCAAGGCCATTTTGTGAACAAAGCTAGCAATGGCTTTTCATAGCTGGCCGTTTGCAAGATGATTGACAGCCGGATGGCTTTTGGGAGCAGCATCTTGCCGTTTTATGGGGGTGTTAAGGAAACGCAGGCTGATCCCGGGGCGTTTTCAAGAAGGACCGATGACGCCATCTCTGGCCCTGAACTCCCCGGGTCATCGCAGCGCTGAGTAAGTGCACAGTGGCAGGATTTCCCTGTGAGATGGAGGCGGCTAACTGATCGCAGCCCAGCGATCAGGTCTGAATCGGACCTTAAAACTGCCCTGTCTGGCTCTGCCCACTGCCCTCCCGGAGGAGCTAGCCAGAATATCAGCATGTTACATGTATGGTACTGTAAGACATTAGGATAGGATGCTTCCCATTTCAGCCAGACAGCACCAACACTTCCTGTCTATTAAATAACTGCTTCCTCTCTGTTCTACACACGTTAAGGCTGATTCTGAAATGGGAATAAAGCAATAAAGTAATAATTGTGCACCTTGGTAAAACCATGTTGGATTGGTGCAGATGTAACATTTACAGAGAGATGTAGATGTAAGAGGGGTGTGTCTTAGCTGAAGTCTAAATGACAGATTTCATCATTTGTGGACTACATACATGCAGTCAGTATTTACCCTACATGCAAAAAAAAAAAAAGCTGTACATTAAGTACACCCTTTGCCATTTTTTTATCCAGGTGCACCCTTATAAACCAGCCAATATGACAGTTATGTTACCACACAACATGGTAGAAAGTAAATAGCCTACAGTATATGATAAATTATTTTGTTTATACCAGTAGCGCACAAGAGCTCTTGATGAAGGAGATAATACTCCGAAACAGCTGTCGGGTCTGATTGGGGGATATGCTGTTGGCATACAGCTCTCCCAGGGATTGATACGTATTCCCTTGATTTTTATATGGATTGCCTCAATGTCTTTCTAATACATGTGGCTACTTGTATATTTGTCAATGCAAATGTTTGATATTATTTCATTCAAATGGTGGTGTGCTGGCCTCTTCTTCTTTGGAGGATAACTAATATGCAATTACAGTACATTACGTGTCCATGCACCCAGGGGCGGATCCAGGAGAAAATGACAGGGGGGGCACCATGATAGGGGGATGGGAGTGAGCGGTGTTAGTAGTGCCAGTGTGCATTCTCAGAGAGTGAAGCGAGATAGAGAGGAGGAGAGCAGAGAGAGAGAGGGAAGGAATGGGATTAGAAATAGGCCCTGACATTTTAAGTCCACAGGCCCACATAGTGAAGGACGGAGTTGTGTGCGCGCCTTCGGCACTTTTTTTTTAAGGGGGCGTGGTCATTCCAAAGGGGGCGTGTCCTTGAGTGTAGTGTACCACACCATATACCACTTTTACACATTATGCAACAAAATAGTGGACCCTATTATACTTGCCGCTTACACATGATGCCAAAAAGAATGAGACAAAATTTCCATAATGCCACATGGATTAAGCCAAAATTCAGATAACGCCACATGGATTAAGCCATAGCATAGATAATGATGTATAAATAGGGACATTGCGTGGCGTCGGCGAGCCAAAAATGTACACAGTAATGCCCATTACACATAATGTCACACACCGTAATACCAATTAAATATAATGTCACACACTGTAATGACCATTACACATAATGCCAACAAAGTAATGCCCATAAAACATAATGCCAATACCAAAATGCCCATTAAACATAATAATGCCTATTACATATTATACCATTTAATTGCTGCTTACCTACATACTTATTGTCAGAGGAATATCACTTGTTGCCAGGGGTTACATGCTTCTTGCCAGGGGTTTTATTCTTGTTGCCATGCCATGGGATTGATATTTTTTTTTTTTGCCAGGGGGGAGCCAGGGTGCATGCTTGTGAAGGGTTCCATTTAAATAGCGCGCCAGCGCTACCCAAATCCACACTTCCGGGTAGCGCTGGCCTCACTCTTCTGTTCTGACAAACACTAGAGGTATAGCAGTACCTCTAGTGTCTGTCTCTTATAAGGCGGCGGCAGTGGTGTAGCTAGGTGCCACGGTGCCTGGAGCAAGGGCATGTTTCGCGCCCCCCCTCCCTCTCAATTTGTAGTAGGTGAGGCTCCTGCTCAGTTAAAAGTGGGCATGGACCAACATTATACCACACACCGTAATGCCCATTGCACATTTTAGTGAAATTTGTAATTCCAATTACACATAAGCCCACACATGATGCCCATTACATACTATATAACACACCGCAATGCCCATGACATACTATAAAACACCGTAATCCCCATAACATACTATATAACACAATGTAATGCCCATTACATACTATATAACACACCGTAATGCCCATTACATACTATATAACACACCGTAATGCCCATTACATACTATATAACACACCGTAATGCCCGTCACATACAATATAACACTCCGCAATGCCCATTACATACTATATAACACACCGTAATGCCCATGACATACTATATAACACTCTGCAATGCCCATGACATACTATATAACACACCGTAATGCCCATTACATACTATATAACACTCCGCAATGCCCATTACATACTATATAACACTCCGCAATGCCCATCACATACTATATAACACATAGTACTGCCCATTACATACTATATAACACACCGTAATGCCCATCACATACTATATAACACATCGTAATGCCCATGACATACTGTATAACACAGCGTAATGCCCGTCACATACTGTATAACACAGCGTAATGCCCATCACATACTATATAACACACCGTAATGCCCATTACATACTATATAACACACCGTAATGCCCATTACATACTATATAACACACCGTAATGCCCATTACATACTATATAACACACCGTAATGCCCATTACATACTGTATAACACACCGTAATGCCCATTACATACTATATAACACCGTAATGCCCATTACATACTATATAAAACACACCGTAATGCCCATTACATACTATATAACACACCGTAATGCCCATTACATACTGTATAACACACCGTAATGCCCATTACATACTATATAACACCGTAATGCCCATTACATACTATATAACACACCGTAATGCCCATTACATACTATATAACACATGGTAATGCCCATTACATACTATATAACACACCGTAATGCCCGTCACATACTATATAACACACTGTAATGCCCATGACATACTATATAACACACCGTAATGCCCATTACATACTATATATCACACCATAATGCCCATTACACATTTGACACATAAGTGCCACTTACCTACATGCTCGATGCCAAGGGGCTTCATGCTCGACTGAAACTGCTTGGGTGCAGCAGGGTGGGAGGGTGCTTGCAGCAGGGTGGGTGCAGTAGGGTGGGAGGGTTGTGTGTGCACCCCCCCGCCTGTGCTGACAGCCAGCCCGCCCCCCCCCCCCCGCCCCGCTCGCCAGCGTCTCCCCGCTCGCCCGCTCCACAGTGTGCCCGGCCGGGAGAGAAATGTGTTCCTATCCTATGTAAAATTCATATCTCCCACTGGACCGCTAGCCAATAGGCGCTTGCGGTCCAGCAGCCGCCAGTTGATTGGCTGTTGGACCGCAAGCGCCCATTGGCTAGCGGTCCAGCAGGAGAAGTGAATTTTATACAGTAGCACATCTCTCTCCCGGCTGGGCACAGCGGGGGAGCGGGCACAGCGGGGGAGCAGGCAGCAGAAATAAAAAAAAAAACGTCTGAAATGACAGGGAGGGCACGTGCCCGGGTGCCCCCCCCCCTGAATCCGCCAGTGCATGCACCTGAAATATATGCACCTGCTTGTGAGGTTCTTTGTCATAATTTTTTTTTTATATATATATATATATATATATATATATATATTCATCCAAATAGGACAGCACTACTCCCATTCATCAGCTGCCGGGGTGCTCAAATCCAGAGGGAACACCAATTGAGCTGCTCCCACAAGTACAGTCTTATGAAACACAGATGCACTCACCGGTCTTCTTTTTCTTGTTTGCAAAAAACGGTTTTAATACATACCACAAGAGTATGACAACGTATTTACATGACAGTGGGTACGGCCAACGTTTCGGTCTACTGGCGAGACCTTTTTCAAGACCTCCTCTCCAGCCCTCCTCAGTATATATATATATATATATATATATATATATATATATATATATATATATATATATATATATATATACACACACACACATAAACGCATGAGACAAAAATAATTACACGGTCATTTTGAGGAAAATTATGCATTATCACATATACGGGAGTGGCAAATGTATGTGAACTTTGGCTTTCTGTACGTGGTATGACCCCCCCTTGTGCAGCAATAATTGCATCTAAATGTTTCTGGCAATTGTTGACTAGCCCTGAATAGCTTCCTATAGAAAGCCAGCTCTCTGCTAATTGCTGCACGGTCTGGCAGTCCCAGGGGGAGGAAACACTTCCCAGTGGGACTGGCTGTCCCTCGAGTGACTGACAGTTAAGTGTTCCAATAAGAAGTTACTGCCAGTCACATTGTAGCCAATGGGAATCTGGATGATAGGTCGACAATGGTTACGTCAGCAGTCAATAGATCAACACCATGTGGTCGACATCAACAAGGTCATCATAGACAAAAGGTCAAAATCCCAGTGTTCGACACGTGAAAAGGTCAACATGATTTTGAACTTTTTCATATTTTACCAATTACTTGGATTATTTCTCATGTCGATATTGTGCATTCTGGGGTCAACTTAAACACTGTCAACCTATTTGTCGAACTAATATATCACAGCCTTGCTAGTGCAGTCGCGTACTGCAACTGGCTCACTGCTGGTAAAATATGCACTGGTCACCTATCTATTAACTAGTTAAAAGCCCGTTAAAATGACAGCTTCTTCAATGTACTTTTACTTTGAGTTGTGACCGTTTTTACTTTCACTTTGAGCCGTTTCAGTTTTATTCACTTTGAGCTGTGACAGTTTTTATCCCACAAATTCTCCTCCCCAGTCCTTATCGGCTCCTACCCGCAATCTCTCACAATCTTCACAGCTCCCTCTTCATATCCAGCAAATTTAAATCAGATCAGTGTCCCTGCAAAAATTACTTTCAATTTTTGTTATGACCTCTTTTATCACACAAAGTAGTCATTTGGTCCTTCGAGCAGCCTGTAGTGGTCAGAGGCGGTACTTCACCTCATATAGGTATATATCTATATAGATAAGCATGTGTTGGGTAAATTTTGATTTTTTTTTTTTTTTTCGTCATTTGCCATCTCCCAATATTTGATACAATCCATTTTAATTACATAGTATGCATCCTGTCATTAGGAATGTATTCAGAAGGGTTAAACATATCGCACTTGATTACTTCAAAGCTGTGACAGAATTCTAAACAGTGCCACGTTTCCACATCTGACCTGTGTAAAAACATCAAAACCATTAGCTCCCAGAGCTCAGTTTGTAAGCAATTACTTATTCTGTTAGCAATTGGGATTAAATCCAAAAGAGCACAGTAAACTTTCATTGCAGAGTGACCCCATATCTCACTGATTCGCACATCTTAGGTCCCGGACGAGCACCTGCTGTACGATTTAATCTTATTTAAGGGATCAATATTTTTTGTTCTCTTTTTTTTTTAAACATTCAAAGCGATAAAAGGTTATGTGTGGCTCAAGGCTGTCATTCCGTGAATTAAAAGATCCTTAGTTAAACCTTCCTATTTTGTTTCCGAGATAGAGAATAACATTTTTTTTGTACTGAATTTTAAATTGCGAATGGTCATTTTAAATTTTTTCATTTTATTGAAGCATTAAAGAGCATTTCGGTACAGATAAGTTGTGCATGAAAAGTTAGCATATAAAATATATAATAACATGACAAAATAAAAGATCAATCCAGTATCTTACAGCAATGTGTTGTCATCATTTGTGCAATAAGATATACAGAAAAAATAATGATAACAATAAAAATCATGTGGTAACTCCGAGGCCACCATCCCAATGACATCTCCGCCACATATACAGTATGTCCTACCAAATAGAGTATAATAGAAGAATCAAATATTATAAAGTAAAATTGAGAAATCTTGCATACACATTCTTGTTTCATGTCAGAGTTTTTTATTGTTTTTCTACCTCTCCCAGGTAGCAAAAAAAACGGTACTTGTTTCCTAGAACGGCCACACCAATTTTGATCGGGACGGTCGCATCGCGTCGATCGCATCGCATGCGACCAAATCGCATGAGATGCGACCAACGCGATGGCCCCGATTTTTACATTGATTGAAATGTGAATAGGGTCCCTGGGACTCTATTTTACATTGGATTCAATGTAAAATTCTCCCCAGACCCCAATTTTAACCCCTTCAACGGCACCCCACGGTTGACACCAACCCGAAGCGTGGCGAGCTTAGCAAACCCGCGAGGGTCGGCGGTACGCGTCCTCCGACCTTTTCATACCCCTACTATCCACGTCGGCGTGGAGTTGAGAATATAAAGTGTGGCGAGCGCAGCGAGCCACCGAGCCCGAAGCGTGGCGAGCGGACGCGTATAACTTCACAGGTATACGCGTCCCCTCGCGGAGCTCGCTGCGCTCGCCACGCTTCGGGCTCGGTGGCTCACTGCGCTTGCCACACTTTATATTCTCAACTCCACGCCGACGTGGATAGTAGGGGTATAAAAAGGTCGGAGGACGCGTACCGCCGCCCCTCGCGGGCTCACTACACTCGCCACGCTTCGGGTTGGCGTCAATCGTGGGGTGACGTTCACAATGGGGGGGGGGGCATATACAATGAGAAATGGCCCATATTGGCCCATTTCCCTTTTTTCCTGGATTACAATGTTAAAAATATTTTAACATTGAACCCTATGGCAAAATCGGGTCCATCGCGTCGGTCGCGTGCCATGTTAATGCACCCGACCGACGCGATGGACCCGATTTTGCCTTTGCTGGCAAAATGGACCTGATTTCAAAGGAAATCGAGTCCATCGGGGGTAATCGTGTACCTTAAGTTAAGGTGCACGATTACCCCCGATTGTGGCCGGTCTAGGAAACAAGTACCAAAAAAACATTTCAGTGGACAATTGAAGCGGTAAGGATGCTTCAAGCCATTCCAGTGAAATAATGTATTCAAAAAGAGGTAAAACAGGGGGATTCATAGGGTGTAGCCAAAATTGGAGTATACATTTCTTAGTGATAGCAGAAACAATGATTAAAAGTTTTTTGACCCCTTGAAGTACATGAGTCCCTTCCGGTAAAATGCCAAAAATCACACATTCGGGAGTCAAAGACAATGTACAGTAGACATCAAATGTTGTGTGGTATACCTCCATACTTGAAACCAAAAACCCCTTATTATGGGACAACCCCATAGGCAATTACATAATTCGGCCTTTTGTAAACCACTTCTAATGCATAAATGATTATCAAGTAGACCTATCAAATAACAATGATGAGGCAATAAATATGGGTACTTGTGTACAATCACGGCTCCCACGATGTCCATCGTATAGGAAAAAAATCGCATCGCATGCGATTTTTTAACAGAAATGCATCCAAATGCATTGAAATTAGTATCAAACATGTTCAATGGCCTACAAATGTCATTTTTGAGGCTGTACCACCCCCACTATCAACACGAACCCAAAGCGTGGCGAGCGCAGCGAGCCCGCGAGGGGCGGCGGTACGCGTCCTACGACCTTTTCATACCCCCACTATCCACGTCGGCGTGGAGTTGAGAATAGAAAGTGTGGCGAGCGCAGCGAGCCACCGAGCCCGAAGCGTTGCGAGGGGACACGGATACCTTCACAGGTATCCGCGTCCCCTCGCGGGCTTTACACGTGTCCGCGTAACCTCGCGGGGCTCGCTGCGCTCGCCATGCTTTGGGCTCGGTGGCTCGCTGCGCTCGCCACACTTACTATTCTCAACTCCACGCCGACATGGATAGTGGGGGTATGAAAAGGTCATAGGACGTGTACCACCGCCCCTCGCGGGCTCGCTGCGCTCGCCACGCTTCGGGCTCGTGTTGATAGTGGGGGTGGTACAGCCTCAAAAATGACATTTGGGGGCCATTGAACATGTTTAAAACTAATTTCAATGCGTTTGGATGCATTTCTGTTAAAAATCGGATTTTTCAAAAATGCTAAAAATGCAAAAATCGCATCCCATCGCATGCCACTACATTTGGCATGTGGCATGCGATGGGAGCCGTGAAAGTACACAAGTACCTAAATATGTCCTACTGTATGTAAAATATTCAAAAACGAAACAGCAGGTGGGTCAAATGTAACATGTGCAGAGAGAGTTAAGGTGCTTACACACTGGCCGATATATCGACCATTTCATTGAACGGCCAATATAACAACGGACCATCGGTCAGTGTATACTGTACCATCAATAATATATCTGTGAACCGCGTTGTTCACAGATATACCGTGTCAGCTGGGCAACACAGCCAGTGTCCGATATATCTACAGTACAGTATCGGTACATCGTTCTGTGTGTATGCATAATCTGCTGACCCCCAAACAGCCACCGGCTGTAGGAGCTGCAAGTGATTGGCCGCTCAGTTGGCGGCCACATGCAAATGCGCCCTCACAGTTTTGATGTCAATCATGATGAATCGGGCAGTGTGTATGGAGAACACGCTGCCCGATCCGTCAGTAGATCTGAAGATATATCTACCTTGGTGTACCCAGCTTTAGATTTGGGTGGGGCATGTTCAAACTGAAATCTAAATTGCAGTGTAAAAATAAAGCAGACAGATGGTGCAGCCGCCCGATCGCCAGATCTCATGTGCTGGCACAAGCTGGCGGGCGGCTGCTCCATCCGACAGGGAAGCATGAGCGTCTTGCTCGTGCATCAGTAAGGCAGCAGGGAGCGTTGATCGGCGGCTTCCCTGCTAGTCTCTGCTTCAGGGAGACGGACTGGTAGCGGGAGCAGGCTGCTGCGGGCGGGCAGGGTATCGGGGAGATGGGTGGAGGACTCCGACAAATTGGAAAAATAATCTTCTAGCGTGTATGAGCTTTTACTGATGTTTCAAAAACAGAAAACTCAACTATTGTATATTGTTAATTATTGTATTGTTCTTTTTTATGTTATTTTCTAGCCAAGTAAACAAGTGTTTGAATGATAAGTGGCCCTGTTGAGCGAATATTTTATAATGCATACACCACATTCTCCTTGTTTTAGTCATTAAATCCTGACATTTTTCTTTAGTAGTGTTTGTGTACTGGAAACCTATTTGATTATTGTCATCCGTGCAGGAAACGCACAGGGATGGGAGGACAAGGTTAGGTGATATGAATCTAACCACTTGACTTGTTTTTACTCCATCACACTTAAAGCCTCATTTTACATTTTTATTTACTTTTCAAGGTCTGAAGGGTTTTTGTGGCAGACTGAATGTATAAACTGCTACTTCAAGTTCTGCATTTCATGGTACAAATCAATATACATACTTGCAACAAAGATGTTAACCGCACAGTCATTTGTTATTTTCAATAATTACTATAATCTCTACCAAACTTTATTCAAAAATACGTTCATGGCTTTATAGAAACGATTCTGGTGTCTCTAAAATGGATCTGAATGCCGTATAACCACATATATGGTCAACTTAACTCCAAACGTGTAAATCAAACAGATGAAATCATTGAGGGGTCCAGGAAACCTGATCGTAAAATGGGTCTTTATGGCCTATTCTATTTTTATCTTTTACCTCTACACAGAGACGCCCAGAGGTTGGAGAGGACGGGTACTAATTATCCAGGCCAGGTCTTGTAGTAGGGGCCCATCTTAGCTGCATTTTTGCAACCTTTCAGTCCAGCTGTACAAGGCCATGATTCACTGCATTGTATGTAGGGCATTATTGCCACAATGAAAAGATTTAAGGCAGCAATCCCATGAAAAATGTAGATTTTTATTTTAAATGTTCGTTTTTGCCATTTTGCCTTGGTTAGTTTCTTATGGCTACTTTTGAGGATTTATAACTCTGCATGTGGTTAAATGGCTCCCATGGCAACCACAGTCACATGACAAGCGAGAGTCTATAGCAGTGATTTTCAACCTTTTTACCTTGCGGCACACTAAATAAGATTTAAAAAAATTGCCAAGGCACACCATGAGATCCCCACAGAAAAAAAAAAAACCTATTGACTCCCATATAAAAAACAATCACACTGGTGCTCACAGGTAACAAGGTAACAAAAATAAATTACATTGGCCCTTTACATGAAAAGAAGAGACCAGTAAATAACAGTTGAACTGGTGGTGGCTGTATACTGGTTTGGACATCTCTAGATCTGGAGGCACACTTGAGAACAGCTCAAGGCACACTAGTGTGCCATGGCACAGTGGTCTATAGCATAACCATTTGTGCTTTGTTCACTCTGTACTACTATAATATGTATTCACCCTATGTATGCAAATGACATATAATTCTAAATATAAATGATCATAAAAATGACTCAAATCATTGTTCATTTATCTACCACTAATAAAATGTTAAAGTCCTGGTATATCATACAGAAAATCATCATGCACAAAAAAAAGCATACAATGGTCAAAGGCCAAGTATTAGAAGTATTGGAAATGATTCAGGGTTATGATGATATCCCATTCTATAGTGATTAGCCAATAATAGGAAAATCAAGCATACAGTATAACACATTGAAGGAAAAAAAAAAGAAAAGCACTAACTTATCCTTAAAGTACCATCTATAGTAAAAGTGAAACAATACAATCAATTTTATATATATATATATATATATATATATATATATATATATATATATATATATAATGTCCAGGATGCGGGTGGCACTCAGGTAAAGAATCACGAAAGGCTGTACTTAGTTGTCAACGTTTCAGGGTTGCCCCTTTTATCAAGACATGAATGATACACAAAAAAGAAAACATTTTATACTTACAAACTCTGTGCGCCCTTCAC
Source organism: Crinia signifera (assembly GCF_055691185.1). Classification (NCBI taxonomy): domain Eukaryota; kingdom Metazoa; phylum Chordata; class Amphibia; order Anura; family Myobatrachidae; genus Crinia; species Crinia signifera. The sequence goes on from NC_139224.1 coordinate 148,538,618, forward strand.
CACGGTTCACGCTCCCTCCCGGGACCCGATGACGTCATCATGGCGCATCCGCGCCGACAGCTCGGCATCACGGGGGGCGTGGCCTCACCTGCATCTCTGGTTACCCTGGCAACCTATGTCTCAAACCCAGTCCTCTACCGCTTGCCGTGGATGCCATCGGTGAGTCTGCCAGATGATTCATTATTCACACGGGGGTGGCTGGTTACCTATGGAGGGTGCAGATAGAGATGCATGTTACGTGAAATAAAAACAAGATATGCAACATGAATAAATCACAAGCAGGGAATGTCAGCAGATCGTGGTACTATGTGTAATCTGGCAAAGAGGGGAACAACTGTGTATCCTCATGTGTTAACTACGCTGGTGGGACAGATCTCAGTACGGGGGTTTGCAATGGATGATGAGGGGACAGAATATGGGATCGCTGGGGGACAATGTGATGGGAGTCCAGGATGTTACAGGAATGGAGAGAAGGCTAACATCTCATTCAATCCCAAGGGGTGTATCGTCCCCAATTTGTATATCCACATTGTCTCTCTTTGTAGTAGGATCTTTCCTCTGTCGCCTCCCATGTTACTTGGGGGGATCCAGTCAATCATTTTACATCTTAGACTGGCAATAGAATGGTGGTGTTCTCTACAGTGCCTAGCCACCGGTTGATCCATTGGTTTCCCTTCAAGGGCAGCACGTATGTGTGAACGATGTCCGGCCATTCTTTCTTTTAGCTGGCAGGTGGTTTTGCCAATATATATAAGTCCACAAGGACACTTGATTTGGTATACGACGAATCGACTGCTGCATGTTAAGGGATATTTGATTTTAAATATCTTCCCAGACCGTGGATGTGTGAATTGGTCGCCAATCTCCATTGAACTGCATTTCGTGCACCCCGTGCATCTATAGTTGCCTGGCTTTCTTGACAGAAAATGTTTGGGTTTCTGCAAGCTTCTTTCTGAAACATCGTTATGAATGATGGTATCCTTTATATTCTTGCCTCTGCGAAATGAGGGCAGTATGGATAGTTCTTTAATGGAAGGGAGTGTGGGATCACTGGTCACCATAGGCCAGAACGTCTTGGCTGTGCGCATCAGTGCTGAACTACTAGTGCTGAATTCTTGTGTCCATACAATTTTAGAGTTGACAGTCTTCTTTATTTTGGGTACAAGAGCTTCATCCCTGGAGATGGCAAGAGCTTTATTGCGTGCAGTAGTCAGTGTTTTATGGTGGTATCCTCGCTTGAGGAATTTGTGCAGCATGGCTTTTGTCTGGGTCTTGGCATCCTCAGGGTCACTGCAAATGTGCACAATTCTTAGAAATTGTGAAAATGGCAGGGCAGATTTTAATGAGGAAGGGTGGTAACTGTCCGCATGCAAGATCGTATTCCGATCTGTGGGCTTGTAAAACATCGATGTAGAGATGTGACCATGTTCCGTTTGAGTAACTTGTACATCCAAATAGTGGACTGTGTGGTGACTACATTCAAAAGTTAATTTTATTGGACAATCTGCTTGATTGATGTTTTGGATCAATGTTTCAAATTCTATTCTGGTCCCCGACCATAGCATAAAAATATCATCGATATATCTAGTATATCCTACGATGTATTTAGAAATGTCCGGGTTAGCAAAGAAAAAGTCGTTTTCAATATCAAACATGAAGATGTTTGCAAAGCTCGGGGCTACGCATGATCCCATCGCACACCCCGAGCCTTGTATGTATATGGCATCATTGAATAAAAAGTAATTGCGAGATAAAGTGAGCTCTAACAATTGTAGAAATAGACCCAAATCAGGACCCTTGTAATTGAGGTTGTTGCACAGAAATCTCCTTACCGCTGTATTCCCGCCTGTTGCGGTATACTGGTGTACAGGCTAGCAACGTCTATTGTGCAAAGGAGACAATTTGCAGGTAATGGTGACCATTCTCTTAGTTTAATAAGAAACGAGGTAGTGTCTTTCAAGAATCTGGGGTGTACTTGTATAAGCGGTTGTAGATATTGATCAAGGAATTTAGAGACATCATAATATAAAGACTCTCTGGCAGCGATGATGGGCCTACCAGGCGGGTGGGTGGCATCTTTATGTAATTTAGGTATTGTGTACAGTGCAGGGATCTTTGGCCATTCTTTCTGTAAGGCGTCTTTAACATTCACAGAAATGTGCTGGTCTCTGGCTGCTTGCTCAAGAATACCATCCAACTCTTTTTTAAAAGTGCTGGTGGGGTCATTGGGTATTTTTTTATAGACAGCTGTGTCGGCTAATTGTCTGTCGACTTCTGCAATGTAGACATCCAGATCTTGTATGGCTATGCCACCGCCTTTGTCGGCGAGGCGAATAATAATGTCTTTGTATGAGCCAAGATCTATTATGGCTTGGCGCTCAGCTTTAGACAAATTGTTCTGGGTTGGTGGGCTACTGTTTGTGAGTCTGTTGATGGTGGAGTCCATGTGATTGATGAAGCATTTGATGGTAGCGTTTTGCGAGACCGGAGTAAATGTCGATTTTTTCTTGATTATTTGTTGTTTGGCAGTGACATTAATGCTGCTGTCTCTGAAATGTTCCCGCAATTTTAATCTGCGTTCAAACTTGAACAGATCAATCTTCTCATGGAAATCGTTAGCACCGTGCGTAGGCACAAATGACAGACCTAAATTCAAAACGTTGTTTTCGGAGGGTGTGAGGATTCTAGAGGACAGATTAAATACTATGTCCTCCTGTTCTGTCTTCTTCCTCGCTTCCCTAGCCCACTGACCTCCGCGCCTGGTGCGGGTTCGTGCCTGAGATCTAGGGTGGCACGTGTGGCTACCCCTAAAGGGGGCCTCTGTTGATTCGTGCGGGGGGCACATTCGTGCCACCCGCATCCTGGACATTTACATCATTTATTTATAATACAGCAACTTATTGCACAGCTCACCCGTCTCAAAAAACGAGAGGAGGACTACTACCTTCACGGGGTCTCCCTCTCGGACTATTTCAGGGACAAGAAAATCCCACGGGGTTTCAGAATCCGGAACAACCCAACTATCGGGAGGTATAATACCGATTTTTGCAGGAAGTGGGCAGCTGTGCTAAACCGCTGCTCACTGGACCTCATACTTCTTGTCATAGAAGAATCACGTAGAGAGCTTAACCTTGCCACTAATTGCATTGCAGAATTTGAAAAGAAACATATTGCGAAAATAAAAGCGGACACTACACAAGATTGGATAACCAATCTGACAAGACAAATCGAACAATATAAAACTGAGCTCATCCAATTCAAGAAATCCAAGTTTGACCGGGTTAACAGAGACTACCAAAAACAGAAGGTGTACAGCTGGGCCTATCATAGAGGACCGCAGCGAGAGCGTAATCCAAGACACAGAAGACAAAAACGGTTTGCTTTAGAGACGGATCAATCGAGTGGAGCGGCATCCTCCAGTGAGGCAGAATGTGCCCCCCGCACGAATCAACAAAGGCCCCCTTTAGGGGTAGCCACACGTGCCACCCTAGATCTCAGGCACGAACCCGCACCAGGCGCGGAGGTCAGTGGGCTAGGGAAGCGAGGAAGAAGACAGAACAGGAGGACATAGTATTTAATCTGTCCTCTAGAATCCTCACACCCTCCGAAAACAACGTTTTGAATTTAGGTCTGTCATTTGTGCCTACGCACGGTGCTAACGATTTCCATGAGAAGATTGATCTGTTCAAGTTTGAACGCAGATTAAAATTGCGGGAACATTTCGGAGACAGCAGCATTAATGTCACTGCCAAACAACAAATAATCAAGAAAAAATCGACATTTACTCCGGTCTCGCAAAACGCTACCATCAAATGCTTCATCAATCACATGGACTCCACCATCAACAGACTCACCAACAGTAGCCCACCAACCCAGAACAATTTGTCTAAAGCTGAGCGCCAAGCCATAATAGATCTTGGCTCATACAAAGACATTATTATTCGCCCCGCCGACAAAGGCGGTGGCATAGCCATACAAGATCTGGATGTCTACATTGCAGAAGTCGACAGACAATTAGCCGACACAGCTGTCTATAAAAAAATACCCAATGACCCCACCAGCACTTTTAAAAAAGAGTTGGATGGTATTCTTGAGCAAGCAGCCGGAGACCAGCACATTTCTGTGAATGTTAAAGATGCCTTACAGAAAGAATGGCCAAAGATCCCGGCACTGTACACAATACCTAAATTACATAAAGATGCCACCCACCCGCCTGGTAGGCCCATCATCGCTGCCAGAGAGTCTTTATATTATGATGTCTCTAAATTCCTTGATCAATATCTACAACCGCTTATACAAGTACAGCCCAGATTCTTGAAAGACACTACCTCATTTCTTATTAAACTAAGAGAATGGTCACCATTACCTGCAAATTGTCTCCTTTGCACAATAGACGTTGCTAGCCTGTACACCAGTATACCGCAACAGGCGGGAATACAAGCGGTAAGGAGATTTCTGTGCAACAACCTCAATTACAAGGGTCCTGATTTGGGTCTATTTCTACAATTGTTAGAGTTCACTTTATCTCGCAATTACTTTTTATTCAATGATGCCATATACATACAAGGCTCGGGGTGTGCGATGGGATCATGCGTAGCCCCGAGCTTTGCAAACCTCTTCATGTTTGATATTGAAAACGACTTTTTCTTTGCTAACCCGGACATTTCTAAATACATCGTAGGATATACTAGATATATCGATGATATTTTTATGCTATGGTCGGGGACCAGAATAGAATTTGAAACATTGATCCAAAACATCAATCAAGCAGATTGTCCAATAAAATTAACTTTTGACTGTAGTCACCACACAGTCCACTATTTGGATGTAAAAGTTACTCAAACGGAACATGGTCACATGTCTACATCGATGTTTTACAAGCCCACAGATCGGAATACGATCTTGCATGGGGACAGTCACCACCCTTCCTCATTAAAATCTGCCCTGCCATTTTCACAATTTCTAAGAATTGTGCGCATTTGCAGTGACCCTGAGGATGCCAAGACCCAGACAAAAGCCATGCTGCACAAATTCCTCAAGCGAGGATACCACCATAAAACACTGACTACTGCACGCAATAAAGCTTTAGCCATCCCCAGGGATGAAGCTCTTGTACCCAAAATAAAGAAGACTGTCAACTCTAAAATTGTATGGACACAAGAATTCAGCACTAGTAGTTCAGCACTGATGCGCACAGCCAAGACGTTCTGGCCTATGGTGACCAGTGATCCCACACTCCCTTCCATTAAAGAACTATCCATACTGCCCTCATTTCGCAGAGGCAAGAATATAAAGGATACCATCATTCATAACGATGTTTCAGGAAGAAGCTTGCAGAAACCCGAACATTTTCTGTCAAGAAAACCAGGCAACTATAGATGCACGGGGTGCACGACGTGCAGTTCAATGGAGATTGGCGACCAATTCACACATCCACGGTCTGGGAAGATATTTAAAATCAAATATCCCTTAACATGCAGCAGTCGATTCGTCGTATACCAAATCAAGTGTCCTTGTGGACTTATATATATTGGCAAAACCACCTGCCAGCTAAAAGAAAGAATGGCCGGACATCGTTCACACATACGTGCTGCCCTTGAAGGGAAACCGATGGATCAACCGGTGGCTAGGCATTGTAGAGAACACCACCATTCAATTGCCAGTCTAAGATGTAAAATGATTGACTGGATCCCCCCAAGTAAGTAGTAGTAGTACGTTTATTTATAAGGCGCCGCAAAGTGTCCGCAGCGCCGTACATAGCAAACAAAAAAAACTAATTACAAGGTAACGTACAGGGTGTGTTGAAAAATACAGTATGAATACTGGTATAGCTGGTAGAACTAAAATCAGCATCAGTTCAGAAGTAGGTGTCAAAATTGTCAAGGAGACTGAAGATGAAGTAGAGGAAGGGAAGAACAGGACAGGAGCACAGGTGAGGTAATGAGGTAGGGTGAGTACGTGAGGAAGGAGGGCCCTGCTCATAAGAGTTAACATACTAAAAATAGGTGGGTGGACGAACGAAATACAATAGGATAAGTAGAAACGGAGGGGAACGGAGGCAGGATAGGAGGATCAAAAGAGGTAAGTAACAGGGGAGGCGACAGAGGAAAGATCCTACTACAAAGAGAGACAATGTGGATATACAAATTGGGGACGATACACCCCTTGGGATTGAATGAGATGTTCACCTTCTCTCCATTCCTGTAACATCCTGGACTCCCATCACATTGTCCCCCAGCGATCCCATATTCTGTCCCCTCATCATCCATTGCAAACCCCCGTACTGAGATCTGTCCCACCAGCGTAGTTAACACATGAGGATACACAGATGTTCCCCTCTTTGCCAGATTACACATAGTACCACGATCTGCTGACATTCCCTGCTTGTGATTTATTCATGTTGCATATCTTGTTTTTATTTCACGTAACATGCATCTCTATCTGCACCCTCCATAGGTAACCAGCCACCCCCGTGTGAATAATGAATCATCTGGCAGACTCGCCGATGTCATCCACGGCAAGCGGTAGAGGACTGGGTTTGAGACATAGGTTGCCAGGGTAACCAGAGATGCAGGTGAGGCCACGCCCCCCTGTGATGCCGAGCTGTCGGACAAAAAGGGGGTTGTGTCCTTCCCTGCGCTATGTAGATAGCTGCACTTCTAAGTACCTCACTGTTAATAGAGGTACAGAATAGGGATGAAAAAGAAAGTATAGAAGTGTGCTGATGGAAGTTTCACCAAGGATTTCACAAAAAATATATAAAATGTATTTCTTACAACAATAAAAACAATAAAAAACGATAGTATTTCGTACAAGATTTTCAATTTGAATGGTCCTGTGTTTGATACCGCTTAGAGACAATTTTCCTGAAAACACCCTATATATATATATATATATATATATATATATATATATATATATATATATATATATATATATATATATATAAAACCAATAATCCTATCGCGATATACAGAATAAAGGAACCTATCAAGGTTGGCTGCCTTACCACAATGTCCCCAGAGGGCTAGGAGACAACTAAAACAATAAAACACCCACGTGTGGTATGGCGCCTAAATGATATAAATAATGTCCATAAATATGGTGATCCAATGTGAAGTAGACAACTTGTTTTCATCCAGAACTTGTTTATTATTCTTCAAGTTTTCACAGGTAACACATGATACAATCCCAACGCGTTTCGTCTAAAAGACTTTATCAGGGCAACAGAGTATATGTCAAAGGAAATGATGAAATGATTTCTCCTTGGAAAAATGACTGGAAACAATGTCTCTCACTGGGATGTCTCTCTCCAACTGGAGATGGCAACTGACCTAAACTGGTCACATGTTTTGGTTGTGCATTTTTATTATATATATATATATATATATATATATATATATATATATATTTGCATATAAGTAAATAGATTTGAACGTGCTCTCTTGACCATCTCTATCCAATACACACACAACCTCTGAAACCCATTTCCACCTCAAGGGACATTTGATCACAACAGAAACATAAAGTTGGAGCCTCTGTCAAATTTGTTCCTTAGGCCATGGCTATCCTATTGTTCTCAACAGCAATACAATACGTAGAACAATACAGTAGGAGATTAGCATAGTAATTCTATTACTCACTTAATACAATTAACAGGCTAAATGAGGAGGGCTCCATCTGTAACATTAAATTTATTGCACCCATTGGAGGCCCTTATGCCCGTATATTTACTACCATTGAACCAAAAGGGTCTGGGAAACCCTTAAGGCTGAGCAGCGCCAGTAAGCGCAGTGTATCCACTCTATCTTAAAATATGAGAGTTTTAGACTTTTTTGTGCAGCAAGGAAGTAAAGCACTTGTGCTGCGTGACACAATAGCACAAATCCAGGACCCCTGTGTTGTTGATCGTGGTTAAGTTGTTACAAAATATGATAGATATCTCTCTCTTCCCTTAATGGAGAGTAACACAATCAATAGGAAGCTGTAGGAATTTGGTTTTGCTCCACCAGATGTAATTGAAAAGTAACTGAAGCAGAAATTTAAAGTGGTTCGAGGTGTATCACTGCTTTACTTTGCTTCTTTTGATTTGGGTGAGGATTACGTCTTAGAAGATCAAGTCAGTATGATTGGAAGTACACATTCATTTTGATCAGAAGAAACATTCAAATGGAGAACTGTGAAGGCAGTCAGAGAGAAAAGCTATTTACGAGATAGCTTAATAATGTGGGAAAGTGGACACTAAGCTTATGGAATTAAGAGAAACTCACCTTTTGAAGAGCTAAGAAAGTAACAAAACAAAGCTGATTTCAGAGCCACTTCCACATATTAAGGCCTATTTATACGAGCGCAGGAATGTACGCTCCATTACCATTTGCACAAATGTGCCTATATGTTCTCCATGCGTACACAGAGAGCAGGAGCATGCCTACATGTTTGACTATGGAAATGTTGGATTTGTTAATATGGGCATTTAATTAATCTAGCGTACAACAGCCAAGTGATAATAACTACATTGTCTTGCCATGGATGTCACCAGCTGCATAGTTCGGCTGCGGATCTAGAGATAGATAGAATGTTCCTGTTATATGTATCTCACTATTCAAATCAAGAGTAACCGGTGACCTAGGTACAGATGTAGCTGGCCTCTTCGAACCGGGGGGCTGGCTTTTGGATCGCCAACCGCCAGCCCCCGCGAGCCGCTGGAAGGGGATATGCGTGCATCCCCTTTTAACGGAGCTCCCCGCTGGTCCATCCTTGCCACCTCGACACTGGTCTCCGACGCTTGCCCCTGACGCTTGCCCCACTCCACCCTAACCCTGTCCATCTCCATGAAGCGGAGATGGGCAGTGTTTGCGTCCTCCGCCGCACAGTAACTGGGCCACGCTTGTGGGACCCTCGCACATCCCAGTCAGATGGAGCGCCATCTCACCAGCGGGGGCAATCTGGCAAGCCCCGGCGCTGGCTTAGAGGCACTTCATCCGCTTCAAAACACAGCTGGTTAAAACCGAAAAAAGGTACTTACAAATGTGGTGGATGTGTAAACTGCCAGTTTCTAATAACAGGTCCAAGATTTACTAATCCCTCAAATGGCGAATTCTTCAACATCAAATTCCATCTTGACTGCAACAGTAAGTTCGTCATTTATGCCTTACAATGCCCCTGCAAGATGTTATATGTGGGCAAAACGACCCGCATGTTAAAAGAAAGACTGAATCAGCACAGATCGTCTATCAAGAAAATCACGAATCCGACCATCACCCAATGTGACCTGAAAAATCTTCCTGTCGCAAGACATTTCTTTAAACAGCACCATAGGGTCATTGACCTCAAATTACATAGTTACATAGTAGGTAAGGCTGAAAAAAGACTTGCGTCCATCTAGTTCAACCTGGTATAGATATCCATTGCTGATTTGGTAGGTTCTGGTATTTTACAGACAAATTATATTTCTTATTTGTACCCATGGATGTTTTTCTCCAGTAAATGTTTGTCCAACTTTGCCTTGAACGCATTTAATGAGCCAGCCGTTACCACCTCTCTGGGAAGAGAGTTCCAGAGTTTGACTGTTCTGACCGTAAAGAAATTCTTTCTACTAGCTGAATGAAATCTTTTTTCTTCTAGTCTATACTCATGCCCTCGCGTCCTAGATTCCTTTCTAGTAGAAAATAGGGTGTGTGACAGTTCCTTATATTGGCCCTTGATATACTTGTACATGTTGAGCATGTCCCCCCTTAAACGTCTCTTTTCTAATGTAAATAGTCCCAAATTGCTTAATCTCTCCCCGTAGCTTAAATTCTCCATTCCCCTAATAAGCTTTGTTGCTCGCCTTTGGACTTTTTCTAATTCTATGATGTCCTTTTTATAGTGTGGGGCCCAGAACTGTACTCCGTACTCTAGGTGAGGTCTCACCAATGCTTTATATAGTGGCATAATTACCCTTGAGTCCCTAGTTTCCATTCCCCTCTTAATACATGCCAGAATTTTGTTGGCCTTTTTTGTAGCTACATTACAATGGGCACTACATCCTAGATTGCTGTCTATTTGGACTCCTAGATCCTTTTCAAGTATGGAATTACCCAGTTCCTCTCCGCTGAGGTTATAACTTGCACACTGGTTGTGTCTCCCAAGGTGCATAACCTTACATTTATCTACATTGAACCTCATCTTCCATTTTTTTGCCCACTCATCTAGAATTGCAAGATCATTTTGAAGCATGGTGACATCTTCTGGTGATTTGATGACTTTGCTAAGTTTTGTATCGTCCGCAAAGATGGATACATTGCTGAGTAACCCTATCCCAATATCGTTAATAAAAATGTTAAACAAAATGGGCCCCAAAACCGAACCCTGGGGCACTCCACTTAGTACCGGTATCATATCTGATACGGCACCATTCACAACCACTCTTTGTTCTCTATTACATAGCCAATTCCCTACCCATCTGCAGATATTTTCACCCAATCCTAGGTTCTCCATTTTATTAATCAATCTCTTGTGTGGGACAGTATCAAATGCTTTAGCGAAATCTAGGAAAATCACATCTACAGCATTTCCATTATCGAGGTTTTTGCTAACCTCTTCATAGAACCCTAGTAGATTAGTTTGGCATGAACGATTTTTCACGAACCCATGTTGGTTAGTACTGAGTAGACGGTGATGATCTAAATATTCCTGGATACCATCCCTTAAAAATCCTTCAAATAGTTTACCCACAATTGATGTTAAACTAACGGGTCTGTAATTAGCGGGATCTTCCTTTTTTCCTTTTTTGAATATTGGCACTACCTCTGCTATTCTCCAATCTTTTGGTACTATACCTGACGATAGTGACTTGCTAAAGATATAATGTAGGGGGGTAGCTAGTTCATCCCTTAATTCCATTAATACCCTTGGATGAATCCCATCTGGCCCTGGTGACTTATTTGTTTTGAGTTTGCTTAGCCTCAGTATTATTTCCTTCGGCGTGAAATCCACAATGAGATCTGGCTTATTTGTCCCGTTTGTGGAAATTGTTCGTTCCACAGTCTGCTCTCCCTTAGTAAATACTGATGAGAAGAACTCATTTAACAGTTTGCTTTTCCCTTGTCCTCAGTAACACTTTTTCCACTAGTATCAGTTAGTGGGCCTATGTTTTCCTTAATTAAACGTTTACTATTTATGTATTTAAAAAACTTCTTTGGGTTGGTTTTGCTTTCAGTGGCTATGCACTCTTCATATAATATTTTAGCTGCTTTGATTACCCCTTTACAAGTTTTGTTTGATTCTTTGTATTTTGCGAACGCCTCCTCATTCAAGTTATTTTTATAGAATTTAAAGGCTCTGGTTTTATTGTTGATAGCTGACCTTACTTCTTTGTCCAACCATGGTGGCTTTTTTTTGTTGAATTTACCTTTAGTTACTTTAGGAATGTATTCAATAGTTAGTGAATCAAGCACCTTTTTTAGAGTATCCCACATTTCCTCTGCATTTTTTCCCTCCATAACCGTTTCCCACCCAATTCCTGTTAGGGCTTCCCTGAATAATTCAAAGTTCGCTTTTCTGAAGTTTAGTATTTTTGCAGATCCTTTTTGATGTAATTTCCTGAAGTTGATTTCCAGTGAAACCATATTGTGATCACTATTCCCTAATTGTTCAATTACTTTTGTGTTTGAAACTAAGTCTGTGTTATTTGTTAATACTAAGTCCAAGAGCGCCTCATCACGAGTTGGAGTTTCTACCGTTTGTGTAATAAACTGGTCTTTAAGTAAGCTTAAGAACCCATTGCTTCTTGCTGATTTACCTGTTTCGTTTTCCCAATCAATGTCGGGTAAATTAAAATCCCCCATAATTAATACCTGACCCTGATTTGATGCTTGTTTGATTTGGTTTAAAAGAAGAGACTCTTTCCTTTCATTTATATTTGGTGGTCTATAGCATACCCCTATTATAAATTTGTTTTTTGGTTTCTTATTATTGTCGGTTATCTCTGCCCACACTGTCTCCGAGTTGTCGTCTTCCAGGTCTGTGCTCATATTTTTCTCACATGATGTTAAGTTATTATTTACATATAGGCACACACCCCCGCCCCTTCTATTTTCCCTGTCTTTCCTGTAGAGTGTATATCCCTCCATGTTTAATGCCCAGTCATGCGACTCATTACACCATGTTTCTGTAATACCAATGATGTCGTAGTCATCCCTACTGATCACCGTTTCAAGCTCCCCGATTTTACTCACTAAGCTTCTTGCATTAGCCAGTAAGCATTTTAATTTCTGTTTATTTTTAGATATGGCTCTAATATTGTGATTAGTTTCACCCCAGGACCCATTTGAATTCTTTACTAGCTTCCTCTTTCCCCTCTCCCCTTCAATAGACTCTCTACAGGCCTCCCCACCATGCACACTGCCTGCCCTCTCCATAGTTCCGGGAATTCTTCCTCTGTCATTCCCTCCTTCCCGTATACTAAGATCATCTGTACCTAAGAACTGTAATGGGGTAACGTGACTGTTACAACATAACATTTTATTACATGACATTCCTGATGCACCCTGAGAGTTACCCCCGATTATACCCTTGTTATGTCCCAGGACTTTGTCTATGTCTCCGTCCCCCCCCCCATCTCCTTCCCCCATATGATTCCTGATCCCAGTCCGGCTTCTCTCCCTGATGGTCCCATAATGTCTTGCTGCCCCCACCCCCCCGTCGCCTAGTTTAAAATCTCCTCCAACCCTCTAACCATCCTTCCCCCCAGCACCGCAGCCCCCTCCTCGTTCAGGTGCAATCCATCACGGCAAAAAAGATGGCGCCTGACCGAGAAGTCCGCCCAGTGTTCCATGAACACGAATCCCTCTTTCCTACACCAATCCTTAAGCCACACATTTACCTCCCTGATCTCCCTCTGCCTCCCTGAGCTAGCACGTGGCACTGGTAATATTTCCGAGAAAATTACCCTAGATGTCCTCGCCTTTAATTTCTTACCTAATTCCCTATACTCTTTCTTGAGGACATCCCACCTACCATTGACTTTGTCGTTGGTGCCGATGTGCACCAAGACCGCCGGGTTGCTCCCAGCCCCTCCCAACAATCTGTCAACTCGGTCCGCGATGTGCCGTACCCGAGCACCCGGGAGGCAACAGACCGTGCGGCGATCGCGGTCCCGATAGCAGATTGCCCTGTCTGTTCTCCTAATGATGGAACAGACATGTGTGATATTGGATCATATCCCTCCTCTCAGATATGGAGGCGACAGGGAAAGAATGTTCCTCCAAAGGGAACTTGCATGGATTTTCAGGCTCAAGTGCTTAGCCTCACTGGGTTCGAATGAAGATTTTACAATGGGTGTCTTTCTCTAGTCCTCTGACTTGTTCGATTGACTTTGGATATTGCTAACATTCCCCATGCACCGCCGTGTGTCCTGGGGGACCCCATGTACTATGGGATGTGCTGCTCTAACCTGTGCTTATATCGGCGCCGCCGTGCGTTTACATCCCTGATGGGATGTGCTGCTCTAACCTGTGTGCCCCTATGCATTATGTCCCTGTTTACGCCGCCGTGCGCACATATCCCTGAAGGGATCAGTTGGGTCCTTATGCATCATGTACTCAGACACTTCTAACTATTTGCTGGGAATTCATTAGGAGAACACCGCCGTGTGTTTTACTGAGGAGACACTGTATAGTGTAAGCGAGTATACACATTAGTAGGCGCCAGGATTAAAGGTACCCGATTCTCTCCAGTATTGTCTTGTTACACTATTCCCGCATTATGGGGTTCCCTGATGCGGCACACAGCGGTGACCCCATGTAGTACATATTGGCCACTAGTTAGCGCAGAGACCGCCGACACGACTGCGTGTCGACACTATGGGCAGTTGTCCTGTATGGTTTAAAGCCTGCATCGTTGTGTGCATAATTCTCTGAACATGCCTCATAGCCCGACAGTGATGTTATTATGTGTGACAGCCAGCCCTCTTTTAACGGCGCACTGTGAAGTTGTGAGTCACCGCTGATATCTCCCACCCCACCTTGCACACCACACTTAGCCGCCCACTCCGGCACCGCGACTGTACCCGTTGTGACAGCCGCTCCATAAGCACTATGAAGCGAACGGGGACTTCCCGGCTGCAGCGCTGGGCTGTCTAGCTAGGGAATCCCGATGACGCTTCTACAGAGCCGCGCCCCCTCATTCCCACTGTCACTCACTGTAGCTGACATCAGAGAGACGTCAGTGGAGGTCTGGCTGGCCTCCCTTTCATCATTTTGGCGCAATAGTGTTGTATTTAAACTGCTCTGTTAATGCTTCACTGCTGCCATGCAGTTGAAACGGCTGTCAGGTGAACAGCTGTCCATTTGTGCAATAATGTTTGTACAATATACAACGTCAACATCATCCAGAAAGTAATTTGCACACCAATACTGAATTCAGAATATTTTATCTAATCTGCATTAAAAAAAAGCAGAAATATAACAACAAGCACATGGCAGCATATTGAGAGAAAAACACGGTGCAGGTTACTTATCAACTTCCATCACTATGTCATAATGAGTATGGAAACCAGCCGCCAGCCTCTTATCCACGATACCCGACAGCCTGATTCGGTGGTCCCACGACCTTTATCAAGGTGGGACCACCGAAACAGGCTAATGTATAATATAAACAGATAATGTATAATACCAACACTATGGTCCCGCTGAACTTCCAAAAACAACCACACACAGTACATCAGCGAGTATCAGCATACCGTTAACAGGCATGCAGCCCCACAAGCCGACACTGCTGTGGTTGCCATGGGCAACATAGCACAGACTAATGCTAGAAACATCAAATGCATTTTTATAAATGAAAAGACATGTACAGACATATAATAAACAGTGACTATATCGAAATAATATGTGGATGCAGGTAAAAATAATATATAAGCATAATATACAAGCCTGGAGTTATATCAAACTATTCCAGTGTAATTTTTAATTTAATCCTCCAGGCTGAATAGTGCTTAATTGAAAAATCCATTTTGAAGTATTTTAAAGACTCCATAGGGTGACCCATAGTAACAAAATGGCAGGCTACAGGTTGGTCCACATCTCTTCCACCGATAGACAGACTAATGGCAGACCTGTGCAAACCCATCTGTTCTCGAAACAATCTAGTAGTCTGGCCAATATAGTAGAGGCCACATGGGCATACTATAACATAAATGACATGGGTTGACCTGCATTCATCACATGTCTGATGTCAAACATGTGATCTGAGTGAGGGTGTTTAAAAGAACGGCAGGCGACCATATGCCTACAAGTGGCACAAGTAAAACAGCTGTAGCAGCCAGGTGGTTTAAAGACCGTATTAGGGACCCCCATTCCAGTAATATCGGTTTTCATTAACCAGTCTTTGATATTAGAGCCTCTTTTAAAAGCTGCCAAAGGTTTTAGAGACCGTAACCCTGGCAGCTCATTGTCTGTTTTAATAATTGGCCATGAAGCATTGGTCGTGTGCCGAATAACAGGACTGGCTGTGGAAAATGTACTGGTCCATGGAAGAATGTTGGATGATTCTCTGTTCTTGCTCACAAAAAGTTGGGACCTAGGT
The DNA here is from genome assembly GCF_055691185.1 of Crinia signifera. NCBI lineage: Eukaryota > Metazoa > Chordata > Amphibia > Anura > Myobatrachidae > Crinia > Crinia signifera. Next base: position 148,554,185 of record NC_139224.1, read on the forward strand.
AAACTCAATACATGTAATTTTGTTCTCTGAGGGTTTGCAAATCATATCCTCTGGCAACATATTTAGTAATCAAAGCATCCAAGTGGGATTCAGCAACCTCTCTGTTGCTCATGATGCGAGCAATGCGCATCATTTGCAACAGTGGGAGACCACGCTTCAATGCCGGTGGATGGTGACTGGATGCCATGAGAAAGGTGTTTCTCTCTACATCTTTAAAATATACATCTGTACTGATGGAGCCATTCACAAATGTTATCGTCACATCCAAAAAAATGGGATTCTTCAGTGCTCCAACTAGTGGTATACCTAATAGTGAATTCCACAGAATTAGCGTGATTAACTAACCTTTGTAATTCATCAACACTCCCCGTCCACAGAATGAAGATATCATCTATATAGCGTATATACGCCAATAGATGTTGACTCACTTCCTGACAATTTAAAAACATATCCTCTGCGCAAACATAGAAATATTTGCAAATGAGGGGGCCATGGCAGGCCCCATTGCGCACCCCCGTAATTGCAAATAATATGCGCCGTCAAAAAGGAAATAGTTACGTTTTAAGGTAAGTCTAAGTAATAAACAGAATAACCTATGATTAAAGACTTGTGGATCCAGATACTGTCCAATGAATTCGGCCATAGCCTCCAGCCTCCCATCATGGGGGATGGAGGTATAGAGGCTGCAGACATCAAGGCACACCATAAACGTTCCTTCAGGCACTCTCCCATCCCCATCAAGCAGTTGTAAAAAGCTTGTGGTATCTTTAAGGAAAGTTTTTTCTTCAAAAGTAACGGTTGTAGAAGAAAGTCCAATAACTGGACCACTGGTTGGTATAAAGAGTCTTGTGCAGCAATTATAGGCCTTCCGGGGGCGGTTGTTCATGATTTTTGTGAACCTTGGGTAAGGAATATAGTATTGAAACCTTTGGCCATTCAGTATATAATGCTTTACTGATTTTAAAGGAAATCTTCCCACTTTTGTCGTTAATCGTGAAGATTTTTCACCACAATGGCACCGGCGGGCCTAATCACGATATCTTCATATTTACTTAATGATTTAAGAGCCTCAGAATTGGCGAAAAAGATAAATATTTCTTAATTTTCGTAGGAGCTGCCCCAAATTTATTTACAGATTCATCCAGAAGTCGCCCAAATGTCCGAATCAATGAATTCTGAGATATTGGGTCGAATGATGATTGTGATCTGCAAGTTAAGAATTTATCCAACGGATGACTCAGATCTCACTGTGTATGAGACTGAAAATGTCTCTCTCAGTTTACGCATTAGCAAATGTCAGTATCAGCTTACGCATTAGCTTGTGTTGATCCAGTTTCCATGAAAACGAGTCGTGTATATGTGTTGGGAGATACGAAAGTCCTTTATTTAAGACTTGAATTTCCTCCTCGGTCAAAGTACGGTGGGACAAATTGATCACTACATTGTTTACCCCTGCGGGTGGCTGGCCTCTGTTGCCTTGTGTAGAATGCAACCTGGCTCGATCTAAAGGGACTTCTTGCGAACTGGATGCCTCATCAGATTCAGAGACAGTGAAATCACTGTCACTGGTCACAGTCCTAGTCTCCTTATAAGTCCGATCTTTAGGACCCCACGGTTGCCATGGTCGCCTCCTTTTCTCCTTGGTATCAGATCGGGAATTCCCACCAGACAAGCAGTTGTATACCCGATTCTCATCGTAATCCATGTCTACTGTTCTCTTTTTATTCCGTTTGAACTTGATCAGATCATCTTTATAGGTTTTACACTGCTGCTCCAATTTATACAACCAATGAGAGTCAGATGTGTCATTCAGCTTGACATTGTTCTCACTTATGAAGGCACTGATTTTTGTCCTGGTCATCTGCAGCTCCCGACTGGCCCACATCAGAAGACAAAGTGGCTGCCATCAGGACATTACCATACAGAGAGACTCTGAGCAGATTAATCATCCTTACACAGCAATTAAAGAAAACTCCATTGCCTTTCTCAAAGCTCCCTAAAAATGGTTACGGTACAACTGTTAGACCACACTTAGGTCGACAGTCATTAGGTCGACCACGGAAGGTCGACATGGGTCAATGTCGACATGACTTAAGGTCGACATGGGCCAATGTCGACATGGTTCTAGGTCGACAGTCATTAGGTCGACATGAGTTTTTCACTTCTTTTTTTATTACCCAAATGTCGACACAGTCGACATGGACACAGTTGGAGTTGAACCGCAGCCCCTCGAATCGCTCGCTTCACTCGCAATGCTTCGGGCACGGTGCATCGCTGCGCTTGGCACACTATTTTATTCTTCCACCACGCCCTAGTGGATGGTAGGGCATGAAATACCGCCTGTCAGCACATGTTGGCTCAAAAAACAGTGAAAAACTCATGTCGACCTAATGACTGTCGACCTAGAACCAGGTCGACATTGGCCCATGTCAACATTAAGTCATGTCGACCTTGACCCGTGTCGACCTTTAACACTGTCGACCTTGGCCCATGTCGACCTTCCGTGGTCGACCTAATGACTGTCGACCTAAGTGTGGTCTAATAGATGACCGTTTCCCCTAATAATATATGAAGTCTATACCAATGGTAATATACGCCGACGTGGATAGTGGGGGTATGAAAAGGTCGGAGGACGCGTACCGCCGCCACTCGCGGGCTCGCTGCACTTTGCACTCGCCATCTTCGGGTTGGCGTTGTTCCTGGGGGTGGCGTTGACTATGGGGGGCCATTTCACATTGTAAGGACCCATCAGGGTGCTTGTACAATCAAAAATCATATACAATCGCATTGTATTCCATTGTATGGCATACGATGCGATGCATTATTTTATTGTACAACATCGCGCACATCGTATACCTTATTTAGTGTTATGGTATACGATTCGATGGGCGCCGTGCTAGGAAACAAGTACCAATTTATTTTTACAAGAGAACCGTCTAAAATGTATTGTCTACAGCCAGCGCTGGCATATCTTATCTAATCTTCAAAGTACAGTATGACTCTTTATCAACGATACACCTTTGCCAGCGTGTCTACCAAGCTTGGTACTCCTCCTGGAAGGCATTAACCGGAACGTCATTGAGTGCCCTTGTCACGGCCGCTTCCACTTTGTCTACAGTCTAAAAATGGTGTCCCTTCAAGTCGTTTTTGATCCAATGGGAACAAAAAGAATTCAGCCGGGGCCACATTTGAACTGTAGGATAGTTTAGGCAGCGTTGTCATGTTGTGCTTGGCCAAAAATGTCCTCACTTGCAGGGATGTGTGACTTGTTTCGTCACCTGTTATCACTCCACATTAAAATTAGGCTCACTTTACACATGCTCCAAAAGTTCACAGGAAATCGCCACACGCTTGTCTTTTTGATCATTAGTCAAAACCTTGGGAACGAATCAGACACACACTTTTCACATCGCTAATTTGTTTGTTACGATCTCTTGCGCAGTAGTTTTTGGAAGTCCCAATCTTACTGCTACCATCCTAAAGGTGGCCATACATCAGAAAGACATTGTACCCAATCATACAATCTCATTGGATTGTAAAATGGATTGTGTGCACATCGTGTGTACACAATCATACAATTACACAATCTCCCGGTCCTCTGATTTGACGTGCTGCTTGTCAGATCAGTTGGGATTGGGAGCAGGTTTGTCTTTAGATGGCTCATACAACCAGAGTCATGTGACACTCCCTTCCTGACAAGCAGAGAAGAGAGGTGCAGCTCCGGGCAGCCCATGGCAGTGAAGATGCTGGGACCCGCAGAAGCTTCCAAGCGGCAGACGGGCGGGCAGCTGAAGAGAGCGGTGGACGTCCTTTTGCACAATTCTGTCACTTAAGATTGCTTAATTAGGGCTATTTAATAATGGCATAACACAGCAGATGTGAGCAGATTGGTAGTTGCTGGAAACCTGTAAATTAAAAAAATAAATAAAAAAATAGATTTTTGGTACTCGTCTGCTTTTGATCCTAGTAGGCCAGCCCCCTATTTAAATGAAGGTTCAATCATACAATCATGCTGCAGATGGATTGTATGACGGATTGTATGACAGATTGTGAGTACATTGTATGTCCAAAAACCATCAAGGACTGCCGGGGAGTTTAAGGGAAATTGGACACAATCATGATTGTAGACCGGTCTTTCTGGTGTATGGCCACCTTAACACTGAAACGACAGTCAGTGTTCAAAGCGCACTTTGACCACAGTTTGCTCATTTCGGCTTGTTTAAGGTCGTCCAGAGCAAGGTTCATCCTTAACATCTTCTCTGCCCTCCTCAAAGAATTTAAACCAGCGGTAAACCTGCACCTTGGAAAAGGATTCCTCCCCTAAGGCCTTTTGAAGCATGGCAAGCATCAAGGTACCTGATTTCCCAAGTTTTACCCAAATTTTGATCACATATCGTTGCTCGATAGTACGTTAAATCTCAAACCTCGACAGAGGTAAAAAAGAAACTTTGTTTACAGCTTGAGCCTGTATAGGCTCACAGGCAACTGGGAAATGTGTAGCTGAGACACTCCTCCACACATCCCGCCCTACAGTGCTGCCATGCACCTTTTCTGTGTGGCATGAAAAAATCAGTCTCATTACTTTCCAAATACACCTTTTATACATACACACATACTGCAATATATACACACACACACACTGTATACTGATTGTACCTGGGTTTCTAGAGAGGTGGAGGTCCATGTGCAGACTCTGTAGCTAGCAGCACTCATTGCACTAGAGTCTCTAGAGGATGCTGGTGCTGTCCCAGACTCTTTTGCGCATTCACATAACACTGGGAATATGGCCACCACAATATTTTCTTATTGACTTCACCAGCACTGCCGAAACAGGACTCCGGAGGATAAGAATTGAAAAAATGGGTGTGCGGTGTGGCCCCCTGTGTGCACTGCACAAATTGCACCAATTTTAAATATGCCAGTGTACCAACCCCATACTGGCACAGATGAGAGCATAACCCCTTTAAAATGAACATATACATTTATTCCCTACTTATTTGTTACCGTTAACTTTTATTTGGAGATCCCGCCGTGCCAAGTCCTCTTATCTACACAGTTATTCCCCATCCTTAGGAAACACCCCTGTAAGATGAGTTTGCATCTGAGAATTGCAGTATAGCCTGGAATTGTGTTTGGTGGAAGGGGTAAAACTATCGTACCTGACTTTCCTCCTGTACTTCTCTAATGTCCAATTGAATGTTATATATACAGCAGCATCTTTTCACTTCACACACTATTTATCTTTATATTTGTGCCACTATTTCAGACTTACTGTATATATTTTGTTTGTATAGTCTCTCCTTGAACACACTGAAGATGTGGCCAGAGCCACCTTGGCCACCACAATAGTTACCAGTGCTGCAAAACCCCACGGCAATGACTTTGGTGCAGCCAAGGTCATTGCAGAGACTGAGCCTCTCAATATTGTTTCTGATCTACTGGTGGTACTTGGTATTGGGACGCTGGCCTACCATACAGTATGTGCAAATACAAGTATCACAAACAATACAGCCCTGACATCCAGAAAGAGTAATGTGCCCCAATCACCATCCAGGAGGCATACATTCTCCAACACTACCAGGAGAGTTATACACCATTCATCACCAGTAGAGGCATGCACCACCCGAAGCCAACAAAAGAGACATGCACCATCCACTGCCACCAGGAGAAGTTTATGCAATCCATCACCCATAGAGATATGCACCATTCCCTGCCACCAGGAAAGTCATGCACCATTCCCTGCCACCAGGAGAGGTATACACCATCCATCAACAGTGGAAGCATGCGCCATTCATCACCAGTAGAGACTTGCACCATTCCCTGCCACCAGGAGAAGTTTATGCAATCCATCGCCCATAGAGATATGCACCATACCCAGCCACCAGGAGAGGTATACACCATTCCCTGCCACCAGGGGAGGTATACACCATCCATCAACAGTGGAAGCATGCGCCATTCACCACCAGTAGAGACTTGCACCATTCCCTGCCACCAGTGGCGTAACTACCATGAGTGCAGGGGGTGCAGCTACTATGGGGCCCGAGCTGTTTCCAGGGCCCGCAGCTCCCCCTGCACCCACTGAAGTCTGCCATCAATGTTCACCAGTTATCCCTCTCCCTGCCAGAGAGTGTGGCCAGTAGCAGAGCCTGCTCCTCCAGTCCTGGCCCGCAGAAGCAGCAGCCACAGAGGATGTAGCGGTGGCAGTGTCCTACCTCAGCCACCAGGTTTTCACTAGCGTAGCCTTAACTATCAGGCCCCACTTCGGGCACCGTCCAAGACGCAATTCGCGGCAATTTAGGGGGCGGAGCTTAATGCAGGGAAGGCTCCGCCCCCATCAGAGACCTTTGGCTGACTGCTCAGGAGTCAGGTTGCTTTTTTGAGGTAATTAATTTTCTCTCTCCCCTATTTCGTCCTTTACACCTTCACAATCACTCAATACAACTCTATCAATATAAATGTATATGAAATAGCTGTCTGCTACTGCAAGCAGGGTCGGCTGACAAATTACTGTGGGTGTAAAACTGCTACTTCATTGTGTGTGTGACTGAGTGTGCATGTGAGACACAGTGTCACTGTGAGACGTGTGTAACCCCTTCCCTTTTGTGTGACACTGTGCTTCCCTCCTCTCCCCACCTTGTGTGACACTGTATACCCCCTACCCCTGTGCCTGTGACACCCTATAACCCCCTCCTTAATGTATGTGACAGTATACACACCCCCTACCCCTGTATGTGTGTCTGTGTGTGTTACACCATGTACCCTCCTATCCCTGTGTGTTTGTGATGCCTTGTACCCCCAAACAACCTGTGCGTGTGTCACCCTATACACTGTACCTGTGTACCTCCACACCCTGTAGAAGGGGGGCCCCTTAAAAATTTTGCTATGGGGCCCACCAAGTCCTAGTTACGCCCCTGCCTGCCACCAGGAGAGGTATACGCCATCCATCACCAGTAGAGTCATTGGCTATCCACATCCACCAGTAGAGGGATGCGCCATCCATCGCAACTAGGAAAGACATTCACCATCCACCAACACTCGGGGCGATATGTACTATGCTTGAAAAGTGATAAAATGGAGAGTTATAAACCACCAACCATTCATTTTTCAAACACAGCCTGTAACATTGCAGGTAGGAGCTGATTGGCTGGAGGTTTTTCACTCTCCTTTTTATCACTTTTCAAGCTTAGTACATCTGACCCCAGGAGAGGCATGCACCATCCACCACCAGTAGAGGCATGCACCATCCACCACCAGAAGAGACACGCACCAACCACAGCCACCAGGAAAGACATCCACCACCATCCGCACTGATGTGTGCCCCATGGAAAGGTGTAGCCTTTTGTACATGTCTAGTACTGACAGTTCTTATTCTTACCTTTTGTCTGTGCAAAGCCACAGACATATTCTGAGCACAAGACATGAATAATGCATGCTGAAGCACACACAGCTATTACGGAGCAGAAATCGCAGCCCTATTTACAAGACATCTGCTGTATATAAAACGTGTTAAAGCCTTCCTGCAAGTTTGTGTGCTCAGTCTGCAGGCAGGTTAACATGCACACAGTAGGGAGAAGCAGGCAGTTAATAGCAACGATCTGACAGCTCGTACATTCCCATAACCATGGTGGCGTTCTCATTTAAAACCTGCTCCCTGGGGAGCTCTTTGTTTGTTTGCATACCAGCTTGTTTTTGCATAGAAAGGTTACATGAATGACACCAGAGCTAGAATAGAATGCAAGCAGATCAAGCCATCAGTGTTCGGAAGGGTATATCATAGAGGCAGAGAGCAGGAAAGTGCATTACATTTCCTAGTTAATGGAATGAGTTGGTCATTTTCTGCCTCTCCAGGAGTATGATGACTACAATAGGTATATGAAGAGAGTAGTGAGAGCAATCCTACCTCCATCCATGTCTGTAATCTGCTTGTACTGCGTGTTCTGCATGGTGCCAAAGGGTTCTACCCTACTTGCCTATCTAAAGAGTCCGAGAGAAGCCCAATGAGGAGATTCTCTGCAGTTTTTTCAGCGAACCGGGCTTGCTGTCATTAAACCCCACCCCCATTCCGGTAAATGCTGTGATTTGTGTCTCTTTGGGAAGAGGGTGGTACTAAATTACCCAATTTGCATAATCATAGCCCCGTCCCCTCCCCCAAAGAGCCGCGAATGCCGATATTTGACCGGCAAAGGGAGTGGGTGCGGGGGCCCAGCTAAATGCGGGAGACTTGACTACCCTTCTGTGGGGCTGGGAGGGGGACCCAATTTTCAGGATCCTCCCGGCCATTCTGGGAGGGTAGGTACAGGTGGAGCCACCGTCAGCCAGCCTGCCCGATTGCCAGATCTCATGAGTTGGCGCAGGGTGGCAGATGGCGGACTGACTGACAGGGACATGTGAGTGGCTTACTCGCTCGCACGTCCCAGTCAGCAAGACAGCGGGGACCGAAGACTTCCCTGCCCATCTCCGCTTCAGGGAGACGGGCAGGGAGTGGGGGCAGGCTGGGATAGGAGTGGAGAGACAGGCGGAAGGGCTGCTACAGCCTCCGACAGAATGGATTGCGCGCGCCCCATTCTGTCAGAGGACAGTGGCTGGCTGGGGATGGTGCATGGCGACTCTATTGCCAGGAGCCGCTCTCATTAGTGATCTGTAAGTATGGGTTCTACACCTGAAACGGTTTCCTTCCCTTATCATGCATGGCTTTATTTGTAGGGGTGTTTGATGTCAACAAAAGTATTGCACACTAAAGTGCATTTGTTGCATTGAAATGTCTGGGCAATCTGAGATCGCTGCTTGTTGTAGGAGCCTTAAGTGTTTCTGAAACGCAGAAGAGATAATGCGGTTCGGAATAGATAGACTTACAGGTGCAGAGTGAAGATGTCTCAGTCCCCAGGCACGCTGCTGGCCTGAAACGTCATTTTATTAATTACAAACATATTTATTAATAGAGTGCTGGCTTAGGGTGAAGGTCAACAAGGCAAGTGCCATAGGCTCCTGCTGCAAAAGGTCCAATAAGCAAATGAGAAACATTATAATTATTCTATACAGTATATGCTGCATACCTGCCAACATGACCCATTCCAGGAGGGGAAAATGCTCTATTCCTGGACTTCCATGCCAGTGGCAGTGGTGGGGCTGCAGACTATTGGGTCGGAAGGCTGTCACAAGCATTAGGTCGACAGTGAGAAGGTCTATGGGTTAGTCAGGATTTTATTGCCATAGCAGGATAAATATATACTGTATATTAATGAGTAATGATAATAAATGTACGAAACATCATGCAGAAACTGTTGTATCTTCATGGTCTCTGCATCCAGCCAGCGTGATAAATAGACCCTTTACTGTATATATCTAAACAGACACCCACTTCCTCCCCTGCTAAATGACCATCAGGCTGCTGCATGGAGAATCTAGCTGAACGTTACATTATTCCACCTTGTGCTCATGAGCAGAATGTCCCCTGGAGGGGGCACCATAATCCACCGTATGTGTAAGGACGCTTCTCCTGGTTCCTTGGACATGTATGTGTGAACATTGTGTGTAAGTATAATTACACTGGTGGGATTTAAATCGCATTTAACGCACTGTAAGCAAACATCCAACGTGAGAATGTGTTCTAGTTATGCATTGCATTTACAATAGCAGTTTACAAAAAAAAACTGTTGCTGTGTGGGCTATGTCAGTGACCTATGTCAGGGTTTTCTGGCTTTATAGTCCCCCATACACTATGTGACATCTCCGAGGGGAGAAGTCGCATCCGATGCCCGATATATCGTATGCAGTCCTCTTGCATACGATATATGGTATGCGATACCATTCCCCGTTGTCGGAGTTGGAGGTTGGATGTGCAGCAGGTCCGATGTCCCACTCCGAATTGACTGCACATTGGATCGGATGTCAATCACATGCGATTTGGCTACTTTTCACCTGATTTCTCAGGCCGGATCAGGGGAAAAATGGCTAAATCGCATACATACCTCCCAACATTGGTGGCAGTGGAGGAGGGACACAGAGGTGCACCAAAGATGCATCCCTGACAATAAGGGGTGTGGCCTCTCGATCAGGGGGCAAGGACTATGCCTGCAGTGCTTGCATGAGCCACGCCCCTCGTTTTTGCTGCTGTTAAGGGCATGGCCAGTACTGTTAAAACTGCTGGCCCTGCCCCCATTCCCTCTCTGCAGTGAATAAACACCGATGCTCTGCTTATAAAGCAGCGGGTAGCAGTGGGGACTCCCAACTGATCCCTTCCACCGCAGGACACAGCTGCAAAATGCAAAATTCAGGACAGTTGGGAGGTATGCGCATAGGAGGTCATTCTGGTTGACCCGCAGAGCTGCATAATTTGCAGATGCCTTCCACCACCCCAATGAATGCCCGCCCGATGCCCGCACGCAGATTACACCCACACACAGTCGAATGAATGTTTTGCATAAAGATCCATTTGCAGCTTGCGTACAGACCATCAAATGATTTCTCTAGTGCTCGCAGATCTAAGGGTACTTATGTAATATCTGGGCTCCCGTTTTTCTTATGAGACCGCATCCCCTCGCGGGGCTCGCTGCGCTCACCACGCTTCGGGCATGGTGGCTCGCTGCGCTCACCACACTATATAGAATCAACTCCATAGTAGGGGTATGAAAAAATGGGGTGCATTTAACATGGGAGCCCAGATAATACATAAGTACCGATCTAAGACACTCTCTGGTGTCTTAGATCTGCGCCCCCCCTGTACGGTAAGAGGGCGGGCAGCTGACATCAGCTGCCCGCCTCCTCCCGCACCCGTGTCACCAGCAAATGTCCATGGATATGCTCAGCCTTTTCATGGGGATGCCATGAAAAGCTGGGCGTTCCCATGGGCGCGATTGCAGTGTGCAGCCACGCAGCAAAAATTAAGGGTGTGCGGAAGGGTCATCACCAGGGCTGCTGTCATAAATTGTGGGGCCCTGGACTGACAAAATCCTGGGCCCCACCCCCCTTCCCCTACCAACCCCGCCCCGCCGTGTATTAAAATTATACCTGCGGCCGCGGCAGCTTATCAGGTCCGCCCAAGTCCTCCGGCATCTGGCATGCTGGGCTCCCGCACTTTAAGCCGCGTGATGATATCACACCACGCGCGGCTAACAGTGCAGGGTCCCAGCATTCCTGCTGCCAACTGCACTACCTGTGTATGTCCCAGGATAGCAGGAGGATCCGGCCGGGCCTGGGGACTGTCTATGTGTGGCGGGCTGTGGTGGACCTGGGGCCGCCGCTGTGTAGTGGGGGAGGATGGCTGTAGGGGATGGGGGTGCTGGCGGGCTGCTGCTCGGGCCCTACCCTCTGTCAGAGTGGCCGGGCCCGGAACAGTTGTACCCATAGCACCCCCCTGTCGGCGGCCCTGGTCGTCCTGACATATTAGTACCAATTCACATTACTCCACACACTGCGCCAAGTAGAGCCCCAGAGACACAGTGCACCAAGATTACTCACACGGCAATGCCCATTACATATTATTCCACAGATCGTAATGCCCATTACATATTGTCACATGCCACAATTCCCATTACATATTATGCTGCAGACCATAATGCCTATTATACTGCACACCGTAATGCCCATTACATATTATGCCACACACCATAATGCCCATTACATATTATGCCACACACCATAATGCCCATTACATATTATGCCACACACCATAATGCCCATTACATATTATGCAGAACACCGAAATGCCTATTACATATTATGAAGCACACTGCAATGACTATTACATATTATGCCACATAACTGCTGCTTACAGTACCTACATGTTCATTGAAAGGAGTTACATGCCTGGGGGTTACATGATCCTTGCCAGCGATTTTATGTTCGGTGCCAGTGATTTCATGCTCGGTACCACAGGGGGATTAAATGCTTGTTACCAGGCGGACTTACATGCTCATTGCAATGAGGGAATAAATGCACATTGCAAAGGGGACTTACATGCTTGTAGTCCCCACGGCGAGCGGGAGAATAGAAACCATCCTATTCAAAAGACTGGGCGGCCGCTGATTGGCTGAGTTCACAGCCAATCAGCGCCCGCCAGTCTTTTGAACAGGATTTCTTTCTACTCTCCCGCCGCGCCCCCCGGTCTCTCTGCTCTGAGTCTGCACTGCGCCGCGGTCCCCGCTCCCTGCCTGCAGGTACATCTCGTGCCGCTCCCCGGACAGGTCCCCACTGCCAGCCTGCTCCTGATGCTCCCCACTCCCTGCTGCTCCCGCCCCCCCTCGGACCGGTCCCCGCTCCCATGGACCGCTAGTTCCCCAGCAGCTCCCCGGATTTTTACATGTGATAAATCTCATCTGATTTATCACATGTAAAAAATGGCACATCAAGTGCCAAATCTTATCAAGCTCCCCCGGGGAGCTGCCGGGGAAGCTCAGGGGAAATCGGGGCTGACTTGTCCTAAGGGCAAGTCGCCCTAGTGTATGGGGGCCTTTACCCCAGAAAATCTTGAACAACCCCTGCACATGCTGATAGTGAAAAAGGCACCTACAGCAATCAAATCCTTCATTCATTCAAATAATGTGAGCATACAGATATGAGATGATCAAGCAGATAGATTTGCACTTTTAAATGCTTTTGAAGGTCAAATAATGTAACTGTCTACTCAAGTCTAATGACATAGATTGGTTACAAATGTTTTGTTAAGATTCTCACCAATTGTCCCCTAACTAGCACCCATACAACTTGGCCTTTAATACAACCCCGGACGTACAGAAGGTATTATCAGAAGGCCTCATTAGCAAAGAAGTGACCTTTGTTGGGTGACTATCAGGCAAAGGACTGTGTTCGATTAGCACTGCAATTTGTTCATTATATTTTGACTAGAACCTTGAAGCGTCAGAGACAATTCTGTTATCAAAAGGTCAAGACTTGATCTAGTAAGAAGAAAATACATCTGTCATAAAAATTTAGCGCACAGCTAATAAACAGTACATTAAACAGGGTCTCATTGTCTTATGCTTATCAGGAAGCCCGGGCAGGTCCACTGAATTCCGGGATAATTTGTTTTTGTAGGATTTAAATCCTTCATAATAATAAATGATTTTCTGGGGTTTTTATACCTAGAAATATGGAAATTACTGCTGACAGCGTATTGCCTCAAATTAATTTATAGACGAGGCAGGGAAATGCATTGTGCTGTTCTTTTCTGTGTTTCCCTGAACTAATTATCAGAGCCAAATTCTCGGAAATAATTAGATTTTGTGTTGCCGAATCGAGATACTTGCACGGAAAGTAGATCTTATCAGACAAATTTAACATTAACAAAGCAATGTAGGATGGCAGGAAAGCACAGGAGCGCTTATCCAACTGTTTTATAAACTGTAAAAATGGCTTCAAATAACTTCCCTTGGCTTTCATGGAGATTTGACTCATATTTCAGCTAATGCTTCAGAATGAACGGAATTAAGGCCTTCATCCCTCGCTTTCGAAACCGAGAAGATGAGGGAAATTCATCACCGGCCTGCACCGCTCACATGCAAAATTAATAGTCCTCACTGGAATTGCATTTCATTAACTAATATTTAATTACAATTTTACAATATAAATTAAATGTTCATTAAAAAGCCTCTAGTAGAGTGTTTGTTGGCGCTCATGAATACTAACAGAGAAGGATTATGGGACATCCCTGCTTGTGACCTGCCAGGTTAATTAGCGATTCGGTATTTTAATTCACTGACCGCTGAACGCCCAGGGAAGTAAAATAGGAATCTGTCCAGGATCAAAGACTAAGTCTACATATGTGGGTCTAGAGAGAGAGCTGCTGGTGTAAGATACACAGACTTAACTCTTTTTCTGCCAGGGGTTGGAGACACAAATTTGCCAGACTCTTCCGCCATTTTCCACACTTCATCATTAGGTTGCTAGCACAAGGAATAGTTTCCTGTTAGATATCCTACCCAAATTATTTTTATTATTAGTGATGGGGAAACGTCAAATTACATTTCATTTTATTCAGAAACAACATTCCAAATATGATCATGAGTTTGCGAGTTTGATCTTTAATTTACATGATATAATGATCACATGGGTTTAGGGGGCGGGGCTGACAAGGGTCTAGATGATCATGAGATGGGATCATGGTGGTGATTCTCTAACACCAGGAAAGGGCAGAATTTGGCCCGTTCTCATGTTTTGGTATCTGCTCATGCCCATATTTGGGCATGGGCAGACCTCGGCACTGAACGGATTTCGTCGAGGTACACACTCACCAGACCATTCGCTGCCGTGAGGGAGGGCCGGGGGTGGAAACAGCGCTGGACCATGGGAACGGTGCTGGATCGCAGAACGTTAGTGCCTGCCCCCTCTTTGGCGGCCACCGACGGAAATAAAAGTCAGTTTTAAAAGTGACTTTTATCCAAAAGGCAGGAGAAATCATTCGATAGGGTGGGGGGTGCGGGTGTTCGGCGGGGCGGCGGCGCAGTGTTCGCTGTTTACCGAGTCAAGCAGAATCAGGCCCCATATCTGCAAAATGTCCTGCTTGTTACAAGGATGTATGGAATGTATGCCGAGATTGGGAGGACACAAAAGGGACTTGGGGTTTGGCTGTGTTAGTGTGCTTGGTAACGGGATGTGCTTAGCGGATAGCATCCTGCAAATTCCGCCTCCTCACCAGCACCACCATGAATCTGTGGTCCCTTCGTGTCTGCCCGCATTGAAAAATGTCCTCCTCATTGATAGGGGTTTCCGATTATTGTCAGGGTATTTCCCCTCACCGGCCTCCGCTGCCAGTGCTGTTCTGTTGCACCTCCCAGCGTTAAAAATATCCCTTCCAAAATGGCCACTGTTTCCTCTGCGGCTATTTTTGGAAGGACATTTTCAATGGTGGCAGATGCAACAGGACTGAAGTACCAGGTCTAGGCAGTGGCACAGTAATGGCCACCAGCTCCCACAAGCCACCCACCGCTGAAGAAGGGCGATCAGTGCGATCACCTCCACTTGTAACACCACTCGTCTTTGCACTATCTCTGTATAACAGTCACTGCCTAAACAGTGCCGCTAAGATTGCCACCCCCTGGGGCCACCAGGCACTGTATCGCTTACCATTTTTTTAAGTTTTTTGGAAGTGGCATAGATATGTAACGCAGATGTGGCATGCCACCCCCTCCCCAGTAACAAGGCCTTTCTGTGCAAGATGGCAGACATGGGCATTGTTGTGCGCCACATCTGCCGCGGGTCTCTCAAGTCTGACATACGGGCTCTGGTATTGAAGGGTGTGCTGGGACAGCTGGAGGGTCACACTTTGCCTGAAGTGTACATAATATGAAAGCAAATATTTACGTAGGTCTATTTATATAGCACCTCTGGATGTTCCATCATTAGCAGGAAACAATGCAGGAAGAAATACAAAGTCTAGATGATAAATACAGGATAAGGGCAATGACAGGTGTTAGACAAAGCATATACTGAGGGCTAGTTATAGGAGCAGTGGCATAAGTTTGTCCCAGTTGCCTGGAGACAAGATAAATATCAGTGCCCCCCAAATAGCTCAATCAACAAGTGAGAAAGGTCTAATACAGGGTGAAAATTACTCGCACAAGGCGTGTTAAGGCAGCGCTTATGTCAATGAATATACCGATTGGTTTATAAAGGTATAAATTTTACTGTTTTAAAAATGCATATAAATACAATTGCACAATCATAAAATAAAACATGAATACAACTGAATAAAATTGAGAAAGGTGGGGAATAAAAGTAAATTGGAATTAATGAAATCAAGTGAAAAAGGGAAATCCCGCCTCAATGGACATTAAGGAGTGAAAATATTTGTGTGATCACTTAATTGTGGAGAGCAGGTAAGTGCACTTTACCAACAAGAAGTTCTGGATCCTTTTGGAGGAATGATATTGTAGCTGGAAAGTCCTCACGATGTGTGCGGCTGCTTGTTGTGCCGCTGGAGGAGTCAGGGATCGCTGGATGGAGTCAGTCCTCTGTTGTGAGGTGTGAGACAGAGGTGAATGTCTCAAACACCGGAGGGATGTTACTGTGGCGATATGACCAATAAAGTTCCAGCAAAAAATCAGATGTGGCTTCCGTGCCCAAGAATATAGCCTCACTGGTTTAGATGTTATTACCAGCGGTATCTGGGAGCACGGTGTCCGCCTTTTGTATAATGTCCAGATGAACAACAGTGAATGGATGTCCACAATGGAGTAGATTTCACAGCAATGTCCTGAGGCAAGGATGGGGTAGTTCACCTAACGCGTTTCACTGCGTCCTGCAGCTTTATCAAAGGTGCCTTTGATAAAGCTGCAGGACGCAGTGAAACGCGTTAGGTGAACTACCCCATCCTTGCCTCAGGACATTGCTGTGAAATCTACTCCATTGTGGACATCCATTCACTGTTGTTCATCTGGACATTATACAAAAGGCGGACACCGTGCTCCCAGATACCGCTGGTAATAACATCTAAACCAGTGAGGCTATATTCTTGGGCACGGAAGCCACATCTGATTTTTTGCTGGAACTTTATTGGTCATATCGCCACAGTAACATCCCTCCGGTGTTTGAGACATTCACCTCTGTCTCACACCTCACAACAGAGGACTGACTCCATCCAGCGATCCCTGACTCCTCCAGCGGCACAACAAGCAGCCGCACACATCGTGAGGACTTTCCAGCTACAATATCATTCCTCCAAAAGGATCCAGAACTTCTTGTTGGTAAAGTGCACTTACCTGCTCTCCACAATTAAGTGATCACACAAATATTTTCACTCCTTAATGTCCATTGAGGCGGGATTTCCCTTTTTCACTTGATTTCATTAATTCCAATTTACTTTTATTCCCCACCTTTCTCAATTTTATTCAGTTGTATTCATGTTTTATTTTATAATTGTGCAATTGTATTTATATGCATTTTTAAAACAGTAAAATGTATACCTTTATAAACCAATCGGTATATTCATTGACATAAGCGCTGCCTTAACACGCCTTGTGCGAGTAATTTTCTTTCTTTCTACCAGTGGGGAGTGACTACCCTCACACCCAGGCAGCTGCTTACATTGAAGGATCAACTCATTGTCAAAGCGCCTGATTATTCCTAGTGAATATTTTCTTCGTCTAATACAGGGTGTCACACTTGCAAAAATGATGTTAGGAGGGGGAGTCAGCCACAGAAGACATATTGACAGCTTTCAATTAACTGATTCAAACTTGCAGGGGAGAGGAGCCCCCTTGGGAGCATAAACTCGCCATCTGGTATCCCCAGGACCACACTTTACAGTTCAACAAAACTAAATCTTAACTTAATCTTAACCAACTAACTTATCTAATAAAAAAGACACGGACAAAAAGTGCTGGCGTTTCAAAAATGAATGTCAAATTTATTTTTGACAATTAAACTATAACTTTAAATGGTGGCGGCACCAAAGAACGGTCACTATAGGAAAGTGGGGGTTACAGATGACTACACATACACACCATCGCTGGTAATCACTCTCCCTGGTCATCCACCCTGGCAGGTGGTGTGGCCATCCCCCGGACAGAAGCATGGCCCATGACAAACGATGTCAAGGGAGAGTGCACCCCACTATCTACACACACACAAGATCTTAAAAGGATGACCGTTCTTTACAGCCGCCGAAGAAGAGAGAAATAGGGAAGGGTGGGTGGGGCTTCTCAGGACAGAGTGATCTCACATCTAGCATGTGATTTCCTTACCCTGTCTACATCCCTCCCCCTGCTCTGATAGGCCTTGTGCCCATCCTAATTAACATGTCACATGACACCTTCCAAGTGTGACCTGGGGAACCTATCAGCAGTTTATGCTCCCTTATTGCTTACTCAGCATTCGTGATTCTGGAGCCCGGCGGCAGATGACTCCATTGCCTCCCAGAGTTCTGCCTCTGTATAGGAGACACACATCCCTCACTTTATGCATCATATTTGTAGGAATATTCTGCATATTAAGATGGAAATTACATATTTTTGCCACTAAAAACCCTTTAGGAGAAGTTACAGGATCACAGTGCAAACTTTGGTCACACTGTAAATTGCAAAACACGAGTTTACAGGACATGAGAAATGGGAGACATTAGGATTTTATTCTCCTGCTATAACAAACACTAATTAGTTATAAAACTGAGGCTAGGGCAGTCATTAATCCATAATACACTACTAACATTACATAGCAAGTGCTACGGCAACGCGTGCTGAGAAATGTGTTATTAGTCATAGCGAAAAACAAGGGAAATCTTTGGAGATAAACCTCTGTAGATTACTTAAAGGAGACATATAATTAGTTTAAAATGTTAATCGAACCTAGAGATCAGCAAAGTTGCAGTGACATTTTGTGGCAGACAAGCTCATTTTTTCACAAGTGTAAATTTGGAGATATTACTTGTTAATACTATTTTTGCTTTTTTACACCTTATTTGGTAATTCTGTTTATAGGTGGTATTCAATTAGAGTCGGAAACTGCCGTTTGTCAGAAAATGGCAGTTTTTCGCCTTTTTTTAGTCAAATCCATGATTCGACTTATTACATTTAGGGGATTTTTTTCCAACAGGTCGGACCGGTCGGAAACCACGTGGATTGGCGAAATAGCCGCCAATCCGTATGCGTTTGTCGGAAACGGGGCCAAGTTTAACAGGTTTTGGCTGTTTCCATCAATCTCAATCTGACTTTAATAAAAGTTGCATTGAGGGCTATTTCACACCGGTTTTATCCAGCTTTTTGCCTGACAGTTGTTCCTTTCACATGCACCGGCTACATGACACGGTGCAGTGTAAATTTGGGGGTGGAAATTACAGTGGTGTCAGGTTGGGGGCGGGAAAGAGCTAAAACCCGCACACTAAATGACTGGTGTGTGAAAGGCCTCCATCTCCCTCTGCACACACTGATCTGTTAGGATGGCCCGGCAGCCGTCCTTTCCAGTGGTTAAATCCGGCTGCAACCCGGCAGCCGGGCAGTGAGCGGTGCGTGTGAAAGGACAAATTAGCTGTCCTCTGTGACTTATCTGTACGGCACGGCTCCTAGCCATGCCAAGTTTGGCCACCCGGCAGCAGCCGTATAGAGTGAAATAGCCCTACGGTGATAAAGTGGGGAGAACAGCGCCATATGAGCTGCTCACTACTCACAGCAGCAGCAGCTTACCCAGCTCTGTCCTCCTGGCGTCCTCCTCCCATTTGCAGACCTCCTGCTGCTCACCCGGGCCGGAAGAACAAGCAAGATCTCCAGGCAGACACCACACGGTCACATGGTTGGCAGCATGGTGATCTCCAGGCAGACGCCACACGGTCACATGGTTGGCTGCATGGTGATCTCCAGGCAGACGCCACATGGTCACATGGTTGGCAGCATGGTGATCTCCAGGCAGACGCCACACGGTCACATGGTTGGCAGCATGGTGATCTCCAGGCAGACGCCACACGGTCACATGGTTGGCAGCATGGTGATCTCCAGGCAGACGCCACACGGTCACATGGTTGGCTGCATGGTGATCTCCAGGCAGACGCCACACGGTCACATGGTTGGCAGCATGGTGATCTCCAGGCAGGCGCCACACGGTCACATGGTTGGCAGCATGGTGATCTGCAGGCAGGCGCCACACGGTCACATGGTTGGCAGCATGGTGATCTCCAGGCAGGTGCCACGCGGTCACATGGTTGGCAGCATGGTGACCTCCAGGCAGGCGCCACGCGGTCACATGGTTGGCAGCATGGTGATCTCCAGGCAGACGCCACACGGTCACATGGTTGGCAGCATGGTGATCTCCAGGCAGGCGCCACACGGTCACATGGTTGGCAGCATGGTGATCTCCAGGCAGGCGCCACACGTCACATGGTTGGCAGCATGGTGATCTCCAGGCAGGCGCCACACAGTCACATGGTTGGCAGCATGGTGATCTCCAGGCAGGCGCCACACAGTCACATGGTTGGCAGCATGGTGATCTCCAGGCAGGCGCCACACAGTCACATGGTTGGCAGCATGGTGATCTCCAGGCAGGTGCCACACAGTCACATGGTTGGCCATAAATAAGTATTACAACTGCATTTCTATTTGACATTTTTATGCAATTTTTGTACTTGTATATGTTTAGGGAGATAATGGGGTTTATAGGAATATGGGTCATTGGGTTGACCAACCCAAGGTTGACATGCATTGAGTCGACCACTGAAGGTTTAGGTCAATACCTGAAATAGGTTGACATAGCTAAGGTCAACATGGATGGACAGTTGACACAGGCATTAGGTCAATAATGGCTAGGTTGACAGTCAGAAGGTTTACATGGGCTTTTCACTTTTTTTGTCCAGAAGTCGACATGAAAGACATTGACACCGTATCGGTGCACCGCATCCCCTAGCATGGCACGCTGCACTCTCCATGGTACGGGCATGGTGCCTCGCTAGGCTCAGCCCACTATTCTATACTCCCTCCGTGCCCTAGTGGATGGTAGGGCATGAAATATCGCCTGTGGGCATGTCAGCTCAAAAAAATTTGTGTCGACCTTTTGACTGTCAACCTCACCATTGTCAACCTAATGCTTGTGTTGACCTTCCAACCTTGTTGACCTTAGCCATGTTGACCTTCAGTGGTCAACCCAATGTGTGTCAACTAATATGTGTCGACCCAATGACCGTATGCTATCGACATACACACTTATTTCTGTCTGTTTGCTGATGGTACAGACACTCGCTTAAAACCTGCCCTTACTCCTGGAACAGCTCTCCAATCAGAATGAGCCGTCCCAGTCGCCGTATTTGGCTGGAGTTCCGCTTTAATTACATTAATTGAAGTGTGGTTTCACAGCTGGTCACTTGCTGGAGGTTTTAATATCGCTCAATCAGTGCTTCGCAATCAACACAAGTCTTCCATCTCCATAGCAGCCAGTACGGATCTGCGACGCAAAGGTATTCCACTGATCAATCACACAAAACAAACAGCTAATTATGCATCATCTGCAAACCATCCCGGAGTAAAATATCATTCTTATGAGCAATAACATTGATCTTTTCACAGATGTTGGGTCCCCGTTCAGCCATTAAAATCAAATGCTTGCCGTCTTTGTGTCGCACAAAATCTAGATCTGGAAAAATAACTGGTTATGTACACCCTGATGTGGTCCCGCCATGAATGCAGTATATTATACGCAAACTGTTACCTCTAATGATATGATAGCACCGATGCTTGCGGATGCTAGGTGACAAATGAGGAATTCTGTAACTAAATATTGTCTATGAATAAGCCCGGTCACATGACATAGGGGCTGATTTTTGTGTTTTGAGATCTGTTTTCATCTACTTTATATTTAATTTCAATTTGTATTAATACTGTACCTCCATAACATCAAAATGACAAGACATCATAGGCGTGCGCAGCACATTTTTTTAGGGGGTGCACCGTCAAAGGGGTGTGCCTAGCACCACCTACTGGGTGTGTCTTACACAGCCAATCAGGCCTGTCTACCATCATCTATTTGCTCTCGCTACAAAATATAACATCCCTCAGCCACACCATAATCTCCTGCCTATTTCAGTTTTAATTTTATAATGACTCTGTGTAACAGTACATGCAAATACAGTCATAAACATATATGGATGACACAGGCATGTAATGATATGACAATGGTTTAGTAGAAGTAACAATGCAAACCGCACATAATTGATTGATGGGTGCTTCTTTTAAGAGAATACAGTTCTAAAAAGCAAAATACTTTGGTAAAAGGTATTGCTGGTTGCTAGTGGCAGGGATGTGTTTGTAAGGGTAGGCACAGCATTAGGGGGTGCCTGTGCACCCCTAACTCTCAATGTGCCCACGCCTATGCAAGACATACTACTCTACTGTATACTGTATATGTATGACATACTTGTGGAAGACTCCTGATTTTTCGGCGAGTCCCCCAGCATCTACGAAAGAGTGGTCAGTTCTCCCACATCCCTCCCACTTCCAGGCAGGCAGGATAAGACTGTTACTGGGAATTACGGCGCCGTATTGGGGACGGCGTGTAAAGATGCAAATTCACGTCAATTAACCCCCTCCTAGCAGACCTGTGAATACCAGTATTTTGGGGGTGTGGCCTAGAGACTGATAGTCTGGCCCTGCCCCCCCAAAGTGACTTCTCCCAAAGAGGGGGCTTTTAATGGTTATAAGGTAGGCAACGATGAAGTATGAGCGCTAATTATATTATTTGCGCCATCCACATCTGAATAACCCCATTAGCATCTCTGACTGTCAGGCTACACTTTACACAATCCCTGCGCTTACTCGCAAGTATTGTAACTACCGAATGTAAATATACTTGCTTCGCGTGAGGATTGCCTAGAGAAAAATTTGGGTGGGGTTTTACTTCAAAGTGAGATCTATATTGCAGTGTAAAAATAAAGCAGTCAGTATTTTCCCTGCACAGAAACAAAATAACTCACCCAAATCTAAATCTCAGTGCACATGTTACATCTGCCCCCCCCCCCCTGCAGTGCACATGGTTTCGTCCATTTATGAAGCCATTTGCCTTTGCAAGCGAACCAGAATAAGGGCCATACTGTATGCTTGTAAATGCACTTTTTTCTTGTATCTGTCTTTAATGTGCCCAACTTTAAGCGAGCCCCTATGGTATTTAAGATTATGGGCATTATGTTGTGTTCATACGAACAAGGGGTTGTATGGTTGTTTGGTTATGAAATAACAACTTATCAGCTGTGTTGTTGCTACTTAAACCAGGGCTGAAGAATCTTCGAGAGTGAAGTAACTACAGTTCCTAAATAATAACATAACTTGGGGGATCATTTCTTTGGCTTGTTAAATAGTCCAGATGGCTTGTAGATTTAATTAACTGGATAATGAGTTCTACATTATTGCCTACATTGACGACTTGGATTTGATGGCAAGCGAGGGGAGCAATAAAGCCACATTCTAATCTAGGGCATACAGCACATTTTGGGGGCCCCATTTTATCCCTACATAGAGATTGGCAAAGAAAGTGCAAACACAATAAGAATACTGTACATGGACAGTATTGAAATATTGGGAAAGTATCTGAATTTTGGGAAACAATAAATCACTTTCTTAATTTTTTATTTTTTTTATTTATTTACTCATTCAAATTGCATACGCACTGGTCAGCTGCTGGAAAGGGATCAGAACATCCCTTTCCAGTGAAACTATAGCTTACAGCTGTAGAGGTTAAAGCTATCTGAAGATACTGTACCTGTTGGATTCAAGATTAGCCCGAGTGCAGTGACTACTGAAAAAGGGGTAGGGCAACTAGGATAGGGCATGAAGGGGAATGTGCCCCATGGACTACACTTTGGAAGTGGGTTGCTTGGTGGGCATTGAGAGCATTCTATGACATCTCCATAAATACAGAAGATCTCCGAATACCTCTTCACTGGCTGCCTGCTCTGCTGTACTCAGCATTATTCCTGGATTGTGAACTTCTACATCCACATCCAGCTTGAGCGCCTATTCACACCGCTAGGGACTCTGTGCATCTGCTTAGACCGCCACCTACTGCAGATCCGCCCTTATAGGACTTGTTACTGATTTTAACTTACAGACCCCCATGTGTGATCTTTTGCCGGAGCGATGTGTGTAGGTCACTGGTCCTATCCCTCTCACTACGACACAATGTTAAATGTCCTTATTTTTGTGACCACAAGGAAGATATTTCATTCTAAAGATCCCCAGGCTCACTTATTATAAACTAGGAAGGAGGCTGGACAGCACACCCTACATTTTAACAGAGGTGGTACCATGCTGAGAAAAAAAAAGAAAATGCAGTTGTATACTCTATGCAATGAGAATACTGATAATCAAAGCAATTACGACATAGGTTGAGAACCATCCGTATCTACCAGCGATGTACTATGTCTGATGCACCAGCTGCAGCACTACTAGCTGTAATGTATGTAATGGTTGCCTGGTTCATTTGCTGTCGGGCACACCACTAAATACATTACAGTGGGCAGTGCTGCAGCTGCTTACCCATGTGCTCCCCCATCTTCAACAGGGTATGTTGGTAATCCCAATCCATTCACACAGTAGTGGGGTGTTGGGGCGTAGTAAGCAGAATCAGGATTCCGGCTCAGGAGTTTCATAGTCATATTTATTAAATTAATTATTATTACTATTATTATTACTACTTCTAATCTGTTGTGCACTGTATAAAGGGACAGACTGATAGATTGTGTCTGTAGTGCAACATACTTTTTTACTCTATACAGAATTTATTACTATACTGTATATATATATATATATATATATATATATATATATATACAGTCATTATGTTATCAGGTGTAATGGGTATAAAAGAACTCTACTGTGTGGTGTAATGTGAATACCAGACGCTACTGCATAGTGCAATGTGAATAAGGGACACTATTGTGTGGTGTTATGTGAATAATGAACACTATTATGCTGTGTAATCTTAATAGTGGACCTACTGTCTGGTGTAATGTGTGTAATGGACACTACTGTGCTTTGTAATGTGAATAATAGACACTACAGTGTTGTGTAATGTAAATAATGGACACTACTGTGTGGTGTAATGTGAATAATGGACACTACTGTGCGGTGTAATGTGAATTGGTGCTATTCTGTGCCCACCCCTCTTCCCTACAAACTAACAACCCTTTCATTTGGGCCTCCTGTTTCGAATATGGGGGGGGGGGGGCACTAATTTCCTTTTTGGTACAGGCCTCCAACAATATCTAGTTACAGCACTGCCTGTTAGTTGCAATCCTTTCATTTCCAATACTAACTCATTGTACCAATGTATAATGAACTACATATAACAGTGTCCAATGTATAATTAACTAGTATTTCCTTGCTCACATCAGTAGATGGGTGGTGCATGGCCTAAAACAGTGTTGGCACTGGGGAGTTGATTTATTGCTAATCACCATAATTTGTCAATAATTACTGTCCATTTTCATCACTAGAATTTATCAATGCTGCTGAGCTGGGTCAGCTCCTCCAATGCTTTGCTGTTCTGGCAAAGGAAACCAGAGAGAGTTTGATATAATCCATTGCTTCAATCCATGAACTCTGCACAGGCCAATGTCCACTAAAGACTTAGATACCAGCCTATCTATCCCACGTGAATTATTCATTTCCCTCCCCCTTACTATCCCAGGGCACAAATTTGTAGTTTGCAGGTGGTGCTGAAAACCCTGGCACGGACCCGGGCTCCATCTAATCAAGGGGGGGGGGGGGGGGGGGGGAAGGAGGGGGCCAGTGGTAGAGGAAATGTGTTCCACCACCTCTCCTGGGCTTATTCTGTTTATGGCATTCTGCAGATATAGGACACTGAGTTTTCATGGGGTGCCAGTGTTTATTTGCCCTGGGCACCACAAATCCTAGTTATGCCTCAAAACTGTGGTATCTTGCTTTACTCTGGGGCTATTTCTTGCATTCATCTTTTAGTAAATAGCAGAGATATTTAAACCATTATAGTATTGTCATTAATTTTGAGGCTCCTAAACCCTGTGATCCTCCAATCACAGTAGGGCACATTGTCCATACTTTATTAAGTCCCAAGGCCACAGATTGTGGACCTGATTCTCAATCTGAATTAAAACATTGGGAGCAATGGGATGCATGTCAGAATTGAATGGAGATCCAAAGGCTGGATGGGTGGCTAAAGGCAGTGGGTATGTCTGGGGCATGTTGTTGTAAGTGTATGTGTTGAAATTGCATTTGCCACTTACCAACAAATTTCGACAAACACGATAAGCAAAAGCAGGGTTGTTCTAATGTGCAATGGTGCGACTGATGACTGATCGATGGAGTGTCTTAAGCAGGGTTGCCTACTTTTAAAGTCTCGTCTCCATGAGAACCCCAGAAAGGAGACCATCAGCAGCACTTCTGGGGGCATGGCCTGATGTAGACGTATTCAAGCCCCGCCCCAGTAATGCAAATCCCACAATTTGTGGGGCTACAAGGAGGGGCTAAAAGGGCGCGATATGTATATTCGGCCCCATCCATTCCCGAAAAACTGTGAATCGCGGAAATTTTAACACTGCCGCTGGGTGGACGGGGGGGGGGGGGTCTGGAGGTATCTGGGAGGGCTGCTCACTTTTCCAGGGGCAGGGAGGGGGACCCGATTTTCTGGAGCCTTCTCTGCCATTCTGGGAGGGTAGGCAACCCTGGTCTTAAGATGCCCATACACTAGGGCGATTCCACTGCGCTTTAGTCACTTTTCATCGAATGTGTTTGATATCAGGAGCGATGAGATGTGCGGTCCTGTGAGCATCGCATTGGAGCCTGAAGTTCACACCTGCTGCATGATAGATTTATCATGTCTCCAAGCTTTCAGCAGGGTTTGCTGGGATTCAGTGGCATAAGTTCATCTCTGTTGCCCAGAGGCAAGAAAAATATTGGTGCCCACACACACACACACACACACACACACACACACAGCACCTTATATAAATACATGCATGCATGTGTGTGTGTGTGTGTGTGTATGTATATATGTTATGTATGTTATGTTTAAAAAAAGAGAGAATGACATCTATGGCCCTGCTAGGAACGGGAGTCAGCCAAAGGAGGGACATAGATGGTTTTCAATGAACTGATTCAAACTTGCAGAAGAGGTGCCCCCTTGGCAGCAGGAGCCCAGCAGCAGATGACTTTATTTCCTCCAAGACTTACGCCACTGCTGCGATCACATATGATACATCGTATGCAAAATGACTGCATACAGCATATTGTACGCATCCCTGCCTCCTGGTAGGTTCCCAGGGCGGATCAAGGGGGAATCGCGTGCAAGCTCTCCCCTCGAGAAATTTGCTCTATAGGAAGCCCAATGGCTACACTAGCAGAAAGCCATCAAAATCACTTGTGTTAAATAATATGGTACATATGTTAGGGAGGCATGGGAAGCAGCTAGGATATAGAATAAATGCTTAAAGTGACTAATGCTGCTTTCCCACTGCCTAAACGGGTCTTTAAATGGGTAAAATCCCACTGCAGCTCTTAAACGGTAAATTGCCGTTTAAATACCGTTTTTGTCACATTCACATTGTACCCGTTTAAACCACAAAGCATCCCGTTTAAACCCATAGTAAACATGGGCTGTCATTAAAATGGACTTTTCTTGCACCACAGGATGTGGTGTGTACAGTCATCAGCCAATCATAAGCAAAATGAAAAAAATAATAATAATAAGGCCAAGAGCCTCTTTAAGTTTTGTTAAATGGTATAAGAACTTCTTTTACTGATTGTCACAAGGCGCTGTTATATTAGATCAACAAGGTTTACTTTAAGATTAGCGCTTTCAGTTGGCAGGAAAACTGCCAGCCTCACAGGGCATTGAGGTCAACAGAAATAATTTGCAATAAAGGTGAACTGGCAGCTTGAAGATAAACAGCCAGTAAGATACAGTCATGAAGAGCATCGGTCATAAGGTAAAAACCATATCTGATTTTCCACTACCACAGCTAATTCCAGCTGACCTTTTAAATATGTACCTTGTATATTTTAGAACCTTGAGGAACAGAACGCAAAATGCCTGGGTAAGTCTTGCATAGATATAAAAAGAAGATTTGTGATTTCCTTCCCCCTTGTTACCACAATATCCAAATATCGAAAAAGCTTTTATTTGTCTAATGAGCACATCAATTACGATAGTCATGAGAGGGATAGTCCCGCTAAAGGTTATTTCAAGGATGATGGTTATCATACAGCCTTTATCCTGCCGATCTGTCTTTCTGAAAGCGTTTGACCTTTTAATAGAATCCAGAAAAACAAGAATAGGGCCTAAGAGTTAATTTGGAACTCTATAATGCAACAGAAAAGATGAAAGAGCATTCAAATCGATAGCAGAACAATAACAGGCTGATGAATGTTTGTACCCAATTTACTCGTTTTGCTAACCGGATTTTGAATAGTTTTCAAAGCCCATATTCTCTCTGTGGTGTGAAGTATGTGTTATTGTGTCCAAACAAAGCCAGACGATAATCATTACGGAGTGCTGAAAAGGTCATCTCGTTAGAAATGTCAGCTTTCAATGGAGAGAGCTGGACTTTTATACCCAAGTATCCAATTAATGGGGCATACCGAGGTGTATGGAAACGCTGAGGTGACCTGGAAAAAAAAGATTCCAGAGAGTGGACGCTTATCTGTACAAACAGCAGTTGGATAGAAAAAAAAAAACTTTTAAAAACTCCAAGACATCGTTAACTTAAAAAGTGGCACAAAAATATACTCCGCACCTTACAGAAGATTTCAACACATATACTGTATCTGTGTGTGTGTATGTGTGTATATATATATATATATATATATATATATATATATATATATATATATATATATATATATATATATATATATATATATATATAGAAGAGTCCTCCCAGTCGGGAATGTGCACTCGCCAACATATCACAAAGACTTGTTCAGATAAAATTCAAAGTGGTCTTTATTTTCATATGGAGATATCCGTATCTTATGCCACAATATAGCCCCGACGTTTCGGTCCTACATCTGGACCTTTATCAAGGAGCCTGAAATATCATAACATACAGCATATCACTAAAATGTGAATGCAACAATAGTGTTCTAACAA
Organism: Crinia signifera; assembly: GCF_055691185.1. Lineage (NCBI taxonomy): Eukaryota > Metazoa > Chordata > Amphibia > Anura > Myobatrachidae > Crinia > Crinia signifera. The sequence continues at coordinate 148,582,715 of NC_139224.1, forward strand.
TAGAGCATAAACATAAATGCAAGCACCAAACATTAGAAAGCCAAGTACTTACATAGGCAGAAGTATTTCAAAGTGCGTATATGGGTACAATAATAGCAGATCAGCATGGTTCAGGAACGCCAACCATGTCTGAGAACTGCCCAGGCCCGGACTTATATACCTGAAAACCGGAAGTCACATGTGCACTAATTTCCCGCCATCGCGCGGGTAACATCGTATGGACGGAGCTTCGTTACCGGAAGTGCGTCACCGGATGTCCGGTGTATGGAACGCAGGCTTCCAACTAGCTGGCTAAATAAACAAGCGGCACGTGGCGGTGACCCGCATGGTTGTGCGTATTATGTGGACGGATGTCCGGTCCAACTGTCAGTGGGATGATAACACAGCTATAGCGGCGCATGCGCATCATGGACAATCTTTGACTTAGAAAGATTTAGCTAAAAGAATTTTGACTAATCGTTTCAGGTAACGCCGGGGACCTGCTGTTACGACAGCCTCAGAGTATCAGTAATCTACAAACTTGTAGTAATCACAGTTTATGGGAACAAAAAGATCTAAATAAGATCTATACAGTGTATATACAGAATACATGAACTATATATACTGATAATGTACCTCTGAGGATGTCTGGCAGGACATTTATATATGAGACAAGCGAAAAAAGTTACTGTACAAACTTAATAAACATTAAACATAAAAAAATTGAAAAACATAGAAAAATAGAAAAATAGGAAAATAGAAAAATAGAAAAATGTGTACAAAACAGGCTTGACGCATGTAAGTCATAATGAATGAAAGAGGCCTTTTATACAAATTGTTATTGGGCCAATAACTGCAGTATATTGCCAGTCATGAGCATAATATACCATCAATTTGTGACATATCAAGCCTACATCTCATGGAAAACTCAATTAAGAGAATCCGCCATAGATCTCAAGGACTGCTCGTAACCAGAGCTCAAAACCTTATTGGCTAACACAGACGGGAAAGTGTGGAACAATATTTTGGGTTATTAACGTAGGAAGATATTTAACGGATTGTTCTCATTCAAGCCATTAGGGGCTAATGTGCCCAATTGATGAATCCATTTACTTTCTTTTTTCTTTAGTAGAAGAGTTCTATCACCTCCCCTCTGCGGAGGGGGAACCCAATCAATAAGGCGACATCTAAGGCTGGCAATTTGATGTCCAGCCGCAAGAAAGTGTCTGAGGATCGGCAATTCGGTTTTATTGGTTTCAATGGCTGATCTAATGGAGTTGCGATGGTTCGCCATTCGCTCACGAAATTTCCTGGTGGTCATTCCAGTATAGGCTAAGCCGCATGGACAAGTCAACAAATATATGACGTGGTCCATGAGGCAGTGTAATCGGAACCTGATCTTGATCTGTTTTCCCGACTGTGGGTGAGGAAAAGTAGGACCTGACAACATGCTGTTGCATGTAGTGCAACCTGCACAGCGGAAGCAGCCAGGTTTTTTAGTGTAGAGCCACGTATTGGAGGTTTGAGGGCTTGGGCTCATTGTAGGTCGCATCAGGATTTGTTTGAGGTTAGGGCCTCTTCGGTACGCCATCATCGGGGGACCGTGATGTTGTAGTTTTAAGTTCTTATCAGATGATACAAGGGGCCAGTGTTTGATAAGGCTTTTTTGTATATTAGCTGATGCATGATTATATGTATTCACATATAACATGTGTGGAGCCTTGCTCTGTGTTGGTCTTGAACCAGAGTCACGGGCTATTACATTACACCTAGCTTTCTTTAGGCATCGCTTCAAGTTGTTCGACTTGTATCCTCTTTCAAGAAAACGGCATGTCATCTCCTCAATTTGGATTTCCATTTGTTCAGGTTGGGTATTATTGCGGATAACCCGCATATACTGGGAGACCGGTAGGTGCTCTTTAAGAGCTGGTGGATGTTGACTGGTAGTCGATAGGAGCATATTCCTGTCGGTGTCCTTCCTAAACAAACAAGTGTGAATCCTCTCTACCGAGAGTGTAACTTTAATGTCAAGGAAGTGGATAGATTCTGATTGGATGTCATGTGTGAAACGAATTGGGCTGTCCAACCCATTAAGATGCGCAATCATTCCTTCCAAATTCTCAATGGTATCTGTCCATAATAAAAAAACATCGTCGATGTATCGTTTATATAGCTTCATTTTGTCCCCGAAGTGTGGCAGAATATGCAAATTTTCGTAGTCGTGCATGTACAGACATGCGTAGGCTGGGGCTAGATTGGAGCCCATGGCAGTGCCTGCTCGTTGAATGTAATATTTATTAGAGTACAAGAAATGATTGCAAGTTAATATCAAGGTAGCCAGATCCATCAGAAAACCTGTAGGGGGTTCCAAAGTGTCTCTCTGTTCAAGTGCTTTACGTAGTACTCTGAGTCCATCAAGGTGTGGGATAACCGTATATAAGGAACTCACATCCATAGTTACTAAGTAACATATATCAGAGGTGTCTATGACTTTTAATTTGCTAATAAAATCATTAGTGTCCTGGATATAGGTGTTGCCCGATGTTACAAGAGGTTGCAGGTGGTGGTCGAGGAAGATGGCTAAAGGTTGAAGGAGGGAAGCACGGGCGGAAATGATAGGCCTACCGGGGGGGTTAACTGAAGACTTGTGAATTTTTGGTAAAGTATATATAATGGGACAGATAGGGAAGGGTACAGTGAGAAAATCAAAATTTGCTTTAGTGATCCATTTGTTAGCTAAACCATTGGAAAGTACAGAGTCAACTTTCTTCTTGAACTCAGGAATCGGGTTGTGTGGTACTTGCTCGTAGGTACTCGTGTCAGATAGCTGCCGTAGAATTTCATTGTTATATTGGGCCCAGTCTTGGATTACTATGGCTCCGCCTTTGACGGCTTGCCGTATGACTATGTTGGTGTCTTGTCTCAGGGTTTTTAAAGCTGCTCTTTCTTCTAACGACAGGTTGTTATACTTTGGCTTGCTTGAAGACTGCTGAGTATCATATTCAACCATCCTGGTATAAGTCTTTATGCTGGGGTTTGATGACAAAGGATCAAATGCTGAAGGAGGTTTGAATTTGGATATTTGTTCCGTTTGGGTATTGCCACCAAACTGTTCGTGCAATCTCAGTTTTCTGCCAAACTTGTATAGATCTATGGTAGCGTCAAATGGATCGTGTGAACAAGTGGGGACGAATGAGAGTCCTTTTGTCAATAATGAAATCATAGGTTGGGTCAGTGTAAGTTTAGACAAATTAAACACTAAATTTTTGCCTGTTTCCTGTTGCGTTTTCCCAGTTCCTCCACGGCGGGGATGTGGTCTCCGCCTCTTCCACGTGGGGGGCGGTTGGACCGGCCTTTGTTTTTTGTACTGCCTGAATCTAAAAAATCAACCTGTGGGCCAGATTGCTCGTTATCGGAAGCTGAAGTTGAGGATCCAGTATTCAGATGGTAGGGGTTTCTGGAGTTGTACTGGCGTCGAGGTCTAGATTGTCGCTGTTGTCGGCGGGAGCCCTGTTCACCGGACAACCAGCGATAGACGCTATGGTTTTGATAGTCACCAGTGACTATAGTCAGCTTATTACGTTTGAATGCTACCAGGTCTCTTTTGTACTCTTCAACTTGTGTCCTTATCTTCTCTATGAGATTGCAAGATTTGTCGCTCTTGATGGTAGCTAGGTGAGCTATCCCAAAATAGTCTATATCGGATTTCACTTTTTTGAGCTCAGTGCCAACCTCTTCTACAACCAGTAGCATGAGGTCAAGAGAACATTTGTTCAGGACCCCACACCACCGGCTGCAGAATGCTGGATTGTTACGCCCTATGGTAGGGATATTTGCCACACGAAAGCCTCGGGGGATAAACTTTTTTCTATGGTATTCCGAAAGGAAATGGCCGTGCAGGGCAAGGTCCGTTTCCCTCTTTTTTAATTTGAGTAACCGTTGGTACAGGTCGATGTGCGATTCAGTGGGAAGTGCGTCAAAGTCTGTTTGATCAAACAAGACCTTGTCTGCATCATCATCAGTGAGGGATATTATCCCATGTTCAGCTTGGGACAGCAGGTTCTCATCAAGGAAACCGATTCCACCTGTTGCCATAGCTTATTAAGATATTAGTTAGAACTGGAGTATTAGCAATTGAAAAAATAATCTTATTGTGTGTATTGTCATAAAACACTTATACAAGAAATCATATGGAATGTATGACCCGTCAGATATGCGGAGGGATCATAGAAACCTCAAACAACCACGTTTTTTGTGCAATAATGGTAGTATCATACATTTATGTCATCAAGCACGTATAGTATACAAACAAAAATCATTTGTACAAACAAAAATAATAATAATGAAGGAACTGGTGAATTCGCTTAAGTCCCAAGTGGAATGCCGCAGTCCCAAGACAGGTCGTGAACCTGACCTAGAGAGCTGATCCGTGTCAGGTTCACGACCTGTCTTGGGACTGCGGCATTCCACTTGGGACTTAAGCGAATTCACCAGTTCCTTCATTATTATTATTTTTGTTTGTACAAATGATTTTTGTTTGTATACTATACGTGCTTGATGACATAAATGTATGATACTACCATACTATACGTGCTTGATGACATAAATGTATGATACTACCATTATTGCACAAAAAACGTGGTTGTTTGAGGTTTCTATGATCCCTCCGCATATCTGACGGGTCATACATTCCATATGATTTCTTGTATAAGTGTTTAATGACAATACACACAATAAGATTATTTTTTCAATTGCTAATACTCCAGTTCTAACTAATATCTTAATAAGCTATGGCAACAGGTGGAATCGGTTTCCTTGATGAGAACCTGCTGTCCCAAGCTGAACATGGGATAATATCCCTCACTGATGATGATGCAGACAAGGTCTTGTTTGATCAAACAGACTTTGACGCACTTCCCACTGAATCGCCCATCGACCTGTACCAACGGTTACTCAAATTAAAAAAGAGGGAAACGGACCTTGCCCTGCACGGCCATTTCCTTTCGGAATACCATAGAAAAAAGTTTATCCCCCGAGGCTTTCGTGTGGCAAATATCCCTACCATAGGGCGTAACAATCCAGCATTCTGCAGCCGGTGGTGTGGGGTCCTGAACAAATGTTCTCTTGACCTCATGCTACTGGTTGTAGAAGAGGTTGGCACTGAGCTCAAAAAAGTGAAATCCGATATAGACTCTTTTGGGATAGCTCACCTAGCTACCATCAAGAGCGACAAATCTTGCAATCTCATAGAGAAGATAAGGACACAAGTTGAAGAGTACAAAAGAGACCTGGTAGCATTCAAACGTAATAAGCTGACTATAGTCACTGGTGACTATCAAAACCATAGCGTCTATCGCTGGTTGTCCGGTGAACAGGGCTCCCGCCGACAACAGCGACAATCTAGACCTCGACGCCAGTACAACTCCAGAAACCCCTACCATCTGAATACTGGATCCTCAACTTCAGCTTCCGATAACGAGCAATCTGGCCCACAGGTTGATTTTTTAGATTCAGGCAGTACAAAAAACAAAGGCCGGTCCAACCGCCCCCCACGTGGAAGAGGCGGAGACCACATCCCCGCCGTGGAGGAACTGGGAAAACGCAACAGGAAACAGGCAAAAATTTAGTGTTTAATTTGTCTAAACTTACACTGACCCAACCTATGATTTCATTATTGACAAAAGGACTCTCATTCGTCCCCACTTGTTCACACGATCCATTTGACGCTACCATAGATCTATACAAGTTTGGCAGAAAACTGAGATTGCACGAACAGTTTGGTGGCAATACCCAAACGGAACAAATATCCAAATTCAAACCTCCTTCAGCATTTGATCCTTTGTCATCAAACCCCAGCATAAAGACTTATACCAGGATGGTTGAATATGATACTCAGCAGTCTTCAAGCAAGCCAAAGTATAACAACCTGTCGTTAGAAGAAAGAGCAGCTTTAAAAACCCTGAGACAAGACACCAACATAGTCATACGGCAAGCCGACAAAGGCGGAGCCATAGTAATCCAAGACTGGGCCCAATATAACAATGAAATTCTACGGCAGCTATCTGACACGAGTACCTACGAGCAAGTACCACACAACCCGATTCCTGAGTTCAAGAAGAAAGTTGACTCTGTACTTTCCAATGGTTTAGCTAACAAATGGATCACTAAAGCAAATTTTGATTTTCTCACTGTACCCTTCCCTATCTGTCCCATTATATATACTTTACCAAAAATTCACAAGTCTTCAGTTAACCCCCCCGGTAGGCCTATCATTTCCGCCCGTGCTTCCCTCCTTCAACCTTTAGCCATCTTCCTCGACCACCACCTGCAACCTCTTGTAACATCGGGCAACACCTATATCCAGGACACTAATGATTTTATTAGCAAATTAAAAGTCATAGACACCTCTGATATATGTTACTTAGTAACTATGGATGTGAGTTCCTTATATACGGTTATCCCACACCTTGATGGACTCAGAGTACTACGTAAAGCACTTGAACAGAGAGACACTTTGGAACCCCCTACAGGTTTTCTGATGGATCTGGCTACCTTGATATTAACTTGCAATCATTTCTTGTACTCTAATAAATATTACATTCAACGAGCAGGCACTGCCATGGGCTCCAATCTAGCCCCAGCCTACGCATGTCTGTACATGCACGACTACGAAAATTTGCATATTCTGCCACACTTCGGGGACAAAATGAAGCTATATAAACGATACATCGACGATGTTTTTTTATTATGGACAGATACCATTGAGAATTTGGAAGGAATGATTGCGCATCTTAATGGGTTGGACAGCCCAATTCGTTTCACACATGACATCCAATCAGAATCTATCCACTTCCTTGACATTAAAGTTACACTCTCGGTAGAGAGGATTCACACTTGTTTGTTTAGGAAGGACACCGACAGGAATATGCTCCTATCGACTACCAGTCAACATCCACCAGCTCTTAAAGAGCACCTACCGGTCTCCCAGTATATGCGGGTTATCCGCAATAATACCCAACCTGAACAAATGGAAATCCAAATTGAGGAGATGACATGCCGTTTTCTTGAAAGAGGATACAAGTCGAACAACTTGAAGCGATGCCTAAAGAAAGCTAGGTGTAATGTAATAGCCCGTGACTCTGGTTCAAGACCAACACAGAGCAAGGCTCCACGCATGTTATATGTGAATACATATAATCATGCATCAGCTAATATACAAAAAAGCCTTATCAAACACTGGCCCCTTGTATCATCTGATAAGAACTTAAAACTACAACATCACGGTCCCCCGATGATGGCGTACCGAAGAGGCCCTAACCTCAAACAAATCCTGATGTGACCTACAATGAGCCCAAGCCCTCAAACCTCCAATACGTGGCTCTACACTAAAAAACCTGGCTGCTTCCGCTGTGCAGGTTGCACTACATGCAACAGCATGTTGTCAGGTCCTACTTTTCCTCACCCACAGTCGGGAAAACAGATCAAGATCAGGTTCCGATTACACTGCCTCATGGACCACGTCATATATTTGTTGACTTGTCCATGCGGCTTAGCCTATACTGGAATGACCACCAGGAAATTTCGTGAGCGAATGGCGAACCATCGCAACTCCATTAGATCAGCCATTGAAACCAATAAAACCGAATTGCCGATCCCCAGACACTTTCTTGCGGCTGGACATCAAATTGCCAGCCTTAGATGTCGCCTTATTGATTGGGTTCCCCCTCCGCAGAGGGGAGGTGATAGAACTCTTCTACTAAAGAAAAAAGAAAGTAAATGGATTCATCAATTGGGCACATTAGCCCCTAATGGCTTGAATGAGAACAATCCGTTAAATATCTTCCTACGTTAATAACCCAAAATATTGTTCCACACTTTCCCGTCTGTGTTAGCCAATAAGGTTTTGAGCTCTGGTTACGAGCAGTCCTTGAGATCTATGGCGGATTCTCTTAATTGAGTTTCCCATGAGATGTAGGCTTGATATGTCACAAATTGATGGTATATTATGCTCATGACTGGCAATATACTGCAGTTATTGGCCCAATAACAATTTGTATAAAAGGCCTCTTTCATTCATTATGACTTACATGCGTCAAGCCTGTTTTGTACACATTTTTCTATTTTCCTATTTTTCTATGTTTTTCAATTTTTTTATGTTTAATGTTTATTAAGTTTGTACAGTAACTTTTTTCGCTTTTTTCGCTTGTCTCATATATAAATGTCCTGCCAGACATCCTCAGAGGTACATTATCAGTATATATAGTTCATGTATTCTGTATATACACTGTATAGATCTTATTTAGATCTTTTTGTTCCCATAAACTGTGATTACTACAAGTTTGTAGATTACTGATACTCTGAGGCTGTCGTAACAGCAGGTCCCCGGCGTTACCTGAAACGATTAGTCAAAATTCTTTTAGCTAAATCTTTCTAAGTCAAAGATTGTCCATGATGCGCATGCGCCGCTATAGCTGTGTTATCATCCCACTGACAGTTGGACCGGACATCCGTCCACATAATACGCACAACCATGCGGGTCACCGCCACGTGCCGCTTGTTTATTTAGCCAGCTAGTTGGAAGCCTGCGTTCCATACACCGGACATCCGGTGACGCACTTCCGGTAACGAAGCTCCGTCCATACGATGTTACCCGCGCGATGGCGGGAAATTAGTGCACATGTGACTTCCGGTTTTCAGGTATATAAGTCCGGGCCTGGGCAGTTCTCAGACATGGTTGGCGTTCCTGAACTATGCTGATCTGCTATTATTGTACCCATATACGCACTTTGAAATACTTCTGCCTATGTAAGTACTTGGCTTTCTAATGTTTGGTGCTTGCATTTATGTTTATGCTCTATTGTTAGAACACTATTGTTGCATTCACATTTTAGTGATATGCTGTATGTTATGATATTTCAGGCTCCTTGATAAAGGTCCAGATGTAGGACCGAAACGTCGGGGCTATATTGTGGCATAAGATACGGATATCTCCATATGAAAATAAAGACCACTTTGAATTTTATCTGAACAAGTCTTTGTGATATGTTGGCGAGTGCACATTCCCGACTGGGAGGACTCTTCTATATTTAAAGGCACGGACTTCGTCTGTTTCTTTTATGCGCACCCCTGTGATACCCAAATATATTAGTGAGAGTGCGGTCATTCCATCGAACTATATATATATATATATATATATATATATATATGCAACAATGAAGGAATGGCGCCCATAAAAGATTACTATTTTGTGAACCTTAGTACAATAATCTAGTACAATAGTTTTCAACTTGTTTATTAAAAGTCCATAGAATAAAATGATTTCACATCAGTTTTCATAGATTCTTCACAATATTAGCTTGAGTCAATTTGCAGTTAGTACAAGTACCCAACACTTTTCGTATCATAGAGACTTCATCAGGGGTATTACTGAAGGTAATATAAGATGTCATTCAGCACATCAAAGATGAGAGGACTTGGCCTCCAACAAGTGAAAAAAGGATCAACAACAAAAATGGTGCCTTCTACAGAAGAATTTAAATATTTGTGCATTCAAATATCCAGAACTTCAAATGAAGGAAGATACCTTATAGTACCTGGCCCGGTAAATCCAGTGGAGATAATATATTCTTAACACCTCTAATGTCATACCAACTGGAGAGATACCACATCATTCCTGAGGTATCTCTCCAGTTGGTATGACATTTGAGGTGTCAGGATACTTACCTTGTTAAGAATATATTGTATCCACAAGTTTTACCGGTCCAGGTACTATAAGGTATCTCCCTTCATTTGAAGTTCTTGGCCAAGACAGCATTGTTTAGGCACCAGCGTCTATTTCCACAGTCGGAAATAGCGGCAGGGATGGCATACCCCCCTAAATTGGTTCGATTTGCAGACAGAAATTAATATGTTTAGCCATAAACAACACAAAAACATGAATACAAAAATTATTTCAAATATTGTACCTAGGCAGGCTTGCATAAGGATCTGTTCTGTACATACTAGCATGTGCAGCATTCAAGCATACTTCGTACAATTCCAATATTTTTGAATTAGCACACATCGGAAAGCAACCCCAGTCTTAAAACACTGTTACGCTGCCACACACCCCAGAGGCAGATGAGCCCTGTTCGGTGTCCACTGGAATGGGCATGAGTTGACAACACTAGTTGCATCATCAAATCATCTAATCACCCACCGACCCTGTTCACACGGGGCAGATCTTTCCTCTTTGTGCATTTCTGCACACGTGCAGGCGCTTGGTGCGTGCGGCCATAGCGAACAAACTGGTTGCTGTATGCACGCACCCATCCTTGCGAGCAGATGGTGATGGTGGGCGGCTCATTAACATATGGGAACGCCCAGTGTTTCATGGGCGTTCCCATGAGAACGTTGGGCGTTCTCATATGCTAATGGACCAATGACGCGGGGCGGGCAGCTGACATCACCGGAATGTCAGCTGCCCGCCCACTTCCCTCAGAATGTGCACTCAGATCTAAGGTTGCTCTGGGCACGTCGGGGAAACCATTGAATGATGTGGATGTTAACCCGCAGGCTGCAAATGGATGTTTATGTATGTTTGTTGGATGTTTATGCCAAGCCACCCTTCGCAAGACGAGGTTTGGTGGACTTTCAAGGCTGCAAATTTGCAGCCTTGGGAATCAGAATACCCCCCATAATGTTCAATGTTTAAATGCTGCAAAGTCTCAAAACAATGTGACACACTCACAAGTTATTTTCACTATATACCTTTCCATCTTGAGATCCATCAAAGAAATGATTGTGCAAGTTGTACAGAGCAGAGACTCCTCCCAATAGTGTCAAATAATTGGGCACCAGTGTGACACTAACTTGATCACTAGATGCATTGAAGCATTGCTTTGTTACTGACATGAATTCCTCTATAATACAATGACACAAACTAAGGATTTGCTGTAAACAAGCCTCTTGTTGCTTAGTTATTCTGGAAGCTGCTACATATTGTTGTGTTACACAATGGAAAGAAACAAATCATTTATATGACTATTACATTGAAAAATTAATATACACTGCCTGGATTATGCATGTCCACGTTTCTTGAATTTCCCACATTTTACATCTGTTACGGGGCATTTAAAGAAAAATATATATGTTTGTGGGCTACGAACATCTGATCATTGGGAAGTTGTCAGGAGTAGCTGGATGTCATCATTAGCGTTATTGCTGGGGAGGCATTGAGCATATATTAACTTGATTACTTGATACTGAATGCTGTTAAAAGGAACAAAACGCTTCTATTGCCAAGGGGTGGGAACAGCTGTCACAGTGATCCAGGACTACTGCAAATGGCGAATTCTGGGCAACGCATGTTTTCTAGATGTGCTTTGCTGTAGCCCTCCAATTACAACATATGCTGCCTCTATATCGAATCCCATCTAAGATATAAATATATAATGTATTTGTATATAGAGAAAGAGAGAAAGAGAGAGAGAGAGAGAGAGAGAGAGAGTGAGAGAGAGAGAGAGAGAGAGAGAGAGAGACATGTACAGGACGGCACTCACTCCGGTTTTCTTCACCGGAACACAGAAATTATGGACCATACCATGGTCATTTTTTTTTTCAGGGAAGTGTCTCTATCTTGAGCCTGTTTTGCTACAGTCTTGGGTAGGCAACCAGCAAATCGCCTCATTTAGTACCACCTCCCTCCCCTAAGAGCCACGAATCGCGGCAGTTACCGGAATGGAGTGGAGCTTAATGGGGACGGGGCATAATGACGGCAAGTCTCCCCGCCAGAAACAGCTGCTGACTGTAGATTCACAATCGCTGTAATAAGTAAACAGAACATCCCATGGAACTTGTGAATAATCTGGGAACATATATAACAAGTCACTGTGAAAATCTACACGTTTCTTTTAATCATTATTATTATTATCATACAGTATACCATATTAATAACCATAAACATCCTAGCACCTCATGTGTGTGTACCTCTAGCATTTTAAACCTTAACTTAACTTATCTTAACATTAAACCTGAAATAAAGACTCGGAGACATAGGTTTGGCAGAAATTGTTGGCTGATTTATTATTTGAATATTTAAGATAGTTTTTGATTTGATTAAACTAATTTAAATAAATGGTGGCCAAGAAAGAACGGCTACTAAACTAAACTCCACCCCAAATCAGCATACGTAATCAAACTACCCTACCAAGCGGTATCCACTCGACCTACTACATTGACTACCACCCAGCCAGGTGGTCTCGCTGCCCCAAGCGGGAGATCGAGCGAAAGGCCTAAGTCAATGAATAGGCGAGCGCACCGAAAACAATCTATATACGTTGCATAAACGGGTAATGAAGGCTAATAAACTATTAACCTGCCGTTCTTTCCCGCCTATCAGCCAACGCGATTAAAACACCCTGAAAAAAAAAAAACATTTAAAACCGATTATCACAGGGAAGGGAGGGCGGGAAAATCTCAGCAGGAAAGAGAGGAAGACTCCTCCCTTTCCTGACCCCATACTCAGCTAGCTCTGCCATTCCCAAGCACCTTATTGGATCCCCAAGTCACATGCTCCCTAATGGTCACACACACAGCCTGGGATGTTTAACCCATTCCATGCCTAGTGCTGGCATTACATTAATCATATACAGAGAGCACATCAAAGTATTGTCTTTACTGTTCTGACATCTATATCATATGTGCACTTTACACTATAGCAGTGGTTTCCAAACTGTGTGCCGTGGCACCCTGGGGTGCCTTGGAAGACTTGCAGGGGTGCCTTGGGTTGGTGGTCCATTACCATAAAAAAATATGTATGACTAAAGTAATAGGCAAAATGTGGACAAATAGAAGTGAATCCTGTCTATTATCACATAAATGACACTAGGGATGAGATATAAACACAATTTACTCAATTGAATATTTTTTATGATTTTATCAATGAGACACTTTTGCCCTAGGGGTGCCATGAAAAAAAATTCTGATACTCAGGAGCGCCTTGATTTGAAAAAGTTTGGGAACCACTGCACTATAGTAATTGCAATGATGTAACAGTAGAATACATTAAAAATTCTCTTTGCTAAAATCATAAAACAGTAAATAAATAAATCACAAAAAAATAAACAAACAACAGCCCTTTTCTACATTGCTGTGGCGTGATAATAAACAAGGTAAGCATGCATTATTTATTTATTTACTAGCGTTGCCCGGGTTTGGTTGTGCAATTAGCATTATTTGAACTTCATCCTTTTTTGTTTTAAGCTTAAAACCGCTTTATGTTCTGCAGCGCTGCCATATTTTGCGTCCCTTGCCCACTTTGTGTAGTGACCGGACCCCTTTTTTGGGACCCCGGCAGTGTCGGGATTTCGGGCATTAGAGGCTATGAACCTAATGTGGAACCAATCAATTACCATATCCCCTCTATGGCCCTTATTCTGATCGGTGCGGATATTCCCGCATTCTTACGGAGCGGTCCGCACGCCACGGTGTTTTGCCGCGTGCGGCCATCGTCCGTAGAAACGCCCACGTGTCCTCCGCATTCGGACGGACTCACTCTTTAAGAACAGGGCGTGTTTACGGACGACATACAAACCATGCGTGTGCGGGAGAAACACTCCGATTCTGCACGGTATTACAGAGTATTACAGAGTATGCTCGGAAATACCGCATCCGAACGGGAGCCAAGCGGTGCTACCGCCCGTAAGCGGAGTATTTACGTCAAACAACCCACTATTATGTATCTTCTGCAATACATCACATGACCCACTTATTCAATTACCTATCCTCATAAAAAACTGCTTATTTTGAATTGGAATCAATTAGATGCCAATATATCCTTACAAGCATGCCTAACACATGCATTGCACACATTAACCCTTACAGCAATTGAAGTGCAATGGTTTGTATTAGACCCTGTGTAAAAGATTATAAACAATCTACACATATACTGTTTAATGTGCAAAGAAAACCAACAACTGTGAACTTGCATAAAACATTTATTATAAACCAAAATTAACATGTCAATCACAAAATATAAAATTATAAATTATATCAGGAGATCGCGAAGGTCCTGCAGATCTGCTAGTAAGAGCCTCAAATGGTGCTCCGCCCGCAGGAGGGCCCCAATAACTCCCTCATCTGCCGGTGTGGTGTCATCTGTGGGCATGTCAAAGGGGCAAAAATTAGTCATGATATTCATGCATACATTTCACATACTGCTACATAAATTGCACAAATGCTAGGTGACATGTGTATATATATATATCTATGTAGAGAGATAGAGACACACATAGATAAATAGATATGACACATACATATATACATACATGCAAACTTATTTACTACATACTGTCTTTTTTTCCCTCTACCCTTTACTCTGCAGAAGACATAACAGTCATAGTGTTTCTTCTCAGTCACAACCCACCCATGACTAACCAATGACAAGCATGTCATGGCCTCCGTCAATAAGAACTTGTCACAATCTGCTCAGTCTAAGTTCAGTGATGGTTCGTGGCATGGGAGTTATGCAAATGTCAGGAATGCACAGTACACATCCTCAAAATCATAATTCTGTCTAAACCAACCTACAATTCTGTGACGGCAAAAAAACAATCTGAACTACAGGGGGTGTTTAGGTAGAGGAGGCTCCTGGGACACTGGCAACTTGTGACTCCATTCCAAGGTAGGCCGGGCCATACTCCATTTATAGCATACATCCTAGAGTTTATAAATAACATTCACCAACAATATAGATTCCACTATTTGATGGGTCATAATCTACGCTTGCAGCAGGTGAATTTAATCCACAAATGATCCACTCATCCCTTTACTCCAGGATCCTGTTTAACTACAACGGTTATGTGGCAGTCAAAATGGAGCTCCAACCCATCCCACAAACCTGTGTAATTGAGAGGTGTCCTGGATGAAAGGGATGCCTTGGACACCTCATCTAACCCGTACCTGTATCTGTAGCTACCCACTTTGGGGTCTATATGAATAGTATTGGAACAAAATTTTTAATCACCAGTGCTACATAACAAATACCAGTACAACTACTTCATGAATGATGCATTATGTAAACATACCGATCTGATGGGACTCCGGGGCCTGGCACGCCTCCTCCCCCTCGGAATCGGAATCCTCTGGGGCAACCGTGGCCTCCTCAGCCCCCTCCTCCGCAAGCTCCTCCGCCACCATGACCTCGTCCACCTCCTCCGCCACAACCACCTCCTCCACCACCACCACCTCCTCCTCCACCTCCTCCTCCACCACCACCACCTCCTCCTCCACCTCCTCCTCCGCCACCAACACCTCCTCCTCTGCCACCAACTCCTCTTCCACCTCCTCCACCACCACCTCCTCAGGCACCTCCTCCTCCTCCACCACCTCCTCCACCATCTCCTCCACCATCTCCTCCACTTGCTCCTCCAACATTTCCTCCTCCTCCACTTCCTCCTCCTCCACCCTTGCCGCCACCTCCTCCTCAGGGTCTTGGGCCTCCTCCTGGGCCAGGGCTGCCTCGGCCTCTTCACGGGCCTGTCGGGCTCGGGCTCGTGCTGTGTGGTAGAAAAAAAAATCATGGTCAATGTCGGGTCATTGGGGCACATGTATTAATCCATAACAAGACATACATGGAAGGGTGATAATGATGGCAAACGATGCAGGAAAGTAGGTCCTTACTGTTAATGGACTCCAAAATGTGACATTTAAATTATTATGTGATTGTTAGTAATTTGTTCAAACATTACAACCCTGGCATTTATCAATGTGTAACACATATTAGATCTGGCACATTGTATGCATCAGAATCCTCAATGCTATGTCATTACATATAAAAGCCACATGAATGCATGTTAACCAGGAAGAAGCACACATAACAGTCTATGGACTTTTAAACCCATGGACACCCACTTATCATGAGACACATTTTATTGTTTATATATGCTATGTTGTAAGTGCGAAATTTCATAGCTAAAATACTCACAATCAGCAATTTCGCCCCTGATTTGCTGTAACAGCTGGGGCTGGCGCCTGCGGAGGTCCGACCACCGCCGCTCGAGCTGCCCGATGGACCTCCGCACCCGAGTGCGGGCGTAAATACGGCGCCCTGCCGCAGCATAGGCCCTCCGCTTATGGCGGTTACTGATAAAGGGCCCCGCACGGCCCAGCCTTGTCTCCATGACGGAGACCAGAACCCTCAGCTCCGCATGTGAAAAGGGGTCTGCCCTTCTTGTCTCCGCCATGTTAACAATGGCATCTATCAACCAATCAGGTGGTGGCATTGGTTTATCACAGTTATTTGTGTTAATAACTTTATTGTTCATCTTTACATGAACAGCGTCTCTGCGCCAACACAAATGGTGACAAATTCGCATGCCTTCAAAACAGTAGTGCTGATGTATGGCAATGAACAAATCTGATATATATAAAACACAGTGTGTATGCACTTAGCAAATCCAATGACGCCTCGCTCCGCCAAGCAACGCGTGCTATAGCTTAGCAACGCATAGCTGTAGTTAGCATTACTTACTCTATGCATCTATGTGTATGCGTACATTTATGTTTAAAAGACACATACACATACTTGCAGGTATCCTGAGACCAGCATTATACACCAGCCCTGCCTGCCTGCCTGCCTGGGTGCCTGCCTGCCTGCCTGGCTGCCTGCTCCTTGAAATGTTGAAACATGTTAATCAATTCAAATATCATATATATATATATATATATATATATATCTGCAAACAAATCATACATCAACACAGGAAAAAATCCCCAACACATTAGAGAATAAATCAATGTACTCACCAGTCATCAGGGATAGTATCAACTACAATAATGAAGATATAACAAACACATAAGATCCCTTGTACAAGGTATAATAATGAGCACCTATATTGAACTTCCCCCAAAACTAAGCACATATGATAAATATCTCCTCTTTCTTTGCCATTAGGAGGGCAGGCTGGCTAATTTTCGTTTTGTAACACTGACAACTAACACACTGTACTTATTTGAAGGGGTGATTTTTACTCAAATTGGTGTGTTCTGTCAACTCGATAACATGTACCTGAAGTATCTTTGCGCCACAGAGTCCCGCAGCTGGTATCCCCTCCGGCATTCAGGGGCGCGGGATGGGCGCATGGGCGGATCTTGCGGCTCAGATGGTACCTCCCACTCATCAAAGGGTATCTCACGCCGCACAGCAATGTTGTGGAAAAATATACACAGGCCCACGATCCTCGACACCATTTGAGGCGCATATTGTAAGTCACCACCAGTGCGGTGGAGCACTCTAAATCGACCTTTTAAAAGGCCAATTGAGCGCTCCACCACTTGCCTGGTGGCAACATGCGCCCGATTGAATGCCTCCTGTGGGCCCGGTGCTGGGTAGCTGTACGGCGTAAGTAGCCAGGGCGTACATGGGTAACCGGAGTCACCCAGAACCCACGCATCACGGCCTTCCAGCTCTTGTAGTCTTTGCCATATCCCGGTTTGTCGGATGACATGAGAGTCATGGGCACTTCCGGGAAACTTCGAGTTGAAGGCGAGAATTTCCATGGATGGGCCACATACCACCATCACGTTCAGTGAGTGAAACAATTTGCGGTTCCTATATATCTTCTCACTTCGAGATGGAGGCACAAATGGTACATGGGTGCCATCCACAGCCCCTATCACATTAGGGAAGCCAGCAATTTGATGGAAGGCCTGCTGGCTTCTGCGCAGGGTCTCGGTGGCAAATGTCATGGCCATGAAGTGCCCCTTGCGCCTGAACATGGCCGACGTCACACGCCTCAGGATTCGGCAGAAGGCCGGCTGAGATATTCCAGCAAGTACTGCCACTACTTGTTGGAATGATCCTGAGGCGCAGAAATGCAACACCGCCAGCAGCTGTGTGTGAGGCGGAATTGCTGTCGTGATCCCGTGTAGAGGTTCCAGATCGCTCTCAATTAACGTGAGCAGATCCAGAATGACATGTGGCGGTAACCGGTACCTAGTAAGTACCTCATCATCGGGCATAGCAAACAGAGTCACCCGTGTGCGATAGATTCTAGCATGTCCTGGCCTCCTTGGGCGACGAGTGGGGAGAGCCGCAAGTGCCCTTAGCCTCCTCTCCATGTAGCGCATCATTGCTTCAGCAACCTATAAAGAAATTAACATAAATACTGATGCACCTATGCACATAATGGCCATATCCCACTACAAATAGATTTGTAGGCTTCAATACGTACAATAGATGGCCGCCCCGTGAAATCCCGCAGATCCATTTGACTCTATAATGATGTAACAATAATATGAACTCAATACACACCGTCCTAAACACACAGATAAAGGTGTCAGCATTTTTTGCCCACATCATGTACTATGAGACATTTCATCTATTGCTGGGACATGTTGTCCTGCAATAGATGAACCCACACAGGTTTAAGACCTGTGAGTGAAATAGTGAACATGTGACATGTTGCAATAATGCTACACACACTTTGCTGGCCCAACAATCTGTAGTCAGTGAGGCAATGGTGCATACATTCATACACTTACATTGTTAATGGATATCATATCTACAAGGAGCATGGAAGAGCTTACCTTAGACCCTGAGAAGTCCAGATCTGGAGACAAATGATTCTAGCAGCAAGTCACTATTTATAGGCCTCTCACATGTGTGGTCTATAACAGTAGAGATGAGTATTGCATGACTTGTGGCCTGGATTATCTAAGGGATTGGGCTACTTTTAGCTTGCAATCAAACGCCACAGTAGTCATGAATCAAATGTCATGTCATGCTAGCAAATAGCATGTGTATTGTGCAATAGTCACAGGTGTATCAGAAGATTCTATGCAATGTTAGCATTGGTGACCAGTATTTCATGTAGAACTTTCGCCAGGTTTTACACAATGGAATTTCCGCCACCGTATGCGGCGCGAAAAAACAGCGACGTACGCTCACGCACGGAACGCAGCTGCCGCTGATGTCCGCCAAACAGGATACACAAACAGTATATAAAGGTGTATTAGAAGGTGACAATGTTGTTGCTAACATGTCTGGATCACAACCAGAGGTGGACCCAGAGCTGCAGCACCTTTTTGCCCATCTGGACTCCAGCACCACCTATGTGCCACTGCACATGCAGGCAGTGGGTAATGAGGAGGCTGCTGGCCCTTCTACAGCAGGGCAACCTGCACCTGACCATTCTACAGCAGGGCAACCTACACCTGGCCCTTCTGCAGCAGGCCAACCTGCAGCTGGCTCATATGCACCATCAGCAGAATTGTTTGGAACACAACCGGGGACTTCACAAGGTAGTACCATGGCCAGCACTTCAAGTGCAGCGACACGTGACAGGGGGCGTGGCCAAGGACGTGGCAAGGGGAGAGCCAGGGCAACAGAGGAACCACCAAAAAAAAATAAGGCATATGAAGCACAGGAGCTTGCCATCCTGGTTCCCCGAGCACGTGATTGGATTGAGTGTCCATCGGAGAAGCTGACACACACACGCAGATGGAAGATTTGGGAACAGATAACGGCAGAGATTAATGAAGTAGCGCCACAAGTTCGTGAGACGGACCATGTGAAGAAGAGGCAAGTTGTTTTGTGATACATGTGCCCAGTAATAGCCAAGTAATGATTGAATTGATGCTTAGATGGATTTTGCTAATGGCCCGTGAGGTTGTTACGATACACAGACATTATTGCCATGTTATTTTGGTGAGAGTTATAGTAGGGTGATTGTGAATGTGTATTGTAACGGTTGATATCATAGTTGCATGTAATATTATCTTTTGCACATTAATCACATGTCGTAATATGTAGCACAGAGCAATGGCTGCAACAGCTAACATCTGGAGTGACATGTATTAATATGTCAACTTACATTGCAGGTGGCAGGACTTCAAAACCAACCTGAAGAGGAAGATGACCAAGCGGTGGGAACACAGCCAGACATCTGGGGCCGGGCCCATGCCATCAGGGCTAGAGCTCACCCCCCTGGAGTTGATGGCCGAGAGCTGTATATCAGTTGAGGAGATCAGGGGGGTGAGCACGATGGATAGCGAGGCCCCAGCTGAAGTGTTTGCGTCTTTTCTGGAAGGTAAATATTGGTCATGCCATAAACTTGTGCAAGTAATTATCTTAGAATGTCTCCTAATTGTGTTTATCTTTTTCCACAGACACCCCACCGCTTGGTGACGACTCTGCTCAGGAGGTGGAGGAGTCCGTGCCACCTGGCCCCAGGGGTAGGCCTGTGCAGCAGCAGCCATCGGCCCAAGCCGATTTGGCCGCCTTGGCCAACATGCTTGGGGACATCAACCAGCAGGGAGACTTGGCATCAGAACGGATGCATAGGACCGAGGAGATCCTGGCGAGCTTGGTCAGCACCCAGCAGGCCATCGCTGCGAGCATGCAGGCCATGGCTGAGTCACATCAGGCCATGGCTGCAAGTGCTCAGGTGCTGGCCGAGCAAGCCACCCGCCAAAATGATCTCCTCCTCCACCATAATGAGCTTATGGTGGAGCTGGTTACCAGCAACAGGGTCCTAATGTCATCCGTTTCTGGTGCATTACCACCGGCAACACTCCCTGCTGGCAGGAGGGGTAGACCAGCCAACCCCTCAACATCATCTGCTCCACCTGCCCCAGCATCTGGCCGTGGCCGAAGAGCTGCTGCACAGGCCAAGGAGCCTACCAAGGCCAAACGTGGTCGCAAATGAACTTGTGGCTGCATTAATCTCCACCGTTATGTGGTCCCAAATCTTCCATTGTGCTGTGTGTGTCAGCTTCTTGTGTCCAATCACGTGCTGAGGGTAACCAGATGAGCCCTTGCTTCATATGTCCTTTTTGGTTCCCCTGTTGCCCTCTTTTGCCTGCCATTACTGTCAGCTGTACTTGAAGTGATGGCCATGGTACTATCTTGTGAAGTCCCCGGTTGTGTTCCAAACAATTCTGCTGATGGTGCATATGAGCCAGCTGCAGGTTGGCCTGCTGCAGAAGGGCCAGGTGTAGGTTGCCCTGCTGTAGAATGGTCAGGTGCAGGTTGCCCTGCTGTAGAAGGGCCAGCAGCCTCCTCATTTCCCACTGGCTGCATGTGCAGTGGCACATAGGAGGTGCTGGAGTCCATCTGTGTGCAATTATATTTGTTTTGTATTATTATTTATTTTGGTTCATTCCTGCCATGTTGTTTATTTTTTGGATTTTGTATTTTTTGGTCATTGCATCACAGTGGCATTGACTGTGACATGTATAGAAATAAATTTGTTAACTTTACCAAAAATGTGTGGTTTCATGAGTACATGTCGAATACACATGTGTATTGCTAGTATTAATATTCAGTCATGTCCATTGTTAGCAGTTTTAAAGTGTCTGACAAGTACAGCATATGTGGGGGATTACTAAGGTTTCCTTGAAGCAGCAATGGTTTCAATTAAAGCACTGACAAGCGGCCTATTAGTGAGTAATGAGTAAAGGAGTAGATTCTATTGGGTTCAGGTGTTAATGCTTGTAGTCATTAGGCGGTACGTTCGCCTACCGCATGAACGAGTGGTGTCCGCAAAGCAATAGTACACTTGTGGACACCGCACATTTCTGCCCTTTTTGATCGCGTGCATTCGGAGTGCTATCCGAATGTACGCCCCCCAACATAAGTGTACTCCCCCGTATCCGCCCATGTTTCCGCCCCGTTTTGCCCACTTTGAAACTACGCCCATGTGTCATTCCGCATGACGCCCATAATACGCCCATATTTCCCGACTGATTGCGGGGAACAGTTTTGGACGGGATTTGGCCGAACTGGTACGGAGTCAAGGCGTGGAACATGCGCGTGGCGTTCTCCACGCATGCGCAGACGCCGTAAATACGCGATCCGAAAGTATGCGGTAAAGTACGCGTCAATCAGAATAAGGGCCTATGTTATGCAACTTTGCCATATCCTGCTTCCCTGACCCACTTTATAGTGGTTGGACCCCTTTTGGGCCCCTGGGACCCCCATGGAGTGTGCCTTACCCCTACATAATTTTTTTACAGATTGTAAGTCATATGCGTAGAAAATCTGCTTCAGGCATTCCAGAGTTATGCTGGAACATACACACATACATATATCCAGTTTTATATATATATAGATTATTATTGTATTACAGTTCATTATTATACAGTTCATTATTCTACAGTACGAAAGAGGTCTCTGCGGAAACATCACAAACGAAATAAGGTAATATGTGTTATTGCTCTACAATAAATCACTATTCACGGTGGGTGTCGTAGTGAAGGAGAACGCCACATTGCAGTACATCATAAGTATTGACTGAGCTTGCTTAATGGTACAAGAACATCCTACAGAAACTATTTTACCTGGTTATAGGATATATGTAACGTACAGTATATTGAAATGAAGTTAGCATGCATGAATATGAAACAATAACCAGCCAAGATAATGAAAAAAGAGCTAATATACAATGTTACAACAAAACATTTAAATTGCAGCGATCAGAAACGAGCGAGACACCATAATGAAAGATTTCTATGTAAATATATGCTAATTGGTTACATTGTGATTGGTTATGAGCACACAGGTAAATCTTATGAAAGTGATGTATCATGTATGTATTTGAGGTTATCGGCTATGCCCTGTGTACAATGAAGCTTGCAGCTTATTGAGCAGTTGTTGCGCTACCCCATCGAATCTCCACCCCCCCCCCCCCCTGTGAGCCTCACTACGACAGCGAAGGTCAGCGAGGGCACTCGCTCAGAAGCCCTGCACATGCACATAACTAATTATGCACATGCGTAGGGCACAACCATCCCCCTCAATCCTATCTAATCGGCCCCTAGAGTGCAAGCGCGCTGGGGACCGATTGGATAGGAATGAGCGTCAATGTGTGATGTAATCCAGCCATTCTGCCCAACAACTAGTTCCCTGAAGTGTGGTCCCTCAAATGTGAGTCCAAATCTGTGCTCTGCTTTGGTTCGGAAAATGCTTCATCCCTGAAATTTGCGATATGTGTGAATATTTTATTTTCCGTAATATTAGTACGCTTTCTTTGAATCCAAATCTACTTTGGCATTTTATTATTGTTTTATTATTATTTATGTGTAATACAGTGCAATGGGATTTTAGTGCATCATGCAGAATGTACACCTAGATAAAGACTGTTTCACTCTTATTTGTCTCTTCAGTGAAAGATAAGTTAATATGCCAGAACACTTACAGCAGGGAGACTTCCAAGTCTCTGAACAGTCAGCAAATAAGCTGCATTAAGTATAAGCAACATCTGGGATATATTTATTACTGTACTTACTGGGGTTGGTTATAGTGAGCAGATCAAGTCTTCGTTGTTGCTAAAAAAAAGAAGTGAAAGAATAGTGTTACTTTACATTATATGACTTACTAAGCATAAACACTGTACACATTAACTGTATATATGTGTCATATACTACTTTCCCCTCTGGGGAGCATCCTTATGAACCCACCCCTGAGGAACAATGCCATAATTTGCATAGTCACACCCCCTTTCAAGCTATTACACTAGAAAGTGAGCACAATGTAGGGCAGTGCGCCCATAAATCGTGAGATTACCCACACATGTGAGTGTCTTACAGATGTTCAGGGAAACATGCTAACATTTTAAAGAACTGGAGGTGCGCAATGAATTTGCAATCTTCATCCCCCTGAGGCTCATTCAAATATGTAACCAGGCAACACAAAATCTAGACCAGATACTATCTTAAAAACTGGAAGGTTCTGTAAAATACTGTATTTCTAGCATTGCACAAGCACAACCTTCTCACTGCTTATAGTGTCATCTACTGGTTCATATTTTGACATGCCTAATATCAGACATTACCATGACAACGTGAAACATTGCATATGCAAAAATATGTAAAAGGCCATAAGGAAATATATCAGCATACTGAAACATTTGGCCTGATTCTAGTTCACTTGCAAAAGCAAATTCACTCTCTAATGGACAAAACCATGTGCACTGCAGGTGGGGCAGATGTAACATGTGCAGAGAGAGTTAGATTTGGGTGTTATTTTGTTTCTGTGCAGAGTAAATACTGGCTGCTTAATTGTTACACTGCAATATAGATATCAGTTTGAACTGTTGTGAAACAACACATCCCAGCATGCCTTGCCATAGTTTTAACATTCCCTAATAGCAAATCTGTGGCAAAGCATAATGGGACTTGTAGTTTCACAACAGCTAGAGGGCCCTAGTTTGGCCATGCTTGCTCTATATGAAACAGGCATTACTGTGTGGGGATCTGGATGATAGATTGACAGTGTCTAGGTGGACAGTCAAGTAAGTCAACATAATATGGCTGACATGCACAAGGTCAACACAGTAAAAAAGTCTGCGTTTTTGATGATTTTTAAAAAAATGTATCATACTTTACTATACACTTGGACTCTGATTGGGAACTGTAATATTTGCCGAGCGCAGCGGTAGCGGAGCAACGGACCTAGCCTGAATCATGTCAAGCAAAATGGGGGAGGGCGGCACGTACACTAATTGGGGGTCTATGTGTTCAAATGGCAACATTGACTCCCAAAAAAAACTCATGTCGATGTTTCATGTGCCTGACCTTTTTCATGTTTTGACCTTTTAACAATGTCGAACTTGTGCATGCCAATTTTTTTGGGGTCAACCTCGACACGGTCCTCCTTACTGTTGATCCCATGATCCACATACGGTGGGTTTAAGTGGGTGTCAACTGGGTGTATGCAAGTAACACAGCTATCAGATTGCAATACCAGGTTCGACCCGTGATTTTAATCCCAGGTCACAATAAACCCGGGTTGCCCAATATACTACAGAGGGCGACCCAGATTTATCCCTTCTTGTAACTCGGATTGAATTGCCGGGTTGATTGACCCGGCAATAACCCGGGATATAACTGCGAAGCAGGAATAAGTGGTACTATTGGCAACACCTATGATATAAATAAGTATCAGCTGTGTGGTTAGTTCACACAATAGATAACCAGACTGAGTGGTTTATTAGCCAATATAAAACAGAATGAATTGGTATGTAGAGGGGAAACAATGCAGAAATACATGAATATGTACAACAGTATAACATAGTAACATAGTAATTAAGGTTGAAAAAAAACGTTAGTCAATCGAGTTCAACCTTTTTGACTTGTAACTACTGACTTGAGTCATATCTATAGGATTCCCTTAGTGGCCAAAAATGTATCCAGTTTTCATTTAAATTCATTAATAGTAGTTGCTGTAACTTCCCCGGAGCATGCGTAATAGGATTCCCAGGTCATAAGCCCTGACATCCTGAGGGTTATCGAGTAACTGCTCGTACATATGACATTAATAAATGCCGGTATGCATGAGATAAGGGGCAGATGGCATTAATAAATGCCGGTACGCATGGGATAAGGGGCAAAATATATTGCGTAGTGTATGCAATACGTCATATAATTCCCCCCCAAAAAAGGGAAGACATAGTATACATAGTACAAATCCTGTTTGCCACGTTCAATAAATCTTTGTTGCCATTATGGCATCCCATTGGTTAATGTTATATGTTGATCTATGCTTGATAGGGCATTCACTCACATACGTATCTTTTTCTAGGAATTCACATTCATCTAGACCCTAAAACTGCCCACTGCCTGGAATCCCCTGGCATGCATATTTCAGGAGAAAAGCCGTGGGCAGTTTGTTTTATGAGCGAATCCTCATCTCTTTCTGCGAGTTACAAAAACACAGCCAGCCTGTGTTATTAATGTTTACTTGGGTATTAAATATATTGTGCTCTGGGGAGCTATACGTTTCCATACAGCTGTTACAAAACACTTCCACCTCTGTATTAGACGCCAAAAGTGGAACAGGCAGAAATCATTACGGCTTCTGAGCTTCAATTATTTTAATACAGGGTCACCTTGGTAGTGTCGCAATGCAGTATATAAAGGATGAGGGAGGACTGTGGCAGCAGGAGAGTCAGTTCGTGTGGCAGCAAAGTCCCTTTCGTTTCATGATCTTTCAGTCTTAACCAACTCTATTTCTTTCATCTTGGGTAAGGGACAAGGTTCTCGAACTGGGTTTTTTTTTGTAGTCAGTGCAACACGTTTGAACTTACCTGTTCTATATCTCACTTATTAAAATGACTCGCTTGATTCTGGTTGAAGGAAAAGGGGAAGGAGCAGAAATAAAAAAATAAGAAGGCAAACGTTGTAAGGGCTTATTTCAGCCATAGAAAACTTGAATGCCGCTCTTCACTGCACTTGAATTTTAGGGATTCCCCAAACTTGGGACTGCTAACTCAGTGATAGGACTGGGCCAATGGAAAAGGCTGGCCCAATGTTTTTTTTTTTTGTAAAAACTTTAATGATCAAACAGTACAATTAACATAACAATGTCATACAGAAAAAAAAGATAGAGTGAGAAAGTCCATTGATCAGAGGAAATTAGAGACAGGCTGGCCCAGTTTTAAGATAAGATAAATGATTTGTATTTTAACACCATTTAGGTGGCATAATTATGTTTAAAAGACCTGGTGCCAATAGTTATGACACTGGGACTGGCTGAAGTGGCACAACATGGCGCCAGGTGGGGGCTGTGACAATATGCTCTGCAGGGGCTTGTTCTGTAAACCATGATCATAATGCTGAGTTGAACAGAAATTGGGCACATGTGCTCCCGCATTATGGCCCTTATTCAGATCTGATTGCAGTATAAATTTGTTCTCAAAATGGGCAAAACCATGTGCACTGCAGATGGGGCAGGATGTAACATGTATGTAGTTCGATTTGTGTGAGTTATTTTGTTAAATCTCCCCACCTGCAATGCACATGGTTTTGCCTATTTTGAGAACCAATTTGTACTTTGATCAGATCTGAATAAGGGCCTATGTGCAAGGATACAAAAACATATATTTGCCAATATGCAGAGCTCAACCATCCTGTGGTGTGCCAGTCCCCTATCCATATGCTTGGTGTAAGTGCACACTTGCACCTGCCCCAGACTTGTGCATAGTTACAGTAATATCTAAGCATACTTGCCTAGTTTTGAAAACTAGTTTCAGGGAGATTATAGTTGGTAGTAGAATTTTGCACATCGTCCCATTGAGGGGGCGTGTCATGCTCCACCCAAAGGGTGTGGTTAGTGCCATATATGGAGATATTGTGAAAACAGATTGTGAACATGGCACCTAGAATCTTTTAAAATTACTTATATCCAAATGTACAGATGGAGCCTTCTTCCACTAGCCTTATCTGGATATCCATGGTGAGCCACGGCCCACCAAGGCCTATTGTTCTCAGCTGCAATACAACACATAGAACAATACAGTAGGGGATTATCACAGGATTAAGTCAAACAGCTCTGGCTCATTGGTGATTGGTGATTAATGGTCACAACACCTTTATTGTATGCCAGGATTCCTTGTTTAAACTTTCCGTTAGTTATGTATAACAGAGGCAGCCATATTGTAGGCTAAATTGTTATAAATCCAATTCATTGGTATTTAGCAACATAACTAAGGTGTGACAGAACATACAGAGGAACCCCTTCCTGACCATGTCCTGTCCTATCCACCTTCTCATCTGAGCTACAAGTTCCTGGTACCCTAGCTAAAGAAGATGCAGGACCATTTAACCTCTTGAGATTCATCGCTAAAATTTAGCCTATTCTCTTCTTGTTTCCTCTGCAAACTACCACCTATTAGACGCAACGACAACCCTCAAGTAAATGTAGAAGTGGTTTCCACACTGTATTGGCCTATCCTCCCTCCACTTCTCTTTCTCTTTGACCATGCTAACCCTATTAACATGCCTGCACCTACTGTATCCACCTCACATGATGTGATTTCACTTTGATATACCATCTATAAAGTTATTTCATTGCCTTGATACTTAAATCATAAGGGGCCCGATTCTGCCGCTTGATATTCAGCAAACTGCTTATGACATCTTTCAGATGAAACGCGTAGGATTGCCATCTGTGCTGTGTTTGTGGACAACTTTGAGAACTAACGATACCCAAACCAGTGCACTCTATGCGCCTTATTCTGGTTAGGTCGGTGAAACGTACGTACGGTCCGTCTCACCGTGCGTTTCCCGTACGCTCGCGTTGAGCGTAAGTCCGCCCACAGAACAGCCGCACACGGATGGTCGCAAACACCGACAATGGGGAGTGCCATACACTTGAGCATACGCCACCGTGTACGGACGGATCTCCCTCTTAGCCACCGATACCTGGCGTACATCAGAGCGTACGCCAAAGTGCACGGACAGATCTCGTCCGTTTTCACACCGACACCTTCCGTATATCTGAGCGTACGCCACAGTGCAAGTAGAAATTGAGTCCAAAAACATCATTGTTGCTCTTAGATGTGGTTTATTTGTATTTTTCCTAAGAAAAAACTGGTATGTTTGTGTTACAGTGAAAAAGTTGACACATGTCGACTTCTGTGAATTGAGTGTCCTGCTTTTTAAAGTATACAAAAACACTTTCTGAATGGGTGTAGATGGTTATAAAATAACTACCTTGACATATACAGATGGGTCTTTTCCCATCTTTGCAGGGGATGGCGCTGGCGTCGCCAGCCGCCATCCCCCGCCAGCGCCATGGCGATGGTGAGAAGGGGACGCGCGCGCACGAGCGGCGCGCGCGTCCCCTTCCGACGGCGCTTCCATTCATTCCCCCGGGTCCCCGCCGGCTTGCCGGCGGTAACCCGGGGTCCCCGCCGCCTGCCCGCACCCCCCTAACCCCCCCCTAACCCTGTCCGTCTCCCTGAGGCGGAGACTGAGACGCGCGTGCGCGTGAGACGCACGCGCGTCTCAGTCTCCTCGCTGGCGAGGCTGCTGGCGGGTCGCCAGCGTGTACGTTCTGGCGACCCGCCAGCAAGGATGAACACCAGCACATACTGTATAAGCAGGTCTTAGAATGAATATTACCTAAAATTAAACCAAACTTTACATGTAGAGAAGTGTAGAAAGATAAGTTTCCAATGTGTTTGAGGGCTGTGTGTGGCTTGCAGGTAGTGAAATAATGGTTTTCACTTAATCACTTAATAGCCTGCAGCATTGCTTATTACATTCAGGTGTCTGAGTTTGAGAAGTAATCAGCGTTAATTAGCAGACCCAGGCGTCTGCTCTCATTCGGTATCTGTAGGGGTGGTCTGGAGCTATCTTTGCCGTCCGCCTGTTTTTGGGCCAAAATGCACGGTGCGTTCGCCGATCGAGGCGGTTGTGGCACCGTGCATTTTGTGTGCACACCCCCGTATACGCCCATGTTAACGCCCAGTTTTCCTCATTATTCCGGCCGCTCCCATACAAACGCCCACATGCTGCTCACAATGACCGTGTTCTTGCGGACAGGTTTTTTCGCACGGAGAGACCCATCCGTGAGTGGTGTGCAGTCGCCGCACATGCGCTTTGCGAAAGATACGCATGTGCAGATGAAATAATAACCCGATCCGCTTGTATACGGTCCCACCGTACCAAACAGAATAAACCCCTATATTCTACAGTCCAACTTGTTTCTGGAGAGTTGAGATAATTTATGATAATGATATTCTGTGTTTGAAGAGGTATCTTTGTACCACTGATGATGAGACATTGGGGGTGGTAACGGCACTTACCCAGATTTGGGTGGGTACTGCCACTTACCCGGCTCCTTCGAGTCGGCCCACTGCTACACTGCAGCCGCTTCCGTCCACCACCACGCTGGAGCCGATTCCTCCCACCGCAGCGCTGAAGCCGCTCAGTTCCGGGTGTTCGGGTACGCAGTGACGTCACCCAAGAGCGACCCTCGACCATCTTTAAAGCGGTCAAAGCCGCGGCCATATTTACTTTGGGCAGAGAAGAGTTGGTCACTGTGGCTGCTAACTGCTGTGGTAGCGCGGTCCACGGCCTAGCCAGGGGGGAGGCGGCGGCCCAGCCAGGGGAGAAAGCGGACAAATCTGGACTGGCCCACAGGAAAATGGCCCGGTTTCCCGCCGGGCCAATCCGCCCCTGTGCTGTGTACATGTGGACATGTTTATTGGTAAACTAACATTTAAAGTGTTTACATTGTGTTTGTACTACAAATAAATGGCTCCGACATAAATGCCATCCCATGTAATGTATCCCAAGATGATTTTGCATTTCAGGAGAAGTAATGTGACTGTTTGAAGCCAGAAACGCTGATTGTGAGAGGGGAAACAGAAGGACGCTGATAAAATAGAGAGACATTTGCTGCTCACTGAGATGGGAAAGCAGTAAAGGAAAGAGGATTTACGTTTGTTGAATGAGTATCAGTTTCTATTGGGTACAAACTCTTCTAAAACCATAACTTGGAAATCTGGGACTTGGGGAAATACTGGGAGGTGCTTTGTGGTTACTGAATGCAGGAACAGGAACACTGAGGGGTAAATTTAAAATTACTAAGATGGGAGTTCTGTTGAAGCAACCCATAATCACATTTATTTTCAACACAAAGGTTAGTTCTATTTTGCCAATGATAACATGAATGGGTTTATTTATCAATCAGATTTTTTTTAAATAAAAAAATTACTTTATATTGTCTTTTTCTATATACCTCCCAATTCTCTTGTATTCAACGGGACAGTCCTGATTTAATGGGACTGCAGTGTCTTGCGGTGGTGGTGGAGGAGTTGGGAGGAGCACACCAGGGTTGCCTACCCTCTCGGAATGGCCGGAAGGCTCTCGATAATTGGGTCCCCCTCCTGGCCCCCCAGAAAGGTTGGAAAACCTCCCGGATAACCCCCGCATCTCCCCTGTGGCAGCGTTAATTTCTCACGATTCACAGCTTTCCATGGAGGAGGCGGGCTAAAGATGCAAATTGTGCCATGTAGCCCCACCCCCTCCTCGAAGACCCGCAAATTGTGAGATTTGCCTACTGGAGGCGGGGCTTGATGACATCTACATCAGGCCCCGCCCTCCAAAGTGCTGCTGGGTCCTGACAATCTCCTCTCGGGGCTTCTCCCGGAGAGGAGCTTTTAAAAGTAGGCACCCGAATAGCAGAACAGCAGGTACAGTGGGTGAACATCAGCAGAATAGATGCATGTGCATGGTATCAATTCAGTGCAAAGCTGGAGTCTACAGTGCTGCAAGGGGGCCTGCAAGGAACCTACACATGGGCCCCCTCCTCTCTTATTTAGCCCCTGCCAGGAATCCTTTGACCACTGCTTTAATCAATTTTTGAGAATGGTTTGTTTAATCCACAGGGCCACTCAATTCCACACAAATATGGCAAATGTTTTCTGTACTTCATCAAACACTCTATGTCTGACTGCTGTTGCTAATACTGTAAGCAAAATGTGTATGGATCCTAAGCACAATCCATTTCCAATTTGACTTACAGGTGGTCGGTGTTTGGCAGTCAGACATTTTCTGGGAGTGTCTGAAAAAAAACAGCAGGCGTGGCCAGCCCTTTATCAGTGAGGGTCTGTGACATTAGCGTAGCCTGTCTCAGTCGCGGATAAGTGCAAGCCTCAGACCTACTCTGATTTGCACAGACTGCACAATTTTTAGATCATCTGGGAATTGCGTACGGAATGGCGGCTATCTACTCAACTTTGCAGAGTAGTGATTCATGCTGAATTAGGCCCATTGTACGGGGATTGAGAATATTCTTAGCAGTACTTTATAGTTGGAGTCACTGATCGATCATTAGACTCGCGCTCTAATCATGGTGGCCAAGGGCTCAATTACCAGGTTAGATACTATGGGGAATAACGGGCAGCCCTAGCAATACATATGTTGGCAAAGACTGAGCCTGAATTCTGCCAAAGTTCGGGCCATAAATTATATCCAATGTCTTATTGGCATCAAATTAGGGAATAACCGCTGGAGATTTAATGTTAATTGATCAATCATCTGAATAAGAGCAATCGTTCTTTTAGTAATATCTTCAAGTCTTTCAAAATACGAGAATACAAATGTTTTGCCAATGTCAGAATATTAGGAATAGTATAAGCTAGTGGTTCCCAAACTGTGTGCCTAGGCACCCTGGGGTGCCTCAGGAGACTTGCAGGCGTGCCTTGGGTTGGTGGTACCAGGTAAAACCAGTGCTGTTGGCTGCCAATCATAATATGTGTGGACAAACAGAAGCAAATCCTGCCCCTCTCCAGATAACTGTGACATATAAACACAATGCAATTAATTTAATATTTTGTTTCTGAATTTCTCGATAAGAAGCATTTGGCCTAGGGGTGCCTTGAAAATATTTTTATGCTCTAGGGCGCCGTGATTTAAAAAAGTTTGGGGACCCCTGGTATAAGCTACTGTATATGTATATTGCCCTCAATGTTTTAATGGGTACACGCACTGTGTATCACTTATTCCGATCGTGTTCTGTAATGAGATGCAAACTATCAGCGATGTGTTTTATCAAACAGGCAGATAGTTCACTATTGATAGATAAAGCAACAAGTCTTTACGTAGGATGCAAATAAATAGCTGATATCATTGTGAGTGCAGTGAATCCTGAATGCTAATAGATTTTGGGATGATTGTTTAAAACTCTTAGCAAGTGTAACCCGTGCTAGTCAGCATTGGCCTAACGTGATCTTCATCTCATTAATAATACATTAAACCAATAGCACAAAATACATTGATCCAATGCCCCGCACGTTGGATCCCTTTATCGCGATGTGCCCGCACAAATGTTGCCGGCACTTGGCTAAAATGCAAGCACTATGCAACACAACTAGGTATGGCCATCGGCCATCGATGATTTGAAATCATCGATGGTTTATGGCCGATGTCAAATACTTTTGCCATCGATGGGGGAGAACCAGATGGTTTCCTTTCATCGATGGCACAGCAAAACCGATGTTTTGCTTTAGTTTTTTTTTCAAAGAGCCGGGACATGGCGCATAGCTCAGCCCCCGACACCCGTGAAGCCCCGCCCGTGTGTTTTCATTGGCCCACAGGCCAATCAGTCAACATAATGGATGACCATCGATATGTAAAACTATCGATGGTCATCCATTTTATAGTTTTACACTATCAATGGCCAATTGCACTTTTCCCATCTATGGCAACCATTGATGGCAAATGCAACGATGGCCAGCCCTATACAAAATGAAGTGCACCCACATTACTGTCTGTCCAGCCTAGCTGCGAAGCAGCCTGGTCATGTGACATGATGCAGCAGCCGTGGCTTTCCCCTGAGCGGTTAGGACACACCTTTGTTGTCCGGACCCCTCCCACAAGACGCTGCATTGCCACCCCCAGCCAGCACTGAACCTGTGACCTCCTTTGATCACACTTTCAGGGCTCACGCATGCGGGCTCCAGCATGCTCCGAATAGCGATTTCCGCACTCCTGTTACTGTGTCTGAATCAGGCCCTAAATGTATATATTTACCTAGAAACTAAGTTCTCTGTATCTGTGCTGCCCTTATCTGCATGATTGGTTTTATATCTGTCATCATTATTAGCACACATTTGCAACAGCAATAACCTTGTAACAGATACTGAAAACAGGTGGAATGACGCTAATCCACAACCTTACATCCACAATTCCATCAGCACATCCCCCCGTGACAACCTACATGAGTATTGCCAGTTACAGCTGGTTAGACTCCTTCCATTGCAAGTGGAGATGAGTCTGAGATGTGTACGACCTGGCATCACCCTCACTTGTGTGTGCTTCGTTCCGGAACAAGTACAGGGCGAAAACACGCAACATACTGTAGACTGGCCTCTTCTGTTCTCATTACTGTTTGTTCCCAATTGTAAAGTGTAACATGGTGTTTAAAAAACAAATGTTAGAAGATACAGTATCCTCTATAACCAGATTGTTCAATCCTGCAATACACTCTTTATGTACAGAACTAATTCTTCACAAGTAGGGACATGGGGGTGTATGCAATGCGGGGGCAAAACAGCGGCGTGGGGGGTTTGTACGGGGAAGATGGCTTATTTTCCTCTAGGAAAAGCCATCCTCACTGTCCAACCCCCTTGCTGTATTCAATGGTTTGCCAGAATCCAACGTCGAGGAAACCCTTAATCAGAGAGTCTGCTGCATTTTGTGGCAAGACCACCATTTTGAAGGCTACACTGGCCGTTTCTACCTTGCTAAAAGGAACCAGCGAGGTGGAAACGACGAGTGAAGGGGTGGCAGTTGAATACTCTGTTGGCGAGCTATCGGAGCATTAAATACACCTAATAGTGCGGGGCAGTACGGATGGTGTAATGGTTAGCATTACTGCCTCACAGCGCTGAGGTCATGGGTTAGATTCCCACCATGGCTCTAACTGTGCGCAGTTTGTATATTCTCCCTGTGCTTGCGTGGGTTTCCTCAGGGCACTCCGGTTTCCTCCCACAATCCAAAAATATACTGGTAGGTCAATTGTCTCCCAACAAATTAACCCTACAATGTCTTTGTACATGTGGTAGGGAATATAGATTGTAAGCACCACTTGGGCAGGGACTGATGTGAATGTTCAACTATACTCTGTACAGCGCTGCGGAATATGTGTGCGTTATATAAGAAACCTAATAAATAATAAATAAATAATACAGATACAGATTAAGTATCCCTCATGCGTATATCCAAAAACCTATGGTCCCCCCGCACACCACAATGCATCATTGAGCAGCCTGGCCCTCCTTTTGATCTTGCCTGCACCGTTTATTTCTGCTTTTGATCCCGATGGTGCAGGGACACTCTTTAGGATCGAATCTGGATCGAATGCAGTTACCACTATGAGATTCTGACTAACTTTCTATTCGATTTTGAAATATAGTCAAAATTGAATAGAAAGTTATACCCCTTTCAGGTTGCACCTAATTACCGGGTTCATGCTGGTTCTTGCCGGTTCGACCCAGTAATAGGTGCGATCTAAAAGAGCTTAATGGTTCCAGCAACCCGGCATTAAGAGCCATTAAAACAACAGGGTTCTTACTGGTTCATTGCCAGGTTGCTGTGCAGTGTGAACAGGTTAATCAAGTGGAGCGACCCAGTTCCTTTTCACACTGATGGAGGAGGCAGTGCTTGGAGCAGTGACACCTCTGGGAACTGCCTTCTCCCCACCCCTGATGACGTTCTGCCGCGTCCCCGCATGATGAAGGGACCAGAGAGAGCAAAATGCAGGGTCGCTTTGGGACTAAACCGTTTCAAAGTCCCGGTGCAACCCTGAATTTTGCGATCTGAAAGCGGTATAAGTCAGAATAGCACTGTGTTTACACAGCATAACATAAAAAATGTGCAGCTTGTGTGCTCAAGCCTGCGGGAGACTTGCTCAGTGGGGTGCATTGCTGGGTGTGGCACCTGATTTTTGGGTGACGGCTGCTCCGGGAGAGCCGTAGGCGTATATGAGAAATGTTACCTAAGGCTTACAAAATGATACCTATTTGGAGCAACATTCAGATATAAAACAGTTATGATGTCATACTATTGGGCAGTGGGAGCCTGTTTTCATCCTCACGGATCATTATAAGATAAGCATGTTATGTGTTTGCCTGCATATTGGGAATAAAGCTTTCTGCAGGTACACAAGAGGAGTCTCCTATTTGCTTCTATTTGTGCTCTGGTTAACAAAAAAAAAGTGTATTTTCTAAGACTTCCTAAAGCTGCGAGTACTGTCGACACAATGTATTTTGCTTTGCATAAAGGCATCACATTGCTTCAATGAACAGCTTATCTGCGGAAGAGACACAGGCACATTTGCAATCCTAAAATGGAGAGCGCTTCTCCTGCCGTGTGACTTTTCCATTTGTATACTAATCTTCCCTTTGTGTTTCCATGAAAGAAAAGATTTTCTGCCAATGCATTTCAGAAAACAAAATCTCCATTTAAATGGCCGGAAAATAGAACAGCAAAACGCTTTAAAACAGTGGAGCATAGGAGGGAAACCTGTGGTCCACCAGCTGTTGAGGAACTACATGACTAAGCATGCCATGCCATCTACAGCAGCCGTCATGGGTTGCATAGGCTATTACCAGCCAAAAACAACTGTCCTTCCATTATGCTTAGGCTGCTTCCTATGGCAGACTTCACAGAGTGCCTGTTGTTTCTCATATATACGACATCTCCGATTGGCTACTTCTGAGTTAATCAAACAGAGTGATGTTTGCACATTTATCTACAGCCGGTGACTTGTGACTAACGGAAAATTCAAATTCAGATTTCTTTTTCATCTGAAAGCATTTAAATGTCCTCTCAGCTCAGGGGTGTAACCAAACTTTGTGGGTACCATAGCA
This sequence comes from Crinia signifera, assembly GCF_055691185.1. NCBI lineage: Eukaryota > Metazoa > Chordata > Amphibia > Anura > Myobatrachidae > Crinia > Crinia signifera. Next base: position 148,618,837 of record NC_139224.1, read on the forward strand.
ACTGTCCCAATGATTTTGGAGAGATACCTTTCTGCAGCAGATACTAATTTGATGCCCTAGTTCAGTGGTTCCCAACATAGGCGAATCTAGAATTATGGTAATGGGTGGTCCCAGATATAGACACAATAGCAGGGGGACCTTTGCGTGGCTACGCCGTGCTGCGAAAAGGGGACATGTCCTCATGGGAAGAAGGCGTGGCATCACAAAAAGGGGTGTGGTATTACACTTTAGACCATACACAGTAATGCCCATTACACATTTTAGCAAACTCCGTAATACCCATTACACATAAAGCCACACGCCGTAATGCCAATTACACATAAGGCCACACACCATAATGCCCATTATACATTGTGCCACACATCATGATGCCCATTACATACTATATAACAAACCGTAATGCCCATTATATATTTGCCACATAAGTGCTGCTTACCTACCTGCTCATTGCTAGGGGGTTCTCGCTTGATGGCACCATAGTACCCATTACACATGATGCCGCGCACCATAGTACCCATTACACATGATGCTGCACACATTATGTCCCTTACACATGATGCTGCACACATAATGCCCCTTACACATGATGCTGCACATAATGCCCCTTACACATTAAGCCACACATTTTGCGTAATGCCCCCACATACCGCCACTTGTAGCATCCCTTAAGCAATGCCCCCAAAAGTGCCACTTACTGTAAATTTTTATATGAGCCTTCGCTGCTGCCGCAGGGAGAGATGGAGAGCGGTGCAGCTGCTTCTATGGGGAGAAGAAATATTGTGTGCGCTGTTGTGCGTGACGTCGGGAGAGCACACGGGCGCCAGCACCACATGATTAAAGGGGGGCGGGCTGAGGTGAAAGCGGGGAGAAGAATTGGAGCGGAAGCTGCAGGGGTGTAAGTCATTGACAGCTGGGCAGAGAGCAGGGGGCTGCCTGGCTGTATTCAGAGCACTGCAGGTCACGGCTGTTTGAAATAATACCCCTTTAACAACAGAAAATGCAGGGATTCACCCGGGAATATGGTCCCAGGATCATGCAGGGACATTCCCAGGCTGACCCTTTTATACACCAGCCTAGTCCCTGCATTTTCTGGTGTGAGGGGGAGAGACAACCACTCCCCTTTAACCAACCAGCTATATCTTTGGAACCAACTGACCCATTTACATGAGACCAGTATCATATTGAAGAACTTTTGAGTTGGCTTTGAATGATTTTGGTCCCGTGAAACTGGGCTGTTTGGTTCCAGGGAAATCTGCCCTCAAAGAACATAAACAGTTATGAAATTACATTTAAGAAATGAAAAAAAAAAAAACGGTTTAACCTCAATATCCCTGGAACCAATTAACCCATATGGATCCAACCTGGTATCAGATTGAAGGCCCAGCAATTTGGGTTAGACTGAGATCAACCTCGAGCTTCAGTGATACCAAAGGGGGAACTGGCAGCCGTTGAACTGGATGGGGGTCGGAATTAGCGGGTCCCATGTTATCCTATAGGGAAAACGTTCCAGATTTGCCTGACAGTATCTCCGGTTCCCAGGGGGCTAGAGACACAGGGCTGGGCTCGTTGGAAAGCCCCATCCCTCAGCTACAAAATGGGCTAATGGGTGGTCCGGTGCACCCCCTGACCACCCCCTAGATTCGCCTATGGTTCCCAACCCTGGTCCCCCCAACAGTGCACGTTTTCCAGGTCACCCGGCAGGTGAACTCCATTATTCAGGCACATTTGAAAAGATCCACAGGTGGAGCTAATTATAGCACTTGTGATTCTGTGTGGAGACCTGCAAAACATGCACTGTTGGGGGGTACTTGAGGACCAGGGTTGGGAACCACTGCCCTAGTAAATTTTCTGAATCATTGTAGTGCCCTAGTTAATATTATGAATTACTGGGGGAAATTTACTAAGAATGTGAATGTGTCATTAATATGAATTGCGGTATTTTCTGCATAGTAAATACGAATACGCATAAAATAGACGTATATTTTAATATGAATACGCCAATTTTATGCATATTTATGTTAGTAAATTTCCCCCACTGCCTCTTAACTGTCTTTTTTCAAGCATAAACATTCATAAATTGGCTAATCTGTCCTCACAGCTCAAGGACTCTATCCCTGTAATTAGCTTGGTTGCCCTTCTGTACTTTTTCCAGTTCTACCATGTCCTTTTTGTAGTGTGGAGAACAGAATTGGGTACTTGTGTATTATAACGGTGCCCCCCGATTTCCATCGCAGGGCATTGTACAACCACAAAGTCGCATTGCATGCGATGCGATGCGACGCGATTGTACCAGATTTTTAATTGTACAGGCACCCAGATGCCTGATTCCTATGTTAAATGCCCCCCCCAGACCCAATTTTAGATTTAGATGTTAAATGTTAAATTGCTAACGCTACCCCACTATCAACACATACCGGCACCGCAGCGAGCCCGAATGGGGCGGCGGTACGCGTCCTCTGACCTATTCATACACCCACTATCCACGTCGGCGTGGAGTTGATTTTATATAGTGTGGCGAGCGCAGCGAGCCACCGAGCCCGAAGCATGACGAGCGCAGCGACCCCGAAGCGTGGCGAGCGCAGCGAGCCCGCGAGGGGACGCATAATACTTGTGAAGTAAAGTCCACGCCGTCATGGATAGTGGGGGTATGAAAAGGTCGGAGGACACGTACCGCCGCCCCTCGCGGGGTTGCTGCGCACGCCACGCTTCGGGTTAACGTTGATAGTGGGGTGGCGTTAACAATGGGGGGGGGGCATTTAACATAGTCATTACCAATCAGGGTGGGGATACAATTAAAAATTGGGTCTGGGTGGGCATTTAACATGGAAATCGCGTCGCATCGCATGCCATTATAATGGCATGCGATGCGACGCGATATTAAAATTGTACACTCATCCCGGGGAAAGGCTCAAATTGGGTCCCATCGCATGCCTTAATTAGTGGTATGCGATGCGACGCGATGGGCGCCGTGATAATACACAAGTACCCAGAATTGTTCACTGAATTCCAGTTGAGGCCTTGTAGAGTGGCATAATTACAGTGTCTCTCTTTCCTAACTTCCATGCCCCTTTTTTGTATTTTACAATTCACAAGATCTTTCTTAGTGGTAAATTTACTAAGCCAGCTGTATACAGCCGATCCCCATATTGACAGCCACCAAATACGTACGAAGCGGCCGCATCAATCATATCAGTCAGATGGTGCGATGCTGCCCTGTGTAAAAATTTGAATAAGTATATAAATAATTTATTAAGAGCCGATCCTGGTTTTATAAATTCAAGGGCCAAACAAGTTGGAGGTCCCCAGGTTTTCTAAAACCAGCACCAGGCTCATGGGCCGGTCCTGGTTCTGAAAATATGGGAGAAAAAATGAATTGGGGTCCCTCGTACTTTCATAACCAGCACTGGGCCCAAACAACCACCAGGGTAATGCCGGGGGGGGGGGGGGGGGGGAGAAGGGGGGCTGTGGCATTACTGACTGGTTAACCCGGGATGGGACCTTGGGGGAGTGGAGACCCCCCAATACAAAGGTCCTACCCTCCAGAATAATGGGCACCGTGCCGATTTTTTGGGTAAAAATAGATTAAATAAACAACACAATTTTTTTGTGGAACTACAAGTCCCAGCAAGCCTGCCCCACATGAAGGGACTTGGAGAACCACAAGCCCCACTGGTACTTGTACTTCTACAACAAAACCAATAGTGCAATAAAATACAGACACATAAGAGAACTAAAACCTTTAATACATACTACAATCATTCATACATATTCACCTATGGATTCAAACATAGGCCCATCTTCTTCTCCAAAGGGTTACCTGCGGAAGAAAATTATACTCACCAAGGCCTCCGTATTAGGCATCCACAGGGTTAAAACAACAAAGCGCATGACCCGGATCATCTTACAGGAGTAGCCGTAAGTAAATGGAGGATTGGCCCTCCCCCAGGCAATCATCAACGGCCTCCAGGGGGTGGGGGCCTTGAAAAACTCATGTAGACCATGTGACCGTCGACTACGATCTCACCACCCTAACGCTGGGGTCCAACTAAATTACTGTCGATCTAGACACAGTCAACTATCTTCAAGCGTCTAACTAGATGGCTTTGACTAAGGGTGGTCAACCATAACATGATTGATCTTGCAGTGGCGTAGCTAGAAATTTTTCTCTCCCCTGCCCAAAAAAACTCTGCCCCCGCCCCTCCCCCCAACTAGAAGGGGCGAGGCGATGGCCTATGTAATGAGCATACATATGCATGGAGCGGGACCAGCTCAGTGCTCACTGCTGCGTGGGTCGTCTGTCAGTTCATCCAGCGGCGCCCACCACAGACCCCGCTGGCGCCGCTCCCCCAAGCCGCCACGGGTTCTGCCACACATGTAGCTATGCCATTGCGACCTAGACAGCGACGATCCGCTATACTATAACCATTTTAACAATATCAACATTTTTATTTCTGGTTATATCGATCCAACAAATGATTATTTATCGTCTTTTAATCTTGCATTTTCAGTGCTGTTTTCCCTGTTAGTTTGATGGCGTTGCGTGTTCTGGAACCTTATCCCTGGCCAGCCTACTTACTATTATTATGTTGCAGAAAGCACATCAGCCTCTGATTAATCACTGGTTCATGATAGGCCTGGCTGATGCGGTACACAAGCAGCACCGCCTCGCTGTGTACACAGTGAAATCTAATAATACGCTCGCTTTTTTCCTCTTTCCTTAAGATTCAGCAGTTAAAAGCTCTGATTGAATTTCATCTTGATTTCATTAAATATTCATAAAGGCCAATTAGAAGGGCAGCTAAGTACAAGCCACGGCTTCTTTCCATCATCCTGTCACAGAGAGTCCATCCATCGGCTTGCTCGCCTTAGGACTCTTCAGTCAATATCCTCATTCAATCATTTATGGAGGAGACCTGCAAATCACTTTCCCCCCTTCCAGTATATGACTTTATAGACAGATAAGGGACGGGGGCGGGGGGGGAACCTAATCACTAGCGAAGGCAATATGCTTACACTGTAGAAAGCTAAATGCAAATGAGAAGGAAAAAACACACTCAATCAAAGGTTGGAATGAAAATCTTTCTTTTTAATGAGCAATGACATTGGTACAGCCCTGATTACATTGAAGAAAAACTGCTTAAAATTCTCAGTCAATCATGCAAGTTTATTTTAACCTTTTTTGTGAAGAAACCGCGGGGTTACAGTTTAATTCATTGATGGTGCTTATCTCTGCCTGCAACTGCTAATTTTAAAATGACTGCCCTTATGGAATGTGCTGAGCTGTCCCTCAATATATATATATATTGATGTTTATATTCAAAAGAGCCTATTAGCGGAGTCTGTTTTCCCTTTGCTGATGCAAGGGCTTATTAAAACGGCAGTTATGTTTGTAAGGTTAAGATGGCGACGATCGGCGGTAATGAAGGACAGATAATTTGCTGCGTGTGTGTTTATTTTTATTTTTTTCTATATATTTATCTTTTTATGGTAATTTATTGAAATGCATTGGAATTTGCTCAGCGGTTAACAAGCCATGAATGTCAGGGGAGATGTTTATCAAAGTGAGTCCAAAACAGGTGCAAGAAATGAAAAAAAAAAAACAGACAAAAATATTTATTAGTGGTGATAGGGATTCGGCTAAACGCTTTGCTAAACAATTCAGGTTTTGTAGATGGGGAAAAAAAAAAGGTTAACGTAATGGATAGAAAATATATCTATGGGATGTTAAAAGTGATAGAGCAAATTTAGATGTAAAGAGTGCACAAGTGTTTATGTAATCTGTTGCTAAATAATGTTCAATATACTGTAGCTGAGCACAGTTGGTCAAACTTGGCCTCTAAGGCAGGGCTTAAAGTGGTCCCGGAGAGGTGGAGGAACTAATTTGCCTTTGCTACCTAATTATTCCCGCACCCCTTCTCCCATTAGGCAGAGCCTTGGCCAAAGGTATACAATAGGGTGCACAAGCAACTTCTGCTGATTAAATTGACATGCAGCATGCCTACATTCTGTGTCTACTTGCGGCTGTATCTGCATACAAAATGTTATACTACACTGTTTTCCTGCTAAACACTGTAACATAATTTGGTGGGCAGATAGACCTGCAACACAAACAGAATATAGGCATGCTGCATATCATTTAATCAACAGAAGCTGCTTGTACACGCTTTTGTACCCGATTGTGCATTTTATTGGGAAAAATAATTAAAATGTGCTATAATTTTGTACTTGTTATTTATTAAAAGCATTGACGAATACAACTCACCCCAAAAAAACAGCTCTACAGTATATATACTAGTTTGTAAAGCTGTTTTGTGAGAGACTTTCTTATTCTGCTCCCATTATATCAGCTGATTTGTCTATTTAACAAGGGGAAAGCATCTGGATCAACATTTTTACTCTTGTTCTGAATAGAAAACATCTGACTTTTCTTGAATTATGGGTCCCGAGCATGTGAAAAGTACCAAACTTTGTGGTAACAGTATGCAGCATGCGCTCTCACCTGCGGTTTTACCGTTCACTGTGATTGCATCGTAGGAGTGAGAATACACATTGCGACCACAACATATAAGGACACATCTGTATACAAATCAGATCCTTTAGGATCCCAATTAGGTTCAATATCTAATAAAGAAGTTGGGGCAGTTTGTGTTGTTTATTGTAGCGGTGCTACTGCTGTGGTTGTACAGTATACATCACAGTAATATTACAGAGCGGGAGAATCTCTCTAAACTGTAGGCAAGTCCGTAATTGCTCGGATGTGCAACAAACTTAGGAAATGCATCAACCAGTGAAATGCGTGGAGAAGTGCACCAGTGTAGCAACCAATCTGCTTCTTTCCAACATTTTTATAAAATGTACAGTACTTGATGAATTCTACCTCAAAGCTGATTAGTTGCGATCAGCAACTTATCCACTGTTTTCACTGCTTGATACATCTTATATTTACCCTATATAGAGTCGTATACATCACTATGGCCGGACCACCACTGCCCAAAAGCCACCATCAAGCTTATGGACCACCATCATTATCAGTGCACACTTTCATCAGTCCTAGGCTTGGTGCAAAATATATGTATAGGCATCAGTTCCCTACAGAGTTGCCAACTTTTAGGCTGCCTTCTCCGGGAGATGGCAGCCAGCTCCAGGAATTAAGGGCCTGTGATGTGAAAGGGGGCGGACTTTTAGGTGAGGTTATCCAAATAAGCATGCAAGTAGGGGTGTGGCCATAGTGATTGCATCATCATAGCCATACCCCCCACTGTGTAATGCCGGTAATACAGTTGGGGCGGGGCCATGATTCCCATCATCTGGTCTTCAATGAACCCTGTGAGGTCAGGTCGCAGGAGGCTGGCACCATTCCAGGGTACTTGTCCACCTTTTCGTGGGGCTGGGAGGCAGACCAGATTTTCTGGAGTCTCCTGGGCCATTTCAGGAGGGTAAAACATAAAAACATAGAATTTGACGGCAGATAAAAACCACTTGGCCCATCTAGTCTGCCCCTTTTATGGTAAGTATGGTTCCATAGCCATACCCTCGCTGAACTCAGCCTACATACGTACATCGTATTGCCAACCAGTTATGCCTCTGACTATGAGCTTTTCCGGTAATTCTATACACTCTGCTCAAGCGCATGCATAGTCAGTGGTTCCGAGAGGAGAAGTGGGGGAGGCTACTCTTTACCTGGGTCTGGGCTTGTTAGAGGGGCCCAACAAGGGCCTGGATTAGGTTTTAAAGCATCAGACTGGATCAGACTATTTGCAGCATACGGTGCGGCGTCTTGCATAGTATTTTTTTTTTTTTTACTTTTGTTTCTGGGGTCTTATTCACACCTCCTGGCTTTGGCTACAACCCGCAGTATCTGGGCCCTGTGCACACTGCAGAAGTATGAAAGATACATATAGAAAAAAACATTTCACATTCAAATCAGCTCCATAATAGATCCTCCTATTGCTCATGCAACAGCACATAATCATCAGAATTCACAGCCCGTAGGTTCATAGATGCGTCTTAAAAGATGTATGTGTTGTGATAGAGAAGCGGAGCAGGATTTATATTGGTATAATAAAAGTGTGCCGTAATTCTCCCTGTAATCCGGGCAATGCCAGCCTGTTATTTGTATTTAGCAGGGATCTCAGCCTTTTCTGCTCTCTATGGGTAACATCCGATCATTGCATTACCCTTTTCTGTCACTTTCGCCCTCTGGTCACTTACAGCGGGTCGTGCCCCCTGCTTCTCTCTATGCGTGCCAGCTTGTCTCTGTGGCAGATGTCCAGGTTACTGTACTGTCCTCACACAGGTGCAGGATGTCACTGTCTCAGCCCCGCAAGTCGGAAGGTGCCCCTCAATTGTCAGCAAGGTGCAGGTAGAGTCACCTGTTCTGTGCTGCGTGGGCTGAATGCAGGATTACCAGGGGGATTGTCTAGTTTAACCATTAGCATTAAATGTGGTACATATATAAATCTTTGTCATTTGTTCATGCATGAGAGAACACACACACACATATACACACACACACACTGCTGTTTCATTGTTTTATTTTGCAGGAGGGTTCCCTCCCAGGGTTGGCAGTGTCCCACGGTGGAAGGTGGCGGTTGAGAGTTCCCCCAGCCTGAAGGAAATAGATGCTGTGTGCATAGCGCCTATTCCCTTCTGGCTGGGGGGACAACAGCGATGCAGAGGGCGAAACTGGGGTGTGTGTCCTGAGGCCATGGCACCTCCACAAGACCGCACCCTCTTTTCATAGTCCACACCCCTTTTGGCACCGCTACTGTCCCTCTTCCGAGCCACCAGAAGTTGGGAGGTTTGGCTGTGTTATTATCATTATTAATTAGTAATTGTCCACTACAGTTTAGTCTTGTTATTCTTTTGTCTGTTTCATGGTAGTTGTTTTAAGGGATGTACACGCGGTGCAATGTACTTTCTATTCAATCCCGATTTGATAATTCAAGAATGAATTTAGACTATATAGTACAGATCAGTACTATGGCTCACCACGGCTATCCAGAGACGGCTAGATGGGGATGGCTCCATCTGTATATAGTCTTGCCTGCACATTGTACAGTATATTACTATTAGATGTCAATTCCGTGGAGCCAGGCATCGGGATCGAATCATAATCGAATATGTTCGTTTTTCATTCGATTTTAATTAGATTTTTCTTAAATTAGCAAAATAGAATAGAAAAATAGATAAAATTGAACTGTGTACGCCATAAAGCAAATATACAGGTAAGCTAGACTTCCATCTATTTGGAGACTTTTCCATTTCTTACCCGTGGAATGCAATAGGTGCATCTAATATGCATCTAAAGGTGCCGGTAGGGAAGCTGGTGGGCATGCCCCCAAAATTAAGATAATGTGGTATATGCCCCGAGGCCCTGCCCCCTCCAGTCAAAAGAAAGTATTTGTGGGTACCTTGCGGTTTGCGGTAAACCACCAGGTCAATTAAGTTTATTTTTCAGTTTAAACATGTTATTTTACATTTTCCATACAGAAACACTGAAGGGACCTGACTGATCCATGTGCTTCATGTTTGGCAGTGTTTGGCTGATGGCAAACTAGCCAGCCAAATATAAATCACATTCTATCAAACAACGGAGCTTAGTAAATGACCATTTAAAAAAGAAAAAAAAAAGACCCTTGTCCATTCGTAACCAGCCGAGTAACAATTTGGCTGAACCACGGGAGCTTAGTAAATTTACACCTATATCTCCAGAAGGTTATAAAAACTTTAGAGATCATACAATGAAGCAGGGCCGGTGTCACCACTAGGCAACTTTAGGGCGCCGGCCACTGGAGGGCGGAAGTTGGACCAGGTGTCGTCCTCGCCCACCGCATCGCCCGTGCCCGTCATCCCCACCCCCATCAAGTGACTCGGCGGCAGCAACAGCACGGCCACCGGCAGCAGGAGGTGAGTGGACACTCTTCTCCTCCCCCCGTGCTACCGCCGCATCGTATATGTGCCCCCCGCCCCCATGGAGATACTCGGTGGCAGCAGCAAGGGGACAACCACAGCCGGTGCCAGGCCAGCCTCTGCTTTCAGCTCCAAGCCCAGCCTGTGCCTGAGCAGCCCAGTCCTCCATCCAGGTGGGGGGCCAGGGAGAGCCGGAGAGCCCTGCCCACAGCCAGGCTCAGACTGAGCCGCAGGGGCACCAGCACCCCCGGCAGTCCAGCACAGCGAGGAGCCGGAGTCCGGCCAGAGCCCTGCGCCCTGGAGCTCCCCAAAGATTCAGCAGCACAAGCCGGAGTGACACTCTCCTCCCCTCCCCCCCATGCTGCCGCCGCATCGCACGTCCTCCCCCGCCCCCCGTGGAGATACTCGGAGGCAGCAGCAGCACGGCCACCAGCAGCAGCAGGAGGTGAGTGGACACTCTCCTCCTCCCCCCCGTGCTGCCACCGCATCGCACATCCCTCCGCCCCCCGTGGAGATAGTAGCGCCAGTCCCAGCCAGTGGCCGGCTCCAGCCAGGGGCGCGCACGAGATGCTCACGCGCCCTGTGGCTACGGACCTGTATACGGCTCCCCACAGCCTCTCCAGGTGCCCCTTGCTGCCCCGCTGCCCTCCCTATCCCTGCCCGTCTCCCTGAAGTGGAGACGGGCAGGGACCCGCAGCGGCACCATCCTGAACCTGGGATGCGCAAGCGTGTGAGTCGCGGGGACATTCTGGCGATCCCCGGCCAAGAAAGAGAGGCGCTCCATCTGTAGTTCTTATCTGCCCTTAAATTCTTAGATATTGCAGATAATGGGACAAATGTAATAGGGTGTGGGGATCAGAAAGTGAGAGATTTTGGGAAAGTTTTCCCATTTTTTTTAAAGCGGGAATCAATTGCATGGCAAAATCAATCTCGTTTTCTGATTCTCACACCCTATTACATTTGGCCCAATGTTTCTAATAATAACAATAAACTCACCATCTGCAATCTTTATGCCCCACACTTTAATAACTTATCTAAACCTTATATAACTTAACACTAAAATAACGAGACAGACATGAGTGCTGGCATTCAAATATGAATGTCAAATTTATTAATTGACAACTATATATAACTGATCTATAAAAGGGTGGCGGCCCTAAAGAACGGTCATAGAGAAAGAGAGGGGTAAGATCACATCACACCGTTCACACATCATTGGTGTGCAACTCTCCCCTCACAACCCACCCGTGCGGATGGTGCAGCCCATCCCCTGTCCAAGGGGCATGGGCTAGTGACATAGCAATGTCGGGAGAGCACACCCCACTATCCTCATACGATTTCCATTTGAACAAGGACCGTTCTTTACCACTGCCAAGAAGATAGAAAAATAGGGAGGGAGGGTGGGGAAATCCGGACCAGAGAGGAAGATCACCTGGCTTCCTGACTATTCCTAACTCTAGGAACTCCTCCCCTGCTCCCTAATTGGCTAACACTGATCATCATAACCCCTAGCAAAAAAACACCACCTAAAGTGCAGGCAGCTCAGACTCCTTCGGTGCTTTATGTCACCTCAAGCTTAATCAGCCTTCGGTTTTCTTGCTTATAGAGGGGGCCTGACAAGATGGAGAATAAAATGGCACAGTTGGTAAGCTTTAACTTGTAAAGTCCCGTACACCCCAGAACGACGGTGGATCACGGTTCTGCGCATTGCCTGACTAGGTTTTGACTGCACACAGTCACAATCTAGTCATATCGCCGGCAGGGCCGGCGCAAGGCACCGGAGCGCCCCAGGCGAGTCGGGGTGGGGGCGCCCCGGTGCCGGGGGAGGTGGGGGGGGTACCTGTCCTGCGGCGCTGTGTAGTTAAAGCTGGCGGCGGCGGCAGCGGGGGGTCCCTGCCGTCAATAAGAAGAAATAACCAGCGCTATCCGCCGGGCTATGCGGAAGCGCTTCTGTTGTGAAAACACTGCCCGCACAGCCAATCAGCGTGCGGACAGGGTTTTCACAACAGAAGCGCTTCCGCATAGCCCGGCGGATAGCGCTGGTTATTTCTTCTTATTGACGGCAGGGACCCCCCGCTGCCGCCGCCGCCGCCAGCTTTAACTACATAGCGCCGCAGGACAGGTACCCCCGCGGCACGGGGGCAAAATGCCGCCCTCCAGTGGCCGGCGCCCTAGGCAAATGCCTAGATTTGCCTAGTGGTGGCGCCGGCCCTGATCGCCGGTGTTCTCACCAGAGAACGCTGGTCCGCACAGATCGCTGGTGCAGAGCATGTGTGACAGCTATGTTTGCTGAGCGATCTGTCTTTAAGCACACCATTCCCTGTTTTTTAAATATAGAAAGAGAAACAATATGGAGTATTTATAATATACAGATAAGGTCTCCCTTATCCGTGTATTCCAAAAACCGAAATATTCTGAAAACCGTGATTTTTCAGAATATTTATTTTTTTGTTGCTGTTTTTTTCCCCCCACCCCTTTTTTTAATACTTACCTCGTCCCCCAATGTCCACAGCTGCTTCCGGAATCCTTTATAGGGGCATCTCCGGTCTCAGGGGTGCATTGCACAAGGGCGCGGACGTGCCGGTGATGCCACCGGCGTGCCCGTACACTCGCGCAATGCACTCCTGGAACTGGATATGCCACTGAAGAGGATCCTGAAGGCCGCAATGGATGCTGGGGACACCGTGAAAGTCAGAGTACAATCGGGGCACCACCAGGGGACCAGGTAAGTATGGAAAAAAAAAATCCAAAATCCAAAATCCAAAAAAATCCCTTATCCAAAATGCTCGTGTTCCTGAGCATTTGGGATAAGGGCTACTCAACCTATATTCGCATTTTGCATGAACCCCAGATATAGGAGTGGCAAGCACATGTTTTTTTATATATATATATTTCATAAATTCTGTATATTCATCTTCTACAGTATATACAGAATAGCTATGGAAACTTTTTGCTGGAAAGTTTTCAACGTTTTTGAATTTTTGTGATTTCATAAATTAAAATTAGTTATATTTGTGAATTTATACCATTGAACAACACAAAATACTTTTGAATGTTAATTTACAGCATACTTAATTACTAATTAATTACAACATACAGTAGGATGGAGTACTGGACAGAGCAAAATGTATGTGAGAAGTGTGTCCTGGCAACCAATCAGCTGCTATGAATAGTTTTATAGAAAGCACTTGATAAATAATAGTTACCCTCCTGATTGGTCTGGTCGATATTTGGATGTATCGGTTTGCTGACACCATCTCTGAAAATATAGTGACCTGTCCTATCCACCCACAGATGTCCCTTGCCATTAACATCTGGACCAATCTCATTTGGGATAACTGCATGATCCCTAATTCTTCCAGCAAAGGAAGAGGAGGACTGCACAAAGTGGGAACCTTGAGTCCTTGAAAATATAGGGCAACCCAGGACTATTACGTCACTTTCTTCTGGATACATCCAAATATCGACCAGACCAATCAGGATGGTAATATAAACCCTTGTCAGCAATATATGACATACCATACCAAGTTCATAATATCCCGGTGATATATGTTTTAAACAATGCAAAATGGACTGTTATATATTATATTTTACTTGTGTTTTTATTAATTATTAAAATCGTTATATTTTCTGAGAACCGTCTGATCTATTTATTTGTACAGCCAGCGCTGGCACATCCTCTTTTTTATTAACTCTTTCAATTTGGGGTCTGACAACCCGGTGCCAGCTGCTGTTGATTGCGCACCACGCACACACATTTTCAGCTTTTTCACATATACACAGATCCCTTGGTATCAGGTCTCTGTGTAATATACTGATACTAATTGAATCGGGTTGACGAAGTAATAAGCTGTGAAGTTTAATATGCCAATTTGTTTTGATACTCATGGACATCAACTGTACCTTCAGTACTGAAATCCCAGCAGTGATGCTTAACTAATCTTAAGGTGCCCATACACTAGTAAGATTTATCTTCAGATCTGGCTGGTTGGAACAAAAACATGGTTATGGATGAGTGACAGTTTGTCAGGTTTCCAGCATTTCCAAGCAAATGGTCAACTGTCATTTGCTCTGTTCCATAACCATGTTTTTGTTCCAACCAGCCAGATCTGAAGATAAATCTGCGTGTGTATGGCCACTTTAACTGTAACCCTCCCCTAATCCCTAATGCCTCCCACTGCAGCCAAACCATAACCACCCGTCCCCCACAGCCATACCCAAACCCTCTTTCCCCCCAGCCTAACCCTCCACAGCATACTTATAACCACTCTCACAGATGTTGGGGTTCCAGCATTGATATTGTAACCGCTGGGATCCTGTCCATCAGGAAGCCAACTACATCCCATGATCATATAGCGCTCTACATGAAAGGTGACGTTCTATGGATGTAGGCCTCAAAAATGGTGCTGAGGCTCTCATTAGCTCCAACACATGGGACACATTAAACACATTTCCCCCGACTGTTGCTGCAAGAACTTATTTATTAGAGTTGTAAAACATAATTAGTGGCGTCAATAGAAATTCCTATTTCTACAGATGATCTGCATTTCATTTTCCAAATTCATTTTAGATCATTGAATTACTGACAAATTCCAAATGTGCGCAAATCCCTTTGCTCATTTCCATCAGTTATTCCGGCTCATCTGTTGCTGAATGAGTTAATGTAGAATGCCAATTGCGTATTGAGCAGACACGGTATCACAGCCTGGTATTTGTCTTAGCTAAAGATTTAATTCCATTGATTATACATTCCATTTTCCAAAGAGCCACTTGCCTGGATGAGCAGGTGGTGTTTGCAGTTCCCATTTAACTGATATATTAGCCATGTTTTTTGCACGGCATCGGCAGGCAATATTCATCAATTTAGTGTGAGATGACAGGGAAAATCACTCACCGCGAAACTGACAGTGAGGACAGAGAGAGATAAACATGAAATGAGAGGAGTAATGATCACTAAAGGAGAACGTGTACAATGAGTTAAACTGCTAGAGGAAGATTATGTGCATGCCAAATTGTATAGGATTTAAAGGGTAAGTGTTCACCCAGGAAAATTAATCTGGAAGCACGCACACAGATTTAGTAGCTGACACATTATAGAGTCAGCCATTGGGTTGGGTAAAGGAACTTACGTTCAACACTTTCAAACTTATAAATAGAAGCTGGGCCAGCGAGACATAGAGTACTGTATTGAGGACATGGGCATCAAGTGGACACTGTCGGGACTGCAGTACTCGGCCTGTCCAGAGAGGGGACCTGTGAGTCTGCAGCTGCAAACAAGTATCTGTATAGATATGTCCCTAACAAAATGGGTAATGAGTAGACAAAATAAATGGCACTATGGACGAACAAATTCAGTACAAATTCAGTACATAGGAAATCCAGCTACTGGCTACTGTTAGATGATGCTGAAGCCATCAGCTGCTGTGTATACCTTGGCCCTGGTCAAGCACAGCTGATCTCTTGGCTGCTCCTGGCTCTTTCTGAGGCTTCTAGTAGGACACCTACCTCCACATCCAATGACTTTTGGTTTCTGTGACCTGGGAGTGTTAGCGTCTCGGACGCTCGGCTGCCGCGGGCCGGTGCACAGAGGGTGCACACGGCACTTCCGCCCGGCTCAGCCGAGCGTCCGTCCGTCACTTCCGCCAGGCGGAGTGACACAACTTCCGCCCGGCGGGGACGCACTGCACCCAGCTCCCGGCGTTCCCCTGCAGCCGCTCAGCGGTCGCCTGGCAACAGGGGACGCCGGGAAACGCGCGCTCGGCCATCCTGATAGGTCCATTTTCCGGAGGCCGGCCTGGCCAGGCGGCGCCATGATTGGCTGCACCATTCCTCTTAAGGAATGGACACAGGCAACATGGCGCCGGTTATAGTTCTCAGCACCCGCTGTTTACTCCCGGTCCCTGGTGTCTTTGGTCACCAGCATCTCAGCCCCCGCTCCTTGAGAGTTGTTCCTGGTCTCCTGTTCCGTGGAAGAGCTGTGTCCCTGCAGTGCTGTGCTTGCACCTTCATCCATTCCTTCCCTCCGTGGTTGCTGATAGCTCCATCCTTCCTGGGCCTTCCTTGCAGTTGATCCACGTTCTCCATCCTTCCGTGGGTCACGTAAGTCCTCCAGTGGAGCCCGGGTATTTTGCATTTCCCTCCTGAGCCCTCCGTGGCTTCTCTCTCGCTCCGTGGGTCCGCAGTTCGTTCCGGTCCCTCCTGTTCTTTATCCTTTTCGGTTCTTCCGTTGTCTGTCTCCCTAGTTCCCGTCAGGCAGGGGTTCACCCCTTTCCATCTCTGGTGTCTGCGACTGGGTCGCTATTCCCGTCTTTGGCCTGGTGCCGGTAGTCAGGGGTACTTTTCCAGCTAGGCCCTGTAGTCAGAATATCCTTTTGAGCTACCCCCTGACGATTGCTCACCCCTTGTCTGTACCTAACTCCTGGCTGCATCGGGGTTGGAGCAGGCTTAACCGGCTCCTTCGGACGCGGCGGCTACAGGCGAAGCCTAGCACTCGCAGGGGTGTTCCATCTGCCCGGGGGACTCAACAGAGTCAGCGTAGGTTTCGCTGTGGCCGTCCTGAACAGCGGTCCCAGCTACGGGCTCACGCCTGACCTTCTAACCTTTCCCTCCTGTAGTTCCACCCAGTACCTCGGCAGGTATCGTAACATTATAACCGGCCATACAGGTTATATAACTTTTTATTTATATAGCAAAATTCAGGCTGAGTGTGGAGATGAATCCCACACCTCAGACTTTTGCAGATCAGGTCCAGGGGTTGACACAAATGGTTCGAGAGTTGTCTCTAAAAGTTGCCTCACAAGAACAAAGGGTTCGACCTCCAGATCCAATGATTCAGGAGCCAAAAGTTAATTTGCCTGATCGTTTTTCAGGAGATCGGAGGGCCTTTTTTAACTTCCGTGAAAGTTGCAAACTATATTTTCGACTTAGGCCTCGGTCTTCCGGTTCTGAGTCTCAACGAGTGGGCTTAGTAATGTCACTCCTGCAAGGAGACCCTCAGACCTGGGCATTTGGCCTCCCTGCCGACAGTCCAGTCTTGTCATCAGTGGAGAATTTCTTTTCCTCCCTAGGTCTCCTCTATGATGATCCCGACAGGGAAGCCTCTGCAGAAACCCACCTCCGGGCCTTAAAACAGGGAAGGGACCCAGCAGAGGCTTACTGTACGGAGTTTCGCCGTTGGTCGAATGACTGCGGCTGGAATGACTCCGCTCTACGGAGCCAATTCCGTTGTGGGCTTTCTGACGCCATTAAGGATAGCCTAATTCAGTACCCAGTACCCACGTCCCTGGATAAACTCATGGAATTGGCTATCCGAATTGACCGCCGCCTCCGTGAGCGAAGGTCAGAACGAGGGGCTCAAATACGTCCCCTTCCATTTGTTCCCCTGGTCCCCGAGGACAGTGAAGAACCCATGCAAATTGGGGCGACTCGCATCTCCTCGGAAGAAAGAGCACGTCGGTTCAGTGCTGGCTTATGCTTGTACTGTGGAGGCAAAGGACATCTGCTCCGTAATTGTCCTATCAGGCCAGTAAAAGCCCAGGCCAAGTGAACAAGGAGAGGGTTCACTTAGGCCTTCAGCTTTTTTCCTCTCAAGATTCCTTATTAGTTCCTTGTTGTATTTCGTTTCAAGAAAATTATTTTTCTGGTACCGCCTTTATTGATAGTGGTGCTGCAGGAAATTTTCTTGATATTTCCTTAGCCCGTAGTTTAGGTATTCCTTTTCTCAAGCTGAATGGTTTTATCACCCTAAGGGGTTTAGACGGGAATGTACTGTCTAATGGAGCAATCTCCTTTCAAACTCCCCTGGTACGATTTACCGTAGGATTGTTTCATTCTGAAGAAATTACGTTTTTCTTGACGTCCTGTCCAGGTGTTCCTATTGTATTAGGTCACCCCTGGTTAGTAAAACACAATCCCGTCATTGACTGGAGTACCGGCGAGATTGCTCGTTGGAGTCCTTACTGTTCGGAACAATGTGTTCACATCCCGTTGGTTCAGGCTACTGTGTCCATTTCCGAGATTCCTGCCCCGTATGTAGATTTTTCCGACGTATTTTCCAAAGGGAAAGCAGACAATCTTCCACCACATCGTTCCTACGATTGTGGCATCAAGCTCATTCCCGATGCTCCTCTGCCCAAGGGAAGATTGTACGCCTTGTCTATCCCTGAAACCAAGGCCATGGATGAATACGTCCAAGAAAGCCTCAAGAAGGGGTTCATCCGACCCTCTAAATCTCCCCTTAGTGCCGGTTTCTTTTTTGTGGAAAAAAAAGACGGCTCTCTCAGGCCTTGTATTGATTTTCGGGCCCTCAATAAAATCACGGTGAAAAATACATATCCCCTTCCCTTGATTTCAGTAATTTTTGATCAATTGCGGTCGGCCACCATCTTCACTAAAATTGATCTCAGGGGAGCTTACAATCTCATCCGAATCAAGGAGGGCGATGAATGGAAGACGGCGTTTAGTACTCAGTCTGGGCATTATGAATATCTAGTAATGCCTTTTGGTCTCTCCAACGCCCCAGCCATTTTTCAAGATCTTATAAATGACGTCCTTCGTGATTTTTTGGGCCGATTTGTTGTCGTATATTTAGACGACATTCTGATTTTTTCCCGAGATATCAGATCACATAGGGACCAAGTTAGACAAGTCCTGCAAAAGTTAAGAGAAAACCAGTTATTTGCTAAACTTGAGAAATGTGAATTTGAGGTGTCTCAAGTCTCTTTTTTGGGGTACATAATCTCCTCCGAAGGATTCCAAATGGATCCCAAGAAACTCCAGGCCATTGTGGATTGGTCTCGGCCCACCAACTTGAAGGCAATCCAACGATTTCTTGGATTTGCTAATTATTATAGACGTTTCATTAATTCGTTTTCTTCTATAGTGGCGCCTCTGGTTGCACTAACAAAGAAAGGATCCGACCCAGCTAATTGGTCACCTCAAGTTGAGCAGGCATTTCAGGCACTAAAACAGGCCTTCATCTCCGCTCCCGTTTTAAGACATCCAGATCCTGATCTCCCCTTCATAGTGGAAGTGGATGCCTCCGAGGTAGGAGCCGGAGCAGTTTTGTCCCAAAGGGATCCTAGATCCCTGGAGTTACATCCCTGCGCATATATGTCGAGGAAATTTTCGCCAGCCGAGGCCAATTATGATGTGGGTAATCGAGAGTTACTTGCGGTGAAATGGGCCTTCGATGAATGGCGTCACTGGTTGGAAGGAGCTGTTCATCAAATTTTAGTTCTCACTGATCATAAGAACCTACAGTACATCGAAACTGCCAAAAGGCTCAATGCTCGGCAAGCCCGCTGGGCTTTGTTCTTTATGCGGTTTAATTTTTTAATCTCATACAGACCAGGTTCTAAGAACAGTAGAGCTGACGCGCTTTCTCGCTGTTTTCTCCCCCAGCACGAGATCAGGACAAGCAAGATTCCTATATTACCACCATCCTGTATCCATGCAGGAATCAACCAGACCTTGGAGGGCCTGATTCGTCAAGCCCAGAGTCAGGCTCCTACCCAAACACCTGCCACTCGATTATTCGTACCCGAGTCTCTGCGACGCAGAGTATTGTCTGATCTGCATGATTCTAAAATCGCAGGTCATCCTGGAGTCACCAAAACCTTAGACCTCTTATCCCGGGTGGTCTGGTGGCCAGGAATGGCACTAGATGCCAGGGAATTTGTTCTGTCTTGTCCGGTTTGCGCCCAACATAAGGTCCCCAGGTCTCGACCCCTTGGGGTCCTTGTACCCTTGTCCATTCCTTCCAGGCCATGGTCACATTTAGCCATGGATTTCATAGTTGGGTTACCTGTGTCGTCTCAGTGCCAAGTTATTTGGGTCATCATCGACAGATTTTCTAAGATGGCACATTTTGTGGCTCTTAAGCAGTTGCCTTCTGCCAAGGAGTTGGCTATGTTATTCCTGCAACATGTGTTTCGACTCCATGGTTTGCCCACCGACATAGTGTCCGATCGAGGCCCACAATTTGTGGCACAATTCTGGAGACTTTTTTGTTCCTCTCTTAAAATAAAGACCAGTTTAACTTCGGCCTTTCACCCACAGTCGAACGGACAGACTGAGCGACTGAACCAGTCCCTTAAGCAGTACTTGCGATGTTTTGTGTCCAAGTTACAGAATGATTGGGTGAGCTTCCTACCATTGGCGGAATTTGCGTATAATAACGCTTACCATTCAGCCTCGAAGGCCTCGCCCTTCTTTGTGGTGTATGGTTTTCATCCACGGGCTAATTCTCTAGGACCAGAAGCCCCTAGATCCTCTTCTTCCTCCGTCTCGCACCTCAGAGTCATTTGGAGAAGAACCCATGAGGCTCTCAAGGTAGCAGCCTTTAAAGAGAAAGTGTTCGCTGACAAGTCCAGATGTCCTTGCCAGTTTAAAGTGGGTGACTGGGTGTGGTTATCCACCCGTAATATCAAACTTCACCAACACTCAGCGAGGTTAGGGCCAAGATACATTGGTCCCTTTCGGATTGTCAGGAGGGTTAATCCGGTGGCCTTTCGGCTTTTGCTGCCCAAGTCCCTCAAAATCGCCAACACTTTTCACGCCTCCCTGCTAAAACCAGTGTTCTTCTCGCGAAAATTTCCCCGCAGGATTAACCCTGGGTCTGCCCCAGTGGTGGTACGGGGTCAGCAGGAATTCCAAGTGGAGAGGATATTAGACTCCAAGTTTCGGAGAGGTTCCCTTCAGTTCTTAGTACATTGGAAGGGTTTCGGTCCAGAAGAGAGGTCTTGGGTGCCCGATGGACATCTGCATGCTCCCAATCTTAAGAGGCTATTCTTTCGGGAATTTCCATTCAAGCCCGGTGGTAGGGGTTTGTTGACCCCTCCTCAAGGGGGGGGTACTGTTAGCGTCTCGGACGCTCGGCTGCCGTGGGCCGGTGCACAGAGAGTGCACACGGCACTTCCGCCCGGCTCAGCCGAGCGTCCGTCCGTCACTTCCGCCAGGCGGAGTGACACAACTTCTGCCCGGCGGGGACGCACTGCACCCAGCTCCCGGCGTTCCCCTGCAGCCGCTCAGCGGTCGCCTGGCAACAGGGGACGCCGGGAAACGCGCGCTCGGCCATCCTGATAGGTCCATTTTCCGGAGGCCGGCCTGGCCAGGCGGCGCCATGATTGGCTGCACCATTCCTCTTAAGGAATGGACACAGGCAACATGGCGCCGGTTATAGTTCTCAGCACCCGCTGTTTACTCCCGGTCCCTGGTGTCTTTGGTCACCAGCATCTCAGCCCCCGCTCCTTGAGAGTTGTTCCTGGTCTCCTGTTCCGTGGAAGAGCTGTGTCCCTGCAGTGCTGTGCTTGCACCTTCATCCATTCCTTCCCTCCGTGGTTGCTGATAGCTCCATCCTTCCTGGGCCTTCCTTGCAGTTGATCCACGTTCTCCATCCTTCCGTGGGTCACGTAAGTCCTCCAGTGGAGCCCGGGTATTTTGCATTTCCCTCCTGAGCCCTCCGTGGCTTCTCTCTCGCTCCGTGGGTCCGCAGTTCGTTCCGGTCCCTCCTGTTCTTTATCCTTTTCGGTTCTTCCGTTGTCTGTCTCCCTAGTTCCCGTCAGGCAGGGGTTCACCCCTTTCCATCTCTGGTGTCTGCGACTGGGTCGCTATTCCCGTCTTTGGCCTGGTGCCGGTAGTCAGGGGTACTTTTCCAGCTAGGCCCTGTAGTCAGAATATCCTTTTGAGCTACCCCCTGACGATTGCTCACCCCTTGTCTGTACCTAACTCCTGGCTGCATCGGGGTTGGAGCAGGCTTAACCGGCTCCTTCGGACGCGGCGGCTACAGGCGAAGCCTAGCACTCGCAGGGGTGTTCCATCTGCCCGGGGGACTCAACAGAGTCAGCGTAGGTTTCGCTGTGGCCGTCCTGAACAGCGGTCCCAGCTACGGGCTCACGCCTGACCTTCTAACCTTTCCCTCCTGTAGTTCCACCCAGTACCTCGGCAGGTATCGTAACAGGGAGTGTGTACATCTACAGCCGCCCTTCTCTTCTCATAGCGCTGACGCGAGGACAACGACTTCCCTGATTGGATAACCGGCAACTATGCGGGACTTTAAATAGTGCCGGAGGGGACTCATTCAGATCACCTCACAGCCTTGATAAAGACCACAGTTGTGGTCGAAACGCGTCGGCCAATCGTTGGAGAGGACCACGGAGGATCCACTATTGGAGTAGGAATAAGACGGAGGTAACGCTGCCCAAGGACTTACTGCAGGAGTCCAGGACTAGCGCTGAGTCGCACACCTTGCCCATTCTGAGAACTTAGTTTGGCTACTAGTTCTCAATTACATCTGGTAATTTGCTGACACTCCTACTTATGATATCTCTGAAGTGGTTCCCTGGTCATATTCATATATATGTGCTTTTAGAGAACTTTTAAATTGAAGTTCTCCATTTCTTATGATAACTGTGTGATCAGTCCTTTTGCAAAAGGATATTTTATTTTATTTTTTTTCCGTGTGTGTACCCTTATGTTATTAAACCTGTTTACGCTATGACGATATTTTCATATCTCTTTTACGCATGATTCCTATTGGAGATACCTGAACAGAAAGGAGTACACGATTATCTGGAATATAAGATAAGAGTTTATTGTGGAATTCACTCTCTTTATATATACATGTGGAAGGGTTGAGGCGCAAAAGTGCTGGGAGATAATATCTTTGTGTCTAGCCGCCCTTCTCCCCTGCGCACTACTCACTGCACTAACCGGTCTTCCCTGCCCCAGAGATAGACTTACAACTGTCAACATGTCACGTGAAGGCAAAGAGGTAGAAGGAGGGGCAGGATTTAACAGTGCAAATAGAGCTCAGAGGGACTTTCCAACATCTCTCTGTTATCTACATCCTGTGCAATGTGCTACTTGTCTCTTTTTACTATGTTAGTCACATTACACTGGAACCGTTTCAGACCCTGTTGCTGGGCTGCAAATTCGATGCTCTATGGCGCAAGCACAAGGTCCCCCTGAGAATGAAGTCATCGCTGGACTTCGCTTCGCATGATGTTTCACAGCCATCTGGTGTTTGCATTTTTTGGAAGTGCCATCAAAAATGCAGACGGACCCGGTCATTTGGAGGGACACTAACGTCATCAGCGGCCCCCATGGACCTCGCATTGCTGAGTAATGGGCCCCATACATCAGCAATTAATTGTGACAATCCTCCGTTCTGGAGATGATTGTCACAATTAATCTTTAATGTGTGGGCTCCCCCTTTTGGTTATCCCAATCATAAATTAATAGGGATCGCCAATCGATTGCTGAATCAGATTTTTAAACATGTTTAAAAATTTGGTTTTATTGGAGTTTCATTTTTGTATGTGTGGGCATTCTACAGGAAAAATCTGCCGATCACTGAAACAATCTGCGGTGTGTGGGCAAGTCAAAAAGTTTGAAGAAAACATTTATCTGGGGAAAAAAATCACTGGATTTGAGAAGCAATTAATTGTGATTGCTGATGTATGGGGGCCATATGTCTAGCCTTATGTGGCGCTACACATGGGGGGGGGGGGGGGGCAAAGTCTGCACAATGATTACGCTTTTTATTATAGTCTGCCGCAGTGTTTTATCCATAACACAAACAAAAAACTCTTCATTTATTTCCTGATGTTAATGCTTTAGAATCAGTGCCTTATAGCTAAAAAAAAAAAACCACGTTATATATTTATACTATGTTAGTATACTATGATTGTCCTCAAACTAACATTGACTTTAAATATATGACCACAGTGTCACAGCCCAACCTACATGGTTAAATAGTTTTTTTTGCGCAATATAGAAATTGACTTTACATTTTCCTTTCTAATATTGCATTCCGACATGCTCCAATGGTTTTCAATTTCATTGAAATACTGATGTAAACAGTTTTTGCCGGGTTTGTTAGATACGGTCACAATTACTCATTTTATAACAATTGTCTTCTAATGGCAATCAGTGGTCGCCAGCTGAACGCATCTCGCTTAAATGGGAATTATACCTTACGGTCGCAAAACAGGAGCCACCTAACGCCAGCCTGCTTCATATTTATTCCTGGAATTTAACTGCAAGCCTTAAAATCTTCAAGGGTGTAAATTTACAATCCTGTTTTACGAGTCTAAAACTGTCACAGTAAAGATGTTGCAAAAAGCATATTATTCATTGTGTAAGAGCTGGTGATGAATTAAAGCAGAGAAAATGTCTTAAAGTGCACATGTGGCTGCCTCGCATTGGAGATCATTACGCACTATACTTACTCCATACACACTACAAAAC
Organism: Crinia signifera; assembly: GCF_055691185.1. NCBI lineage: Eukaryota > Metazoa > Chordata > Amphibia > Anura > Myobatrachidae > Crinia > Crinia signifera. The sequence goes on from NC_139224.1 coordinate 148,642,999, forward strand.
ACCTTGTATGTTCAGTGTTGCCAGTGGCAGAACTTGTGGGTTGTGGGCCCAGGTGCAGAAACATAATTTGGGGCCCCCTCCCTTACCCCATTGCTAGATCACCACTCACTGCTCCTGAATTATACCTCCATCCATTGCTATATCAGCACCCAGCACTCCTGAATTATAGCTCCACCCATTGTTGTATCACCACCCAGCACTCCTGAATTATATATCCACCCATTGCTGTATCACCAACCAGTGCTCCTGAATTATACCTCCAACCATTGCTATTTCACCAACCAGTGCTCCTGAATTATACCTCCAGCCATTGCTATATCACCAACCAGCGCTCCTGAATTATACCTCCTTCCATTGCTATATCACCAACCAGCACTCCTGAATTATACCTCCACCCATTGCTATATCCCCAACCAGCGCTCCTGTATTATACCTCCTTCCATTGCTATATCACCAACCAGCGCTCCTGAATTATACCTCCACCCATTGCTATATCCCCAACCAGCGCTCCTGAATTATACCTCCAACCTTTGCTATATCACCACCCAGCGCTCCTGACTTATATCCTCACCCATTGCTATATCACCAACCAGCGCTCCTGAATTATACCACCACCCATTGCTCTATCACAAACCAGCACTCCTGAATTATTCCTTTTACCCATTGCTATATCACCACACAGTGCTCCTGAATTATACCTCCACCCATTGCTACTGCATATCAGCACCCACTGCTCCTGAAATATACCTCCACCCATTGCCATATCACCACCTAGTGCTCCTGAATTATACCTCCACCCATTGCTATATCACCAACCAGAGCTCCTGAATTATACCTCCACCCATTGCTATATCACAAACCAGCGCTCCTGAATTATATCTCCAACCATTTCTATATAACCACCCAGCACTCTTGAATTATACCTCCACTCATTGCTATATCACCAACCAGCGCTCCAGAATTATATCTCCACCCATTGCTATATCATCACCTACTGCTCCTGAATTATACCTCCACCCATTGCTATATCACCACCCAGGACATGCTATCCTCCTGTGTGGCTCAAGGGGAATTGGCTGGCCATACACTGCTACGACTTCTTGACACACAAAGGGGGAAATTTACTAAGATGTGAAATACACTTCACAGGTCTATGGGCAACCAATCAGAAGCTATTTCTTATTTCTTTTTCACCCTCTAGGAGATAGTAGACAGGATCAGATTGGTTGCCCATAGCAACATGACCTGTGAAGTGTATTTCACATCTTAGTAAATTTCCCCCAAAGTGTCATAACACAATGGTGCTGTACCTGCGGCAGTCATATTAATCCAACGTCGTTCCACACCAAATACTTCGATCTTCTACCTGTGTATTCTTTTGACTTTTTACATTGTGTGGTCTAATATTGCCAAAACTTAAATGGGTATCACACCAAAGAAACTGCTATAGGAGGTTACACCAATCTGTAACAGTAAAGAATAAATGGCTTACATTAAAGCTTAATGTTATAGCTTGGTGTACAAAGTCAAAATAATACAGTGGTAGAAGATGGAAGTATTCAGTGTGGAACGACGTTTGGTTAATATGACTGCCGCAGGTACAGCACCAAGGGAATAGTCAGAAACTATTTGAAGTAAGCTTCAAGTAAGCAGATTGTTGGAGCATTCCATCCCACTGGGTGATCCGTAAAAGTTTAAGATACACACCTATAGCCATAATTGAATTAATCAGACCCTTCAAAGAAAATTTCCAAATTTGAACCTACTATATCATAGTCTTTATTGTGTTCTTCCGAATACTATATGGTTTATGGCATGAAAAGACACAGGGGAGAAGTAGAAATCCCATCCTTTGGATAAAGATTGTTAAGAAACTTAACACCCCCATAAGGACTATTATGTAGGACTCATGCCTAGTGTAAATCTCAGGCCTAGTGTAAATCTCAGGCCAAGTGTAAATCTTAGGACTAGTGGAAATCTCAGGCCAAGTGGAAATCTCAGGACTAGTGGGAATCCTGTATCTCACATGTTACCGGTCGAAAACAAGTCATTTACTGCTAATAAAAATGGCCGATATTTGACTATTTCAGTCACATAAATGACAGCATGCAATTGGATACCGGCATTTATATAGCACTGCACATTCTGTTTATTGCTGCTTTTCTATTCGAAACACTGATAATACAAAACTGGGTAATAACAGACAGACATATGGGTAGGAAGGCTCTGCTCACACGCTTACCATACCTAAAATTTCCTGGTAGCTTCAGCACATAGGATAATTTCTATAGTCATTTATACTCATGTGCAGTCGCTGAGTGCGAGTGGCCATGGCGAATAGTTTATTCGCCGTGCGCTCGAACACAAAAATGCGGGCAGAGGGATGCGTGGGCGTTCCCATGAAAATACTGGGCGTTCTCATGGTAATTCCCAATGATCCGGGTGCGGGGGACAGGCAGCTGACCTCAGCGGCTGTCAGCTGCCCGCATGCTTCCCGCATGCTTCCCGCACAGGGCACCCGCAGAGGTTTCTTAGATCTGCGAGCGATTGCAAGATCATCCGATGGTCAGTGACCATCAAATGATTTTGTCCTCGCACGCAAGGCTACGAATGGAAGTTTCTGCAAAACATCCATTCGAATGGGTCACCTGTGCGTGCGGTGGGTGGCGTTAAGTGGAATCGCAAGGTAGCGAAATTCGCAGTCTTGAGAGTCACCCAGAACAAAGGCTACAGGCCCTTATTCTGGTTCACTCACAATGGCAAATTCCTTCCCAAATGGACAAAACCATGTGCACTGCAGCGGGGGCATAGTGTCAGTGCTGCTCACCGGCGCCGCCTGCATCACCTCGAATGCGGCCAAAGGGAACAGAAATCATTGGATGGTTGCAAACCTTTGAATGATTTCTCTCCCCTTTGTAAATAATTTATTTCCGTCTGAGATCGGCAAAGACGAGGTGGGCGCTGACGGCAGATGACTCCATTGCCTCGGGATTCTGCCACTGGGGACTGCCCACACTTGCACACAATGCTGCCCACCTGGTCGGACAGCCCTGAAATTGGCAGGAAGGCTTTAAATCGGGAAACGGAGTTGTCCCTCTGTACGTCTCCCAGTAAATCTCTGCACTGAGGGAGTTATTCTGGTTCATTCGCAATGGAAAATTCCTTCTCAAATGGACAAAACCATGTGCACTGCAGGGGGGCAGATGTAACATGCACAGAGAGAGTTACATTTGGGTGAGTAGTTTTGTTTCTGTGCAGGAAAAATACCGACTGCTTTATTTTTACACTGCAATATAGATCTTACTTAAAACCAAACCCAAATCTAATTCTCTCTGCACATGTAACACGCCCCACCTGCAGTGCACATGGTTTTGTCCATTTGAGAAGGAATTTGCATTTGCGAGTGAACCAGAATATGGGCCTGATAGTGTAATAACCAAAGTAGAGGAGGAGGGATCCATTTATTATCCATTATTTATTTTGGCTCATTTCTGTCATGTCAGTTCTGTGGTTTTTGCCTGGTATTGGACTCTTTGGTGGCCTCTGGTGGTGAGTCTGTGCCATTACAGCTCAGTCTTCTGTGAGCTGATTTATGCACAAATCTGGGAGTTAATGACCTTGTTATCCCAGTTGGGAGTTGGGCTGGATCTGTCACAGGTTTTTGATCACCTGAGCCCTTCTTAAGGCATTCTCCCCGGCACTGCCCTGCCGGTGATAATTTCCTGTTCCTGTTGCAGGGAGCTGCAGTCCTTTGCTTCCTGCTGGTCATCTGTCAGTTCATTGCTTCTTGCAGTGTGTCCTGGTCTTGTCCTGGTCTTTTCCTGGTCCTGTCCTGGTCAGCATTCCTGTCTTGTCCAGTTCTTCCAGTCGTTCCCAGCCTGCTTCCATCTGATGCAGCTGGGTGTCGTGGTCCTGTTGCTGTGTGTCCAGTTCAGGTCACATAAGTGCCCCAGTGGAGCCTGGTTCTGTTCTTTATTTATTTAAAAAGTTCTGGCAAGCTGCCATATTCCTTTTGTTATTAAACTGTTTCCTTTGTTACTTTATATTTCCCTTGGTCTAGCTCTTCCAGGTGTCGAGAGGCCCACGGTAGTGCGTACATGCTTTTTGGGAGTACCGTGTGTTTGTGTACTCATTATTTACTTTGGCGTGTTTAAGGTTGGAGTCACCCCGGTTCTGTTGCATCCGGTTTCTGAGACTGGGTTGTACTCCTCGTCCTTGGCCTGGTGCCACTAGACAGGGTGTTACTCCCAGATAGCGCCAGTTAGCTAGACCGCCTCTTGTCTCTACCTCTGACGGTCAATGTAGTCTTGTCACCACGTAACACTTGTTTGCATCGGGGTTGGAGCGGGCCTAACTCGCTCCTTCGAATGCGGCGACTACAGGAGAAGCCTAGTTACCAGCAGACTACGGCCACCTGTCCGAAGAGTTCAACAGAGTTAGTCTAAGTGTCGCCGTGGCCATTCTAAACGGCGGTCCCGGGTGTGGGTTCACACCCAAAACCCTAACACTTTCAAAGCATTTGCTTTGAGCAGGCTTACCCAGCCATCTGTTGGCAGCAAGTGAAACTACATCTACTACCTTTCGAAGCATTTGCATTCAGCGGGCTTACTAGTACAACAATAAATAAATCAGAGCACTATGATCATAGGTCAGCTGAAGATGACTTTTGTATCCGTCTCTCCGTCCACCTATGGCCTACCTGGAGATTTTTACTCTACAGACCAGAAAATATTGTAATTTTTTTTTTCCGCGTAATGTCCTATGGTCTATTGTAAGCTTAGCTGCACTATCAAAAGTTATATTTTCTATATCTGTATGTTGAATGCGGCACTCCATAGACACGCACTGATCAGTGTATCTTTATTTCCAAACTCACTGGGGTAAATTTACTAAGATGGGAGTTCTATTGAAGATGGGATGTTGCCCACAGCAACCAATCAGATTGTATCTATTATCTTCTAGAAGGTGCTAAGGCAACATCTCATCTTCTACTCCCTACTTAGGGCCAGATGTATCAAGGGTACTTGTTTTCTAGCACGGCGCCCACTAAGCAAATAGGTTAGTGGGCTATTCTGCGTAGGAAAATCGCATCGCGTACCGTGTATAGTGCTGTACGATGCGTGCGATGCGATGTCCATATTTAGTGCACAGGAGTGCTTATACAATGACATATCGCATAGGATCGCATGGCACCAAATGCAATGCGATATTTCATTGTTTAAGCACCCATGCCATGTGATGTGATGGGTGCTTACTATGCCATTGCATCACCCCCACTATCCACACCACCCTGAATAGTAGCGAGCGGCGGCGGAACGCATCCTCCAACCTTTTCATACCCCCACTATCCACGTCGGTGTGGAGTTGATTTTATATAGTGTGGCCACCGAGCCCGAAGCGTGGAATACATGTAAAGTAATGCGCGTCCACTCGCCATGCTTCGGGCTTCGGGCACTATATGAAATCAACTCCACGCCGACGTGGATAGTGGGGGTATGAAAAGGTCGGAGGACGCGTTCTGCCGCCCCTCACGGGGCTCGCTGCGCATGGCACGCTTCGGGGTAGCGTGGATAGTGGGGGTGTTTTAGGAACACATTCACTCCAGCCATATCATACATCTGAAAATATGGAAAATCGCATCGCATCACATGTCATGCAAAAAGCGCATGCGATGCGATGCGATTTCACTACATTAGCGTACGTAGAAAATCTGGGCGCCGTGCTAGGAAACAAGTACCGTATCAAGCTTGAAAAAGTGATAAAATGGAGAGTGATAAACAGCCAGTCAATCAGCTCCTACCTGTCATGTGAGAGGCTGGGTTTGAAAAATGATAAGTAGGAGCTGATTGGCTGTTTTTTTATCACTCTCCACTTTATCACTTTTTGAAGCTTGATATATCTGGCCCTTAGTAAATTTACCCCACTAGGTTACGGAACTCATGTTTACAGCACATACTCCATCTCTCATAATAGCCAAGTACAACTGCGCACTAAGCAGCGTGATATAATTTACCACTGGGCAAAATTCTCAGCAGGGATAATATATTACGGTGTATACAGTGTGTCCTAGTTCACGTTCTAGCTGTGCAGCACTGAGTGTGTGCCTGAATGAAATACACAAATTAAACTCCATTGATTTTGCTGTGGTCTCTCGCTTGGACGATAGAATTTTGTTTTCATACAGATTTGCTGAACATTCTTTTGTTTTAGGCAATTACATGGTTGCCAGGGAAACTATTAATGGGAGTTAATGTAAGTGTAAAGTAAGGATAGAAGGCTCCTTTAATGGTAATTCTCTATCTATATAGAGAATGTCTCTGCAGAAAGACCTTTTGTTCTCTTGGATAATATGATTTTTGCTCGTTGCCTCGCCGCAGAGACTTTCCAACACGTATGCCCCAGATGCAGTAATGTGCGGCTCAGCTCAGAGAGGAATTGTTAATGTGTGATGGGAGATGAATGTATTTGTTTATACCTTTATAATACACATCAATAGAAATGTGTTACTGACATCTCTGTAAATAATACTTGTATATATCTGCCACAGTCGGATACCAGAGCCGGTGAGTGTTCCGGCAGCTGCATTACTGTGCACTGTGATCTGGACTGGGACCCTACTGTATGTGTGTTGTGACCTGGATTTACCACTTATCCCAACAGGACGTGGGCAACTGAGTTATCAGCATTTAAGAAATAGAATCAACTTTATTGGCCATGTGTGCTTGCGCGCAATAGGAATTTTTTGCGGATTACAGTGCAGCATCAAGCAGGGATGAAGGGGGGGGGGGGGGGGGGCATTACATACGTTACATTAGGACATTACATGCGGGGGGCACATACCCGCCGAGCTGTGCAGCACCTAGGCAGCCATCAGCGGCGCCACTGGTCGTTGCAGCAGCCAAGTGAGTAACATATAAGCAGGGACAGTACAGTTATCACACGGGAACACATACCCGCCGATTTGCTCAGCACCCAGGCAGCCATCAGCGGCGCCACTGGTCGCCGCAGCAGCCAGGCAGGTGACAATATAAGCAGGGACAGTACAGTTTATCACACTTGGAACACATGCAGGGGACACATACCCACCGAGTCGCACAGCGCCTAGGCAGCCATCCGCGGCGCCACTGGTCGTTGCAGCAGCCGGTGGGTAACAATATAAGCAGGGACAGTACAGTTATCACACAGGGGACACATACCCGCCGAGCTGCACAGCGCCTAGGCAGCCATCAGCGGCGCCAGTGGTCGTTGCAGCAGCCAGGTGGGTAACATTATGAGCACAGTATGAGGTAACAGTGTGGGCAAAGACAGCACAGTTGTAGCAGAGACAGTACAGTTATCACATAGGGACAAGGGATACATATGGCTGAGTGCACAGTTCCTAGGCAGCCATTGTGGCACCCTCTTGAATCTTCCTGTAGGGAGAGCCGCGGGCAGCGTGGGTGGTGGCGGCGAGGGGGTTGGAGAGAGAGTCACTGAGGCCTGGGCAGAGTCAGTGAGGCCTGGGGCTGGAGTTGGTGGGGGAGAGAGAGTCACTGGGGGCCAGGGCAGAGTCAAGTCAAGTCGAGTTGAGTTGAGTGGGGCCTGGGGCTGGAGACTGGGCCTGCAGGAAAGGAAGCCAACGCTGGTCTCCTGAGGGCAGAGGCTCCCTCTCCTGTGGTCTCTCTCCTGGGGATGAAACTGCAAGCTGGGGGGGGGGGCTACCGCTGGTGTCCTCACGCAGCTTCCCCTCACCTCTCCCTCCGATGGTCGCCGGGAGCCTGGTGGACGGGGGTCCTCATCAGCCATTGCGCTTGTGGTCTGCTCGGCTAGAGGCCTCCTCCATACATCCATGTGGGGCCTCCGCTAGGCCGGACTGCCGCTGCCTGGGTGATCCCTCTCTCCTGCTGCTGTTTCACAGCTTCAACGGGCGCGATTCAATTCCAGCAGTGGGGGGCCGGGGGATGGGAGCTCCGTGGATGGAGCGGGAGCTCCACAGTGTGCGTCCCCAAACCCAACTGGGGGGAGTCGCCCGCCCGCAGGCCGATGGTGCTGCGCCTGCCGTCCCGCCGGGGGTGCCGTTTGCAGCGCTTGCCGCCGGGGGTGCACAGCGCTGCCTCCTCCCTCCCCTCTCCGCCGTCACGCTGCCCGCCGCTCCGGAGGCCGGGGATGGTGGAGCTCCGTGGATGGGGGACCGGAGCTCCACGTGCAATGACAGCATCGCTGCACTGTTGCACTCAGTCGTGTTCATGGGGCAAATAGGCAAGGTAGTGAATCTGAAGGATAGCGCTCAGAGGTAGCTATGCCCCAAGGTAAAGTAAACCTTGTACAAATAAACATACAAAACCAAACACTGCTTGGATGAAATCACAGATTGATTGTATAAATGGGTGGACATGAATGATCCAGATTGTTCAATCCTACCAATTCTCCCCTATTAAACAAACAGGGGAGACAGAATAGAATACAACATAGGACCTTATTTAGATCTGAGCTCAGTACAAATTTGTTTGGAAAATGGGCAAAACCATGTGCACTGCAGGTGGAGCAGATGTAACCTGTGCAGAGAGAGATAGATTTGGGTGGGGTGTGCTGGAACTGAAATCTAAATTGCAGTGTAAAAATAATGCAGCCAGTATTTACCCTGCACAGAAACAAAATAACTCACACAAATCTAACTCTCTATACATGTTACATTTGCCCCACCTGCAGTGCAAATGGTTTTGCCCATTTTCCAAACAAATTTGTACTGAGCTCAGATCTGAATAAGGCCCATAGTGCCAGAGGCGTAGGGAGGGCGCCAATTGGTGGAATGGCGTCGCCAGCCCACCCCCCTCCGCAAATGATCCCTGCAAGTATCATACAGCGGTGGGCAGCGTGTGCCGGCGGATGCCCTGCCTGGCGCCTGCCTCCTGCCTTGCTGCTGCTGCTCGGTCCGGCTTCCGCGGCAGCCATCAATTAAGCGACCTGGTCCGGGGGGGCAGAGTGTCATCTGCTCCCCACAACCCTACCTTCCCAGGCCAGCGCCTCCCGAGTCTCAACTGTTGGGGGGAGGCAGGCAGACAGGGCTTCCCGAGTCCCGACCGTCGGAGGGAGGCTAGCACACAATGATCCTGCTCCCATTGGCCGCTCAGCATTTAAGGGATATGGAGTAGCAGGTGTCAACAGAATGTGTCTGCCTCCATAGTAGGCTACAAAAAGATGGCCGCTGTACAACCAATGGAGAGCCAGGTTTCCTTTCCATGGAACGCAAGGGTGGAAAAAGGGGAGGGCTAATCCGGGGCTTGCTATCAAACGAAGAGGAGCAGCACGATGAAGAGACACCCACGGACTGGAAGAGAGGGCAGAGGTGAGCAGTGTCTCCTAATATATATATATATATATATATATATATATATATATATATATATATATATATATATATATATATATATACACCGTATATACTAGAGATGTGCGGGCTCGGATTCCTCAGATCCGAGCCAGCACGGACGTCATCAATCCGGGCCCAGATACGAGCAGCGCTCTGCGCTTCCCGCCTTACTCGAATCCGGGCGCACGGGCAAAACGTCATCGCCCGGCGTCGGATTCTCGCGAGATCACGGAACCCTTAAATTCCGCAACCTCGCGCCGCCATCTTCACTCCAATCTCGGAGAAGGGTAGGGAAGGGTGTGCTGCTGCTGTGTGTGGTCTCTGCTGGGGCCCGTGCTGCTGTGTACTGTGTATCTGCTCAGTGATCAAGACATCACCATTGCAAGGATGACTGGTGCTGTGTTCTGTCTCTCCTTTGTGCTGGGGCCTGCCTCTGCTGAATCTGCTCCTGTATAGTCAGTCACAGTGTGATAGTCCACTGGTGCTGCTAGTGCCACTGCCTGCCCTGCACTGCCTAGTGTCTGCTGCAGTCTGCTCTCTGCTGTTGCCACTGGCTAGTGCCTACCAGTATCTATTGCAGTATATAATTCCAGTGTGCTGTTGCCCCTGGCTATCAGTACCTATCACAGTATATAATTCCAGTTTGCTGTTGCCACTGGCAGTGGCTACCAGTATTTTATTTATTGCAGTATATAATTCTAGTCTGTTGTTGCCACTAGCTACCAGTATTTATCGCAGTATATAATTCCAGTCTGCTGTTGCCGCTGGCTACCAGTATTATTTATCACAGTATATAAATCCAGTCTGCTGTTTCCACTGGCTACCAGTATTTATTGCAGTATATAATTCCAGTCTGCTGTTGCCTCTGGCTACCAGTATTATTGATCACAGTATATAAAAATCCAGTCTGCTGTTTCCACTGGCTACCAGTATTTATCGCAGTATATAATTCCAGTCTGTTGCCACTGGCTACCAGTATTTATTGCAGTATATAATTCCAATCTGCTGTTTCCACTGGCTACCAGTACTATCAGTCCAGGGGTGCCCACATGTGTGCTGTATTTGTCCAGGGGTGCCCCCATGTGTCCTGTATCAGTCCTGGGTTGCCCGCATGTGTGCCGTATAATTCCAGGGGTGCCCCATGTGTCCCATATCAGACCAGGGGAGCTGCCCTTTTTTTTAATGAAAATAAAATTAAGGTGTTTTTTTTTTTTTTACTGCAAGGGCTGTTAAATGCGCTGTAGTCCAGGGGTGAGCCACGAGTTCTGTATAATTCATGGGGTGTTGCTAAGTAAGGTGTGCTGCTCTTTTTTATAATTAAAAGAATACCCATTTTTATTTTTACTGCAGGAATTTGTCTGCCGTATAATTCCATGCCTGCCGCCATGTGTGCCGTAACAGTCCAGGGGTGCCGCCATCTGTGCCGTATAATTCCATGTGTGCTGTATCAGGTCAGGGGTGCCACCATCTGTGCCGTATAATTCCTGGGGTAAGCCAAGTCTGCCGTATAATTCATGGGGTGCTGCCAAGTGTGCTGTATTAGTCCAGGGGTGATGCTAAGCGTGCCATATCAGACTAGGGGGGATGCTAAGTGTGCCATATCAGTCCAGGGGTGATGCTAAATGTGCCGTATCAGTCCAGGAGTGATGCTACCTGTGCCATATCAGTCCAGGGGTGATGCTAGGTGTGCCGTATCAGACTAGGGGGGATGCTAAGTGTGCCATATCAGTCCAGGGGTGATGCAAAATGTGCCGTATCAGTCCAGGGGTGATGCTACCTGTGCCATATCAGTCCAGGGGTAATTCTAGGTGTGCAGTATCAGCCTAGAGGGTATGCTAAGTGTGCCATATCAGTCTAGTGTTTGTGCCGCACACTTGTGTGACTTATCATAGTTACCCAGCTACCTCGGTGCAACCTTTTGCCCTAAAAACAATATTGTAAGCTGTGAGCTGTTCAGAATAGACTGTAAATGAGTGGAAATGAATGTTATTGAGGTTAATATAGTGTATGAGCAAAAAAAAAAAAAAAATCTGCGATTTTAGCAGTTTTTATGCTTTTTTAACAAAAAAATCAGAACCCAAAACCCAAGAAATCCAAACACAAAACACTTAGGAGGTGTTTTGGCAAAACCCATTAGAACCCAAAACCTCAAGGTAATCAGAACCCAAAACCCGAAAAGTGGCCGGTGCACATCTCTAGTATATACTCGAGTATAAGTCGACCCAAATATAAGCATAAAAAATGTTCTGAAAAAGTAGGCTTATACTCGAGTATATATGATATATATATATATATATATATATATATATATATATGTTTGAAAGCCACTCCCCTAATATTACATTCATGCCCATTTTTTCATTCCCTTTCCCTGTAAGAAGCTGGGTTACTTGCTTGTGCCTGTCCCCCAGGCTGAAAGTTGCCAGTCAGCCCGTTACAGTGTCTTATATAGTGCAGCAGATTCCGTTACAGTGTATTATATAGCGCAGCAGATTCCGTTACAGTGTGTTATATAGCGCAGTAGATTGCGTTACAGTGTCTTATATAGTGCAGCAGATTCCGTTACAGCGTCTTATATAGTGCAGCAGATTCCGCTACAGTGTCTTATATAGTGCAGCAGATTCCGATAGAGTCTCTTATATAGTGCAGCAGATTCCGTCACAGCGTCTTATATAGTGCAGCAGATTCCGTTACAGTGTCTTATATAGCGCAGCAGATTCTGTTACAGTGTCTTATATAGCGCAGCAGACTCCGTTGCAGTGTCTTATATAGTGCAGCAGATTCCGTTTCAGCGTCTTATATAGCGCAGCAGATTCTGTTACAGTGTCTTATATAGCGCAGCAGATTCGGTTGCAGTGTCTTATATAGTGCAGCAGATTCCGTTTCAGCGTCTTATATAGCGCGGCAGATTCCGTTACAGTGTCTTATATAGCTTAGCAGATTCCGTTACAGTGTCTTATATAACACAGCAGATTGCGTTACAGCATCTTATATAGCGCGGCAGATTCTGTTACAGTGTCTTATATAGCGCAGCAGATTCCGTTACAGCGTCTTATATAGCGCGGCAAATTCCGTTACAGCGTCTTATATAGCGTGGCAGATTCCGTTACAGTGTCTTATATAGCTCAGCAGATTCCATTACAGTGTCTTATATAGCGCAGCGGATTCCATTACAGTGTCTTATATAGCGCAGCAGATTTCGTCACAGTGTCTTATATAGTGCAGCAGATTCTGTTACAGGTTCTCATATAGCGCAGCAGATTCCGTTACAGTTTCTTATATAGCGCAGCAGATTCCGTTACAGTGTGACACTGTATAGCGCAGTAGATTGCGTTGCAGTGTCTTATATAGTGCAGCAGATTCTGTTACAGTGTCTTATATAGCGCAGCAGATTCTGTTACAGCGTCTTATATAGCGCAGCAGATTCCGTTACAGTGTCTTATATATTTCAAATGTAACATGCCAACTTGCTCCGGGCACCATGGCACCTAGCTACACCACTGCATAGTGCAGATCAATACAATTCAAGGGTTTTTAATGTAGACAATGCACTTACAATAAAGTGACTTGGTTAAAAGCATAAAACAAGTGGTCCAGGCAAGCAGCAGGCAATGTAAATGGATCGTCCTCGAGTCTGGGTTCCTTGGTTTGGAACAAGGGGGTCTCAAGCAGGGATTCACCATCGCCACAGCACACTTTCAGGGGTACTTGTATATTATCAGGGTGCCCGGCTTTTCAACGTATGCTAAGCTGCATTGTCAGTGTAGCCGGCCCGGTGATAATACAGGAGGCAGCAGGGTGGTGTGGTTTATACTTACCCTCCTCCGGCCTGGGCACCACGTCGATCCCGGCTGACTCCCCACAATCCACGGTGACTCCCCGGCAGTTGCATTCAGTCCCCCTGCTCCGGCACTCGCAGCGGACGATGTACGTAATTCAGCGTAGTGCCGCTGGCGGCGCATCACATGGTTCCCCTGCCCCCCCAGAGGCACTACGCTAATTGCGTACAGCGTCCGTGGCAAGTGCCGGAGCAGGGGGACTGAATGAGACTGCCGGGGAGTCACCGTGGATCGCGGGGATCGACGCGATGCCGGAGGATACGGTAAGTATAGACCAGCCATTTTACCCCCACTATCCACGTCATACCCCCACTATCCACGTCATACCCCCAGTATCCACATCGGTGTGGAGTTGATTGTATAAAGTGTGCCCGAAGTGTGCCGTATCCGCATGCACTCGCCACGCTTTAGGCTCAGTGGCTTGCTGCACTCACCACACTTTATAAAATCAACTCCACACTGACGTGTATACTGGGGGTATGACATGGATAGTGGGTATATTAAGCATTGTGTATTTAGGGCTCCAGAGCCACTTACGTAGTTTACGTAGCCAGCATAGTGCTGTATTGGTAATCTCAATACACCACTACGTAAACAACGTAATGGGCGCCCTGAGAATACACAAGTACCCTTTCAGGGAGCCACAAGTCCAATGTAGCAGCAGATTCACACTTAAAGAGTATATTGTTGATTGAAACTTTGAGATTGTAATAGAAGATTGTAGAATGTTAATTGTTACACCTAGACACAGATGGATCATAGACAATGGAAAGTGATATCTCTGTGTTTCAGTTGGTAGCCTCTAGGCAGCTGTCAATTCTTTGCAATGTCATCTCCGAGAGAGGAGAATTTGTACATCAAGATCTCATTTGCCAGGATACAAAGCCCAAGTCTGGCTGAGGACCTGTCATCTGCTGGTAAAACGGCATTGAAGTCTTTTAAAAGTCAAATGCAGATACAGTACGTCTCAATGACTGAGTGCTATAACAGTCAGGAACTGGTGTAATTATATGGTATATCCTTCCTCTAAAGCACAATGACAGAGACGATCTATCTATAAACCCTAGGCGTGTCTCCTACGTGTTCCTGGACAGGCCAGTGGTATGATAAGCGCTACCCACTGAGCATAGCTTTAATTAGACTTTGGGACAGAGTTGAATGATAGTCTTTATTCGGCAGCGTGCATCTACACTAGTGCCCAAATGAATGAAATAGAAAGTGTTCTTTCACAATGGCAGTCCAGTGAAGGTTGTGTTGGCCAAGTGGTCGGTGTGGGTAAGAAGCATTGGGGTTTGGGTGCAGAGGCCAATCATGGCAAACAACCAAAGTATAAATTACTTGGGTCGCTGGCAGCAGGAGGCGCACGGAAAGGGGGGGGGGGGTAGTAATTACTAAGGCTTCTTGGAGGGGCTGGGTGGAGGCTCGGGGCCGCATCACCCTTATTTGTTTCAGCCAGCAGCAGTTCTTCTCCAACCCACCCCCCACTGCTGTGTGCTTGGCTGCGGTAGATAAGAGGATATTGTGATCATTTTCCTAAATAGAAAATGAACGTGTCTTATTTTTTTTGTCTCATTTGTATGATTTGGTCTCATTATTATGTTGAGGAAGTTCTAGGTCAAATTTATATAGAAATATCGAAAATTCTGAAGGGTTCATAAACTTTGTAGCACCACTGTACGACACACACAGAATATGTACAAATGCACACACACACACACACACACACACACACTCAGCACACACACATTTATTTTTTTTTTTAAAGGAAAAAGCTCCCTATAGAACTAAACACGACTGGGCCGGGTGACACTGGACCTGGTGATTGAGCTCCTCCGACTGTCTGTGATTACATGCTGGAACCGATGAGAGATACACAGGGTACAGCCGCAGGTGAGAGACGTGGTTGTTACACCACCACAGATAGACCAACAAGTAGAACAGAGCGCAGTGCACACGGTGTCATTGCAGGATTGGGCACTGGCAGAGCAACTGTTCACCGAGTGGTGCAGCAGACACTTATGACCAGTGCATGTTCCGTGTATATAATCCTCTTCACCAATAATTTTATGCTAACTTATGTTGGTAATTTAGGGGACATTGACATACAAAACTACAAAATGTGGTGACTAACATTAAATCGAATTCCCATTGCGGATGGTTAGCTATATCTTCTTGCTGGTAGTGAATATATCCTGACTGATTGCTTGCACACTGGGCTCTGGAATATCAGAGTTGGACCCAATTTTTCATTTTAGTTTGAGCAGTACATTATTGTGTTATATATTCTATGTATTTCATGTTATGACCACATACACTTTACCATGAGAACGCCTGTCGGCCTTCAATGGTCGACACACTGCATGTCGACCAAATAGGCTTGACGTAATGACCTTTTCCCCAATGTCAGACGGCCCCCTGACTTTCTGAATGTAAAGTATCTACGGTAATTCATGTGCTGTGACATTTAATTCAATCTTATGTGCACCAGAGCCATTGGATGTAACGTCGCCCGCTGCCCGCCGGGCCGCCACCACCCCCCTCGCATGCCACGATCCTCCGCACGGCTGCGAATGGATGTTTTGCATAGGGACAAAATCATGATTTTGTAAGCTCTCGCAGATCTGAGACACCAAATGTGGGAAGCTGGCAGGCAGACATCCACTGACTCCAGCTGCCCGTCCCCTGCGTCATCGGGGTATTACCATGAGAACGCCTAAAGTTTTTATGGGAACACCAATAAAATGCTGGGTGTTCCCATGGGCGCATCCCCCGGCCCGCCAACCCCTCCCGCACTGTTGTGTGTGAGCGCCTAGTAAATAATCTATTTGCCGTGGCCGCTTGCCTTGCGCATAAATGACTAGGCGCAGTCGCAAAAAAATGCTCCCCTGCGGCGAGTACACGCAGGGGAGCGTGTAAATCAGAATACGGGCCTATTTAGGTTTTTCTCCGAAGCATTTTAAGCAGCCTTGGACCTTGGCACCTTAGGCTTCCATCCTGCCCTGCTCAGTTACTCCGATCTGTAAATGATGGCCTGTGGGCAGTAGTATCTCCAATGATTCATCTAGGGGTCAACTCTATGGAATTTGCTTCCCCACACAGTTTGAGAATACTCCACTCTAGAATTTCAAAAGCAGACTCAAGACTTTCATGTTTATTCAAGCATTTCCATATTTTTTCTTTTGATATGTCCGTGCTCTCTGTGTTTTCTAAAAAGCTTTTCCGTAATAATTTTTTTCTGTACCGTGTTGTGCTAATTCTGTTACAATTATTATTTTAATTATGAGTATTTGTATTATTACTATTATTATTATATAAAACAAAACTAACCAATAACCATAAAACATTAAAGAACCTTCTGTGGATTAATAATCCTTCTAAATTCCAGAGATGTTTCATTCCCTTCTATTCCCACCGTTCTAACCATGCCCGTAGCACTATGATGCCAGTATTAATGTGATCAAGATAATTTTTGGTAACAATTTTTACAATATTAATCGTTTTGGCCACCGTACCTTGACAGCGCGTCTTTGCTTGTCTAACCACCACTGTGAGTAACATATGTTGCAATGTCAAGCACCGCTCAGCCAAGTGCAAAGTGAATTTAAATGACTATAAAGTATCAGAGGAACCCGTATGTGAGCAGAATATCTGTATCTTGCATAGTTCCGGACTGGTCTGCTTAGGTAGGAAGCTCTAGCATTCCCCAGGTGAATGTAATAATGCACAGATATACTGCAACAGGCAGCTCTCTGGCGCGGGTGCATTACAGAAGCAGGCCAGATAACATTACACCTCAATGGTAGGAAAAATCTGATACTGTATATACCATTAGTGAACCTGCCCAACCCTAATGCAGAATGTTGTCATGACTGCCTGCAAACTCTTTGGTCACTTTAGACAGGGGGCCAGGGGGCCCCTCTCCCTCTTGTCGTTACTGGCCATAAACTGCAAGGGAGAGTATTACACTGTCACAACACAGAGTGAAGGCAGTATAACCTTACAGTCCATAGAGTCGCTAACATGGCAGATAACAGCAAGTGGCAATATTAGCAGCAAAGCCTTGCATGTAGACCATACATATAGATAGTGTCACTGACTAGGTTGCACATTCAAATGTAAGGACATGTTCTACGGCAAAGGTAGGAACATTGCTATAAGAGAGTACATGTAAACTCCAATGTTGATGGGAGAGTGCATGTAAACCCCATGGGTAAGCATGATAGTCAGGGTATCTGGATTATCAGAGAGTTGTACCCATATTATATGCGGTCTACAATTGGAGGTGGTCAGAAAGAATAGGGAAAAATGACGTTGGAAAGTACGTACAAACTTGCTGGTATTAGATGTTTTGCAGGATCTATTCTAGAATGTACAACAGGCAGATAATCCGAAAGCCTTAATGGGGAAATGCCCATAAGGGGCTCAGGTTAAAGGATCAATAGTCAATGAGTTACTGCAAGTGGGGGGGGGGGGAGAAAAATATATTCACCACATGGAAAGCTTGTTTTTGTCCTTCTGTACCTTGCTCTGTAAATTTCACAGGCTCAGCACTGCCTATGATTAAAAACCCGCCCATAATGAGGCTGCTGCTGTCCTCCTCGGGCCTGAAAAGCATGCGATGAGCTCCACCAATCAGAGATCAGCACAAGCCTCTCAGCCTCTGACCTCTTGTACAAAGTCTCATGTGACTTAGTCAACTCCCAGTAATGCACTGCACACTTGTGCACTCAGTGTGTGTCAGCTCCCGATGCTTAGCACCAATAATTATTGTCACATCGGCAGATACAGTAGATGAAGCTGCAGCTACCCCACTCCCATGCACAAACCTTTAACTAAAAAAAAACAAATGCCGGCCACAGGGGGCCCCTAGATAGAGGGGGCCCAGGGGTACTGAACCCCCTGAGCCCCCCCCCCCCTTTATCCAGCCCTGGGCGGAAGACATATACAATGGGAGGCACTTAATTAAATATAAAGTTTGCAGCGATTAATACAAGGATATTTCACATATTTTCTAGAACATTTTTTATTTTGCTAAAAGTGTAATTGCAATAAATACTTTACATCAAGGACAAGAAAGAAATGAACGGACATAGAATAAAAGCCTAAAAATGTGCTAATGGCAATACTGTTTCCGTACTTCTGTGAAAGTGCCGCAATACTGGTATAATTATGCTTTTACCGGAGGAATGATTTTCAAATATGATATTTATAAACATAATGGAATGAGTGCAGTGCACCTATTAACAGTCATAATGCTTTCTAGTCCTTTCCAGATCGGAAGATCAAATAACAAATGGACATTTTAAATAATATAAGATGAAAAGGGGTGTGATATAATAGATCTACAATATCTATGTAGACAGTCAAAAAGTTGACGTATCATTGACATGTATTAGGTTGACAAAAGGTTGGCAGTGGTAAAGGTGGACAGGTATAAATTGTCATCAGGGTGAAAAATAGGCATGACAATGGTCAACGCAAAAATGGTAAATTTTATGTTTTTTTCAGGCCAAATCCATGTTGTGTGTTCAGTACAGACATGTACCGTCGGGGCTAGCTTCGGGCAAGATGGCTGGCTTCATTGAAGATGGCTGGCTTTATTGAAGATGGCTCGCTATGGGCAGGATGGCTCGCTTTGGGCAGATGCCTTGCTAGAGGCAAGATGGCTTGCTTCAGTCAAGATGGCTTGCTTCAGGCAAGATGACTTGTTTGAGGCAAGATGGCTTGTTTGAGGCAAGATGGCTCTCTTCAGTCAAGATGGCTTGCTTCAGGCAAGATGGCTTGCTTCAGGCAAGATGGCTTGCTTCATGCAAAATGGTTTGCTAGAGGCAAGATGGCTCCCTTCATCAAGATGGTTCACTTCAGTCAAGATGGATCACTTCAGTCAAGATGGCTTGCTTTAGGCAAGATGGCTCACTTCAGTCAAGATGGCTCGCTTCAGTCAAGATGGTTCACTTCAGGCAAGATGGCTCACACAACGCTACTGCTGCTCTCGCCACAGGATACTAATCACAATAAATGTCCATGTGGAGAGAAAAATTCAAGCAAATGTTGGAAAAACATGTGAAAAACACAAAACACGTGTCAACCATTTGGGTGCCGACAACTGTCACACTGACTTTTTGAACTTGTTGACTTTTCTACCTGTCGAACTTAAGCACCTTTGAGTGTTGCTTTGTCATCTGTCAACCTTGTGTACCAGACAACCGAATGCATGTCGACCATATGATGTCGACTTACTGAATGCCTACCTAGACATTTTAGATCAGGGCTGGGCAACACCGGCCCTCCAGATGTTAGTGAACTACACATCCCAGGATGCTTTGCATTAGTTTTGCTATGTGTCCATGCTGAAACTGATGCAAGGCATGCTGGGATGTGTAATTCATCAACATCTGGAGGACCGGTGTTGCCCAGCCCTGTTATAGATCATCTGGATAGTGAAGAAAGGAGGGTCTGTCAAAAGCAGTGAAATTGGTCTTTAAGATAATGGCGCATCCAAAGATGCAAAGATGCTGAGGTATTACTGAGGGTATTAGTAGTATCATCACATGTCCCCCCAAAATGATTGTAATGGGCAATACATGAGGCCAGACACCCCCCAGAGTGATGAGAAATGGAGTTGTTATTTTAACCACCCGCGATTTGAAGTCCATTTTGAACAGTTGCATGGTCTCTCGGTGCTTTTGTAAGGCTAATAAGAAAGGAAAGGAGAGGTGTTTACCTAGTGGTTTCAATTCCAACACAACTAAAATTTCATTCCAACTTTATGATCTGCTTTTGCTTTCACCATCACAACCTAAGCTGCGCTCAGCGGCGTTTTCCAGTTATCTTTATAATGAAGAAATAAAGACGATGCTGAACTTTTTCTTCTTCCAACTTAGCAACTGTGCTACTGTGCAACATGAGATTTGTTTGGTGGAATAATAAAATGACTCATACTAATTAGACATCCTGGGGTTATGAAAACAGCCAGTGTTATTACTATTACCGTCTATTCTAAAATTTTAAACCGATCTGTTGTATTTAGGAAGGTGCGCTGGGAGCGTCTGATTTTAATACGAACCTGGACATGTGGACGCCAGTCCCGAATATGGTAAGTGTACAAAATATAGCAGTACGCTGCATCAGATGTTTTCTAGACTTGTTCTGCTATTTAAGTGTCCTCCAGGGACCCATATTTTCTTTCTGCTCATGAATATGTATCCTCTAAAGTGTATACTGTAGTTCCTTTACACATACTGATATAGAACCCTGTGTTTGTCAATTACCATTATTATAATGTGTGGCTGAAGCTAAAGCCAACAATGGTTGATGAATGCTGTGATTGGGGTAGGATTGAGGACACATCAGGATGAATTACGCCAGAGAAACAGGACATTTTTTGCCACAGCGGACAATGAACATTTTACAGAAACACTTACAAAAATGTCATTGATCTTTAATACTAAGTTTCACAACATCCAATAGTTAAATGTTGATGCGTCTGCATGATCAACACCTGGCCTATATTTGGGAAAGACACTAATAATATAGATTTTAACTATGTTTTTGAAACAGTTCCGTAAACATTTTCAAAACTGTATCTCAAAATATTGCCTATTTTTGGCAGTTACAAGGGACTATCCCCAAGCAGAAGAGTACGGGTGAAATTTACTAAGATGTGTATTCTACTTCACATGTGATGTAGCTATGGGTCACCAATCAGATCTTGTCTACTATCTTCTAGAGGGTGCTAAATAAATAAGAAGTAGATTCTGATTGTTTGCCCATAGCAACATCACATGTGAAGTAGAATACACCTCTTAGTAAATTAGAGATCTCTGATGAGTGGAAAGGAAGAGTTCAAGAGCATTTAGTAAGACACATTTTCTCCTGGAGAACCTTTGCGTTTCTTTGCCCTGGCCTTATGGCCAGGCAAGAAATTATTTTTTATATCAACTAGTTGTACTATGCTTTCAAAAGTGATAAAATGGAGAGTAATAAATGAACAACCAATCAGCTCCTGTAATTTTTTTAGGCCAGTCTTAAACATTGAAGTTATTAGCTGATTGGTTGGTCATATATCACTTCCCTTTATCACTTTTGAAGGCTTACTACATCGCTCCTGTACTGTATGTACCATGAACTTTCTCACATTAGTGTTTTTCATGATGTCACTTGAAGGGGTTTGGGAGAGAATGTTATGGGTAAGTTGTTCTCATTTCTGGAGAAGCTGAAATGTAGTTCCCTGAGGAAAGCTGTGATGACCTCAGGGAGAAAGAGGTCCATCTGAGCCGTTCCTCAAGACTTTTGTCCCCTATGGAGTATTATGGCTCAATGACTTGGGGAGTAAAGATGTTGTTTGGCTTGTGGAGAGTGTATAAACCCTAAGAACAGTCACAGCACTGCATTTTGCAGTTTGGAGCATGTAACTTGGACTCAATCTTTATAGTGTTAAGTTGTTCTAGAGCCACATACTCTGTAGTTGCACAAAAATAAATGAAAGCTCAGTAGACTCTGGTTTTTCTAGTGACTACTACATTTGCGCAGATCTCCAGGAACATGGCGTCTGTGTTTCTTGGAGACCACTTCTGCACATTAGTAGAAAACTGGGGAATGTGATTACTTTATGCAGCGCTCACCGACACAGGACCCTGAATAGGTAGGTATAATTAATTGGATGTGCAGTGTTTGTGCGGGGCCCCCTGGAGGCACACCTATTATAAATCTACCAATGTCCTAACCTCTTCTTGCGACTCCACCCTCAAAGTGAGGTCTTGAAGTTGCTTTGTTAAAAGGTGGATCTGGTTGGCAAACACCTGATCCGGATTCCCTGGATCCATAATGCAAACAGACAGGGAGAAAAGGGAAAACCCCTTTTCCAATCTTTATTTGGCCGGTTATAATGTTACGACTCTGGGGGGAATACCACCAAACCGGAACCCTAAACTCTGTTGCCTCTAGCCGTGGTCGGCGGACTCGCTAGGCTTCACCTTTAACTAAGACCGAGAATGGAACGGGATACCCCCAGAGTCTATGGTATTCCGACAGGAGTCCCGGAGCAGGCTCCACAAGACCCAGGGGAAGCAACGATGCTCGAAGATGGTACCTGGAAGTATAAATATATGTAACAATACACAAGATGGAACAGGGATGAATAAGATAACAAGACTACGGATGCAACAATGCAAAAGAGATGACACCAAAAGAGAAATTAATTACAAGGATAGCAACTCCTGACTTATCTCAATAGATGGCAAATGGAGACCAGCACAGGAGTTCCTCTGAAAGGACTGACATGGTAGCTGGAACACTGTGAGCTAGTGCAGACACAGGGCACAGAACTGGACAGGCACACTGGACGCTGCTGACAAGCTTAGCTGGAGCCGGGAACACTCTGGAGACTCCACAAGGGCACGCAGAACTATAACCGGCCTCTGTTCCCAGCAGACGCCGGCTACTTATTCAAAATTACCGCCTCCTGGCTGATGACATCAGTCGCTGTGCAGGAAGCCACCAGGCGGATGTTCGGGGACGCTGTCAATCACAGGATGGAAGCTCGGGGCGTTGCCCGGCCACATCCTGGACGCTTCCCTGCAGTCCGGACCGGCGCGTGGAGTCCGACGCCTGCCCCTGACCTCCCGGCAGCTGGAGCAGTGGCAGGTGAGGTGCGGCGGCGGCTAACAGGTGAGAATGGACATTTGCTATATAATCTCTTAAATAGGATATACAGTATGGATTAAAATAGTAACCAAAAATCAAAAATATGAGTTAATAACATGCAATGCATAACTCAAACTTTTGCGCCTCCCTGCCCAAAACAATTCTGGCACCCCACCCCCATACATTTATTATAATTTTTTACCTAAATGCTCATATAGAGGGGTTTCATGTTCATTGACAGGAGTTATATGCTCGTTGCCAGGAGAATCATGCCCATTGGCAGGAGTTATTTGCGTGTTGCCAGGGGTTTCATGCTTGTTTTCAGAGGTTTCTTATTATTTCCCAGTGGCTTTGCTTGTTACCAATGGGTTATTGCTCTTGGAAAAGGGGGGTTGTACCCAAAATGTTGAGCACATTAAACTCTGTTAAACAACATCTGCAGTGCCAGGTCGTGTCTGGGGTCTACAATGAACTCTCGCATACCCTCTACTCTAGCCACCCCCTTTCCTCTCTCTCTCTACATATATATTATCTTGCTACCCGGAATTTGTAACTTCTGGGTAACTTCTGGGTAGCAGCATAGGCTACTCAGTAGGACCTTTATCATCTATCCATCTGTCTCCTCCTCTGTCGCATCCATTTTTGCAGGGACATTTTCAGCAGATTCTATACGGATGTCCAGACCCAATTTGTAATCTACAGAGACAGAGACACTGTGCCGGCTCCCCCAAGCCATCGCTTGAGCTGCAGTGCCATTGTTACGCCAATGTGTTGAATCAAACACTATCCTACAAAAATTAGCAGCAGGTCTGTTTCCTGACTTCTGGTCTATGAAGAACCAATAATGTGCAGAGGTCAAGTCCCCTCCCGTCTGCTATTTACCTGTTGCCATTGGCACCATCTTTCCATTACTGTTTGTGTAAAAATGCTGCTGGCCACAAAGACCCTTGCACTGCGTCTTTGCTAACATCTGTTTGTGCGCCATTTTTAAAAACATTTCTGACTCCCATTTATTAAAATATCCCTGAGAGCTGCATCTACTGATCCGAAATTGCATTGTCCATGTAGTTTTTTTTACTCAATAAAAACAACCATAGCAACTGTTTATCCATAGAAACGGCGAGCTCTGACTACTGCAGAGAGTCACGGAGGAAATACTCCATCACACTTTTTAATAAATCCACAGTGGGAAGTCATAGAAAACAAAATTTAAATGTAATTGGCTTTTAATCTCCGGAATTCTACCTCTGGGTAATGCCTGTTATTCCGTCACAATAAATACTCATCTGCTGTTTCGTTTTCTCTAATCCACAGGTCCGGCAATCATAGCGCAGGGTTAAGAATTATGTGCATTTGTGGAATAATCAAAACCTGAAGGTAAACAATGGGCAGAACAGAGATCTCCCAACCAAACACCTTTGCATATATCTCTAGACCTGCAGCTCTTCCTTCTGCCTGCTTTTAATTTGCTTTCACAGTGCTTTGAACAAATTGAATTTGTTAATTAAAGCGGTAAAATGAAATGCTGAACATTATTGACTAGATGCTAATTACATTAGCAGAGGGATCGGTGGAAAAAGGAGCCCTTGTTTTCAATGGCCAGGACAAATCATATTAAAATAGACAAGCGAGCAGCCTAAGCTAGAACTCTGCAGGGAAAGAAATCCTGTTTACATGTTCTGCTTTCAAATTTGTCATTCAGCGTGGAGCGATGACAATATCAACAGAATGCAGATGATATGGCTGCCATTTTACCGAGGACCGGCCCTAACAGATGTGGACGCGGACAGGAAGGGAACATGGCAGCAATTCTCATGATATTCGTTATACCTATCTGTGCTACAATAACGACAGCAATCCTATTGTTACAAACTATGGGACTAATTCAGACCTGTTCACTAGGCTGCATATGTTTGCAGCCTAGCAAATAGGCAAGTGCCACCCACCCGAACATCCCACAGATCGCCCAAAAGGGTGCGGGCGCTGATTTCATGTGATGTCACTTGTGATGTCACTAGCCCAAGCAGGCAAGATCACAGCTTGGCAACAAATGTACAGGCAGTCCGATGGCACAGCACAACTTCCAACTTTTGAGGACCCTTGTGTAGAACTCATAGAAAAAAAAGGGGCGGGGTGCAGGAGGAAGGGGAAAAGCTTTAAGTACAGGGAGCGTGGCAGAGTAGCGCAACCAAGCAACTGGGCAGCCAGTGGCTCCCTCCACTCACTGAATAGATGCAAGGCAGAGCATCAGTGATCATTGCTACCCCAACTGTCCCCACCACTAGCGGGACACTGCATCATGTGGGTGGAACAGCTGAACAGTCTCCAATTAGTCAAGCTGAATCGGGACAGTTGGGACGTATGGGTACAGTGGTTAGCGACACAGCGCAGGGGACATGAGTTCAATTTCCATGACCAATCTGTGTGGGGTTTGTATGTCCTCCTCATGTTTGTGTGGTTTCCTCCAGGAGGTCCAGTTTCCTTTAACACTCCAAAAAAACATACTGGTATTTTAACTGGCTTCAGACGCATGCACACCCTTATGAATAGCTATAAACTCTCATATCTTATATGACAATTAAGAATTATGGACTAATCTTGGTACAGAATTATCTATTGTATAATGCAGAGTAAAAAAATAAATAAATTATAATTACTTGAAATAAAAGCTTTAATTTATTTAAAAAACATATCTTGCTTGAAGTCATCTTTATTTTTATTAATAAATGTTTAAAGGTGAAGAGGCAGAAGTGAGGCCTGGTGCGGTGCATGAGAGCAGAGTTGGTTATGGACAGTAATATGGTTGTGGGGACTGGGGAGACTGAGAGGATGAGAGGTCAGCTTATATACAGTACAGGAAAAGGTGAAGAGGCAGAAGTGAGGCCTGGTGCGGTGCATGAGAGCAGAGTTAGTTATGGACAGTAATACGGTGGTGGGGAGACTGAGAGGATGAGAGGACAGCTTATATACAGTACAGGAAAAGGTGAAGAGACAGAAGTGAGGCCTGGTGCGGTGCATGAGAGCAGAGTTAGTTATGGATAGTAATATGGTGGTTGGGAGACTGAGAGGATGAGAGGATAGCTTATATACAGTACAGGAAAAGGGGAAGAGGCAGAAGTGAGGCCTGGTGCGGTGCATGAGAGCAGAGTTGGTTATGGACAGTAATACGGTGGTGGGGAGACTGAGAGGATGAGAGGTCAGCTTATATACAGTACAGGAAAAGGTGAAGTGGCAGAAGTGAGGCCTGGTGCGGTGCATGAGAGCAGAGTTAGTTATGGACAGTAATACGGTGGTGGGGAGACTGAGAGGATGAGAGGTCAGCTTATATACAGTACAGGAAAAGGTGAAGAGGCAGAAGTGAGGCCTGGTGCGGTGCATGAGAGCAGAGTTAGTTATGGATAGTAATATGGTGGTGGGGAGACTGAGAGGATGAGAGGTCAGCTTATATACAGTACAGGAAAAGGGGAAGAGGCAGAAGTGAGGCCTGGTGCGGTGCATGAGAGCAGATCTGGTTATGGACAGTAATACGGTGGTGGGGACACTGAGAGGATGAGAGGACAGCTTATATACAGTACAGGAAAAGGTGAAGCGGCAGAAGTGAGGCCTGGTGCGGTGCATGGGAGCAGAGTTGGTTTTGGACAGTAATACGGTGGTGGGGAGACTGAGAGGATGAGAGGTCAGCTTATATACAGTACAGGAAAAGGTGAAGCGGCAGAAGTGAGGCCTGGTGCGGTGCATGAGAGCAGAGTTAGTTATGGACAGTAATACGGTGGTGGGGAGACTGAGAGGATGAGAGGTCAGCTTATATACAGTACAGGAAAAGGTGAAGAGGCAGAAGTGAGGCCTGGTGCGGTGCATGAGAGCAGAGTTAGTTATGGATAGTAATATGGTGGTGGGGAGACTGAGAGGATGAGAGGTCAGCTTATATACAGTACAGGAAAAGGGGAAGAGGTAGAAGTGAGGCCTGGTGCGGTGCATGAGAGCAGAGTTGGTTATGGACAGTAATACGGTGGTGGGGAGACTGAGAGGATGAGAGGACAGCTTATATACAGTACAGGAAAAGGTGAACAGGCAGAAGTGAGGCCTGGTGCGGTGCATAAGAGCAGATCTGGTTATGGACAGTAATACGGTGGTGGGGACACTGAGAGGATGAGAGGACAGCTTATATACAGTACAGGAAAAGGTGAAGAGGCAGAAGTGAGGCCTGGTGCGGTGCATGAGAGCAGAGGTGGT